>NC_140412.1:80200000-80800000 GCF_965140295.1 Lepidochelys olivacea
TCATCTGCAAACTTTTCATCTGCCTCATGTTTTACCTCTCTTTCCAGATCATTTATGAGTATGTTGAACAGCACTGGTCCCAGTACAGAACCCTAGGGGACCCTGCTATTTACCTCTCTCCACTGTGAAAACTGACCATTTATTCCTAACCTTTGTTTCCTCTCTTTTTACCAGTTACTGATCCATGAAAGAACCTCCCTCTTATCCCTTGACTGCTTACTTTGCTTAAGAGCCTTTGTTGAGGGACCTTGTCAAAGGCTTTCTGAAAGTCCAAGAACACTATATCCACTGGGTCACCCTTATTCACATATTTATTGACCCTCCGAAAGGAATTCTAATAGATTGGTGAGACGAGATTTCCCTTTACAAAAGCTGCGTTGGCTCTTCCCCAGTGGATTGTGTTCATGTATGTCTGATAATTCTGTTCTTTACTATAGTTTCAACCGGTTTGCCTGGTCCTGAAGTTAGGTTTGCCAGCCTATAATTGCCAGGATCGCTTCTGGAGCCTTTTTTAAAAATTGGCATTGCATTAGCCATCTTCCAGGCAACTGGTACAGAGGCTGATTTAAGCAGTAGGTTACATAACACAGTATTCCTGCAATTTCACATTTGAGTTCCTTAGGAACTCTTGAGTGAATACCATCTGGTCCTGGGTGACTTATTACTGTTAAATGTATCAATTTGTTCTAACACCTCTTCTATTGACACCTCAGACTGGGACCAGTTCCTCAGATTTGTCACCTAAAAAGAATGGCTTAGGTGTGGGAATCTCCCTCACATCCTCTGCAGCAAAGACTGATGCAAAGAATTCATTTAGCTTCTCCGCAACAGCTTTGTCTTCCTTGAGCGCTCTTTTAGCACCTCGATCACCAGCGACCCCACCGATTGTTTGGCAGGCTTCCTACTTCTCATATGCTTAAAAAAAATTATTGTTGTTAGTTTTTGAGTCTTTTGCTAGTTGCTCTTCAAATTCTTTTTTGGTCTGCCAATCATGATTATACCTGACAGAGGAGACTGGAAGGCTGCATATGACAGGAGTCGCTTTACTTGGGGGTTCTTTAGCCATTTTTTCACTAGTTCAAGATGACTGACTCTGCTAGAGGAGCCAGATGAGGTACGGGGAGAGGGAATGACCCTGCCCATCTGAACACACATGGTCTCCCAAGGACTCCAAACAGGGCCAGCCCTAGGTACTTTGCCACCCAGGGCGAAAACCCCAATACCCCTACACCCCAATACCCCTCAAGCAAACTGGCAGCTGAGTGATGTGACACACTCAGAAGTCGACACTCAGGGCACTCGCACTGATTGTCCACGCCCAAGGCTGGCCCTGACTCCCAAGGAAAGGATGAGCTAGAGTGAGTAGCATTGTGTTTAGCATGTTTGTTGTTATCTATGTGATTTGTAGCATCTGTGTGTTTCTCATGCTTGAGAGCAATGCTGTGTTAGAATCCTGTGCAAAGTGTGTGTGGTATGCTACACTTGTCAAATGGCCCTTTGAAGAGAGGAAACTAGAAGGCTCACATGTTTGGGTGAAGTTCTGGAGGAGGGTGTCTTTAAGCTATGGGGGAGCCTATGGAGCCAGCACTTGAGCCCAGGGGCTAGGCAGCTGTGTTGTGTGGTCCCAGCTCTCTGGAAGGGATCCTAGATAGAGGATCTGTACCCTGAGACTGCGTCTAGGGATCCTAAGACACGGGCAGTGACTGGACTCTGTTCATACTCTGAAGGGTTTAAAACACCAAGGGAAACTAGTGGTTGTCTCCCTTCACAGCAATC
Source organism: Lepidochelys olivacea (assembly GCF_965140295.1). NCBI lineage: Eukaryota > Metazoa > Chordata > Testudines > Cheloniidae > Lepidochelys > Lepidochelys olivacea. Next base: position 80,201,777 of record NC_140412.1, read on the forward strand.
TGGTGAGCTGTCAGCAGGGGAAGCCCAGCCAGATCTTTGACAGGGCCTTATCCCGACATTGTCTGAAGCGGAATGCAAGCACAGCTGTGGTAGAAACAGGCTCCATGTTTACTGAGTGTCAATCCCCTCTGTAGCTTCTACAGAGCTGCTACATGGCCACCAGGCTTCACCCCTTTCCCTAGAGTCTGAAATGTGGCTGCTAAGTCCACTTCCAAGCAAGTGTGTCATGAAAGGGGGAAACGCCAATGGACCCGGATGGGGAATTACACTCTAACAGGTTAGAATTTTATACAGGTTTCCTAAGGTGTTCAGCCACATGTGGAAAATAACTGGAAAACCTTATGCTGAATAATCAACACTGAAGTGCCACTGCTTAAGGATTTTAACAATATCAGAGCAGAATACCCACAGCGTGATCTCACAATCAACTCCACCAAAACAGGCAAGAATAGATGTCCGTTTCAAAAGGGGTCACAAAGCACCTCTGATGTGGAATGGAAAATAACACCATGGTCAGTGATATCAGTGATGATCAAGTAGAGAGTTGCAGCAAGTGATTCACCAGACACTTGAACTCTGGAGAACAAATCCTTATAGACCATGTGAAAAAGCTATGTAACTTGCTAAGTTCCCTCTACCACTCCTTGTAATTAATACTGCATTGATGCTGCAAATCTTTGTGAATCTTAGCTAGCACAGTAAAACCAAAGCAGTGGTCTTCAATCAAGTCTTCTACAGGTTGACTTGAAGGACTTTTAACACTCAGGGAGCTGAAAATAATAAGAATATAAATTGAGCACAGTATAGCTTAATGATTTTTGTGTTTTGGAAAGAGGAGGAAAATACTGTTATAAAAGCAAAAGAATATGTACCACAAATACATTTGTGTGTCATTGTAATGGTTTATGGGAGGCTAATCTCCAAATTAGTTTGACATTTTGTCAAACAATTAAGATAACTATTTTGTATTCTGCAGCATGTTAGACAGTACCATAGATTTTTACAAGTTCACTTGTGAAATGTCACTTATTTAGTGGTAATTATGTTTGTACCATTTAAAGTAATTGTTCAGTAACACACAGTACCTTGAACAATGTAATGCTGGTCCTAATCATTTCAGACCAAAATTTTGCTTTAATTTTCACTGGTATTTAATCCACTGTGTCTCCACTGATGCAACTGAAAGTATAATAGAACCTAGAGAGTTCTATCCTGCATATGCTGTAAGCCCTCAACTCATATTGACTTCAGTGGAAATTGAGCATTCAACACTTGACAGGATTGATCCCATACTTTGTAATTTATTAACTGAAGAAGCACCCTGACCTTCCAGATTCTCAGAAAGATGTAAGAGAAGAAGTATAAATAGAGAATATTCTCCAAATAAATTAGTTCACAGATGGATTGTTTAATAGTGAGCTAAATAAAAGTGGCTTCTGAATAAGAGACCATTGCCAAGAATTGGAGTGATCAACTAGAAGTTAGTCTGCCATACCACAACAACTGCCAGTAGAAAATATTTTTGTTTTCTTGAAAACATTTTGCAACAAATGAATCCTAGTTCAAGCATGAACTAAAAGAATATGTCTGTATCCCTCTTAGTTTGGAGTTATTAAATGAGAAATCAGAATTCTCAATAGGAGAATGATCCTTTTACTTAATCTGTAAACTACTTGGGGCAAAGACGGTCATATCTGTTTTGGCCAGAGTCTAGCATACTAGACTTCTGATCCTTATTAGTGCTCCACACCACAACTGTAATGTTTAAAAATTATACTATGAATTTGTTTGTCAGGAAGCCACTAGGCATATTGACTTACTCTAATTCATGCTGAGCTACATAATGGGAACAAGAAGTAAAGCAGGCATGGGAAGATTAAGAATGTTAAAGAATGTAATGATATGTAAATAAATAATTACACATAGCAACATGATGCTTGAGCAACCATCAAAGATATTGAAAGATTATTGGCGATGTTACACTGTTTTATAAGTTCATCAGCAACAATGAATAGTACATTAGTAATGTTAAAATTGTACAAACTGATCACCAATGGTGTGATCCGGTTTCTATTACCTTCAGTGGTGGTCTTTCCATTGACTTTTCTAAGATGAGTTGGTCCAGGTAATTACAGAACAAAGAGATTTGAGCAAAACAAGATGCTGTTTCACAGATTGTGGAACCAGGCCCTGCGTGGTAACTGCAAAATCCCCAGTAGTTGAAATACATGTAAACAGACAAGCATCTGGTAAGCAGACTGCTGATAACATCACATCTTCTAAATAAGTTGAAGACTATAGCTATGAGACCTGAACTTTCTGCTCAACAAGTTATAGACCGAAATAAGCTTCTACTATTTCAAAGCAGAATGGGAATGAAGGGGAGAAGATGAGACATGCACATGTAAACCCCAGAGCTAGAAAGCTGGGAGAAATGGAATTCTCTGCTTCTCACTATGGGTAAAAGAGGGAAAGCGAGCTCTGGGTCAGTTAATTTACATATTTGTCCCATCGTATATCTGTCCAATATGTATGTATTGGTTTGAGTTTCTGTTCTGTATTTGGAACTTATATTAAATGATTCATTTAATTGTATTTATGAAAGAGAAGAGAGCTTGTGAGAGGTATAACCTGTGACAGTTGGGTCACCCTGAGCTAAAAGGTAGTGAACTCTGGGTGCAACTCCCAAAACTCAGGGCATGCAAAAGGACTGTCTGAGGGACCTGGGGCTCTCTGTAGAGTGCCTTTGTCTGCAGTCCTGCTGTGCCCTAGGTTTCCCATCCAAATCCCAGAATCTGTCAGACTGGACTGATGACAGCAGCAAGGACTTGGGGTTTGCTAACATTATTCTCTATAAGTATGTACGGCTTGTGTTTTCCAAATTAAAGGGGTTGGTGGTGTCTTGTTACAGAGGATTCTGAGAAACACCTGGAAAGGTGACTAGAGAGGTTAAATTGTAGTTTCTGAAGTGGGAGTATGGCTCTGGATGGCAGACAGAGACATATATTTTGTTTATTTAGAAAGGGTCCCCTGGGCTTATTGAATTCCTGGCCCTTTCTGTTACCATCTATACCTAGCAAAAAGATTACAATTTGGGGAGGCTCACTCAAGATTTCTGATGTAGTAATCTTTCTTAGCAAAGTCTTGGACACTCCACTGATCAGAGATAAAAGAAATGTTGGTGTATTTGGGGAGATTTATGTTGGATTTTCATTATGGTTTTGTATATGTTAGAAAATTGGTGCAAAGGTGCATACTGAACCCAAGAAAATCATTATAGTAATATAGGTAGCATTTAATAAGGGCACCACCGAGACAGTGGAAACAAAATGGGAAGGACATTTTTGATAACGATAAGGACTCCTCACAGATGATCAGAGAGATGAGTCTAAAAGATGTACTCAGGCTGAACTCTTAGAAAGTGACAAGTTTGCTTTCTTCAGTGATCTGGAAAAGACATGATGAGGATTTCATTCCTTAAAATTGGATAGAAAGCCCAGGATGGGTGTAACAATTAACTTCCCTTGCTGAAATCACATAGCTTCTCACAAACTGAAAACACCTGCATGTGAGTCTGAGTGCTGGATCTATAGGAGAAGCCAGTGGTGGCCAATGACTTATTAGAGATAAGAACCTTATTACCAGCTCTCTGTCTCTTTCAAGCTCCTAAGGGAAGACCACAGCAACCCAAAAATTCAACCAATTTGATGAGAAACATGTTTTGGGTGATTCATTAATTAATTTTTTTTAATCTGTGTGGTGTAGGGGTGTGTGAGAGAGAGAGAGAGAGAGAGAGGTACTGTAAATATCCTTCCATTCTTGCACATGCTGCTACAGAGAAAATCATATTCTTTCCTTTGGCATGACAGAGAAAATAAAATCAATGGAGTATCCTAAATGTTATAGTAATAGGGAGAGGGAGTAGGGAGAGGAGCAGAAAACATTTTTTATTTTTGCATTGTGTATGCTGGTAAAATTTACAGAGAGAGAGAGAGGAGAGACTTAATGCAGTAACCGTAGACTTTTGAAAAAAATATGAAAATAGGTATATATGTTACAAGTAGTAGTACCTATTTCAGGAGTTCAAATACTCTTAATAGCTGCTACCATCTTGTTGATACTTAAAGGCAAGTCTGAAAATGGACCTTTAAAGCTACCTTCCCACTTACCAATCTAAATACATTAAAGAATACTTAACATGGACGCCCTTCTATGGAAGCTGCTTTAATACTAAAGCAATTTATGCACTCTGCTTCACTGAAAAGAAAACTAATAGAATTTTGATCATTTTAATTAGAGTATCCACTTAGAATGAAGTGTATGAGGTCAAATGTTACATGTGTTATAGTAATATTACATTTCCTACATTATCTGCAAAGCCCGTGAGCATTTGTGCTAGTGATGAGATGGACTCTTAGATGAAATTTTTTATTCCTTCCGAGTACTTTCATTTGGAAAAGACATTTTATTTCTCGTTTATTGTTATTCAGTTAAATTTCTGATGGTCTTTCAAATATTAACCCCAGAATAATACTCATAATAGCAGGCAAGATCAGTTGGGCTCTTTGGGCTAATATAACCAATATTTAAGCATAGACAGGCTGTCAAGGCTGATTCCCCACTCTGGCACTTTGCGTGCAGAAGATGGGTGCCTGCAAGGATTCTAAAAATTAATACTGGCCACTCCAGGCTTGTATTAAACTCCCAAGGTTACAGCTTTTCTCGGACCTTGGATTGATAGATGCTGCCACCACCCAAGTGCAGAACCCCTTTGAGAGCCCAAGAAGGAGCACTTGGGAATTCCTTCCTGTGGGATGCCCTCTATCCCTTACACACACACACACACCCCTGGGGGGGAAGGGAAGGAAATCCACTGTTGCCACCAGCTAATTAAACAACGTGCATAAACCTCTTAAGACACACAAATCCAATTCTGTTCTTAAAAAATGTAAATTTTATTTTTAAAAAAGGAAGAAAATACAGCTGGGAACTCAGGCTATTGCTAGACTTTAAAAGAGCAACTACAAGGATTAAGCACCAAGAATAGCTTCCTTGAGGTTCAGCTTAAAGATTACAAGCAAAACAAAAGCACTTGGTGTTGGGACAGAGGAATCCACAAGCCACAAAGAAATAAAAGGGAGAAACCTAATCGCACCTTTTTACGCATTTCCTGATCTACTTACATATCTGGGTTTTCAAATGAGTAGTTTCTAGGTATGATACTGATGATTTTTTCATACTTGGCCCAAGCTTCTTACAGCATAGCTCTGCCCTGTGCCTTCTCCCTGGGAGAATAACAGACAGACAAAAGGGGAGTCATTTTTCAATTTTAAAAGTTCTAGCCTTCCCATTGGCTCTTTTGGCCAGGTGCCCACTCACTTCCTTTTACCTATGCATAGCAGTGAGACTTTTTAACCCTTTACAGATAGAGCAGTTAGAGAACAGCTACTAAGAGGGATTTTATAGCTACTGGCTGGCTGGGTGTCCATAAAAGGGAGCTTCCCCCCCCCCCGTTCATTTATCACACAGGCTGAGGCAGGTTGTTACAGTGGAGGGCTCTTGAGTCTGAAATTTTGTTTCTTCCACTCATCCAACAGAATAGGAGTCTGGTGTTCTTTAGGACATTGTGCCAGCACTATCTTTTTATGTTGGCTCTTTTGCAGGCAGAATGATTAGATTGGTTGGTGTATAGCTTGGTTTGGGATGGGTGAGAGGAAGGAAAGAAAATGGGGGTGAAGTCTTGGTGGTGGTTTTGGTGGGAAGGAAAAGTTATTTTTGTTCTTTACTTCTCTGATTCCCATAGAGTAGTGGTCTATGATGTGTGCTAATGGACCTAACTGGGTTCCATGGCCCTTCTTCACTCATCTAGAACCAAGTTCCCTGGCCCAGCAGTTGTTGAGAACAGATTCCACTTTGGACTCATGATCTTTTTACTTAGCCAGTCCCAGTCATCCAGAAACTTGCAGAAATGTTACCATTAACCAACCGCTAGAGCCAGGCTTAGAGTGATCAACACGCATTCTCTTCCCAACTCAAGAGTATGTATTAGCACAAAGTTCTTGGCGCTCCCTGATGTGAAGGTGTCTAATCTCCCATCAAGTGTACAGGTTCCAGGGACAATGCTCCTGCTTCTCAGGAGGAGAATGTACACCCCTTTGTTTTTAGCTTTAAAAACTCAGAGATAACCTGTGATTATACAGTGTTTTTCTTTGGCTGGAGCACATGGAGATTTAAGTCTATTGTCTCTGACGCTTAAGATTTAAGATTTAAGCACATGGAGATTTAAGTCTATTGTCTCAGGCAGTAGATGCTTATCATTTTAGATCTATAGGTCCCAGGTTTCAGTCCTGCTGATAATAACGCACCCAGGTGTTTAATGACATCTCATCAAACAAATATAGGGTTTGTCTACACGGGGACACTCAGCAAAATTAATCTGAATTAACAAAAGGTGTGAATTTAAAGTGGATTAGTTAAACTGTATTAAACTTCTGTGTGGACATTCTCATTCAGAGGAGACAGAAAACTGAACCCCAGGGGATAAATTTGACCTTGAAAACCAAGACAGACTTTAAGATATAAGGACACACAGAAAGACTTGAAGTTCTCTTTCATGGGAGGAGACAAGGAAAACCAGCACCTTGGACTCTGGAGGGATCCTGGCTAAGAGTTAGCCAGCTAATGCTGGGCAAGGAAGATTAGTGAGGAAACTATCTTGAACAAAGGCTGTAGCTTGTTAAGTTAGGTCTTAGCCATTAGAAAGTGCTTTTTAGCTGTTGCTTATTTTAACCATATAATTTAACCTATATACTTTTGTTAATTTTTTTATTTTTACTATAAACCAACTCAGTGCTGTGTTTGAAGGGAAGGGTGTGTTTACCCCACTTAAATTAGTAAGCTGTAATGTACTTTTTGAAGAAGCAGCAAACTTAATATCTTTTGTGACTGTACAGTGATAAGTGTTGTGCATTGCAGAGAAACATCTCAGAGGAACTCAGGGTCTGGAGTTCACTGATGGTTACCTGCTAGCAAAGGTTAAGAGTGGTAGAGTATTGAGGAGTTTGCTGGTTGGGAAGATGACTGGTATGGCAGAGAGCAGACACACAGCCTAATCTCCAACACAGTGCACCTTTGCTGAGGCAGAGAGGTGTAACAGTGGCTCACAGCTGTGGGTATCCCCAGCAGCATGTTACACCCTCAAACCAGAAATCCTAAGTTTTGACCAGCGCTAATAGCAATTACAAATGATTACACAGGGTTCCTCACTAGGGTATCCTTGCACTGAATATTAATGAATTTGTAGATAGCCACATATATAGACTGAAGTAATAATTTTAATATAGCAGTGAAACATTTCTTGGGGGAAGGCTTATGTTTTTATAAAAAAGCTGTAGTGCTGTGTGATGTTAAAGGATATAATTTGTGACTACTAGGTGCTATATTCAATGCATTCAGTGCACTTACACAGCCTGAAGCTTTTCTTCTCTTGAGAGCATCTCTTCTACTTCCCTCCCCAGACCTGAGGCCTATATGTCCCTAATGCTGGTATAGTTGGGTTGAAGTTGGGAAGTGTCATTGCCCAAGGGCAATGTTGTATATGTGGCTGTGGGTTAGGCCAGATGCTGACAAAATAATAGACTTCATGCCTCCCTCTCATTTCACAGTACACGTGCATTCCATGCTCCACCACACCTCCTCCACTTATGCAAAAAAAAAAAAAAAAAAAAAGTTCTATGGTATTATAGGAGGCCAAGCTGCTGAAAAGACTATTAGCTGGTAATTGTCAAGGACCATCTTCTAAGAAAGTGCCTACTTATCTGCCCTTAACCAGAAAATCTGAATGCAAAAATCCCATTCCCTGTTTTCAAAAGTCATACCCTCTGCTATCCTTAGTAGTTGTCGGTATTCAAACAGGCTTATGAATTTCACACACAGCCTACTTATCGGCAGCACCTGTTCCAGATATTTATTTACTTAGGAAACTACAAAGTTTACCTCCCTTCAGTGGAGATTTGACTGTTGCTGTTTAAAGGAAAAATAGAGAAGAATGACCAAGGTTTTTATTTCATTTTCTAAGTACCATAGGGTTTCTAGTGGCATGATTTGATGAGCTGGTCCGAGAGAGAGAGAGAGAGAGAGAGAGAGTGTGTGTGTTTCACCTTTCATTCAGGAACAAAGTAATCTTTAAAGGCTCGACATTTCTAATTCCTCCCATTAAAATAACTGTTCTTTCTATTATGTACACAACCCAGCATCGATATTTTTATGTTTCTATGTTTCTGTATAATTTATTCTTGCTGAAGATAGAAACTTCTCAAAGTGTAACTACTCCCCTTGCTGGTCTGTTCCAGTAATGACATTTACCTTTTACTTTTTAACAATTTCCTCCCAGTCTAGGACAACGAATCATCACTGTTTAAAGTTAGAAAATGTGAAACTAAACAAAGTAAACCTTGTAATAAGAATCAAAATGCTGGTTTGTTGATATACTCAATATAAGAATAAAGGGTTTTTTCTGTAGCTCAATGTTTATTTGTGGCTCACCTCTTCTGCAACAAGACAATTTATTAAACTAATACATTACCATTTATTGTCACTCTAGGATGCAGATCTTTCAGGAGAGTTTCAGATTCTTATTACAATAATTATTTAAACATTGACATGATTATATTTTGGCTATTTTTGTTTTATGCAATGACTCATCCTCTAGAATGTAGATAGTGGTAATCAAAACTTTTTTTGTTCAAGATTTGGTGAAGAATTAATTATAAACACTCGAGAGTTTAATGTATTTTTATTTACATTTTCAAAAATCAGTAATTGAAACCCTTTTCAGTGATTGTCAGTGTTGTTTTACTAGCTACTTATGACAAAAACAGCATAAGCACTAAATTATTTCTGACTCACTCTTAGGCAAAGTGCTTTCTTTAAGGAGCAGATGGAAAAGTCACCTCCAGCCTCTGTGCCTGGCTATGCAATCCACCAAATGTTAAGGGATAGAGGAAAAACAACATAGAAGCAACATCAGATTTTTACTGAATTTGGAGTCTTCGTGAGGAACTTGCTGTGGTACATATCTCTGATACGTTTATTAGTCTTAGATCAGAAGATGATCCACATGATCCACAGCTATGTTTAAAAAATACACTAATTGCAACCCATTATAACAGTGTTTGGTGTTATGAAGTTGTAGCCTGAGACTAATCTAGGGTGCAAAGTGCACTAGTGACAGGTAACAGGTTCTTTAATCTTGAGGCTGTGTAAGATATTATTAATTATGAGACTCGTGAAACACGTAGGGACATGAAGATTTGATTTAGTATTTAGGTACAAAAATTATAGAAAAGCAAGATAAGTACAGGAAGATATAAGTATAGTAAAGCACCCCTTAGCTCCCAGCATTGCGTTGTCCATACTCATAACCTGATGGAAGCCAGTGCAGACGAAGATGGAAACAAAGTCAGAGGAGAGCATCCTAAAATGAGGTGATAGTCCAGGGTTCCACCTTCTTATCACCCCAATGTCCCAACAAGGGATGGGTTAACCCTTTTATACCCCTTTTTCCAGGCCACCCACATACATCTGGGACTGTATCTAATCACGTCTCAACCCCTATTCATAGTTGGTATTCCAGTAGACCAATTTTAGGATTCTGGTTATCCATATATGGCATTTTGGTTGACTGTTCTTACATTTCCAACAGTGAAGCCAACCATTCACATCAGTCCCTTTCCCAATATTTTTGATACATCAGTGTAGTTAGCTCTATTAAAATGCTACCATCTGTCTGTTTGTGGATTACATGTTTATCATGCATTGCCAAACAGTAACAAGATACAGATTGCTAAATTTTATAGCCTTAGATCAAGTATGTATCATTTCATAACCTTTGGTCAAGCACATAATACTCATACTAACTTATGCCAGAAGCCAACTTCTGCTAAACCTCACTCTAAGCCTTTAACACTTAATATTTAAGACCTATAGCCAAGCCTATTTATAATACATATATTTCGATTCTTCTGCTTGATGTTACAACTTCAGTAATTTCTATAAGCATGCTTATGAGAGAGGTTGTATTTTACCCAAAATTATAGACCCTCCAAGATCAAGTTAGGGGTCAGTGATCAACATGGAATAGATTTCCTCTGAGGAGACCTCAAGGGACTCAACATTAGCAGAATGTGACATGTCTGTCTATCATTGTCCTGTGAAACAATAGAAGAGTATGTGATTTAAATTAATATTTTGTCCTTTAATGAGATCACCAAACTCTTTACAAAGGTGGATATGTCTTAGCCTAGTTTTGTAGATGAGGAAATGGAGGTACGAATTCCTTAAGGGTGAAGTTCACCCTGTTGTAGAGGACCCACACAAGGTCCTTGCAACAGTGTAAGGCTCTATGCAAAGATGGAGCTATTCAGAGAGCTTTTGGTTGGAGCATGGATGCAATGGCACCGCTGCATAGGAGAGACTGCAACCTCTATTCCATCATTTGCCAGGCTCCCCACCATACCCCGCACAAACCTTGATTACTTGTGCCTTCTGCACTGTATTGGACTGAATAAGGGCCTGATCCAAAGCCCGTTGAAGTGGTGTGGGGGGAGGGTGGCCATTAACTTCAAAGGGCTAAGATCAGACCATAAACTTCAGTACACCTACCATCTGGAAATAGAAAATAGAATTATCAAATTGAATATTCAGAATATAAATGACATTATTGAAACATTATTGCTACATTTCTGTATGAGGTTAGTATGATGCAGTGATGGAAGTAAGTATTGAAGAGGTCTGTGCCTTTAAAAGGTTTTCTATTCAAGTGGGCTAAATTGCCTATTTTTTTTTATTAAACCCCTGGAGGCTAAATATGGCTAGTTGAAGGCACTGTGGGATTGTAATCCAGAAACACAGAACTAATTTCCTTGTTTTACTTTTAAATTAGTTTTCTCTCTTCTGTTAACTAAAATTGAAATGTTTCAATTATGAATAATGCCAGGAAGAACTAGTACACTTCAGTGGATTTAATGAATCACATGTGTTCTTGCAGCTTTGTGAATGACTGCATGGAAGCGGAGTTTCTGAGAGCTATCATTTAATATATGCTGCAATGCGTGTTTTATTTATGATGTATTAATTTTAACCATCTTAGCTTTTTTGTTTTATGAACATGGTTTCTGTAAAATCTTGAGTTCATTTTAATATGTGCCAATGAAACTTCCATGAACACTGAATTGAGTAGGTTTCATACCTCTGGAATACAGTTAAAGTAGCATGCTTCTTGGCCACATTTATTAGCCTTAAGAAACCACTGGATCAATCTGTAATGATTTAGAAAGTATCAAATGCCAATTTATTCAGAGTATTATTGTATGCACAATCTAATTGTCTTGGTCAGCTTAGCTGCATTTTGAAAATCAACAGAGTGTGATGTAAGTACTATCTTAAAATCAGAGAATAGAGCTGTATTGATGCTAGGATTTTGCCTTATTTTAAAGTAACTTAAAAGACTAAACTTGAGTTCAGAGCATGTAGTGATGATTTCTATTGGTCTAAAGAGACAAAACATTCTTAGGAAGTTTGAACATACATCTGTGTGTGTTTATACAGTGTGTGTATGTGAAAACAGTTACATCTTTGGACACATTTTCTTCAGCTTTATTTGTTTTAATCCGGTATGAACTGTCTTCTGGATTCCATATCCTGGGTGATTTATTGTTGAAGAGCTGTTTTAAGTACTTAATGTGATATTCCAGAGCAATGTATGAGCTCTTCCTGCTGGATCTAACAACCAAGCATGCGGGAGGGCTGTACATGTTCCTGCGGACACTCTTGATTATGGTAGTGCAGACAATGAAGCAAACGAAACAAACGTAGTATAGTTACTTCATTAGAAAAGCAGGAACATAAAATTCATGTTTATCAAGTAAGGGGGAAAGTCACTGTTTATACAAAAGAAATCATATTCTCAAGCTTCCAGGCGAGCATTACAGTGGAGAATAACATTATTTATTTAAAGGAATTGACTGTGGCCTTTTTAAAGATGACCCAGAATTATCTTGGAAGCTCAATTGTAATTAACATTGTAGTGTTCTCTAGACTGCATAATGGAAGAACACTTGAACAATGGCAAAATTTCAATTTTCTTCAACAGGAGCAGAATTAAGCCTATGACAAGCACTTTTGAAATTCACACACAAACTTGATAGAGGATTTAGGAAAAAAAGGCGGGGATGGTCTTAGTGGACAAAGAGTTTTCCTCAACATCATAAATTAAATATAAAACTGATCAGCTACTTTCTGCTCTCACCTGTAGCGAGCAGCAGTACAAAACAAGGCCATCTGTAACCCCTTCTGAGATTGTTTCCAACTACATTAATAGGAGAAGAGGGAAAGTTCTCTTTTAAATCTGATTCATTTGCAGCCCCAGCAGTCCCTGAATATTGCCCCTTTAATCCTACATATTACCTGTAAATACTACAGATTACACATCTTTGCTTTAGCAGGTGATGCTTTTTGTAGGAATGTCCTAAGGGCTTCAGTGTTAGCATAGAATGGTGATTTCCCCTTTACACTTTTTTTCATAGCTGTCAGTCAATGAGAAGCATAAATGAAAACAAAGATGTAATTGTTATATTGTATACTTACATTTATTTTACCAAGGGTCTGATCATAAAAATCCCTTACATGAATATTTCTATTGATCTCAGTGTGCGGAAAGACTGAGTGAAGAGTTTGCAAAGTTATGCTCCAAATTAATAAGTCTCTTATTAGGCTAGCACTTTGATTTCACAGAGATGCATTTTTCTCAAAATTACATCTGTGATTTTTGTATACTAACGTAAATGTAATGACCGTATTTTTGTGGAAGTTGGGGAGAATTATCTATATGGCTTGTAAATGACTGTGAAAGTAATCCAGAGTTGGACATTGTCACTAGGGGGCACTTAACCACGCAAAATCAGCTTTAGTTTCTTTGAAAAACCTTTCTTTTTGAAAACAGATGACTTTTTGAAATAAATATGTTGATCTTTATGTGGGATCAAATGTATGAGCATATAGATATGGGAACACTCCTATATATAAAAAAGAACAGCAAGAGTGCAGATCTATAGTATCTACATAGCACAAGATATACCGATTCATATGTAAGCTGCAAATATGGCAATGGAATTTATTGTTTCAGTAGCATGTACTGTGCTTGTATTTAGTCTATGGAGAAGTTATCAGGTGATAAGAAGTAAAATGTGGGTAAAGATATCATTGATATGGGCACTGGAAAACCTACATGATTTTAAAAAACAAAACTCAATTTAGGACTATAAAAATACTTCCATTAAAATTTCAGCTTCAGAAAATTACATGCAAAAACTGCCCTGTGCATAAGTAAATACCCCACTAAGGCTCTGATCCTAAAAAGACTTTCATATGTGTTTGTTTTTTAAGTGAGTAATCCTGTTGTCAATGTGAGTACTTACGTGAGTAGAGCTACATGTGTGCTAAGGGCCTATTGAAATTTAAATATAATCTGGACTCATTGTTTTTAGGTTGTTTGTTTCGCCAGAGCTCCACCTTACCATAATGCACCTCTGATTAAATGCAAAAGATGTCTTTATAATGGATATTTGGCTCTTACTGGCATGACTTAAAAGGTGTATTTGTGTATATAAAAGTACATATTACTCGTCAGTTATATGCATGGGAGGAGTTTGCCAAATAACCACTTCTGCCCATACCCCTGTGTTGTTGGCCAACTATCCACAATATGGAGAAAAGTAAATTGAGAGTTCTGCTGATGGGTTTTTCTGTGCTTCTCCTATCTGCTACTGCCAGTCATGGAGAGTAAAAAAAGATATTCTGGAGTTATGCACTGCCAGGCCATTTTAATGCTGAAGCATACAAAATACAAGTATTAGTTTACAAATACTTTAATCGTGGCATGCATCAGCATCTCTATATTTATGTGTCTGTTTAACATTTCTATACTATGCTCCATTTATCAAATGGCCCTGCTGAGCTTCTCACTGAAACTTCCCATAGAAGATCTCAGCCTGACGGTAGAATTGTTTACTTTTGACCAGTTTGATTTGTTGGTTTGTACATTGAAGAGAGGCCATCAACTTGAAGTCTAGTTGATTTTAAAAACTGAGTTAAAAGTAGATAAATATTTAATGTGGCCATTTAAAATCCTCCAATCCACTCCCCTTTTCATGGGGGGACCACTAAAAGGTAGGCATAACATGTAAGGATTGGAGCTGGGGAAATGAAGATGTGATATATGAGGAATATTGCAGTTTCCTGAGTTTTCCCTGAAGAATCACCACAGATGGTGCATGGTCATGCCTGCCACACATACCGTAGGACCTATGTATGCACAGTTACGTAGTTTTAAGTCTGTCTCTCAACATGCCTTTCTTTATGTTAATACTTCACAATTTTGAATGCATTTTACATTATAAAGTGTGTTCGATAACATAGCATGAGTCATCATTCTACTACAAAAGGTTAGTGAAAACCTGTATTTCTGTACAAAATCAACTCATTTTCCCATAGCTTTCAGATACTTGTCTCCTAGTATAAAGCAAAATATTCTGTATCCATCTTATCTAAACCTCTTATTAATTCTGGTAGGTTGCAAGAATGAAAGCAAATAAAATCAGTTCCATGAAATGTAGCTGTGACGTTGCATTCCATATGTTTTATGGAAATATGCTTATGAGTGTGAATATGGTGTAACTGGAATATGCTTTATGCAAAAGGTCTCTTGTAAGGTATCATAACAAGGTTATAAATACTGAATATATTCCTCCTATTTGTATGCATGTATCATTCTTGTATCTGAAGCTAGAAATATATATGAGTATAACTCTGAGATCCTATTGAAATTATGCAAAGTGTGGGCCATTAATGGTGGTTTAGAATCTTGATCTCTGCCATTGACTAGGCCAATCACTTAGGCCTTAGTTACTTGAAAGCCTTCCTGAGTGGGCCAGCCCATGGGGAATGGAGAATAGGGGTTTTACGGTGACATGTGACCATGTCACCTGATGATGAAATCCATCTTAAATCCGGTACATTTCCATTTAGAAAGAGAGGTGGGGACCCAGAGAGACAAAAGATTCCTGCATTGTGCCAAAGCTATAAAAGGGGGTGGAGCAGGACAAAGGTGGCTGCCAGTCATGAGAAAATCCCTGCTTACCACCTAAGATGTCTGCTGGAACTAACAAGGACTGTACTGGGGAAAGGATTGGGCCCAGACTAGGAAGGAGTCTAGTCTGTGAAAGAAGCTTATTGGAACATCTTTGAGGGTGAGATATTACCTGTAATCAGTTTCTTAATGTATTAAACTTAGGCTTGCGTGTTTTGTTTTTGTTTGCTTTGTGACTTACCTTGTTCTGTCTGTTATTACTTGAAACCACTTAAATCCTACTTTTTATACTTCTTAATAAACAGAAGTGATTTTATTAATCCCAGAGTAAGTGATTAATACCTGGGGGAGCAAACAGCTGTGCATATTTCTCTGTCAGTGATATAGAGGGTGAACAATTTACGAATTTACCCTGTATAAGCTTTATACAGAGTAAAACGGATTTATTTGGATCCCATTGGGAGCTGGGTGTCTGGGTGCTGGAGACAGGTGCTGAGCTGTTTGTAGTTAAAGTCTGCAGCTTTGGGGATGTGGCCCAGACCCTGAGTCTGTGTTGCAGCAGGCTAGCGTGTCTGGCTCAACAAGGCAGGGTTCTGGAGTCCCAAGCTGGCAGAGAAAACGGGCTCAGAGGTAATTTCAGCACATCAGGTGACAGTCCCCAGGGGACCTCTGTGACCGAACCTGTCACAGTAGTAATATAGCCAAAGTTCAGCTACAACAGAATGAAGAATTTTGATGTTGGAACTTGCATTACTTTACATTGTCCCTTTTCTGGTAAGCAGCCTGCTGTTAATTTTAATAAATTATTGCAATCAGAAATGACCAAATCCATAAACATAATTTCATCATATGACGAGAGGTGCAACTAGCCATTTCACCTACTGACCCAGTGTAAGGTGTTTTGTCAACTCTCCTATGGGTGAGCGGAGTTGGAGTTGAAAGTGCAGGTCACACCTGGTAAATCTTGGTTACTGGGAACATTGCTTAGGCTGGCTGGCTGGTAAGGCTGTTAAGCCAAAAGATCAGTTTGTCTAGTTTTCCATGCATTATATTGATAATGCTGCAGTTCATTCATATATATAATGTTTTTCCCTGTAGGTCTTTTAGTGACTTTGGCCACAATGGTGCAGTCTGATCCATGCAGACATGAAGGTCTGCCCACATGCTTCAGGTGCTCATATGGCGCTCATCACAGTCCTATCTAAGTATTTGGATGGATGGATCAGGGTCTACATGCTGAAATGCTTTTTCCTCTGTCTGCTGTGTAAACAGGGTGACCAGGTGTCCAGTTTTCAACCGGAACACCCGGTCAGAAAGGGACTCTGGCAGCTCTGGTCAGCACCACTGACCGGGTCATTAAAAGTCCGGAACTCAGGCAAGCTAGTCCCTACCTGTCCTGGCACCACAGACCACGCTGCGCCCTGGAAGTGACCATCAGGTCCAGCTCCTAGGTGGGAGGTTCCACGAGGCTCTGCGCGCTGCTCCCACCCCAAGCACTGGCTCTGCATCCCATTGGCCAGGAACTGCAGCCAATGAGAGCTGCGGGGGTGGGGCCTGCGGGCGAGAGCAGTGTGCGCAGGGCCGCCTGCTGCGTCTCCGACTAGGAGCCAGACCTGGTGGCCACTTCCAGGACACAGTGTGGTCCGTGGAGCCAGGACAGGCAGGGAGCCTGCCTTAGCCCCCCCCCATACCCCCCACTGTGCTGCTGATTGGGAGCCACTGGAGGTAAGCCCACGCTCCGAGTCCCTGCCCCACCCCAGAGCCCCCACAAACCCAGAGCACCCCAGACCCTTAATCCCCGGCCCCACCCCAGAGCCCACACCCCCAGACAGAGTCCTCACCCCCCTCCTGCTGCCCAACTGCCTTCCCCAGCCCAGAGCCCCCTCCCACACCCTGAATCCCTCTGACCCACCCCCCAGCCTGGAGCCCCCTCCTACACACCAAATCCCTCATCCCTGGCCCCACCCCAGAGCCTGCACTCCCTGACGGATCCCTCACACCCCTGAACCCCAACCCCTGCCTCAACCTGCAGTCCCCTCCCGCACCCTGAACCCCTCATCCCCAGCCCCACCCCAGAGCCTGCATCCTCAGGTGGAGCCCTGACCCCCTCCGGCATCCCAACCCCTTGCCACAGCCTGGAGCCCCCTTCCGCACCCTGAACCCCTCATTTCTGGCCCCACCCCAGAGCCCACACCCCCAGTTAGAGGCCTCACACACTCCCACATCCCAACCCTCTGCCCCAGCCCAGTGAAAGTGAGGGTGGGGGAGAGTGAGCCACCAAGGGAGGGGGAATGTAGTGAGTGGGGGGGCAGGGCCTCAGGGAAATGGCGGGGAAAGGAGCATGGCCTGGGGGAAGGGGCGGAGCTAGGGTGTTTGGTTTTCTGGGATTGGAAAGTTGACAATCCTATGTGTGAAGTGTCTCCACAGTGCAATCCACCATGCTACCTAGCAAGATGGGACACTAATTTGCTTTCTGTTGCTTTTAAAAGGGGCTTTGTTCAGTCAAATTTGGCTTAAAAATATTTTTTTTAAAAAACAAGATTTTTGAATATTTGTAGGAGGGACCTTCACAACAAACATTCCCCTGTATTATTTGCAACCCAGAACAGAATAACATGGTGCTAGCTTATGAAAACAAGAAAATAAAATGGTCTAGAAACTGGCCATAAACAAAATAAAATGAGACTGGTCAATTTTTTTTCCTCAAGGCTGAAAGAAATGCAAAATTAAACAGCCCTGTAAGAGAAAATAAACTAGCATGTAAAAATGTCAGTGAGGCATGGTAGTCCAGTGGATAATGCACTAGGCTGGCATTCAGGGTACCTGGATCCCTTTCTGGACTTGGCCTGCCCAGTTGCTGAGGGACCTCAGGCAAGTTTCTTTTCTTCTGTTTCCTCATCTGTAAAATGTGACTAATAATACCACTGTAAAGTGATTTTAGATCTATAGTTGCAAAACGCTACATAATAGATAGGTCGTAGTATTATTTATTAAGGTGTTACTAGCAGGATAAATAAGAGGTGCGTGTGTGTTTGTGTATAAATTTTAAAACTGACAATGTCTCTAATGGGTATGCCTGTTAAATATTTATTTGTGTTTTACCTGGCTAATTTTTCCATTTTTAAAAATCAGTGGTCTTATTGACCATAAAAATGATTCACTGGAAGGAAGAAAGAGGGTTTTTTTTAATGTACAAAGTTTAATTAAATCAAATGCAATGGTATTAAATCTACCAATGTACTGTAATTAGAACACAGCGTTTGCTATAATGACAGTTGGGTTTTTTTAAATGAATGTCCGCTTTTATGAACCAATCCTACCTAATTTTACTTTTTTAGAAGTTCAATATTAGAGACTTTGGGATGTATCCTGGCCCTCACTAGGGCTGCTTTGCCCAGCTCCACTGATGCGAAGCTACTAGAAGGCCAGAAGATCAGCTCCTCGGGGATCCTGCATGGGGGTAGAGTGTATTCTCAGGTGGCACAGTGACAGAACTGCTGTAGTGGCTCCTACATCGCCCCTCATTCCCAGTGCTTGGCAGAGAAGAAGGATGGTCTATGGTTGTGGGGGGCAGAGGGTCTGGGACATGGTAGACCAGGATTCCATTCCCTGCTCCATCAGAGATTTTCTGTGTGACCTTGGGCAAATCACTTAGTTTCTTTGCCTCGGTTCCTCATCTGTAAAATGGGGATGATAACACTTCCCTACCTCACAGGTGTGTTGTGAGAATAACTACTATGGTGCTGAGGGCTATATAAGTACCTCAGGCAGTTAGATATCTGAGAGAAAGGGATTGTGGCCTGGTGCCTTTATGTCACAGAGACTCATGATTACTGGCCCTTTGGGGTTAAGAGCAGCTAGGCTACTGTTGCAAATAAAGGGTCCTCATGTCAGTCCCTGGTCAGCTGCAAAGTAAGGGTTTTGTGACAGTTATTTTAAAGCAATTTTGATGTGCCGTGCGTGCGTGCATGTGCATACATACACGCAAGAACACACACAGAAGAACAATAACATATAAAAAACACCACCACCACTCTCCTTTCTCTAGCTTGGTCAGCAGTTCAGTGTGTCGTTAAGACATTAAGGGCATGCAGCTATCAAGGTGTCCTGAACAGACTCTGCAATAGTTTAAACTGTGGGTTTCTTTTTAGCTTCCCTTGCTGTTACAAGATATGGAATCACTGTTCTTCAGAGAATGTAAGCACTAGATAAGTTTATTTTATTTATCTGTGGCAAAAGAGATTAAATCTTGGGATCATGGAGTGCATACATTACATATGAACAAACAGGTAATGCTTCTGAGGAGAAGTGTGTAGGACTGTATGCTGTCCAAAGCAGTGGTTTAACCAAAGATACTTTCCATGCTGAAAGACCAGGAAGTTATAATGCACTGGTAATTGCCCAGAGATCTGCAAATTCCCACTGTCATTACAGAGAAATGCGCCAATTGTTTTTGATACGGCCAGCACGGTGAAATGAGGAGAGACGTGGATGGATTTTAAGCGGCACGCTGTAAAGTTTATTAAATGTAAACACAAGGGAGAGGCACTACCTGCCCACCACCCATACTCTCCTAACCCAGGTAGTTAATTGGCTCCAATGCGGGAGTTCCATGGCTTCTTCCATGTAACCCATAACTCGGGATAGGCTCTGTTCAGCCTACCCCCCAGTACTCAGCTCACTCTGGCCCCTACCACCATCATCACCACCCCACAAAGAGGAGAGAGGGTGCGGACCTCAGCCTCTGAGGGCCACAAGGTCTCGCGCTATCCCATGAGCCGAAGACCCATCATCAGCATCCCAGGTTTCTACCTCTGGTAACCATGCATTTTATCCACACTGGAAACTGGCCCAAAGTTGCAACAAATTAACTCAGCCAAGTACCCCCACCAAGCACATTCCTACTTAACCTACTGTGGCTTGAAGGTGCTGCAAGGAAGGCAAAAACTCCCCAATCGTCTGCCAGTTGGCCCATGGGAGAAAACATTCTTTCCTGGACCCCAAACAGCCAATTGGCTAGACCTGCAGAAGCTGTCAGGCCAGATTCCCATTCCTAGTTCAGGGAGGGTAAGTTGGGGCTTCTGGAAGAGAGCCAAAAGAGGCTCCACATGGCCCCTGCCCCAGGTTAAACCCTGGGATCTGCGGAATGCTGCCCAATCAGCATACCCCTACCCCCCAGCTGGCCAATGGGTGCCAGAGACTCCAAGGGGAGGGAGGAATTACTTTGTGTCTCTCAGTGAGCTTCTCCCTCCCTTGCTGCTGGGAGGAGATCTCCCCTTTCACAGTCAGCTCCCTTAGATCCCCCACCTATTGAGATGTGATTTCAGTCCATGTGGCATTATTGGAATCACTTTTGCTTTAAAAAAGATAAGTAATATACTGTAAGTTCCAGTTTGAAATATTTCTTCATCTTATGAAATTTCCTGTGTTTCTTTCTCTTGTCTCTCATAAGTCTATGTTCCATTTTTTTAGCCGTAGTGTGACTATACTTATATTTCATGTAACCATGGCTCTGTGCCATGATTAACAGAGATGTTTGTCTTTCCTCTGTGGTCTTGGGAGCTAGTTATCTGTAATCCAAAGGGAAAGAAGGTATTGTGGAAAGCAAACACCTCAGTGATACACTTTTCGTTAACGACAGATGAAATCGCAAACTTTAGGTTGATTGCAGTTCTCCACTTTTGGAGTGTATAGTTAAACATCTGATTCTCTGCCCTTTTGAAAAATGCTGTCCACTCCCCTTGGCTTGGAGCCATAAATATTAACATGCAAAATGTATTTTCTGAAGATCTGTTTCTTTGAGGTTTGCAGTATCTGGAGTCTACTTTTATATTTAAACAATCCAAAATTGAGAGAGCTCTCTATTAATAGCAATAGGCCAATATGTTCCTGGTGGTTAAGATCTAGAAGTATTGTTCTTCGAAGTCCAGTCTTGTGAAGTCATCTTTTTTCCCTTAGTTTCTTATTTAAATAATGTAAATAGTAATAGGTGTGGCTTTAGTTTTAATCCAAATTACTCTTTAATCAACAGATAGCTTTTCAGTTTCCTTTGTTGTTTCTTCCCACATTTCTTTAATTTAGGTTTGTAGATTAAGAATTATATTCCATTATAAATAAACAGCAGTAATGGGTTAATTGGAAATGATTTTTCTTTATCAGCAAAAATTATTGAATTCTTGTCCAGGAAGAATAATAAGTGTGACATTATCAAGTTTTATTGATAATCAGAATCAATATCTTCTATGATTCTATTATTCTAAGAGCAAAGAGGAATGTCCAGTCCCAAATGCTCAATTCAGTAGAAATTAGTAATTTACATGATGAGCATAATGACAAGATAGTCTGAATGTCACTTAGTACTTGCTGAGGCTAATTTGGTCAGTAATTCACATGTTAATTCACACCAAGCATGCATGATTATTTTTTAATGTGATGGAAGAGAATATAGCTCACCAGGGAAGAATAAGCATCATGTTCTTTTTAGTCATAATACAAATATTTTAACTTAGTCATTTGGTCCTAATGACTTTTTCAGAATTCTCTTTTCACCCTTGTGAAATAAGCATTTAAATTGTCCTCCATGGATGCATTATCTCATGCATATTACTTGCTAGAAATACTCAACATGCAATCAGTAGTAACTAGATTTCCATTGATAAATCATCCTTTTATTCATTAAAATGGTTTCGACTTCAGTTGCAAAATTCTAGATCTGCTTCTTGTGCATGACATGGTTTCTGCCTCATGGTGGTGAGTATAAACATTACAACATTGTTTTCTAAACATTTATACATAAATAGTTGTTGACATGCAGTATGGCTACATTTTTCTAGCAGGTGTCTATTAAATTGCACCTGCATGTTTTATGTATACAAATTGTGCCCAAGTGCTGGGTTTTGTGTGTGTGCTTTGCACGAAGCAGTATTAATGGGGGGGAAGAGGGGGGACACGTTTGCATATGCGGAATTTGTGGGTGTGGTTTTAAAGGCCCATTTGACTCCACAACATTAAAAGTGCACATGAAACATCTATTTATAAATTTCAGTGTCATCATTTGGCACAAAATGCATCATTTTCTTTTTTGCCACTGGAGTACTTTATAAAGGTCTGCACAACTCTTACTGCTGTTGTTTTCACTCTCTGTTTAATTAAAAGGAAATATTTAGCATGTTTTCAGTGAAATGTGTAAGGTCTTGAAATGATTTCTCTAGATGAACTTGCTTCATCTCCCCTGTCGTTTCCCACTGTGTCCGCAGCACGGCCAATACCTAAGTTGGCATAGGAATGATGGCACTCAAAAGTGAGATGCAATTGAGATTTTTAAAGTAAACACAGATCCCTGCCAAAGCAGAAACCAAATATGTAACAGTATTTGTAAAGCATGAAGTGTCAGGATCCAGGATGTTTCACCTGTAGCAAAGCCTGGAATAAAGGAGGAGATCATTACAGTTAGCAAATGAAATTTTAAACAATACATATTAATTTAAAATATCTTTATTACTCTGTATTTTTCAGCCATATGCTCTAATAGCAAAAGTTAACAGTAGTCTAGTTGTAATTGTCAGTTTCAGGATAACTGCATCTGTATTTCCCCCTCCACAGTCCCTTGAGGGCACCCACCGATAGACCCCTGTGTGTATCCACATCCGAGCAGCGAGACACAAAAATTGTCTCCGGATATCCATGGATTTGCAGGGCTCTACTTTCCGTGGCTGGGCTGAGGCTCTGAGGCACCCCAGCCACCACTGGAGCCCAGTCAGGGAGAGCTGTGTGGGCAGCTGTGGCGCCCACTCGGAGTCGCAGACCTTCCAGCCAGGTGGGGAGCCTGGGGGGTGGGGACATGGCCGGAGGCTGCTTTCAGCCTCCCCGACCCTGCACCGTGGGCAGGTGGACGGTCTGCCGCAGCTCCCCACAGCTCCCCAGCTGGGCTCCATACTGGCCTGGATGCGGGGGAGACCTGTGGAACTGCCCGGGGAGATGCTTCTTAAACTATCACCCAGCATGCAAAAAAAAAATTTCAGAATCAAAAAGGATATGGGTGTTTGAGAGAGGAAGGTATACTTTTATATTAATTTTTATATAAATATACCTTTTTTTAAACCTAACACTCCTACTTTTGTAACAGCTATGAAAAAACTGAGCTTTAATAGTATTTTTCTAGGGTAGGACAGGAGGAAGAGGTGATGGGTTTTAAAATATTTTATTAAAAGGAAATTGATTCAATCTAAAGTAAGCAAACAAGAAACCTCTTACCTGAAAATGCAGTATCTCTCTCTCGCTTTCTCATATGTATATATTACTGATAAATATTAGTATTATTTATATTCTATTAAAGGTTGGGTGCTGAAAAATATCAAATTGTAATTGATCTGCTGTTCCTATATTATTCAAATCAATTTCAAAACCAAAGATGATTGTCATGATTGTGATTTCCTCCCCCTCCCCCCCCAAAGTTCTTGAGACTCACATGAGGCAAAAAGCATAAACCTGATCCCCTGCACTTTTCAAGCTCATATTATATTCTTGTCCATGAATGACCTTTTACAAATGACTACCAATAACTGCAGCTGAATGCAAGCACCGGTCTTGGTAGCAAAAGGTCATACTCCAGTGTTATAAAAATGTGGATAAATTTGTACTCCCCGCAGCAACGGATTGTTCTAGGTTTTTATATTGTATTTGACCATTAAGGAAGCTTACACTCTGCTTTTGTTTAGTTCTGCTTTTCCTCCTCCAGCCACCTTTCACTACAAATTAGACCTGTTAGAGAAAATTTATTTCTTTATAAGTTTTTAACATCCTAGTTCAAAGGACTGTAACCGGCTACCTTCCCCTTATTTTTTGCATCCTGTGCTCAAGGATTAAGGGCCAGATGCTATCACTCTTACTCCTTATATTAAGTAGTACCTTACTCTCTGAATAGTCTCTATCTAACAGCCAGAATCCTCCATCCTTATGCACTCTGGGTAATACTTACTTCATGAGAAGCTCCATTCATTTCAATGTGTGATGTTTTGGGAGTACTTAGGGCTGTGAGGTACCCCAATACCACCTGCCCTTAGTGCAAGCAAGCCTTGTGTATGTCTGCTATGGGTCAGTGCCCTAAGTCCACCAGCCTCTGGCAACACAAGCACTGCCTTCCAGGTCTCTGCAGGCCAGTGGGAGCCGCAATTGGCCGAACCTGTGGACACGGCAGGTAAACAAACCGGTCTGGCCTGCCAGGGCTTTCCCTGAACAAGCGGAAGACCGGCTTTGAGAACCACTGGGTCTAGAGCCTACTCTTACCTAATAAGGCACGGCCATTTCAAATCAAGTTTAGCTCACCTCAAAGTCTTTCCAGTGTGTTTCAGCCAGACTTGGCTGTGATCCTTTTTTTTTTTTAATGAAGCAAACACATCGTCAGTTTGCTTCCTAGGTGAAGGAGTCAAAGAGCATATTTGTCTCTTACAGTTGAAGTCCAAAAATCCATTGTCTTCACTTGCAAACAGGACTCCCTCCTGGTGGTTTATCTTTCTTTAAATTCCCTCTCTGGAAGATTTCACAATTCATTCATTAGCATCCAGCTCAGACTGTAAATGGGCATCCATTGTAAACCATACAATACTCAGTTTACATGTAGCCAGGCAGATAGATAAATATCTTCTGCCGGAAAGGAACTTGTTTGATCACCTTCTGGTGACAAGCCACAATTCGCAGTACATGCATTTTTGAATGATTATGGCAACCACATGAGACAGGCTTTCAGTAGAGCTCTTATATGACTCCCTTTTGCGAGGTAGTATATAGATATCAAACCCAGGGAACCCCTGTAAGCCTTAGGCACCCCTATGCCCTCTGCCAGTTGGCACCAAGGGCCCCTCAGTCACACAGGGGTGCTTGTAGCTAAAGTACTACCCAGCATGAGTTAGGGTGGCCCCAAATAAAGGAACACACCAGTATTAAGTCAGTAGAGAAACCTTATGTAGTCATGGTAAATTGAAAGAGCTTTTGGCCTCCTGTTTCATTGGCAATTAAACACATTTTATTTTGACGTGTATTAGCTATAGACTAGGCTTCCCATGGAGACTCTGCTTTGGGACTATACTTTGTAATTGCTGCCAAGAAGCTGGATTTCCCCCATCTGTAGCTGGACTTGCTGTGCACACATCAGGTATGCTTCTGCTTCAGAGATTCAAATGAGAAAACCCTTGTGGCCTGGTGTGTACTCTGCAGTTGTTCTAACAGATGACTCAAAAGGAAGCCTCCCTGGGCTTTCCTTAGTTGCAAGTTATAGTGCCATGTTGTGACACTTTCTTGGGGAGCCCAGAACTGAGTGTCACTTGTTCCCCCCTTGCCTCAGTGATCATAGGTTTCTTTGTCTTAGAAATGGTCTAATCTAATTGAGATTATTTGGGGTTTGCATGTTTTAGAGCTGGATTTCAGTTCTTTTTCCTAGAAGTGTAAGAACAGTGGTTTACCTACCCCAGAAGATGTCAGATTGCAGACCATGGGCTGCATATGGCTCCCCCAGTGTTTCTAATGTCACTGCAGCTGCTCCACTTTGGTTGGTGAAGCCATGTGTGTTCAATGTGGGCAGAAGTTGGGCAGGAATCAAAACCAAAGCAGAAATGGTGGTGTGCTGACAAGTCTACACAGCCCACAGCAGTCAGCCTCCCCCACACTAAAAATAGCTGGGTAGCCATTGCAACTCAGGCTCTGAGGCCTAGGAAGGGGGGTGGTTTTCAGAGCCCAAGCTGCAACTTCAGAGCACTGTCCACGCAACTATTTTTAGAGTACTAGCCCGAGCCCCGCCAGCCCAAGTCTGATAAACCAGGCTAGGAAGCTCATTGCTATGGGTTGTGTAGATGGACCCTAAGTGGCCTAAGGTAGCAGCACAATGCGTTGATGAGATAACTGCGCATGTTCATGGATTTATTTCTGTGTGGGATGAGTAAGTACTGTGCTTTTAGTTTATCTATTTAGTTAGAGATGAAGAGATCAGTATTGAAATTAAACTCAGATCATAGTCTGGAGGACATTTTTACATAATATGTAATTTCCATGTAATCAACCGTTGTTGTTGCCATACGGATGTTGTGTAATCAGAAATGGGAGACGAGATGGTCTGTGTCATCTCAAATGGGAGGAGAGGTAGCCCTTGTTAGTTTGAATGTGAAGTTTCATGTCTGTAAGACAGTCATTGCATTATGATGAGGTCCACACTGTGAAAATGTTTGTGAAAATGCATCCATATGTTAAGCCATGATCCTTGCGTACTTAACTGCAGATTACTAGGAACCCAGGAAAAGTACCATGACTTGCCCCATTAGACCTTTCAAAGGGCAGAGAAATTTGGAAAAGTCATGGGGTATCCAGAAAAAGCAAAAGTAGATTTTCTATGGTGATTTGGACATAAACAGAATTAAGCAAACTACTCTTGTGATCTGTTGGATGCAGACCTACAACGTAATAAACATGGGAAGTGCACACAGAATTCTGCTGGAAAATGTCACATTAATATTGCAGTGATGTTAAAACTGTTGTATGTAGTATTCTGATGTCTGAATGTGTAGTTATTAAAGGAACTATGATGATGAAACAAAGAAATACAGATGTAACTTTCCAATAAAAAATGAACACCCTATACTACAAATGGAAATAGTAGAAATACTTGTTCATAGAAAATTATACATCTCTTGTAAACATTTGATACTGCTGCAGGCAGTGGTAAAGGCCAAATTCTGCACTGCCTTATATCCTGTGTATTTTCCTTGGTTTTAATGGAATTGCACAGAGTATGAGTCCATTCAAAATTTCACCCAGATCCAGATTCCATTTTTTTTTAGAATGGAATCTTCAGTTTTCCTCTTCTAATGCTCAAAAGAATTCATGAACAAGGCACTAAAAAAATCCTATTAATACTAGAGCGTCTTTGTGAAACCCAGAAGAACAACTTATTTTGCTCCTTTTTGTTTTATTTGTAATTACTTCATTAGATGAAAACTAAATGTGCACGTGGATCAGCCGAAGACATTTGGCTACTTGAGCTTTCGTAAATGTTTAGGTTCCCAGGGTCCTTTGAACCTCCCGGGGAACAGTTCTGCATCCTTATTAGAGGCTGACAATTAAAGGTCTGTTTTCATATAAAAAATAATCACCAAAAATTAGCCAGGCAGACCTTGGAATGCTGTGAGAATTCAAACACTTTGAGATGGCCAACTTTCCTTCATTTGGTTCAATCAATATCAACTTGGGGTCCTTTTTATGTTTAACATTGCCAGGGTAACTTGTGAGTTGGCCTCGTGACAGCTGAGAAGGATTATGCAATACCGTAAAGATGTAATTTAATGCATTGTGGGCCCTGGCAATCATAGTCAGTTGCATAATTAGACAGAGGTTCAGAAATATGTTAAAGGACATTTTTAAAGCAATGTTGTAAATAAGCAGTTTGTAATGTTTAAACCTGATGGAACAAGAAGGAGAGAAATGTCATTGCAACTGAAAGACGTTTGATAAGAGCTATTGATACATAGACAGCAATATGATGAATTTTTAGGGGAGCATTCAGCTTTATCCTAGAATATTTTAGATTGCTTTTTTTGTGCCAGGTCATGAGAGAAAGCAATATACTGAACCCTCAGTAATGAACTCTCTTCCTCATTTGCCAACCCCCTTTCATGAAAGGACAAACCCAGAGCTGCAACCCCTGAACACTATGTCACAATACCACTCCCTCAAGTTTAGCCCCGTGGCTCTCCCATCATGATGGAGGCCTGGTGGGATCAAACCTGTGCTGGCAGGGGGTGAACAGCAGGTGGCTGACCCCTGAATTATGGGGTCCCCTGTTCAACAGCCCTTCTCAGGGTTGGGGAGTGGCGCTGCACCTGGGCATTCCAGGCTGGACGTTGGGGCTGAGCATGGCACAGACTCGGTAGGTGAGGTTCTAGGACCAGTGGCTGCAGCGGGGATCTCTCCATAGAGATTCATGGAGCATACCATATCAGAAATTTCACGGGATGGGGAGTGCCTGATTAAATAAAGTAGTGGTCTTTTGCTCTTTGGAATGAAATATTTCACTGTTCCGAATGCGAAGGGAGGAAAAAGGCTGTCAGAAGTCATAATGTACCTGGCTGTTTGAACACAAGAAACAGCAGCAAGCTATTTTGAGTACTCGTCACCAGAAGAAATATTTCCTTACTGAAACTTCTGTAGCCAGTGATCTTAATCATATGTGCGCCAGAGGTAGTTAAAAATCTGAAGGAATTATGCCAGATTAATCTGCAAACCTCCACAAATATCGCTTTCTCTTGTATGGAGGAGGGGTGATGTAGTGTAAATACTTACGTGCTGTTCTCTGCATATGTTGTATATGTAAAGATGTTTGAAGAATAAATGTTACAGTACATCATGAGAGCAACAACTACTGCATGGCCTTGTATCCAATATCTGTCACATTGTAATACATTTCAGTCTTTATATCCTTCATTCAAGTAAATGTCAATTTTTATTTTATTGATAAACAAACTACCTTGGAAACACTAACAGTGACTGAAAACACTGAGAACTCTGAAAAGCATGGGCTCTGCATATGTTGTTTTAGGTTAAGTAACCTGAGGCTCATATAGGAAGGCTGCTTGTCACAGACTCTTCTAAAACAGCTGGAAATATTGTCTTACCTTTTTTGTGGCAGAAGAAAAATGGCTTTAAAATTATTTAAAAGACAATCCAGTGAATATAAGGACAGAATAGATGCAGTTCTCCAATTCAGTGATCCTAAGGATTTTTAGGGGTTGTCTACACAAACAAGTAGTTTGTGGCAAGATGGGGTGAGAATCTACCACACACTAGTCTGCCACAGACTAACTACCCATGTGCGTTCTGATGACCTGCATTAACAGTTTGATAGAGCATTTTGAGCTAGTCCCAATTCAAAGAGGACTGGATCAAAGTGCTCTAATGAGCTGCTAATGCACGTCAGCTGGGTGCACAGAAACAGTTAATCTGTGACAGGCTAATGGGGGGTGGATTTGCACCCTCGCTTGCCTAGAACTAAATGTCTGTGCAATTAAGTGTCAGCAGGTTGGCAAGAATCCTGGTCTTGGTTCAGACTGGTAAATGTAAGTTGTGATTCAATAAAGTCTCGATCATACATATTTGATCAGTGATGAGGCCTTCTGATTAGTCTGTATTACCAAAAGATGGTTGGATGACACTGCCAGAGCAGTTCAGGAGCAGATAAGTGGATGTCTGGTACAAAATCAATTTGTGGGAGAATCAGCACGGAGATGGGACACCTAACCTGAAATGTAGGAGGTTCCCCTCTTAACTGTAATGAATACATGTATCCAACTTCCAAGTGGAATTAGGATGGGATTAATCTGATGTGTCAATCATCCTGCTGCTTCTTGTGGAAGTTTGTATCTCATCTCAATGGTATTGGAGAAACCAAGGCTTATAGAACTTGGTGACTTTAATATACATATATGACGGATAAGACTTCTGAATCAACTTAGGATTTCATGGACACCATGACAACCACAGGACTATCACAGGTGGTGGTTGGCTCTACTGTATTCTTGAATTAGCTGCAGGACTGGAATTAAAGGTTGGGTATTGGAAATTTTGATCATCCATTGCCTCCGGTGCTTTGAGTTTGGAGCTCATGTCTCATATCTTCCATTTTTTAAATTGCTGAGCTGGGCAAAATGGTTACCAAAGTCAGCCATGAGAACAGCTGCCATGACATAGCATCAAAACACCAGCGTCTTCAAATGGGCCATAGAATTAAAACATTAATTCCTACTGTTAGTGTCCACAAAAAGACTACACTGTGTGGAGTTAAGGGTGGATGGATGGATGTCTGTATGTGTTTTAGGAGCATGGAAATCAAGGGCCAAATTCTGGTCTCGATAAAGAGAACTCTGATTGTGCTCTTTGGGACTGGGATTCAGTCATAAAATTAGTGTTGTAAGCATAAAAAGTTAGAAATCTCTCTTTTTTTCCAACTCAGAAAGTTCTTATTGTTTATAATGCTTGTTAAAGTGAAAGGAGGTTAGCATTGATTGGAACCAAATATAATACATGGAAGCACTTTGCAAGCTGCTTGATATGGCTGTGCCAGTGTGCTTTAATCCTAATTCACAACATCTCTGCTAATACTGATCTTTGCCTCTTCTGAGATGGCTGCTGATGCCAAATTTATTTGGTAGTTTTCTAATGAGGTCCAATATCAACTAGTGAATAAACAGAGAATGCAATATTCAGTTTGCTTGTGACCTTGAGTTTGACCCCTTTTCTCCCAAAGTGGACAGTCAATGTTTGCCCTGTTTAGCCCACATCATCTTTGCTGGCAGTTCATAAGGATGCTTAAGTGACTGCCATTGTAGTGATAAAAAGAAAAGGAGTACTTGTGACATTTTAGAGACTAACCAATTTATTTGAGCATAAGCTTTTGTGAGCTACAGCTCACTTCATCGGATGCTCATGAAAGCTTATGCTCAAATAAATTGGTTAGTCTCTAAGGTGCCACAAGTACTTCTTTTCTTTTTGCGAATACAGACTAACACGGCTGCTACTCTGAAACCTCTGAAACCTATCATTGTAGTGATAGCATTGTGTTTAAACCACTAAAGAAAAGATGGTACCCAGTTTCTGCTTTTAATTTTCCTTAACTGTGTCTATTAAATTGTCACAGATGTATTTTCAAACTTTCACTTCATCTTTAGGCTTGTTTGAGGTAGATACCATAGGTTTTGATTGACAATGCAATTTGCATCTTGAAGCATCACTTTAAGTACAATGAAATGAAAGGTTACTTGCACAAAACTCACTTTTCCCTCTGGGCTGACTTTAGAAACTCATTGATGTCACTTCCTTCCTCAGTCAGCAAGTGAATTTTTGTTAATTCTCAAGACCAGCTGTCCATGCTGTCAACAGAAAGCTATTAAAATTCCTTTAAAGTGAATCAAAATAGCCTAAAAACAAATATACTAGAAAACAGGAAAGCATCAGTATTCAAAGTCCACAAACCTCAGAGCAAAATAGTGTTGATCCAACCAGAGATTTCAAACGTATTTTCCTAGCAACTTGTATATCATTAAGGAATGTTAAAACACATACTCCTTAATCCTCTATTACCAAAAACCTTACTAGGTTAAAAAAATTAGCCCCAAGATTTAATTCCATTTCTCACAAAGATGATCTCAATAAACCTGGGAATGACTTACCGTAAGTCTCCCCTAAATGATGTTTCCTTTTTTCCTCTCGGAGCTAAAAAATACCATTTACATCTACCAAACAAAAATACTATACCAACATGCAGGAAATAATTATCATAAGATTCATTCTATGGTACAGCCTAAAGTAGTATGTTGTTTTCAGTTTTTCTCCTTAGGATGAGGCTCAATAGAGAAGATCATTTTTCTTATTAATAATACCTTGTGTTACATTTAAAAATTCATAATACTGTTACCCAGTCTTAAAAAAATCTATATTTTGTACACTCTATATGTCAGTACAAAGAAATTCTTATGAAAAGGGACACTATTTACGTAACTATTCCTGGAGGAGGGAGTGCTTAATGTCACTCAACAGAAATCCCCTGGGCCAATTAAAGAGTGATACTGACAAGCTGCAAAGGGAGTTCCATCATTATTGGTCTAGAAAACCATGGCTAATATATGTAGAGCTAGATGTAGATGAGGGTGAAATTCTTGGTCATCCACAAAGGATGTGGAGTACCTCCTAGCAGAGAGAGTGTAATTAATCGAGCCACACTTTTGACTGTTACTGTATGGTAGCACTTTGCAAGATAAATTTACTGTCTCTTACCTGAAGGTTGAGACTAGGTTTGATTCTACAAAGATATGTGATTTTTGATAGAAGCATAGAAACTGCCACAATGAAATAAAGAAACCTCTATCCAGGCTGGTATCTTGTCTCCAAAAATACACTATAGGGAAGGTTCAGAGGAAGGTCAAAATAAGTAAATAAAACCATAATTCAACTAACCAATTTGTGTCAAGTTATTATGAGATGGAATTTCTTCATGGCTGTGGCTGGGGAGTAACTTTTGCTGTGTGTGTGTCTCTCTTTCTCACACACACACACACACACACACACACTGAATGTTAATTTTGCTAGTGTAACTGTAGATGTCAGTCTTATTCATGTATGTGGCTAAACTTTATCTAAATATTACTGATCCCTGCGCCACAGTATCCTGCAGCAGTGAATCCCACCAGTTAATTAAGATGATTCATAAAGTATATTTGCTGTTTAACCATTTAAATTTGTCTTCATTTTAAATGTCTAATTTTTTTGTAATGTCTTAATGTAATTAATAGTGTAGAATGACTGGCTTTCTGTCTATACCATTCATTTTATGACATCTTCACTACATCTTTTCTTCTTCTCCTTTCCAAATGAAATAATAATTGTCTTTTTAACTTGTATGGAAGCACCTTCTTGTCCCATTCACCCACACAATGGATGTCTTCCTTTACAATAAAACATCTACCTTTGAAATCAGATCACCAAAATTCAGTGTGGTTGCTAAGATGAGAATGTATCATTGATTTAACTGGGGCTTTCCAGATTTTTAAGGGGAAAAAAATACTCTTCCAAGCAAGGCTTATCTGAGTTTGCTGAACTGGAACCAAGCTTTTTTCTTTTTGCCAAATTGCCTGTAAGTCTTTCTTACAAAGATGGGTACAAAAGTGGCCATCTCCCATTCCTCTTATGCTTTTAAGGTTAAATTGAATATTATTATTAACAGGTTAGCTACCTAATTTTTTTTACTTCCCACCAAATTCTGATAACTATGATCCTGGTATATTACTGCAATCTAGGTTCCATAGTTTCATCACCACATTTAAATAATTTTTTGATACTCGGAGTGACTAACAAAGCCAGTCACCTTGATTGACTTCAGATGTTAGTTTAGAATAGGTGTTTTCCCCATCTTCCTGTGTGGTGAAGATCAATTAAACTGAATTACTTAGCTGCTCTGCAATTTCCTTCTTTCTTTATTTGCCTCATTATGTCTTGGTGGTCTAATGATTCTGATCTCTTTATGCTTTGTTTCATATTATTAGTCTTGATGGTTTTGGTTGGCTTTCCATCAAATTCCCCCTTAGTGCTCTCAATCTCTAGTTTAAATGTTACAGACATTTGCTCCATTCTATTAGTGTTATCACTTTGGCTGGATTTCTTTTTTAAAGATCCTTTTTTAGCCTTGTGTACACCATTCGTTATCATATTGTGTGTTCTGTTTTCCTTGACTGCCTCATTTTTATTGTTACATATGAGATCATTTTATTCACTAAAATATATTACAGCTAATTATTTCTGTTTCTTTTTCTTTCAGTGTCTGGAGAAAAATTACAACAGCAGATAATTAATCAGGTATTTTGCCATTTTTACACACTTTTTTGTTACTCTACATTTTTTTATGTATTCTTGGAGAATTTTAGCAACTTTGAAAGTGAGAAACTCATAGGAGAGGCTAAAGTTAGGCATAAGGCAGGCTGATGGTATGAGGTCCCCCTATCCCGCCCTGCAGATCTGCCTATGCACTTGAGTTTAGTATTGAAACACTTCCTTCTGTCTGAGGCCATGGCCTGTATCTTAAGCAATTATGTGTGCCAGTTTGTCATCATGCTCTGTGACATGGATAAAGCCAGCAGGCAATTTGTCTACTAGGACCAGGTTTGAGAATGCCCAACTGTTGACTTTGTATAAATGATAATTGCACCTATTTGACAGCACAACTTTCTAAAAGTTGGTATGAAACATTTATGCTGTTGAATTACTGCACCATGTGCAAATGATAAACAGTGCATTGCAATGTGAAGTTTTGGGTTGTTTTTTTTTAATTACAACTGTAAATTTTGACAACTGCTTTGCGAAACTGTGACATTGCTTGTGACATTGTCATACTCGGAGTCCAGTGGCTGAGCTATAAAGTAAACTAGGTTTAGATTCTACTTTTTATTACTGCATCAATTAGGGAAAAATACTGTTTGCAAAGATAACATTTTAATATTATATTTACTATTTCTGTGTCAGAAGGAATGGGTACATAAATGAAGGTCATTAATAGCAATTCAGAGTATGGCAACTTGCATGTGTTTGAAAATTATACTGAAGTGGAATTGTTTCAGCCAATGAAAGGCCAGGAAAGCTGTAGTTACTTGTTTAGAGCTGGTTGGGAATTTTTCAACAAATCATTTTCCTTCAAAAAAAGCTGATTCATCTAAACTGAAACTGTTCGCAAAACAGGCTTAGGTTTGATGAA
Organism: Lepidochelys olivacea; assembly: GCF_965140295.1. NCBI lineage: Eukaryota > Metazoa > Chordata > Testudines > Cheloniidae > Lepidochelys > Lepidochelys olivacea. The sequence continues at coordinate 80,236,198 of NC_140412.1, forward strand.
TTTCCCAGCTCCTTTCCTCCCCTCCCCCCTCTCCCCCCAATATGTGAAGAAAATAGTTTTGAAATTATCAAAAAAAGTTTGCACATTTTTTAAATGAAAAATTATTTTTTCTGGTTCAAATTGTCTCTTCGGGTTTTTTTTAAATTTAAGCCAATTAGACTAGTTTTTAAAAGGTTGAAATCAAAACAGCATTTTTCAAAATTATTCAAACAAAATGTTTTGGTTGACCTGAGATGAAAAAAAAATCAGTTGTTTTGGTGCAAAATTTTTTTAAGATTTTGAAATTTTGTGCCAATTCAAGACAGGGGAAAAATTTCAAACTTTTGAAAATATTTACAGGATGGAGAAACCATTTCTTGCCCAGCTGTATACATATGCTAAGCAGTACATTTTTTCTGGATGATGAAAGGATTTATTTTGCTTAATTATATTGTTTTTCCTAAATAACCGCAAAGTATGTAAATCCCTGTACTCTGACTTATTGACTGAAAGGTATAGCCAGTAGTTTGACTGCACTCACGGTTCATTCTTAAAAATGTTCAAAAGATCAAATAACTGAACTTAAGCAGACATATTGTCTAAATAAAAAACAGTACAGTACAAAAAGGAGACATACATATCCACCCTTCTTCAGGAAAGCAATTCTTATCCCATAGCATGTTCACTTCACACAGATGGTGTGCTTTGAAAATATGCATTTAAATAGTTACAGAACTCTCAATATGTCACTAAAATTGAACCCACCAGTTCATAACAGTTCCTTACTTGTTGTTTTGTTCTGTACTTTTCTTATCTCTCTTTTGGATGCTACATTCGAAACCTGTAGTAGGATATAGAATGAATATATCTTGCCTTTGACAAGTTCTCTATTAGCTAATGCCAAAGCTGACTTCAGCTTTGCAAGTGTGAACAGAAATGTGGGAAGAGCATAATATATTCAGTTGGCATAACTTGGCCAACACTTATGTATACAATGTATATTACATTAGTAATGTGTGCATAATACACATTAATGTGGTGTAAACTATGTCTAACATATATGTAGTGGCTAATAAACTGAATATAGAAAAACATTTGCATAATCATTGCACTTTTTAAAAAATGTTATAAAGTAATCATTCAAATCTGTGTACTCTGGCTGCAGTCCTAAAATTAACCATGGATACCTCAATTCTACCTACACTCCATGCCCAGACACCCAGTGTAACCCCAGATATTAATTTAAAAAGGGATTCTGCTAAGTATGACTCAGCTTTTTATGGGGTCCATTAAGAGGATATTACTGAATAGAAAATGGATCAGCAGCTGTGGTGGCCACATTTGATGGAGGTATAGGGAAGGAAAAACCTGACAGCAACAGTCAGTTGGAGCAAAGGAGTGTGTAGCAGCCAATCAGCATGCCAGGGTATGAAGTGCTCTTTTTGGTATGACATTAATTTGAGTATGCTCCCTGTTAACTCATTAATAGCTGTTTCCTGTGGATGATAAACTTAGACTGTGTCCTCAGAATTTATGTAGCTATCAAGAACCTTCCAATTTTCTAGATAACCATAAAAGTATTCATCAGAAACTTCCAGAACTCTACGTTGAGCAAGAATGACGCAGTTTTATTTTAAAACATAATTTGTTACATTGACAGAGGGCTGCATTAGATGGCTGACTAGAGACCTAACTCTTGATATATTTTCAGTGGTGTATGGTTTTAAAAAATTAACCTAAACTAAACCCCAATCAAGAAAGGGGTAAACTCTGTTTGACTAGGCTACTGTATGTTCCATATTACAAAGTAGGTTCAGTGTAGGATGTTTCCTTTTACTTATAAGTGTAATGTAGTGATATAACTCATATTTGCTATAATGATCAAGGATGCTTTAGGTGCCTTAGCTGTTGCACCTATGCCTGCTCCTTGTTTGCCATTGCATGCATGATACAATGTAATAACATAGTACTGTCTCCCCTAACTGGAATTGTTTAACTGCCCTATCTGTCTCCAATTGACTTTGGAACATTTACTATTACAGTAGAAATGCATTGCCTTCATATGTATAGTTCATATTGAAATAATGTTGTGGTTTTGAGCTAAAGCTGTATTTCCATTTTAAATACAATCATAGAACCATAGAGTTAGAAGGGTCATCTAGGCTATCCTCCTGGCCAGGGTGTAGGATTTGGTGTGTCTAAACCATGCAAGACAGATGGCGATCCAGACTCTTTTTGAAAACCTCCATGTGAAGGAGTTTCTACCTCTTCCCTAGGCGGTTTGTTCCATTATCCTACTGTTCTTACAGTTAGGAAGTTTTTTTTCCTGAGATTTAATCTAAATCTGCTATGCTGTAGTTTGAACCCATTGCCTCTTGTCTTGCCTTCTGTGGAAAGAGAGAGCAACTTTTCTGCATCTTTTTTATGGCACCCTTTCAAGTATATGAAGACCGCTATCATGTCCACCCTTAGTCTCCTCTTTTCCAAACTAAACACACCTAGTTCCTTCAGCCTTTGCTCACATGGCTTGCATTCAATTTCCTTGATCATCTTTGTTGCTCACCATTGGATCCTTTCTAGTTTCTCTACATCCCTTCTACGCATTGGTGATTAAAACTGGACACTACTCCAGCTGAGGCCTAACCAGTGCTGAGAAGAGCGGTATTGTCACCTCCCATGACTTGCATGCTGTGCCTCTGTTAGTGCAACCCAAAATTGCATTTGCCTTTTTTTTTTTTTTTTGCAACAGCATCGCAATGCTGACTCATGTTGAGGTTGTGAGCCACAAGTCCCAGATCCTTCTCAGCATTGCTGCTGCCAAGCCAGCTAACTACCCCATTCTGTATTTGTGCAATTGGTTTTTCTTCCCTAAATGTTGCACCTTCCATTTGTCTTTGTTTAATTTCATTTTGTAGTCTATAGCCCAGTTCTCTAATTTATCAAGATCCCTTTGAATTTTAGCTCTATCCTCCAAAGTGTTCGAAGTAGCTGTGTGTTATCTGCACATTTGATCAATATGCTCCCTATTCCTACATCCAGGTCATTAATAAAGCTGTTAAATAACAATGAACCCAGAACAGATCCCTGTGGAACCCCACTTGAGACCTCCTTCCAGTCTGACATCATTCCGTTAATAGTTACTCTTTGTTTGTGGTTTTCTAACCAAGTATGTGTCCACTTAATGGTAGTTCCGCCACTAATGGAACTGCTGGTGCCCTGGTCTATATTAATTCCCTTGGAAGATTTCCAAGAATAAACTGGAGAAGATTCATTTTTAATTTACAATCTTATTTTTAAACCTCTTTGAAAAAGTGTAGAAAGCATGAATGTGGTTTGATTCGAAGAAGTGTCACTTTGATTTAAAAAAGGTTAAAATAGGATGGATTCTGATGGCATGACACTTGCAGAAAGATTCTGTTTGTTTTCAGTACAATGTAAAAGATTTCACATGCATGGCCAGATCGTCAGCTTACGTAAATTGGTGCAGTTCTCTTTAAGTCAATGCAGCAGTAGTAATTTAAACTGGCTGAGGATCTGGCCCAGAACTTTTAGTGAGGAAGAACTGGTTCTGTGGAATGTTAATGTGTGACTAAATTAAATTAGAATCCAGGAGGACAAGTGCATGAAATGGGGCGGTGGGCGGGGTTTCCATAACAGGGGAAGGATGATTGAAGAGCAGACAAGAATGGGGAATAGGGTCAAAAAGCTACAAAGCTGCTTCCTCCTTCAGTGAGCCCCTGCTTGGTTAAATTCTGACTTAACAAAGACAAATTTTGGACAGCTAGGTCCAAATGCTAACCACTCTTAGACCCTGAGAAGTCCATTGCAATCAACCCACTCATGGATTTCTATATTTTCTACAAGGTCATTAGCGCTCTCTAGTTTTTAAGCAAATTTTGGTGAAATATGTATAAATGTAAAATCAAGGCTCCATCCTCCTCCGGACAAAATATTTATTTACAGTTTGCCACCTTCACTGACTCTTCTTCCACTTGATCTTCAGCCAACTGCTGGCTTTCTCAGCCACCTCTTTTTGTCCATATTTGTTTTATTTTTTTAGCATTGCCACTTCCAAGATCCTTCCACAGCAGTGAGTCACCCATAAATATTTTGCTTTCTGCTTTTGTGTACCCTACTCTATACTACCTTGGCAACCTAACTTATATCCTGGTGTCTGTGTACAGCCCAAGAAGCCAAGATGTGTGTTAAGTACCACTGTGGAAAAGGAAGGAGACAGAATATGCCTTGCACTTAAGACCTACTTTTAGTAGCAGTAATAACAACCCTGTGCAAGAAATATTTTACAGCCTGCCTGTTGAAATTTGTGTTCAAGTCAGTCCTTGGGCATCTAGTCCTGCATGTCCCATCCTTCACTCTCAGAGTGTTTGCAGAGTTAGACTATCACGGTAAATATGAAGTTTTTCTATGAACTATTATAAGTTCATTACATACAATATTTTGTGGGATTGACCCTTTCCAATTTAGTCCAGATTTCTTGCATCTCCAAACTCACTGCTCTGATCTTCCTCAGTTCTTTTCTTTTTCTCTACCTTTGTTTGAAACCCATTTAGAAAAAAATGAATCCATATCCTCCCATATGGAAATGAAGCTACTGTGGTTTTGGTACTGCACTATTATTTCTGTGGTTATGTAGCTGACATCCCAGCTTTGAGTCCCCATTGTTCATTGCTACTTACTTAATTCCCCAAAAAGTAGGGGCTTGAGGATATGCCTGAGACAGAACTCAGCACTACATCAGAGCCAGTACTGTTAGTCCTCTAAATCAAAGTAACCATTCTTTTGTTTCCTTGTATACCATTTTCTCCACTGGACTTGAATGTACACAATACCTGGCAAGGTAGGCTAGTTCTGCCCTGGAAAGAGACCAAACCTGTAGATGGAATTCTAATACCCCGGCATGTATCATCCTCTTGTTTCCAGACTGGTCAAAGCGGCAAGTGATATGACTTGGCTGTATAACTATCCTATCCATTCTGAGTTTAGAACAGTCCCTCATTGAAGAAAACAATGTGTAATATGGATATGGTATTCTCTTCATTGTGCAATGAAAATGGCCTAGTCCTGTGGCTTAATCATAACTAACCATTCTATCTAATAAGAAAAGGAGTACTTGTGGCACCTTAGAGACTAACCAATTTATTTGAGCATAAGCTTTCGTGAGCATCCGATGAAGTGAGCTGTAGCTCACGAAAGCTTATGCTCAAATAAATTGGTTAGTCTCTAAGGTGCCACAAGTACTCCTTTCTTTTTGTGAATACGGACTAACACGGCTGTTACTCTGAATTCTATCTAATAATATTTCTGCCTCAAAGAGGGGTTGTGATTTATCTAGCTCATGTTTGTACAGCACGTTAAAGATGTGTAGCATTGTGTATGGGTAAATATTAAGTGTTAGTATGAATTTCTTGGTGTAAGACTGCATATAGCCAGAGATGTGTTTAGGCTCCTCGCCAGCCTGGGTTCCTATACAATCTTATTTATCTTTTTTTACATTTTTTTATTTAAAGATAAAGTCATCTAACTTTACTGAAACACAAAGTGTGATTGAGAGAAAATGTATATGCATTGAGACCTCTAGAGAATTTACTCTCTCTTTCAAGGCAATTTGGGGGAAGTGGAATTTGTCATTGCTGAATTTATATCAGTATTCTTCATTTGAACCTAGTTTTCATTTGATCCTCTTAGTGCTATTTCTAAAAGAACAGAATGTCTTGTTTCTGCAGATGGATAAGTGGGTTTACCTGCAGATAAGAATGGAATGGTCTCTTTACCAACAAAAGTTCCCTGTGAAACCTACCACATCCTCAACTAATGTGGAAAATATCACTGTATTCATAGAGCTGCTGCATTGCATTATGTGCCTCTCTTCTCAAAAGAGCTTCTCCCCTCCCCCCATTTTGTATACTTTTGCTTTTTTGTGGCCTTAATGTTCACAGTCAAAAAATATGCTCTTAGAAAGACTGATGAAGATGATTTAGGTCTTGATTCAAATCCCACATGGCTACAATTAGGCTGTTTCACCATACTTTATACATTATGGGCCCAGTTTTTAAACACTGGTGCCCTAATAGGACATCCAAATGCCATGTGTGGATATTCAGAACATCACTTAGGTGCATTTATTGTCAATTTAGACAGAGAAGAGCTTATCTGAGTGCCCAAATCTGGGGTTTGGATGTATTGTTAAGATGTTAATATTTGGAAATTAGGCTCTGTTTTTAAATGTATTCGATATTGATACAGTTATTAAATGTTATGTACTGAATTATTATCCAGGTTTTTTTGTTAAATACTAGATGGGTTAAAGTGTGTCTGTGAAAAATAGTTAGTTGCTTGTAAAGTAAAATGTGATCAAAAATACCTGCCTGCTTTGAGTTATGAACATGCAAGAAAAAGAGATAGCACTTATTTTTGTTTTGAGGTTTGTTTGTTTTTATTTTTCCTAATATGACCAGTATTTTAAAGGTTATTTCTTAACCTAAGTACAGTGAGTAAATGACTTCCAGAAATACATTTATCAACAAATGGGAGTCATCCATAGCTTAAAGCACAGAGGGAAGTAAAATGATCTAAACAGAAAAAAGAGAGATTACATATTAATCTCATCTGTTTAGCTTAAATAAAAGATTAACGTGTAACATACTAAACTTCCTGACTCAAGATTACCTAAAAACTTATTCTTTCCTAAGATCTAAGGTCTTTATATACATATAATTGGGGTGTGCGCTGTATGCCAACTACCGCATTGTAGACATACAAATATTTTTGCTTGCCTAGAGCACTACAGTCATCTCTATAGTATTTTCCATAATGAAACTCAAATCATCCTCTTATCTGGTGTCAAAATTTCATTTGATGTTGCTTAGGCGACTTTTCTCTGCTTATGGATTTTAGCCTTGTATAGAGAAAAGAATGCAAGTTTGATAAACAACACTGGTCAAATATATTGACCTACTAGTGAGTCTGAAATGAAAATGCAACAAGCTAAAATCATACACAGAACTGATGGGTCTCTTTTGCACTGATTCAGATGTGGTTTACTGGATAGCGATATATGCTGGTGACGTGAAAATCACAATGATAATTTGACATATAGTGATCATATGCAAAAGCTGGTGGTTGTATTGGATTAATGGATCAGGTTTTCTGTGAGCTAGTATCTGTATTTCCTATAATGAGCATAGAGAAATACAAGGGAGAATACTGCAGATACTGAAATAGCTGTGTTTTTTTTGTAAAATTGTGACGATTCTCAGAAATACCACTTCCTATTAGTTGGCAGCATCCTGATATCAGAAAATTCTGGCCGAGTAATGTTACAGAAATGTTACAGAAATAGTGTTGAACCACTTGTAACAGACTTAGTTACATTGTATTTTGAAAATATATATTATTACACACACATAATCTATGTTAAAAAGAAATTAAGGATGCAAAGTCAAGCACTCATTTAGGAAATGCCAGAGTTAAGGTTGCTCCGGCAACCTTAATTTGGCCTGCTTTTGCAAATGCATTATGGTAAAGCCTTTAATTACATGGTCACATGCTATTGTTTCCATAGTATCCCTACCTCATTCAAAGCACAGAATGGATGGTGCTCACTTAATGAGCAGCTATTCATTATTTTGTTTTCTACTCATTGTTTAAGGTGTGCTCCAATACCTTATTTACTGCACTCTGTTCAAACCCTGCTCTGAAGACAGAGTTATTAATTTCCTCATGGGGGGTTTTTTATGGTGCTTGTCACTATGGAAACTGAGTGCTTCACAAACATTAATTAATTTATCTTCACCTCTGTAAAATGGGGAACTGAAGTACAGAGAAATTGAGGTCCAAATTATCCACTGATTCTGGGTGCCCAATTTGTGATGCCTGGGATCTAAGTTTTCAGAGTGCTTATCATCATATAGCATTTTATGCATTCAAAGTGCAGCTCCCATTGACTTCAGTCGCAGCTGTGAGTGCCCAGCACTTCTGCAAATCAGACCCCAGGGTCTGAAGTTGGGCACCAAGAAAATGAAAACAAAGTTAGTGACCACCTGCTCAGCCCCAGGCAGGTGCATGCCACAGTGGATGGAATCTTTGTGGAATTTAGCTGTTAAACTCTAGCAAGTTTCAGTTGAGCATATGCGAACTGCAGTTTTTCAGAGGCTTATAATTTGGTCAAATTTGGGTGGATTTTCACAAAGAGAACAAAATGCGCATCCCTGACCCAAAGAGCACCTCCTTGCCAAATTTCAAGTCCCTGCTCCAAAGCATGGCAGTGCTAGAGCTTTTCAAACACAAGATTGCCAGAATTGTTTAACATGGACAAAACAGTGTATTTTAGCCTTGTTCTCAGAAGTGTCTGAACATTTTTGGTTGAAATTATTCAACATTCACTCTGAGGCACACACCTAGCATGGAAAATATCAGCCCAAATGGTTAGTCTGGTGAAGTTATAAGCAACTGCAAACAGGATCTTATCATGGAAAGTATCGGGCAACCTTATCAGTGTTTTAAATAAATATATCAAACACTATCTACTCTTCATACCCATGCCCATTTCATTGCTGCTCTGCTTTGTTTTTCTCATGAACCTGAAACAAATACCAGTGGGGGTTCCAGCATCTGAATTACCATGCTAAAGTTATAGAAAATTCAAACTACCTTCCCTTGTATCTGTGCAAAGGTGTCTCCACCCCCCACCCCCAAATCTTTTTGAATGTGAATTTGGTGTTACTTAATATTCATTTAAGTCCTCTTACATTTACAGAATAGGAACAGTCCAAGCAACAAGAGAACAAATTTACTTAGACTAGATGCCTCAGCTCTGATCGAGAGGAGAGTTCACATGTTGATTCATTGATGTTGGTGCTTCTGCCGAGGAGTGCCAACAAAGATACCAATTAATATATATTATAATGGAGGATTCTGTGATATGGCTACCCAGTTCCTATATTCTTATCTCCTTACTGCCACTGTTATAGCTGAGTGCTGTACTAATTAATATAACACTGCTGCAAAGTAGATGGTATCATCCCCATTTTATAGCTGCGGCAAAGGTGTGAATTAAACCCAGATCTCTTGAGTCCCAGGCTTAACCACAAACTATCTTTCCTCCCTCTTGATTGAAACCACTAGCTCATTTTATACAGACCCGTGGAAGCTTTTGAATGGTAACAACATTTCCACAACACATCCCCTGTGCCAGGTTAGAACAAGTGACCTAGACAAGAAAAGCGCAGCATCCTATTTCAAGTCCCTTCCACTTGGTGTCTGTCCACAGAAATGTGAAACAAAAATGTTCCTCTGTAAAACACAGTTTGGTACACTGGTGGCTTTTCCCCTTTGAATTTGTAAGCAGAGTTTTTGGAAAAATTAGAATTCCAGGGAAGACTGGCAGAAAGACAGCTTCACTGACAAGTGACTGAGAGGTATAACCAGAGGGGATGAGAAGAGAGTAGAGAACAGAAGGGAAGTACTGACTGGGGACATGACGAGGGAAGGTGTCAGGACATGTGTAGGCCTGGTGAGGCTTGAGAAAAGAGTACCACCAATTCTCCTTCCCTTCAGTGCAGCCCTTGATTTATATATAGCTTGCATAAGCCAATGGTTTTCATCCTGTGCTTTTTTAGAATGAGTATTGTCAGAGACTTACCCTTAATAAACTGTAAGTAAGTGAAGTTAATAAGATACCAAAGAGTAGCAATCTTTTACCTTACGTCTGTGACGAACTCTTGGTCAGTCAGTCTCTTTCAAGAGCTATTATAGGGATTTGTTTAGGCTCATTAACACTAGACTGCAGAATTTCTATGTGAGAAATGTGTATATTTTTTTATTGGGTTTGTTGTAATAATTGTTTTCTGACCATTGCCAATTATTCTTGGCAAATATTGTCCTAGTACAAAAAGACTGTGAATAGCCACTACTCTTAGCAGGCTTATAGAATTTGTTTCTATGTGTATATAATAGCAGTGGCTTCAGTCTGATATGTTGGAGGCAGGTGCTATGCAAGCCCTCCACATACCGCTGCTAACGCATCTTAATTCTGACCCCTGCTATCACAATCCTGGGCCTTTACTGAGGAGAGAGTTCTAATTATGAAATGACCACATAATTTAGCACAATTTAAATAAATGAAGACTGGGAAAAAACTACCAAACTAATTTTTACCTGTGACCTACATCAGGTTTAGAACCCAGGTAAAGAAGAATGTACAATACCTCAGTGACCTAACCAGTCCCCTCCCTGCCCCCCCATTGGAAGCATTCTGGAGAGTCTTTGTATATACATTTTTTCAGCCCTTACTAAGCTTTCATAGCGCTTGAGAATATCTTGGACTGAAACTCTTAATTGGAAACAATAAGTTTATGACCCACTATGGAACACAACAGGAAAAGGAAATCAAATTAACGAAGCAACAAAAAGAAGCTTACATATTTACACAATACTTTTCTTGTTCTCGGAACTTCCCATGTCATCATTTTCCCCCAAGTCTTTGTTCACCACCATATCTGTTTGGAGCCTTTTTCTTCTTCTCAGCTTGCTAAGAGGGGACCACTTTCAAGTGACTCTTGCTGCGTGTAAGTTGTTCTTGTGAAGTGTTACCTGAGGCTCCTCTGAATCGCTCAGCCCATCCTGCTCCAATGGAGTATTCACTCCTGTCACAAACGCTTCAGCATTGGTCCCTACATTTTTGTTCTCAGTTTCTGAGGTAACCAGGTTGAAATCCTGTCATCTTCTTGTAGCTCCTTTGAGTGTCCTAAGGGATAACTTTGATCTTGGTTTTGAGTCCCAAATGGACCATTTCTTGACTCAGAACTGAATAAAGTCCATAGCAAGGTTATAGTCACCTCAGGAAGTCTATCCTTTCTCTTGATTTGATGGAAACAAGCCAGCTCTCCAGTTGTAAAAAGTTCCCCCATATGATTGTCCATCATACTACTTAAAACTCTTATACTTTATCTAAGGGTATTCAAATGTGCTCTGTCAAACATATTTTTGTATTGTGTATATATAGTCCAAATTATCCAAATTCCTTTGTTCCTCTTCCAAAGCGTTAGGGACCTCAGCTGCTGATCAAATACGAGGAGTCATGAGGTACCATTATACCTCTTGATTTCTCTTTTTATTGAGTTTTGAGAAACACTGAAATCATCGGGTACCGTTAGTCAGACTCTATCTTAGGCAAAAGCGTGAGCAAGAACGTCAATAACCATGCTCCCCATTGGAGATACCCGCACCCCCAAGATGTTAGTCCCCTCACTGCCTTAGTGGGGACGCTCCTTTTACCAAAAGCACCATATTTTTATGTTGTTTCTGTGTTTTATCAAATAAAATTCTCTCAGAGGTTGGTTAAGGGTTTTGTAACCCCACAGTGTCCAGTTATTTTAGTATCATTGCATAACTTTAATACTAGTTATATAGATTCATCTACCTGCAGCCAGTGCCTGGTGTGTTTCCTATTGCCTATACAAAATTGCATCTTCTAAATTCCAGACTTTTCCACTGTGACCAAAAGCATTTACTTTCCTCTGTATTCTGAAAGAACGCTACTATATTCCACAATGGTTGTGGTTCTCTTCTATTGCGAAATTCCGTTGTTTCACCACCATTCACTGTGGTATCTGAATGCCACGTGAATTTACAATCTTTCACTGGTGCAATATTCCCTGCTTCGGGACTCTTTCGCTCTTAGATTGCAGCACTCTCGTGAATCCTCCCCATTCTTGGGCAAAAACTTGGTCTCAGTCTCTAAATATATGCATCTGTCTAATATGAAAGGGTAATTTTTTTTTTTAAATCATGGATGAGACCAAAGTGGAGGGCAATCAAGTGCCTTTTTGTAATTCTTTAAATACTAAATTGCACTCTGCCAACCACTAAAAAGGCTGTCCTTTTCACTGAATTCTATACAATAGTTTTACAACTGACAAATGGAGAAATAAGAGCAGAGCCTTTTAAGACTCTTTCCATCTGTGAGAGTTTGAGGCAATATAGAGCTGGCTGATTCCCCAATGACCTTTTTGGAACCTCCTTCCTCACTGATCATATGGCAGGGTAGGCTACTTCTTCTTGAAACTACTTGCATATCTGTAGGCTCAGTTTCAAAATGGTATTCACAAGCTTTATACCATCCAGTACTCTCTCTGTAAATAATTACAAATTCATGGGTGTAGTGCATAATCTAAAGAGGCAGCAGTACTTTATATTTGAAATAGCCCCAAAACTGCCAATTTTCAAAACCCCGAGTTGAGAGACATTGTGGAAAATGAAAACAACTACCTTGTATATCATCAAGTTGTGGCAAAGGTTAGAAATCCTTTAACAGTGACTTCATTGTTTTCCTATAGACCTCACAAACTCCAGTGCTCTTAGGAGAGATTTTTAAAACACGGGCCTCCTTTTTTTGCACCTGCTGCAACACCTCCACACACACACTAATCCACTGATTCCCAAACTAGGGGTTGAAACCCCAAGTGGGGTTGCACCATCAGCCGAGAGGGTCACGGTGATCCCAACTGTGCGGAGGAGGCCATTTTGCTCACATGTACGGTGTGGGCAAGATCACGCTGCAAAATGGCCTCCTCCGCACAGCATGACCTTGCACGTACAGGGCATGCAACGTCACACTGTGTGGAAAATGCCATTTTGTATTGACATACTTCCTGCTGTCTGGGATCGTGGGAAGCAATAAAGCTGAAAATGCAGTCAAAATGTTTGGAAACCGCTGCACTAATCCTTTCAGAGTAGCTGCCTAAACTGTCACTGAGTCCCTGCTCACAGCCACTTAAATCCTGTCTGCGCGAGGAAGTGTTCTAAACATTTCTCACCATTGCTACACAGAGTTCAATTCCAACAATGTTCGGAACTTCGGGAGCCCTAGTGTGGTCAGCCCACCACCTGCTAATACCGTTTTAAGCACTGTGCTGGCAAGTCTTGCTCTGGGCAGCTCTAATAAACCCAGTGTTTAAATTGGCTTCAGTAGCTGTCAGCTTGTCTACACGAGGGCTCTCAACATTGCTAACGCCAGAAAAGGGCCTAAGGGTTAAAGCCAGCAGGGTTGGGCAGGTGCATCAACCTCCCTACGTACAGCTGTTCTGAATCTCAAAAAGATACTCATTTCGACTGACTTACTGGAGCCCTTGTGGTTAAGAGGAGCTGCTGTTAACTAGCTCAGTTTAAAAGCATATATTGCTCTCATCAGTTAACCCAACTCATAAATACATTAGATGTCTAAGAGTGACTGTAAACCTGTTCTGTGAGTTTCCTTCCCCATCTCAAATAGAGCTGCTAGCACAAAACGTATTTTTCATACCTCTACTGCTTTTGCCACAGTAATAATGCTTTAAGTGAATGGGGTCAGCCATGCCGAAATATGCTTTAAATTTTCATTCTTTTAACGTTTACAGGATTCCAAGCTCCCACACCCAGAGGAGCTTGCCACGGCACCAAAAAATCAGAGTGTTGCTGCTAACCTTAACAAGCGACAGACAACTGTAATCATGGGCAGACACTCACAGGAGAAAGCCACTCCTTTTGGTGAGATAGCCAGCTCTTTGGTGAGCCGATTATCTGAACCGCAGAAGATGACTAAAGCCCTTCTAAAACAGCTTAAACAAGTGAATTTACCAACAGTGATGCGCCCTTTAAATAAGAGTTTAATCAAAGATGACAGATGGAAAAACATAGATGAAGCTCAAGAGAAACGCAGATATTTTCTTTATGACTTCTGTAAAAAATACAGTAGTGAGAACCGGCTTAGAACCCATCTAGTGCGTATGGTGTCCAGAATATACGTGGAGGATAGACACAAAATCTTATACTGTGAAGTGCCTAAAGCAGGCTGTTCCAACTGGAAAAGGGTTCTGATGGTGCTTAATGGACTTGCCTCTTCAACATTCAGTATTAGCCATGATGCCGTGCACTATGGAAAGCATCTAAAGAAATTGGACAGTTATGACTTAAAAGGGATACAGACACGTTTAAATACCTACACCAAGACCATATTTGTACGTGACCCCATGGAAAGATTGGTGTCTGCATTCAGGGATAAATTTGAACATCCAAACAGCTACTACCACCCAGTGTTTGGAAAGGCAATCATTAAGAAATATAGACTTAATGCACGTGAAGAGGCCCTGAAAACCGGATCAGGCGTGAAGTTTGAAGAATTCGTCCGATATTTGTTAGATTCCCATCGCCCAGTAGGGATGGACATACACTGGGAGCAGATTAGTAAACTCTGCCATCCCTGCCTCATCAACTATGATTTCATAGGGAAATTCGAAACGCTAGAAGAAGATGCCAATTACTTCTTGCAACTGATAGGTGCTCCAGCAGATCTGAAGTTTCCTAATTTCAAAGACAGACATTCCTCCGATGAAAGAACAAATATGGAAGTAGTGAGACAATACTTAAAGGAGCTGTCAGGTTCAGAGAGACAGTTGACCTATGATTTTTATTACTTGGATTATTTAATGTTTAATTATACAATGCCAATTGTATAGCTCTGAATGATTTCAAAATTCCATCAGACATTTAATGATTTTGGCCTCAGACCAGCAACTGTAATATTACCATACAGTTCTGAGTGGAAGAAATGTAACTACTAAGTGTAATTGTCTTGACTTAGTGGAGATTTTATAAATGAAAGTGACACCAATTGAGACAAAATTGTTGGAGCAATGCACAAAAGAGACCTATAAACTATCTAATTTGCAATAAAAGGTCTGAAAAAAGCTGCTTTTGAATATGGATTATATTGTGGAAGCAGTAATCCAGCCAGCTGTTTCATTAGCTCAGCTAATGTTCTTGTAATGGTTGAAAAACATTCAAAATAGCATGGATTTGTGTGTGTCTATATAGGAATAATGTGTCGAGTGTTTTGAATGTATATTTTTTGCTGTCTGTGGCATATTAATAAAAATCATTGGCTAATTCTGTAAGACATATATAGTGTTATCAGTGGCCGTGATGTACCCATTTATCACCTACTCACCTCTTGGCATTTTAATTTTTAAATAGAAATCCATCATGTGATGTAAACTATGATCCAAATCCTGAACCTAGTGGCCATCCTCGGTGTCTGGGCAGAATCATAGAGTGGAGGCTGTGGAACATCTGCAGAGGTTTTCTGTGGAGGTAACATCAGTTCAATGGCTATTATCCACCTCCACCGACAGTGGCAAATCCTCCAGCCATGTCCCCTGCTAACTGTTGCCCGTGGGGTATGCACTCATTATTTCAGGACCATTGGTAACCATCAGTAGGAATTGCTCTATTGCAACAGATGCTTCCATCAGAATGCCTGCCACTGGTAGTGCTCTGTGTTCTGTTACCTTTTCTCTCCTTTGCTGAGCTTGGGCCATCAAGCAGCAAACCTCAGAAAGATGGAGGATGGAGCATTCTGAAATGACAGGAAGGGAAATGGCCACTGTAATCCCTGAGGCAGAATTATGGAATTTGAGTACAAAATCCTATCATCCTGGTTATAAAGGAGTGGAACCTGGGGGCAAGAGGGTGGAATACCCTGTCTGTGGCAGATAGAATGAAGCCAGGTATATCTTGAGACTATTGTATTTAACTTTATAACTTTTATCTATATCTCTGTGAGCCAGGGATTGTACAATGGCTGGTTGGGGAGGGTTGTCAAGCTCCTCGAGGAACTAAAATCACTTGGAGGTCATTAATGCAAAATCCCAAGGCTGGTTATGGAGATACCCAGCCCTTTAAGGCTTGGGCTTTCTGAGGAAAAGGGGAAATGACTGGTTTTAGGAGGCTGAGTAAAAGCTTTTTGGGGGTGTAACAGACTCAGGGGTTGCCTTTTTGATTCAGTAAATGGACATGGCCTTTTGTTCAAGAGAGCACCCAACCCTGCTGAAGGGTTGGAAAGACTGTGACCTGCCAGGGTCTCCATAGGACAGATGGGGATTTAGTTCCTGGTTTGGTTTTGTATGTTTTCATTTTTATCCATGAATAAACCAGCTCTGCTTTGGAAGAGCTACATGGTCATTGGTAAAAACACTCTAATTATTCTGAAAGAGAAACTAAAGAGCAGGAGTTGGACATTTGTCAGACCTGCTTGGGATAATCACAGTGAAGTGCCAGCGGGACTGCAGGCTAAAACCTCAGGTTGGAAGGGAGTGGGACATGCATCTCTGCCCAGAGAGAGGTAAAGACCTGGGACCTGAGCAGATCATGGAGGTGGGGTTAAAGGTGCAGTTATTCTGAAACTGTGACACCATCATCCCTGATGCAGACAGTTTCTTCTGATGCATTATGGAATAGATGCTTGGAATGTCCCAGAATGGGGGAAACCCTCTGCAAAAACTAAGGGAAAGTCCCCATAAAATCTCTACTAAACCTATGAGAACCAAAACCCTACATTTTTTTTATAGTTTTGAACAGTTGCTTCCACTCTCGGAATATGAGGAATTTTAGAATGAGGAGACCATTCTACAGGAAACTGTCATAAGTAAAAAGAAAAGGAGGACTTGTGGCACCTTAGAGACTAACCAATTTATTAGAGCATAAGCTTTCGTGAGCTACAGCTCACTTCCTCAGATGCATATCGTGGAAACTGCAGCAGGCTTTATATATACACAGAGAATATGAAACAATACCTATTCCCACCCCACTGTCCTGCTGGTAATAGCTTATCTAAAGTGATTTCCAGCACAAATCCAGGTTTTCTCACCCTCCACCCCCCCACACAAATTCACTCTCCTGCTGGTGATAGCCCATCCAAAGTGACAACTCTTCTGAGGAAGTGAGCTGTAGCTCACGAAAGCTTATGCTCTAATAAATTGGTTAGTCTCTAAGGTGCCACAAGTCCTCCTTTTCTTTTTGCGAATACAGACTAACACGGCTGCTACTCTGAAACCTGTCATAAGTAAGTGACTCCCCCTTCTTCACTATCAGAATTACTGCTTCCCGGATTCGTTGTGCCAAATGACTGTATGGCCCTGATCTTGCCAAAGGCAGTCGCTGGGGTGGGGAGATAGGAGAGCTATTTAGCCACCATATATACGCTGTGAGGAATAGGGGGACCCCAGTGCCTTTTTCTACTCTCAACTTTCAGCCTGTGGCAAAGGAGAAGAGAGGGGAGGCCAGTTCCAACCCCAAAAATGCTGCTGCACGCAGCCGGTTCCCTCGCCAATGGAACTGTTGAACTGCTGATGAGCACAGGTAAGAGCACCACTCAGAGCTGAAGGCAGAGAAGTTCCACACTGAGCCATTAGAGGGGAGACCCTACGTTCCTCGCTGCTAACTGTGCTTGTAGTAAGGGGAAGGAAGAGTCCACTCCCCACATGACTGGAGCATGTGGAAGGAGGAAGAGGACACCTTTCAGCTCTCCTCCCAGTGAGGAGGAGGAAAGTACAGCTAGGAAGCGAACAGGCAGCCTGTATTGAGGAGACTGTATACAAAGGTTGGGTGGAGAGAGAAGAATGTGGAGAGAGGACACTGGGGAGGGGGAATATTTAGCTCTAGGTGGACGCAGAAGTACACAATGTTCTAGGCATGTGTGCACAGGGAAACGTGGCAGCATTGGGTGCACACACCTAGATGTATACACAGTATGGACATATACTTTATTGTACAAATGTAGGACATTGTGGGTCTTTTGGAGGAGAGTACTTGGTACATCTTTGGAGCCAAGTATGAGCAAAAATCACTCCACTGATTTTTTTTTTCCCCTCTTCTTTCCCCACCCCCTCCAAATGTTTTTGTTGGTTGTTACTATGAATCCAGTAAGCCAATGGAACTGTACCTGTGAGTAAAATCATGTATGTACTTCAGTATTTCGGGGATCAGGGATTGTGTGTTGAATTCTTTTCCCCCAGATGTAATTGCTGGCCTTCTTCAAGGGCTTCTGAGTATTCCTCCTTGTAGGATTTGGCCCCCTGGCCATAGAACTGTGGAACTCCCTCAAAAGGCTGTGTCCATTGGGGGCATACAAGTGTGCTCATCTGAGGATGACCTCCGTGTACTACTCTCTATAAGGGAGTGCAGCCCCAACCACCTCAGTTCCTGGACCTCTACCAAAGAGAGCTAGCAGAACTCACCCAACTCATGCCTTTAGTAAATAGAACCTTCTCAGCCCCTTTTTTTGTACTTACTTAGTTTAGTGCAAGTATTTAACTAATCCTGAAATTCCCCCCTCTTTTCATAAGAACATAAGACTGGCTATACTGGGTCAGACCAATGCTCCATCTAGTCCCTTGTCCTGTCTTCTCACAGTGGCCAATGCCCGATGCTTCAGAGGGAATCAACAGAACAGGGCAATTATCAAGTGATCCATCCCCTGTCATCCACTCCCAGCTTCTAGCAGTCCCTTGCCCTGGAACTTTCTAGTTCCTTCACCAGGGCTACGCCCCACCCCAAGACCCATAAGCATTTCAAGAGGTGCGTCTCTTGTTCTGCTATTATACTGCAGTCTGATGCCCATATCCAGAGCCTATTTTGCCTGGGTGAATTGCCACAGACTGCACATCATCACCTAGTGTGCAGTCTGCAGTGCCTTTAATCCCTGGACCAGAAAGCAAAGAGACACATGAGGCTCCAGGCTCAGATGTTTAGAGCCCAGTGCTCTGGCAGGTCCATTGCTGGTGTGGAGACCAGCATCAGTGCCGACATCCTCACCAATCAAACCACAGAATCCCCTCCCAACTCCAGGCTCAGTGCTGCCTTCCACTAAGGGCTCCAGACGAGGATCGCACTTATCCTGGGCAGGGGGCTACTATCTCAGCCAGTGTTGCTCTGGCTGAGAGAATTTCTCCCTGCAGACGGTAACCCTCCTGAGGACCCATATTAGTCATTGTTGAGGGAGAACAAACTGGGGCATCATCCATCTCCCTGCCTGGTGAGCATGGGCAGCCCAAGGAACTCTTGAGGAGAATGGCCGTACATAAGTGATCCACTTTGACATTTTCTAGGTTCAAACTACAGAAAAACTGGCTCTGTCCCTCAGAAGTGGCTGTCTTAATTCAGCCAAGAACACCTGGCTTTCACCTGTCTCATTCCCTCCTGTAGCCAGAAAAGGATATTTAGCAAGGGCCATCAGTTTTTATTCCAACAGCCACTGGCCAATTTTCCGGTGGTATCAGCAGCACAGAGAAGTCTAGGGAGCTGCAACCTCTCAATCACCCCCCTCAGACAGAAAGAGGCATAAACTTTCTATTAGAAAGTCTCGACTTGCGGGACACCTGTTTTCATGTGGTGATCAAAAGAATTCGCACCAAATACCTCAGGTTCTGTGTGGGGTCAAAGCACTATTTCTTCAAAGTCCTGCAATTAGATCCATCCACCATGCCTCAGGTATTCACCAACTGTCTTGCTGTAGCAGATGGTCACCTCAGATACCCAGATGTCTTTGTTTGCCTGTACTTTGATGACTGGCTGCTAATAGCCAAGTCTCAGAACTTGACATGGGCAGTTCAATACATGTGCAGTCTCTTCTAATCACTGGGTCTCCTAATTAACAGGGCAAAAGCTTTTCTTCATACCACACATAGGATCTCTTTTTTTTCAGGGCACATCTCCACTTGACCAAAGCCAGGGCTCTTCTCACAGAAGAGACATACCTCAGGATGCAACAAACTCTGACTACACTCAGGGAGCAACCAGAACAGACATTCAATTTTACGTAAGACTCTTGGGCCTGATGGTCTCCTTCCATATGTCATTCCTTATACTCATCAGTCCATGAGACCATTGCAACATTGGCTTGTAGTACATAGCACACTTTGGTGTAAGGTATATGGCTTGGTCATTGCCCACACAAACAAAGGCCACATTCACTGCTCAGAAACCAAGGGGGGGGAATAGTATGTGATCAGAACAAACACAACAAAATGCAGATCGGGGGATTGCATGATGAACCCAAAGGATAAGAACACTATACCAGGATGGAGCACTTACAGTAATGATATACAAGTTGAAAAGATATTTGTGGGAAATCATTGGTCTATGTGAAATTAGATGGGAAGGCAAATAAGAATGCTACCACAATGAACACAGGATATCGATACTGGGAAGAAAAGATGGTGGATACCAGGATGGAGTTGCATTGGTGCTAAAGCTGAAGGCAAGCCAGGTTCTAATGTTATTTAACCTAATATCTCCTCATATATTTGAAGGTCAGATTTAGAATCAAATCTGAATCTCATAAAAATACATGCACCGAACACAGTAGTGCCCAAGGAAAAAACTGATGAATTTTATAGCAAGCTACAGAAAGCAATATAAGACGCTTCAAGATAAGACATGTTATTGGTGATGGGAGATTTTAATGCAAAAGTAGGACAGGACTAGAATTTCTGTGCTGGAGCCATAGGCAAATTCAGACCTGCTGAAGAAAATGCAAGAGGAGAAAGGCTACTAAATTTCTATGTAAGTAACAAGTGGGTGATACTGAACACGCTATTTCAACAAAGAAAGCTGTGAGCAAGTGTAGTTGGATGTCACCTGATGGGCAAGTGAAGAACATGATAGACTTTGTACTTGTGAATTGCAGATGGAAATCAAACGTGTGGTTGTACAGATCATTTGTGGCCGATATTGAATTGGATCATCAATTAGGGCTGGCACTAATGAAGTTGAGGCTACCAGCAACTGAAAATGTACCAAGAAATAAAATTTATGACAGGGACAAATTGAAAGTGCCAGATATCCGGAAAGAACACAAAGAAGTCATGCAGAGAAACATCACATCTCTGGTGAAAGAAGAAATGATTGTTGAAGAGACATGGAACAATGTAAAAAATGGGATTATGAGAGAGACTGGGCTACAAAGCCAAAATGAAGAACCCAAAGTGGATACTGATGGAGTGCTGTAATTGAGTGACAAGCACAGGAAGCTGAAGGAAATAAAAAGGAAGACAAAAATCTAAGAGCTAGGTTCAACAGGTTGACTAGAAAGAGAAAATAGAGAGAGACAGAAACAATTGGTTATGTGAACTATGTAACGAAGCAAAAGAATACACAAAGACAAATATGGCACGGGTTGTATCACATGATAAGAAAACTGACTGGGACATATGCGTTGAAGATGTCAGTGGTGAGATACCAGCATGGGCAAATAATTGAGGACAAACAAGAAATGAAGTGATGAAAGAATATTTTGAAGAGCTGTACAACATACAGAAGATGGTCAATGAAACGGTCCTGGAGAAGCTTGCCAGTACAAACAAGGGAGAGCAGATGCTGGAATTCTTAGAAGAAGTAAAGATCTCAATGGAAAGTCTGAAAAAGAAAAAGGTGCCAGCAAGTGACAACATAACCATGCAGCTTTACAAACAACAGCAAGTGCTGAGCGAATGGGGGAAAGTGATAATAGTACCAATCTATAAAAAAGAAGATAAGAGGAATTATCTTATTGAGCATGCCAGGAAAAGCATTCACCAAGACATTGCACAGGAGAATGAAGAAGTATGTGGAAGCAGCACTTGCAGAGGAACAGGCCGGAGTCAGACAAAGTACAGTAGATCAGCTATTTGTGATAAGACAGATATTGGAGAAGTACATAGAACACAACTGAACCTGTTACAACAACTGTGTAGACTTTGAACAGGCATTTGATATCATGTGGCAGAAAGGGTTATGGCAAGTCTTGAGAATGTACAGCATCCCTGAGAAATGATCAAGCTGGTGTTGCAAGTGAATGAGTGCAATGAGAGTAGACAAGAAACTGACGGAATGGTTCAGCATGACCATAGCAGGGGACAAGGATGCAGATTTGTTATCATCAGATTTGTGCACCTTTGTTTTGGAATCAGTAATGGCTGTAGCACTGAGATGAAACAAGAGGAGTGCTATTATGTGGGAGGAGTGTGCATCACCTTAGACCTACAGACAGTGTTGACCTCATAGTATTGACCCAGGAGGATTTACAGAAAATAACTGAAAAGGTAAATTGGAAAAGCAGAAAATTTGGACTGAAGATCAGCACAGAGAAGACAAAATTATGGCAATTGGAAGATGAGAAGAAGAGGTAAAGATCAAACTTGGAGACAAAGAACTGGAACAAATGGAACAAATTGTGTACTTTGGAGGTCTAGTATTGAAGGTGACACAAAAAGAGGAATCAGAATAGCCACTATTGAATTCAGAACACTCTGTAAGAGCTGGAAGGCTAAAGACATTGCGATAAAAACAAAAATCAGTATGTGTGAGACCGTTATCGTGCTGATACTGCCGTATGGACCAGAATGTTTGAAGTATGAGGAAAGCCAACAAATAAAAGATTTTGACTGTGAAAATGAACTAGCTGAGAGGACTACTGAGTGTTTGAAGACTTTAAAAAGTAAGAATTGAAGTGATGAGAAAATCGTTAGGGAAAGAAATAACATTGTTATAGGAGATCCAAGAAAGACAACTGAGTTGTGTCTTGGAGATGGGTCAAGAATGGACCCAGAAAGGATACCATATGTGGTAGTATATAGCACAAGGAACTAGAAAGAGAGGAAGACCAAGGATGCATTGGATATCTGTGGTGAAGAATAACACAAAAGAAAAAGGTTTAAAGATAAATAAAAATGTGAAGTTGGTATAAGACAGAAAATGGTGCAAAGGCTTCATTTGGCCCCCATTTGTCACTGCTGAGCTGACGGATGGGAATCAAAGAGAAAGACAAAGAGAAGACATTACGCCCAAATTCGTACAGTCTGCAGAGGAGGCTGTCTTTCACTCTTTGTATGATTCTATAGCTATGTTTCTGGGAGAACAGAGACAGTATCTTTCCAGGGGGGCCCTTCATTCTTGCCTCCCTTGCTCTCTTAATCACACCAATGCTTCCACTCTGGGATGGGGTGTGCTCTGTGAAGACCTTTGGAATGCCTGGGATTCCAAGCTCTACCTCAGCTTGTGTTAGAGCTCACAACAGTGCTGTGGGCTCTCGTGACCTTTCATCAGACACCACAACAGAAAGCAGTACAGGTAGTCATTTGCAACGCGGCCATGTACTACATCAGCCAGCGGGGAAGAGCACGTTCCCTTTCCCTCTTCTCAGAGACAAGAAAGTTGTGGCTGTGGTGCACAGAAATCAGGTTCACCTGAAAGCCACACATCTGGCAGGGCAGAAGAATGTGCAGGGGGATGTGTTGAACAGAAAAACATGGGACGAGCACACAAAGTCTCTAAAAAATAAGTGACCACAGCTCTGTTTCACAGAGATAGACCTCTTTGTTTCAAGGCACAACACTAAGTGCAATTTATACTGCACCAGAAAAAAAAGAGACAAAAATTCCCTTTGAGGCAAGTTCCTGCTGAACTGAAGTCAACATCACCTGTACACCTTCCCTCCCTGGCCCCCAGGGCCCATAAGAAAAATCAAGGCAGACACAGCTAGTGTGGTACCTAGACCTCCCTGCACCTGTCTGGAGAACCAACCTACCCTCCACCTCTCTCTCCAGGCCTCCTGTCTAAGCAGCAAGGGAGGAGTCTACATTCTAATCCTGAGACAGTGTGGGGGATAATCTGTTAATTGCAGACTCTTTCTGCTCACAGGGAATCCAGATCATCCCATTGCAATCTAGGAAAAGCTCCGCTCTCAAGTGCTACAAGTAAAAATGGATTTGGTTCTCCATCTGGGCCAGTTCAAACAAAACAAAACAAAAACAAAGCCTAACCCTATCTCAAGCCAGGGTCCCTGCAACCCAGGGCTACTACTTATACCTGAAATCACAAGGACTAGCCTTAGCTTCCCTCAAGGTGTGTTTAGCTGCCATTTGAGTCCTCCAGAGGCATATTAAAGACGGGCCTATATGCTCTGCTTTTAGGTTCCTGAAAACCATTCTTTCTACAAAGGAGCGTCCTCTGTCCTTGGATTGAAACTTGTACCGACCAAACTCATAGGCTCTCTCTTTGAGCCTCTTAGGGGACGGTGTTTTAGAGCATTTCCCTATGAAGGCAGCCTTTCTTATAGCCGTCAATTCCACAAGAAGGACTAGTGAACTCCACCCATTCGTGGCCACACCACACTGCACCATGGCTCATAGGGACAAGGTGACCCTGAGGCCACACCCTAATTTTATGCCCAAGTGATGTCAAACTTCACCTTATCCAATACATCTCCATTCTGGAGTTCTCTCTACACCCCCTGCGGCCACTCCCAGGGAACACCTCTGCACACTCTAGATGTTAAAATGACACTGCTTTTACCTGAAGAAAATCAAACCCTTTAAAAAATCCAACAACAGACTATTCATAGCCTATGGGGAAAGATACCAGGGAGAACCTATTTCCAAGCAGAGATTGTCACATTGAATAAAAAGACAAATCTTAGGTAACCCTGTAGAGACTGTGGTCCTACAGATGTATTCCACCAGAGCCACTGCTGCACCTGAGCATGTCTGAGCACATTCCTATTATGCAGATATGCAAAGTAGTAACATGAAGTTCAATGCATATTTTTACCAAGTACTGTTCCTTAGACTTGGCATTCTACTCTGACGCCCAATTTGAGACAGCGCTGCTACAGTTCAAGACCACTTCACCCCACTTCTATCCAAGAGGCACTGCTTGCTAGTTTCCTCTGAGTGGGTATGCACACCGGCCTTCAAAAAAGAATGGAAGTTTGCTCACAAGGAACTTTTGATCTTCAAGTATTGCCCCTATGCAGATGTACTGGCTAAGTCATGTGACAACTATTAACTGCCTAGGCTTCGTTAGGATTTTACCTCTTTAGTTAACTCAAATACACTTTTTTCCCTAGTGAAGACAAGACCTCTGCATCCTATTCTGTTGTTTCTTTGTCCTAATGTGTATTCACCCGCAGTTTAAATCATCTGTGAATTCCTTTGAGGTGCTGTTTAGACCTCTTCCAGATTGTTAAAGATTTTAAATAACAGATGACCCAACACTGACTCCTCTGACACCCTTAACTTTTCTTTTGCTTTGTGAGGTTTTCTGCATGCATATCTACTGCAATTTTAACTCTCGTACAACATAATGTTTTTGTGTACTAATGAGTCTCAAAGATTTTGTATGTTTCCATCATGCATGAAAGAGAGAAGGGTTTTGATCCCACTAATAAGGTATACAGGCCAACGGTGTGTTTGAGTTTTGTAGGAAATATTTATTTCAGCAGTATAGATAGAATGATAAACTACAAAGTCACTGAATGAGAACCAAACCTTAAACTTGTCCCCACTAAATGAATGATAAAACTTCCATTATCCTCAGAGGTGCAGGATTGGGGCCTGAAAGGGATTTTGGAAAATACGTATTTATATTTTTGTTGGACAAGCGACACGGTCTCACTTCATGAAAAATATGATTTCACCAATTAATTCTTATTAGTTAAAAACAGTGTTTAAATCAAGAGGGGAGAGATGGTGTTAAAAAGTGTTGAACTTGTGCTAATGAGAGCAAAAATGAACAAAGAGCACTGATTAATGGTCATTTGCAGACACACATCACCTCCTTGGATTTTGCAAGTCTAATAAATTTTGCATATACGCTTTGAGGTGGGAGGGTACAAGCTAAGTGTGTATGCACAAAACCATAATTGTTTTAGTTGCACTGTTATTCAATCACACTTGTGAAAGTAATTTAACTTCAGTGTGTGCTCAACGTCAGGTGTCATAGCCCCTAACTGCACTTAAAATTCATTTTTTTGAAAATCTAACTCTGACTGTTGTAAGGAAAAGGCTCTCCCCGGTCCTCTTCAGCAACCTGAGGGATTAGGATGATCTCAGTAGCAGACTCTAGATTGTACTTTGCCTCATTAACCACATTTTGAAACTCACCATCCTGCTTTGCCAGGAATTAAGTTACATGATTTAAAATTAGCATAAGAGTTTAGTATAATTGAATTGGGACTGTGATATTTGACTTCTGAGATTACAATAGATAAAGGACTAATTTGCAGATAACCTCTATTTTTAAAAGTAAATTTTAAAAGGTCACAGGGAGTCTGGGTTGTAAATCAGCTGACGTTTAGAAAGATCAGTAAGCGAAATCATAAATTGAAGGTCGTCCAATATAATCTATACAAAAATCCACCAAGGTTTGTTGTACTCAAAATTATATGATGTGTTTTTGGCTGAGGTACAAAAATGCACATTGCAGTATAGTAGGCAATAGTATCTTTAGGCCTACTAAAAGGATCAACTGCAATAAGCAATGCCTGTCTTAGGGAGTTACGTTAAGGTATCCACATGTCTTCCAGTTTAATTTTTGTTTGACCTTTTAAGCTTACTTTGCTATGTAACTAATATTTGGTCACTTGATACAGGTTTTGCTGTAATAATACGTAGTAGTTTTATATGTCCTGTGTTCTGAGGATCTCAAAATGCTTTTCACACATAAGTCAGTTAAGTGTCACAGCCACTTAGGCACAGAGAAGTTGAATAGCTTGGCAAAAGCGTTACAATGAGTCAGTGGAAGTGCTGGAATGGAACCTACGTGTTCCAATGTTCATTCTGTTCTAATCACTAAACTCCACTGCCTCCCTCCTGGAACAAACAGCTAACAGTTATTTATTTTAGGCAAAATGAGAAAAGTAAAAATTTCCTATGCTTCCCCTTTTTAAGGCATCAAAATTAATTCTTCAAATCAAATTAAAATACACTGGTTTGTGTGTCCATGAGAACTAGAGGCCAATTTAAAATATATAGATATAGATATTTACACCAAAGCACTCACTGGGAGAACTTCCCTAAAAGACCAAACTTACTGGAGCTATTCGGGCCCCATATATTAGTGTCAGGTGGCTGCTTTTAACTTGGAGATCACCAATTTAATTTTAAATGGAGTGCAAATTACAAAATTACACGTTTACAAAATTGGAGAGGAAATTATCTTAATAGAACTCCAGGAAACTCAGTGTGTGTGTGTATGTGTGTGGGCATGTGTGTGTCACACTTATATATAGGTTTGGGAGGATTAAATTTTTATTGGTAAATGTCAGTAAACACCGATTTCACTGTACACACATAAATTAATGAACAAATATTTCCACTGACAACAATCTAAATACACAGATAGAGGAAGTAAGAAAAATGCTGCTTGAGAATTTAGAGTAAAAATCCAGTGGTTTCAACTTTCGGATTCGGCTTGTTACAAATGAACTAGCGAATGACAAGTAAAAACAGATACAATTTGTTGATTTAAGGATATTTACTTTGTATATTTTGACATGGGCTGTTGACAATTTGTGTGCATGGTTTATAAAGCTTTAACTTTTTGAATCTGTGTCTACTGTCATTAAATAATTAACTGTGTCCCCCCTGCATAATTTCCCACAACTGTGAGTTTCATGATTTATTTTGCATTATGTAAAAAAGTACATCAGACTTCTATTTATTGCCTTTTAACTTCATTGGGCTTTCGTACTCAGAGTATGCAACCTTGCTTTATATCTTCTTCTGAAGGTGTCAGAGAAAATTGAGGACTTTTCAGCTATGTTCAAATAATACACTGAAATGCTTCAGCTCCATTTTGTGCAGTTGGCAGTCTCAAGAATCAGAGCTTCTGGTTCAGCTCTGTGTCAAAACACCGAGAATTATTAAGGTTTCACCAAGCACTGACCTGACCTAAAACTACAGCCAAGTTGTCTAACCCGGAGGAATGGCCCCATTACACTGTTTCAGCCCTTTAATCCAGCATAAAGCAGCTGGAATAGAAGAGACAATCTTGTCCTAAGTTTTATTATGATCATTAGACTAATTCATTTCATTTCAATATAATATCCCAAAATAAAATGATATTCAGTTGTTCTGTTCTACAGACCTAAGGGCAGGTTTGAGTGCACTGAAGCCCACCCATGTAGCTGCACTCATTGGGGACTACTAGAAAACTGCAGAACATATTGAAATATAATCCTGGGTACTTTTCATCCTTAGAAAGTGATTAGGATAATGATTAGAAACAGCAGAAAGAGTCACCTACGTTTCAAAAATAAAGAGAAAATCCCACTTCAGCTACCACAACTTTTCTTCTGTAATAGCCCTCGGTCACTACCTTTTTATCTTTGCATTTTCATCATCTTGCTTTCTCATATCCCTTACATTTACAAATGTCTCCCATTGCAATTTGTCTTTCAATTTCCTCCTCAAACACATACTTCTTCCACAAAGCCTTGCTTTCAGCACTGCTCACACCCCAAGATCTGCTGTGCTGCACATTGGAAACATCATCCAGTAGAGAGTTTGTATCTGAACAGAGTGTGTGTCAGAACAAGGGCTCAGATTTACAAAGGTATGTAGGCACATAAAGGTAGGATTCACAAAAGTGCCTGGCTGAGATTTACTAAAGCTCCATAAGAGAGTAGGCACCTAATGCCCATTGAGCACAGGAGCAGGGCTCAGCTCCTCAAAGGTTTTTAGGCACATAACCTACTCACATACTTTTACAACGCACCTATCAGCATTTTTCAGCACCTAAATAACTATGTCAGTATGGTGTAAGGGTCCCCATTCTATAGTGTTTCCAGTACAGGGTGCAGTACACTCACACAGAGTTATGGGCAGCCCTGGGGCTTTCGACTGTAAGCTGCTAGCGAGAGGGACCGTGAGTTCTTCCATGTTTTCACAGTGCCAAGCACACTGAAGGACTCAATCTACATATTTTTTTAAAACTCATGTTTTCCTGCCACTCAAATTGTTCTTCACTGCTATAAAGTCACAAATAACTGACTGGCCTTTCCCTGAATGAATGAGAACTATTCTTAAAAAGATGCAAATGTCGATATCTGTAACTGCAGCCAAATAACACGGACCTGACCAATTAGTATTGGTGATCTGAGTATGTGTGACAGAAGTATTTAAGATTGTCTTGATGCTGAGATGCATACCAGCATATATAAATCAGGAGGAGGATCCCTGGATGCCTCTAAAGTTTCTTGTACCCCACACAAGCCTTTTGAAGACACCAATGGCATATCAAGGTATGAGTCTGGTACATATGTTGTTAATATTCATTCATGTTCATCCGAAAGACTTGACCGAATGGTCAATGGAAGTGAGCTGACTTTAGGAAATTCATGAGAGTACGTTCATTTGGGAGCTCACAAAATATTAAAGCCAGTTCTGCAAGTCTCTCTCTTCTGGAAAGGCCACTTTGCATCTTGTTTCCTAAGCAGTTCCTTCTTCTCAGCATTTTTCTGCTGCTACCATTTTTCCTTCTTCCCCACCCAGCTTCCTACTAGTCTTAGATCCTTATCCAAAATGGCTTGCAGATCAGAACTTTCAGATGTCCATTTGAAGAAGGTGCTGCAGCAAACGAGAGAAATACATTAGGCAGTCCCATCTCTAGCCACAGATGATAAAACCAGTCACTGGGTGACATTTGAAAACTGTTTTAAAATGGACAGCGCATTGAGACATTACTGTTAAAAATATCCTCATAGGAAATACATTCTTTTTCTCAAGCTAATTACTTAGCTACAAAAGATTGGATCCAGATAGATTAGGATTCAACCTGTGAAACAATTTCTCTTTATAGAAAAATAAACATACACACATTGTCAATTTTTTTTTAAAGAGTAGGAGGGAAAACAAAATTCTAACCCATTTAGAAAACCAATTTCTGCTCATACATCTGAACTCACCCGTCTTGCCAATTCACTCATTCTCATGTGTGTCTCTGTGTGTATAGATTTTATATATACACACACTCCACATATATGATTAAGATTTGCAATATGGGCTTGGGCATTTAGCCTCATGTATCCATTCCATGGGTGTTGTGTGCTAAATTCTGTAGATGGCTTTGAAAATCTCTATTATATATATTTTAGGCACCGTTTTATTTTAATGTGTATGTTTATCTATATGCTCTTTGCACTTACAGAGATTAGAATAATTAGATATAATGAAGAGAGAGTGGTATATACATGTTGTATGTGTGTAACATATATTGTGTGTTTTATCAGCATGAGTCTCACGTGTTTTGAAGCCACCTGTGAGTTATTCCGGTCATCCCAAATGAATCTGGGTTGTAGTACAGGAATTGCAAGTTTGCATCATTAGTGGCCTTCTTTTTTGGTTGTCCAGGTTGAGTGATACAGGGGAAGTGCTGGGGCCAATTCTAAGGATGTGTGAAGTGTGCAGTCATAACTAATGCTCTGGTCACTCTGGCCATCTTCTGTCTACAGATGGCAGCTGTCCCCTTTTCCATTGACTTTTTGCCATTTTTCTAAAAAGATGGAGGTAGGAGTAGAGAGGGTAGCAGATAGCCCCTAGTGAGAGGCAGGGAGGCTCAACTGCAGCTGGAGGAGATGACAAATTCTAGGGAACCGGTGCCTCTCCAATCAACAGGTCATAGGATTGTCTCTGGGAAGCACTCTCAGCTCCCAGGGAGGGTGAGGGTAATGACTCTTACAAGCTCCCTGGTATGGGAGGTAGGGCAAAACAGCAATGTTTATAAAATCTGTTAGCCAAAATTAGTCCCTCTCCCACCCAGTCACAAGTCTTCTCAGCTGCTGTCTTCAGACTATTCGCTATAATGGGAACAGATCTTTTTGTACACACAAGCTCCCCTGACTTAATTGGAGTTTTTGGTTGGGCAAAGGAAGGCAGGATCAGGCCACCATTTTGTTTCCCATCTTGTCTTCATTAAAAAGTTATGAGAATAAAGCCCAAATTTCCAAATTTGGGTGTCTAAGATTAGGGTTCTAAATCAGCACCTAAAAGAAGCGGCCCGTTTTCACAGGTGCTGAAAATTCCCTGCTGCTGCCATTGAAATAGGAAGTGCTCAGCACCTTTGAAAATCAGCCCACTTCTACTGGATTTTGGAGCATGAATTTAGGCATCCAGCTTCAAAAATGTTGGCAAAGTTCTTTTAAAAAACCAAATGCAACCACTATTCCTCATTTTTCTTTTATGACGGGATGGAGAAACATTCTTCAAGGCAATGTTTAAGGCTATCGTGCCCAAGCCACTTCCTTTATTAACAAGCTGATTAAAAAAGGGGGAGAGAAACTTTCATGACACCCCAAGGCTTCTCTTTATCATTTTCAGGACATCTCTTCTTTATGAGCATAGATGGATTCCTCTAGTTTATTCTAATCTGCCAAAGGAAAACAAGCTGTCCCAGTGACAGCTTTTTTTAGGCTAGAAACTGCTCTTATTCCCTCTAAGCTGCACTGGTTGCAGAGCTGTGCACTTGCTGAATGAGAGAAGCAGGGTATTTGTCATGTAAAATCTACAGTTTCTGGACTTTCTATTATTATTATGCTTTACCCCTTGTTTTGGCTCAGCAGCAAAACCACAGCGATTGGACAATTATAGGATGGGGGGGGGAGGGGAAGCTTGTCACAGACCCTTGCAATTGTCTGTGTTCCCAAAACCTCTAAAATGCTCCAGGCCTTTCAACATCACCCACATACAAGGGAAGCAATGTAGAAAAGGGCTCTGTTCTTTTAACCAAAACACTTCAGTGCCAACAGGACACTTTTCATTGAAATGCGTAAAAAGTCTCCAATACCTCTTGTAATTCTAAGAAATCTCTGGAGTGTCCCCAAGGGCTTAGATTCCCTTCACTTTTGCAAAAAGAAAAGGAGGACTTGTGGCACCATAGAGACTAACATATTTATTTGAGCATAAGCTTGCTGTAGCTCACGAAAGCTTTAACACATTTATTTGAGCATAAGCTTTCATGAGCTACAGCAAGCTTATGCTCAAATAAATTGGTTAGTCTCTAAGGTGCCACAAGTCCTCCTTTTCTTTTTGCGAATACAGACTAACATGGCTGCTACTCTGAAACCTTCACATTTGGTATGTGGCTTACATTCTTCACTTTCCAAGCAAATTGCACTTGTCTGAAAGTCAAGTGTTTTGTTTTTCCCCTGTTTTTGCAGCCTTCTCACTTGAATGATGAATAAAATTTAACTTGTTTTCCACCAAATTGGGTCTCATAAACTTCCATAATCTCTCCCCTGTGAACCCTCCCAGAAAATGCACACTGTAAAGTAAAGGGGACAGGACTCTGTTCAGTGCCAGAAAAGAAGAGTTACTTACCCTACAGTAACACTGGTTCTACAAGCTGGTGTAATCAGTGTGGATCCCATTGTAGGTTAGCAATTGTAGGTTAGCAGAGGAGACCGAATGTTATTTGACTAGCAGTGTCTATTAGGGCCACACAAGTGCCCTGTTCCGTCTCATGCTCCCATACGAGCACATAAAGAGATCCACACTGATACCTACTTGAATAATAGGAAAATCAGAGCTACGTGAGATTACCAGATAACTCATTTCACTAAGTGCGGCTTATGCCCTGACTCCTCCCAATGGACCTGATTCTCCAGTGAACGCAGCATCTGCTGAGTGCAGTACATGAGGGTGCTGTCAGGGAGCCGGTTATGGCTATCTGATTTTCTGCCTTGCCCTGGCACAAGGCACAGGTTAGAACAGCCTAGGGGCTGAACCCACTGGCCACAGTCCCCGAGGAACCGCCAACCAGCTGAAAATAGCTACAACTCATCACAGTACAGCTACTCCCCCTCCCCGCTCCACCCCTCCTCACCCATGAAATGCTCTTTGTGCCAGAGATTGTGGGGAGAGGAAGGCATATGAGTCAGCTCTGTTGGGCTTCACGCTGTGGGTATCCTTGATTCGTAAGCCTCACCTACTCATTGATCTACCTGTTACAAACGAAACCAAGCTGTCAAATGATTCATCTCAAATTAGAAGGTTTTCTTTTTATCATTCTATTCTTGTGTGTTAGTATATTTATTTCCTCACGATTATTTTGTCCTAAAACCTTCTAAGATCCCAGATAAATCTAAGCTGAGATTCACCATTAATGTCTGAAGAACTTAATGGGCTGCTTGAGACTGACTCCACAGTTAGTTACAAAATTTGCTAAGCTCCTGAAGAATCATTGTAAGAGAGAAAATCTTTTGTTCAAAGAGACAGAACTATCAGGACCCCAATTAAAGCTCAGTCACAGTCAGAAAAGTGACTGCAAAAATAACATTGTGCGGTTGCATATTTAATCCCTCTCAATGACTTCCACATCAAATGTGTTGATTTTACAAGTCAAAAAGAGCTGACTACCAACTCGGCAAACTCCCTCCTGGATCTGAAAAACAGGATGTGTATTTTTCTGCCTCTTCTTACACTTCCAGGAATAAAGATTCCACAATCAGAGCCTCACTGATAATCGTGTTGATGATGCGTGTAGCTGAAAAGAATCTAGCTCATTCTTCCATAGATGTGCTGGTTTTGCATTACTAACAGTAGTAAAAACTTGTTTTTGTCTGTCAAGTAAGCTGACATATGGTTTAAACTGGAAGGCATTGGGTACAGCAGGCATTTAGTTTATAAAAGTGTGGAAAACCCACGTTCTAGGGGAAAATCCCCGGGAAGTTTTCATCCCTGTGGATCAATTTATTCAGGAATCAAGCTCTTCTAGAATATGGCCTGGAGGTAAGGGTAGGATTAGCGATATCTGAATCCTTTCTTACCTCTAAGGCACTACCTGCCTTCACCAAGGAAACTCACTTTGAACAGGACTCTGGACACACCTATCCAAAAATGGGAGTTAAGGGAAAAAGAAACTTGCTGATTCTAAAGCTACACGCTATGGAAAACTGCTGCAAAATTGGTCTATGACACATTAAACACGACTTGTCTAATTTGCAAACAAGTATATGAAAAATTACTCCCAAAGATCTCCAGAATAGCGCTGACTTAAGGCATTTTGGAGAGAACTTTTTTTAATTATTTCGTATCTGTTCATTCACCACAAAAAAATTTAAATCAGCTTTATAGAACAACAGCCTGTGTGTGCTACTGTGTCCAAGCAAGAAGTCAGTAGCAAAAACAAACCAACCTATGAGACATGAATAAAACATGATACGATCCTTGACATGTCTGGTTTCTCACTCTACTGCCTCTCTCTCCCCTACTGTCCAACAATGGGGAGTTCCAGGACATGCATTGGTAATGGACTAAGAGAGAGGTCTTTAACGCTAGCAGACAAAGGCATAACGAGATCCAGTGGCTGGAAGTTGGAATTAACAATGACCAAGTAGGAAATAAGATTCAACTTTTTAACAGTGTACCTTTGGAACAGTTTATCAACAGCTGTGGCAAATTCTCCATCAGCTGGAATCTTTAAATCAAGACTGTATGTCTTGATAAAATACACACTGTATCTCTTTTCAATCATAAATTGTTGGGCTAGAGACAGGAATCACTGCATGAAATTCTATGCTCTGTGTTATGATGGAGACGAGACTGATCATAATGGTCTCTTCTCACCCTAAAAATCTATCAAATCTATTAAATATACTAGCTTGATGTAACTGCAGCATCTATGCCACAATCTATTAGGATCACATGATGAAAAAATTAAATATGGTCAGAAATGAAAACATTGTTCCCCAAAGTATTTGAAGAAAAACATGCAGTCAGTTTTTCTTTATAACCCTGCACAGCAAAATAGCTTGTCTTGTAAACAAACATTTGTCATCAGATTCTACTTTTCAGTTAGTTCGGTGGAAACTGGACCTTATTATAAAAATGAGCAATAAAAACTTTAAAGGCATTGGGTGAAGTTTTTAGAAGGTCTTAGCATTGAGGGAGAAAATATAAAATACATAATTAGTCCCAATTATTAAAACGTCAGTTACTATTTTATAAACCACAAGGACAGTCTAAAATATCTGAAGCAGAACTGGCTTTGCCAAGTGTAGACAGCATAAACTTTGCCTGAGGTAAGTTTTTAGTGCAGCTAAGTAAAACTTATTTTTATGATAATTTTTTATGTTTTATTTAATCAAAAAAGATTATTTTGTGATTACAACAGAGAGCTGAGTCAGGAGAATCTGGGTGCCAGGTAAGATTTGTGACATATTTTCTACACGGATTTGGACAGCTCAAAAGTAGATATTCCTAATACTGTATGGAAATCGATTCTTGTGGGCACAGAGTGAGGAACAGTTTTCAGAAAGGGAAGTCCAAGGTTCATGTTCTTCTTGGTATCAATAGAGCCTGTCAAACAAACCTGATTTCATTCTTTGAGATTACAAATTTGGTGCCGCATAGAAATAAGAAACTTTTGGAACGCACTTGATTTAGCACTGCATGACATTCTGATTAGCACCATACAATATCAATAGAACATATAGATTACGAACTGGCTGGCAGATCTCAAAAAGTAATTGTCATTGGGGAATCAACATTGAATGAGGGTGTTCTAGAGAGGTTCCACAAGAATCACTACTCATCCTGATGCTAGGCAACATTTTCATTAATATCTTGAAGTCAACATAAAATCATTGCTCATAACATTTCAGGTAACAGAAAGATTGGTAGAGCCCTGCGCCGACACAAAATTTGTATCCGTATCCGATCCGCAATCCGCAGAAATTATCTGCGGCTATCCGCAGATTTGCAGGGTTCTAAAGATTGGTGGAGTAGTAAAAAAACAATGAGGCCAGGGCAGTCCTACAGAGTGACATGGACCATTCAATCAAAATATGTTTTAATACAGCCAAATGCAAGGTTATAAGTTTAGGAACAAAGCACGCAGGCCATGACTCCACAATGGAGGACTGTATCCTGAAAAGCAGTGATTCTGAAAAGGATTTCGGGGTCGTAATGGACAAGCAACTGAACATGAGTTCCTACCGTAATGCTGGGGTAACAATGGCTAATGCGATCCTTGGATTTATAATCAGGTGAGTAGGAGTAGGGAGATGATTTGACCTCTGTATATGGCTTAGGTGAGGCTGATAGTGGAATACTGAGCCCAGTTCTAGCATTTGCATTTTTAAAGGGATACTGAAAAATTGGAGGGGGTGCAGAAAAGGGCCACAAAAATGATTGATTTGAAACAATTGGGAAAATGCCTTACAGTGAGAGACTTAGAGAGCTCACTCTATTTTGTTTATCAAAAAGAAGATTGAGAGCTGACTAGATTACAATGGATAAGTACCTTCCTGGAGAGAAAATATTAGATACTAGAGGAGCCCTTTAATCCGAAGGAGAAAGGCATAACAGGAACCAATGACTGGAAGATGAAGCCAGACAAATTCAGATTAGAAATAAGGCACACATTTTTAACAGTGAAAGTAATTAACCAATGGAACAATCTACCACGGGAAGTGATGGATTCTTCATCTTTTGATGTCTTCAGATGAAGACTAGATGCTTTTATGGAACATGCTCTTTCACCAAATACAGTTATGCCTTAGTTAAAAACAATGTATTAGGCTCAGTACAGGGGTAAATGGGTGAAATTTATGGGCCTGTGATATACAGGAGCTCAGACTAGATGATCTAATGATGATTCCTACAGCCTTAAACCAGGGGTGGGCAAACTTTTTGGCCTGAAGGCCACATCGGGGTTCCGAAACTGGAAGAAGGGCAGGGTAGGGAAGGCTGTGCCTCCCCAAACAGCCTGGTCCCCGCCCCCTATCTGCCCCCTCCCACTTCCCACTCCCTGACTGCCCCCCTCAGAAGCCCCGATCCATCCA
Organism: Lepidochelys olivacea; assembly: GCF_965140295.1. NCBI lineage: Eukaryota > Metazoa > Chordata > Testudines > Cheloniidae > Lepidochelys > Lepidochelys olivacea. The sequence goes on from NC_140412.1 coordinate 80,272,610, forward strand.
ACCCTCCCTGCTCCTCGTCCTCTGACCGCCCCTTCCCGGGACCCCCTGCCACTAACTGCCCCCCGGGACCCCACCCCTATCCAACCCCCCCACCCTACTCCCTGTCCCCTGACTGCCTTGACCCCTATCCACATCCCGCCCCGACAGGCCCCCCCAGGACTCCCATGCCTATCCAACCACCCCCTGTCCCCTGACTGCCCCCCGGGACCCTCTGCCCCTTATCCAACCCCCGTGCTCCCCGCCCCCTTACCATGCCGCTCAGAGCACCAGGACTGGCAACCCCGCTGCCCAGCCGGAGCCAACCACGCTGCTGCGCTGTCCGGCAAGAGCTCGCAGCCCCGCTGCCCAGAGAGCTGGCGTCATGGTGAGCTGAGGCTGCGGGGGAGGAGCTGGGGGCTAGCCTCCCTCGCCGGGAGCTAAAGGGCCGGGCAGGACGGTCCCATGGGCCGGATGTGGCCCGTGGGCCGTAGTTTGCCCACCTCTACCTTAAACACTATGACGATCGTGTCAACAACTGTTCACCCAGTTACTGAAAGAACCAGTGAAAATTAAACAAATGCAGGAACAAATGGGTAGTGAAGGAGCTAAATCACCTTTTGCTTGAGCAACCATCTGCTTTGTGCATGCAACTGGAACATTTGCACTTTAAATCTAAGCTCAGAATTGCACGTGCCTTGTTTACACATGAGCCTTAGGCTTCCTTGTTTTGAAAATTGGCTCCTAAGTGTCATAAAAAAATCAGGACTTTTCCCACAGTTTATACTCTCTTTTTTGCAAACAAAGGCAGCCATCCTTATAGAGAAATAAAGCACATTAAGTGCAACCCTAACAGTCATTTTTAAGCAGCTAATTACTGAGGAAACTGTTGGTGAACCTTGCAGAATGGGAAAAGGTGGTAGTGTTTAGGAAGTGAGAAACTAATTTGCATATGTCTGATAAAATTTGTGATTGCAGAAATGAATTTCACTCCTATCACAAGGCTGATACACCACCAAAATCCCACATGACCCCTCTCCCCCACACCAATTTGCAGCAGTTACTGCAGCAGCTTTTGGTGTGCAATGAAGTTTCTCTTGTGTTCCCACTGCATAACCAATGTTGCTGTAGTTACCGTTGCATAATCACAGCAGTTTCTAGCCGTACATTGTGTTTATTTGGCACTTCTGTTTTTCAGATAATGTTTACCAGAGGAACATGGCAGTCCAAACCCCACATCCCTCAAACTGTTTCCCAGTCTACCGTGTTTTCAATTTTGTTTGTTTCTACTGTGTTTTGCTCTTACTGAGTTGGAAAAACAAACCATTTCCAAGCTATCACATTAGATAAGTAATAGATAAGGACTAAAGAAGCTAGCCAGTCATCCATTCACATTACTGATTTCTTCTAAAGCCTCTAACAAAATTTTGAATGAATCACTGTAATGAATAATCATTCTGTCCCTTTCTCTCACTTCTCTTTACCTAGCATAGGACTCTGTGGACATTTACTGTAGGTACAGAGTCCACAGAAAATGGAGAAGGAGAGTAAAACTAAACCCTCTGGAGGATAGCCAGCAGCAATGTCAAAATCTCTTGACTGATTTCCCAGGGAATTCTTGATCTAAATGTCAGGAGTGCGCATCCCTGCAGCCAAATCAGAACCAGGCTGATACCAAGGCATGACAAACTGAGCTACCTATGTGAAAAGATTACACTTTTGTGTAACTATAGGAATTTAAACTTTACAAATGTGCAAAGATTAGATTTACATGAAGGGTAGAATGGTTTTAAGATCTTTTTAGTTGGCAAAGCTGAAGTCTAAGCATATTTGCGATCTTAAGACATTTCCTTGGGGTATGATTGAGATCCTTCAATTTACTCAATCGACAGTTGTAATCAGATGCATCTGTCTCTACCATAATAAACAACTGTAGCAAACTGTGCATATGTTAAGCAGGACAAGCTTAATTTGGATATAGATATTTTAACTGTTAATTGAGCTACTGCTGTTACTGGGATGTTGTCAACCTGAGTATTGTACAATTGCTAATTTTAAAAAATTCTAGTAGAGCACTCTTTAAATGATCTGCTTTTACTTAATTCCTTTTAAAAAATAGAGGTTTTCTCCTCTTGTTGAAATTTAGAAGCATCTTTTGGGTGCACCCCAGATGAGCACCACATACGCCCCTCAGGACGACTTCTCCCCCAGCATCCCTCTCGCTCTGCTCACACATGCCTGCTGCCTCTTTGGTTTCCGTTTCAGCTTTGCTGCTGCTACCATTGGTAAACACCCTTGTGGCCAGATTAGGTGATCTTCACCCAGAGCGCTGCATATGGGGGTATCCAGCGACCACGTGAGCCCTGCTGTGCTTAACACTTGTGCTAGCCTGGTAGTACTGCTGAAAAGGATCTGGGAGTTGTGGTGGATCACAAGTTGAATATGAGTCAACAATGTGATGCAATTGCAAAAAAAGGCTAATATTCTGGGATGTATTAACAGGACTATCATATGTAAGATGCAGGAGGTCCCACTATACCTGGTACTAGTGAGGCCTCAGCTGCAGTATTGTGTCCAGATTTGGGTGCTACACTTTAAGAAAGATGTGAATAAATTGGAAAGTGTCCAGAGGAGAGCAACAAAAATGATAAAAGATTTAGAAATTCTGACCTGTGAGGGAAGGTTAAAACAAACGGGGCATGTTTAGCCTTGAAGAAAGAAGACTCAGGGGGTCTGGCAACATTGTTCAAATATGTTAAGGGCTGTTACAGAGAGAACAGTGATCAATCCTTCTCCATGTCCACTGAAGGTAGGACAAGAAGCTATGGGGTTAAGCTAGAGCAAGGGAAATTTAAATTAGATATTAGGAAAAACTTTCTAACTAAGGATAGTTAAGCTCTGGAATAAGCTTCCAAGGGAGGTTGTGGAACCCCCATCACTGGAGGTTTATAAGAACAGGTTGGACAAATACCTGTTAGGGATGGTCTAGGTTTACTTGGTCCTGCCTCCGCACTGTGGGCCGGATTTGATGACTTCTCAAAGTCCCCTCCAGCCCTACGTTTCTACGAATCTATGAGACTGGAAGTACAACTGACCATCAACAAAACAGTGAAATTGATTGTTATAAACAAACAAAGTGCTATCATATACTCAAAGTTAAACAAACTGGAAAAACTAATAGAGAATTTTTATAATATTTATGTAACAACAACTAAATACAGATATATACATGACAGATCATGAGGTGCTGAGAGACTCTGGTAATGGAACTCATGCAAGTACTTAAGATTGGTAGAACGGTTGATACTTTATAAGGGAACACGGTCTTCAATCTGATTTTAAAAGGACACAGAGTTTCTGCAAGTGAATTGTGTTTCTAAAAGAACAATCGATAATCAGAAGTGGTTATATCCCAGTTTAAAAAAAAACTTGGACTTAAGAGCCTGAGTCTCATTGAACGTCAATGGGGATTTATGCTCTTACTTTTCAAAAAGGGACTTAAGCTCCTACATCACTTAGGCGCTTTTAAAAAAAATTATCCAAATTGTACTCAAAACAGTGACTCTTTAGCTACTCCCTGAAAAGTGCTCAAGAAGTGGAGAAAGCTGTGGTTAAAACAAGCTTCCATTTTTGTTGTGATGTGTAAAAAAATTATAAATTCTAAAAGAATTGTGTGAGAACTAGGGTATCTGGGGAGCTTAAAGTCAGCTCCCTTCCCCTTGGACCTCGGAGCAAGTGTACACATTCTTGATGTACAGCGTAACACCTCCTCCTTTCTTCCCATACCTATCCCTTTGGAACAAGCTATACCCCTAAGTGCTAGTACTACGATAATGGGAGTTGTCCCACCAAGTATCTGTAATGCCAATTCAGGAAATCATAATTTTCTTCATAAGCTCTCCTTATCAGATTAGCTAGACATTGACCAAAGATGCTCTTCTCCGTACTTGATAGATGGAGCCAATTCCAGCACAGTAGTCCTCTTTCCTGGAACATCAGCTCGTTGTCAAAGAAGCCAAAGGCCTCTCACCGAAACCACCTGTGTAACCACGCATTTACTTCCTGATTCAATAGTCCCTAGACAGGCCTTTTCCTTCAACAGGGAGGATGGACGAGAATACCATTTGCTCCCCAAACTCTTTTACTCTTCTTCCCAGAGCCACATAGTCTGCAGTGATCCACTCAAGGTCATTCTTGGAAGAATCGCTGGTTCCCACGTGGATAAGTAGGAAGGGGTAGTGGTCCAAGGGCTTAATGAGTTTTAGCAGACTCTCAGTAACATCCTGAATTCCAGTTCTAGGCAAGCAACACACTTCTTGGGATTCCTGGGCTGGAGGGCAGATGGATGACTCTGTCCCCCTTAGGAAGGAGTTCCTGACCACCACCACCCTTCCCCTCCTCTTCGGAGTGGTGGTCATGGAACCCTCATCCCTAGGACAACGCATCCCATGCCTTCCGGTCGACAGGGTCTCCTGATCCCTTCCCTCAGATGACTCTTCCAAGGCATTCTCAGCAGTAGTATCTGTGCAGAGAGCCTGAAAGCGGTTGCTTACCTACTCTCAATTTGTCCAGAATACATTTGCCTAGGAAGGTCGTGGAAGCTCCTTCACTGGAGCTTTTCAAAAGGAGGCTGTACAGCCATCTGTCTTGGGTGGTTTAGACACAACAAATCCTGCATCTTGGCAGGGGGTTACACTAGATGACCCTTGTGATTCATTCTAACCTTATGACTCTATGATTCTAATAACAAAATTATAAGGGAGAAAAAATTAAGAACACTTGAAGTACAAGGAAGATGGGGGGAGTTGAGAGCACCAAGAAGAAAACACAGGTTTGCTTCCTAATTATGTTGTGTATTCTCTATCCTCCCAACCACGCTGTTTTTATCTCAGAAACCCTATTGGCCATATCTGGCACACTTACCCAAGCTGAGTAGCACCTTATTCCACAAGTATTTCCACTGAAATTAATGGAACTATCCACAGTTGCTACTCAATGTACAGTGTAAGAATCTGATCCTATGAGATTTTCAGCCTTTCTCCATAACTATGCAAGATTATTTTGGCTGAAATTAGCTGTGTAAAAAAAATCATAAATTTGAGGAAATCCCAGTCCCTTTCCAAGGTTTGCCCCTTCATCCATAATAGTCTAAACCAAACCTGCACATACAAGCATCCCTGAAGCTGGATCTGAATTTTTCCAAGAAGACATGTCTAATCTTAATGTTCAATGACACCTGCAAGATCTTTAATTTGTAATACTTCTAAAAATGAAGCATTTTAACAGTTAGAGGAGAAGGAAGAGGTTCAACTGTATTACTATTCTCAGATGTGGATTCAGGATAAACATCATTTTGGAATTTTTCATACGTTCTTTCACTAGATTATTTTTAGCTGTGCTGGACATAGAACATCTCTCTCTGAGTGTTGGCTAACATTCCATAAAACCTGTCTGAGTAATAGTGGTGACAGGCTACTAATGTTCTCTCTTGTGATTCTCCCATTTTTTGATTATGTTTAATATTCATCTTTATGCTGATCAAATGGCAGATTACTCAGATCAGACACAGGACACATACAAGAAAAGGGAGAGTGGTCTTTTGTTTTGCTAAGTTAATTTAGGGGGTGTGAAAATTGCTGGTTCGACAGCCATTAGAAGGAAATTCCTCAATTTTGCCACAGAACAGGTGCATTATGTGGAGAGAATGTGCAAGCTACCTCACACCACCTCAACTCTGATATGGAATGACCTCTGCGAATGAAAGGATAAATCAGTCTCCATGCCCATTTCTCTCTTGGCCTCTCTACTAAGAGTGTGATCAAGAATGTCAGTCATGATGATGGGTTTTGTGATGTAGGTGTCCATTTGTATGTGGTGGACTTAAGCAGCCAGAAAATTACTTGTGTGTGTTAATGGAAAAAGAAAGGTGGGAGGAATTGCAGCACCAAAGTTGTGTAGAAGTATAGTGAAACGAACTCTCTCCCCCTCCACTCCCCTTCAGTGGGTGCAGAAGGTACTGAATACAGCAGAACTGGTGCAGGTGAACTATACAGATGGGGAAGAAAAGTCCTTGCAGAGGATCTACTTCTGAGGTGCTCCCTTGTCTGCTATTGCTGAGAGAGGTTTGTCCATGGGATGTGGGGGGTTGGGGGGTGAACAGGACAAAGGCCATATGGATAAAGCCCTGTGTGGAGGAGCCCTCCGTCCCAATCCCCTTCATGTAGGAGGAGATGCAGAAGCTATTTGCAGCTCTGATATTTAAAAAAGATAGTGTGGTGAATGTAAAATGGGATTATATGTTAATGTGAAGCTAGGAGGAGGTTAAGTTCCTGGAATCACTGACTGTGTCAGACTGTGAATGGAATGACCTGAAAAACCCTTACCCAATGTACTGAGCATAAAAGCAGAGCTGTGCAGTTACAGCTGTGCTACTTGCTGAATGATGTTGGATATAATCAAATGAAATCCTGAGAACAAGACATTCAAGCACTAAATCAGTTGTTTTACTTTTATTTCTGACTCACAAACATGTCTTGCTCTTCCTGATTTGACACCCCTGGCCATTTGGTTGTAGGTAGGTACACACACATGATAAAACACATGCATGCTAGCATTTTATCATCTTGTGCTTACTGCAGTCTCTAACTAGTATTAAATACATGGGCCTGATCTTCTATTACTGTGCACCATGCGTAGTCACTTACACAAGTATGGTTTGAGTTGGTAGTGTTTTAAATTACACCCACTTTGCACTGGTATAAAAAAACTACACTACAAAACTATGGTGCAGTATAATAGGGACCCTGTGACAGGATAGACTTGACCCTGCCACACCCTGCCCCAGAAAAGAGCAGTGGAAAGGGTCCTACAAGCTGTCTAGAGAGGCAGCCTGGGATACAACTAATCAGGAAAGAGGCTGCAGGGAGCAGCCAATCAGGGCCCAGCACGTTGGTATAACAAGAGCTGCCGGGTTAGCATGAGTTCAGCTTGGTGGTAGGGACCTAGGTAGTAAGAGGTGCTCTTGGCTAGCCACAGGCTAGCTGAAAGGGCTGGACTGATCAATTACTGGCAGGGAACAGGGGAGCCCAAGAATATCACCTGGCTTGCTGCTGGGACTAAGCAGATAATTACTGGCAGAGAGTGGGGGAGTGAGTAAAGAGCTTCTGGCGGGCTGCTGGGGCTCAACTAAGATGGGCTACAGGGAAGTGGCCCAGGGAAATGTAGAACAGCATAGTAAAGAGATGCAGCACAAGGCTGTTATACTTAAAGGGTCCCTGGGTTGGAACCTGGAGCAGTGGGTGGGACTGGGTCCCATCCCCCCAACACCAGCCACTGTAGGAAGTGACTATGCCCTAAGGAAGGGAATTAGAACTGTGGCACTTCAGGGAAGGGGGCTGTACTTGGACTGACTCAGCAAGGAGCTGTGGTCAGCTAACTGAGTCCAAGAGGGGTGGCTCAGCAGGAAGGCTGGGGTCACTGAGGACTCAAGTAGAGGCAAGGAGTCCCCAGGGAAGAAGACCTTGGGGCGCTATTCAATTCCAGAGTAGGGAGGAACCTTGTGACCTAGCCAGAGCAAGCAAGGATACCGCAATGGGGCTTGTAGGACTGTTTTAGAAGACTGAGCCCAGGGAGGGCTGCAGAACATTGGGGACACTGTAGACTGTGTACCCCGGAAGGGGTCTGTTTGTACCTGCAGTTTTTTTCTGCTCATGGTGCTCCTTGTGCTTGTCAGGTAAGTCTTTGGTGACTCGGCCCTCTGGCTAATTCGCACTCTGTGCATGTGCGAATCACCTGGAGGGCTGAGTCACCGAAGACTCACGTGACAAGCACAAGTGGCACCATGAACAGAAAAAAAAACTGCAGGGACACACACACACACACTTGATAAGGGAGTGCTCGTGAGAGGTAGGTGCCACTCCTTTACAGACCCAAAATCTCCAAGCAGAAGATAAGGTGGTCCAAACTGGTGATGGTAGGGCTCCATCCGTGCTTCTGCACCTTCCCAAATGCCTCTTCAGCTCTCTACTGGTCAGAAAGACTTCCCAAAACACTGGAATCAGCCTGGAACATGCTGGCAACCACATAATGAATTTTGAAGCTTATTACAGCTTTGATAATAAATATATGTATTTCCTGTATGCATGTCATTTTTAACATGCTTTTAAAACCATACAATTTCATATTTAAAAAGCTCTCCTTTAGAATATAAACATGCAAATTCTATATATAATGCACTCAAGGGCCAAAAGCCACTCGAAAGTACTCTCTTGGTGCTTTGATCCATTCCCCCCACCCTCTGAAGTCTGTTTATATAGACACACACACACTAAGCCCCTTCCAAAAATAATCTTGTGCAGAATAACACTACTGCGACCTGGTGCTTAGTGTTACCTAAAGGCTTTTTCTCTGGTTTCCAATGGCTCTTTCGCAAAGTGGGAACAGTTTGAATTTCTCAGTAGCTCAGTGGTCTGACTTCACAAGTTTTACCATTTTTTTTCATCTTCATTGAGATTCCACCATGGGCCAAACTTCAGTGAACTCAGCAACCTGAAGAGGTGTTTGCTGGGGTCCACATTTTGCAGTCATTCTAGTTCTGATAATGTACCTAGAGTTATTTTATAACAATAATATTGCCTGGTAGTCAGCTGCAGAATAAAATTTAGATTGCAAATCACAAAGTAGAAGACATCAACTGTATAGGAGTAAATGATACGAAAGCCCTATACTCTGACAGTACCAGTTACCACCTAACAAATGCATAATTTTGTTTCCCATTTTTTCTTCATTCCAATTATTGTAAAGCCTCTGCTGCCATGGAAGGTGTAGTTTCTGCTGCTGTTTGTTTCTCACTCTCATTTATAAGACGCAGCAAACCAGATGCATTATATAAATATTTCCATCATTAACAACGATGGCAGGTTCTAAATAGTGTCTAGAAGGATGATCAGGTAAGGGGAAATTATTTAGAGTTCAAATATAACTTAGTGACTTGCCACATGGTTCAAAATCTTTCCACCCCTCCACTCCAAAAACCCAATCAGACAAGTAGCAGTAATCTGACTCCCAGTGCGCTCAGCGCTGTGCGCCTGGCTCTTAGACCTCTGTCTTCACTGCACACCACCCAGGGAAGGAATGAGTGGCAGACCAGCAGCAAGAAGCTGGGGGTAAGCGTCTTGTTCTTACTAGGGAGCTAAGCCTGAGTTTGTTCGGTGGACTTGAGATGTTTAGAAATTGCAAAGGTAGCCCGGACAGGCATAGGTGGTGTGGGGAGGGGAGGGGGTTTGTTCCTGATCTTTTGTAATCAGCTGTATTTATTAGAGAGTATTCTGACTGTATTTTTCCTGCCCCTTTTAGAGCAACGAAGGCCGTGTGAAGAGGGGAAAGGTGGGGGAAATACAGATCTTCTCCCGAGCCAATGCACTCAGCACCTCCCAGCCCGACCCCAAACCCAAGCGAGCACTCACCCAGGGGTTTCCCTGCTTTCCAACTTGGCTCGGCAAGAGCTGGCTGTCCAGCGCGACTTGAAAGAAATTAGCAGGAGCCGGCACAAGCCGTTCAGAGCAACAAACCCCGCTTTGTTCTGGGGCCGGGCTGGGCCCCGTCCAGCGCTGCGGGCGCGAGTTGCAGCCAAGGGCCAATCGGCCGCCCCGCACGGAGCGCCGAGGGGGCAGAGCGGGGAGCGCAGGCCGGGGGCCGCAGCGCCGAGAGGGTTAAATGGCTCGGCGCGCCTGTTGCCTGTGTGACGCCAAGGCAGCTGCGGCTCCGGGGGCGCGGGGGGGGGGGTGCTGCTTCGTCTGCCCTCCCCAGTGTCCTGCGCCCAGGAGCCCCGCTCCCGGCTTTCTTCGCAGCAGCCCCAGCCCCACCTCCTCCCCCTCCCCGCTCTCCGAAGCGCAACACGTGAGCGGCGCCTTTAACACCTTCCCCGACCGTCCCCGCTGGCCCGGGGCTGCTGCACCGGCCTTCCCGCTCGCTTGTGAGTTGCGCTCTTGGTGGGTTTTGTTTTCCGCTCCCTGGGCAGCCGGTGGTTGGCTTCCAGAGCAAGGCAGGGGCGGGGAGGGATATTTGTTGCATGATCTCGGCCAAGAAAGTCTTTGGTTGCAGTGGGATGAAGCTGCCCTAGTAACTGGGCTAGCCCGTCCCTGTCTGGTAGAGGGGTGGGTGTTTTGTCTGTGTGCTGAAGGGGAAACATTAAACCACACGGGGCTGCAGAGTGGTCACGAAAAGGTCAGAGGCGATGCATTGCCTTTCGCCTGTTTGGACAGGGTCCTAAAAATACCTTTTTTTGTCTGTAAAAACAACAAGGAGTCTGGTGGCACCTTAAAGACTAACCGATTTAGCTAGGCATAAGCTTTCGTGGGTTAAACACCGCTTCTTCAGATGCATAACTATCCCCTGATACTTTTCAGAGTAACAGCCGTGTTAGTCTGTATCCGCAAAAAGAAAAGGAGTACCTGTGGCACCTTAGAGACTAACCAATTTATTCGAGCATAAGCTTTGGGATGCATCCGATGAAGTGAGCTGTAGCTCACGAAAGATTATGCTCAAATAAATTTGTTAGTCTCTGACTGAAAGGTGCAACTGAAACTGTTTTTCGCTTGTAATATGGGGTCACTGTTAGGGCTGCCAACTTTCTAATCACACAAAAGGGAACACCTCTGCCCTGTGCCTTCTCCGAGGCCCTGCCCACTCCATTTTCCCCCTCCCCCCCAGTCACTCACGCTTCCCCACCTTCACTCAGTTTCACTGGGCTGGGACGGGGTTGGGGTGCGGCAGGGGGTGTGGGCTCTGGACTGGGGGGTGCAGGCTCTGGGATGGGGCCAGAGATGAGACGAGAGAGGTTTGGGGTGCAGCAGAGGGCTCTGGGCTGGGGCAGAGGGTTGGGGAGTAGGGGGGATGAGGGCTCCGGCTGGGGCTCGGGATGAGGGGTTTGGGGTGGAAGAGGAGACACCCAGCGTTCCCGTCGAAAACCAGATGCCTGGCAACTCTAGTCACTGCCTAGAAAAGATTGAGAAGCACCGCACTGGATGTTTCCATCCAACCAAGCCATAGGTTTGGTTTGGCTCATAAGTTATAGGTTATTTTCTCCTGAAGAACTACAGTACACGTGTGTTTCTTGCAAAATTGGGTTGAGTTACATTTTGAAACCAAAACAAAATTGGTGAGAAAAACCTAGGACACCATGTGCTTGCCTTGCTACAACAGCTGACTGTCACACAAATTGTATGCAGGGTAGTTGTAGATGTTTCCGGCCCAGGATATTAAAAAGATAAGGTGGATGAGGTAATATCTTTTGTTGGCCCAGCTTCTGTGGCGAGAGAGACAAGCTTTTGAGCCATCCAAAGCTCTTCTTAGACATCCAAGTGAGTAATGTCTGTTGAACTGCAGGCAGCTGTGCCATAGAGGGCTGAGAGTGCTCCAGCTTGCTACAGAGGTGACTGTTAAAATATTTGTGAGATTCACAAAACATTGAAACAAGTGACACGTGGAGTGTTGTTTGTAGTAATCCTTCACTTTGTTTGCTCTGCTCACTTTTAATCACTGACATAATTTTAGTTAGAAATGGATGAATTTTTAAAATTTAAGTGAACTTTCTTAGTGCTGTCTTTATTAGTGGTATTGCTTATAGTAATGCTTAGAGACCGTAATTCAGGTTGGGGTCCTGTTTCACTAGGTATGTATATAGTAAGAGACAGTCCATGCCCCAAAGAGCTAACACTGTAAATAGACAAGGCAGGCAAAGGACATGAGGGAAAACTGAGGCATGAAAGTGAAATGACTTGCCCATGGTCACACAGCAGATCAGTGGCAGAGTAAGAAATAGAACTGATGTCTCTTGACTCCCAGTCCACTGCACTACCCTTTAGGCCATAATGCCAATCTTCGTATCAAACACAGTTCACATTTCAGTGTCATAGCTACACTGGCACATCCATGCCCATAGGATGTTAAGAAAGAGAGGTGTGTGATGGCCGTCATGCTTGCTGAGGCACCCAGGTCCTCCAGAGCAAAAAGCATGAGCAGCTCCAGCATGAGAAAAGAGTTACAGCTCTGTAACTAAGGGCTGTAACAATTCATATCCTCTATGGATCAGCACAGAGGGGGACCAGTAACACACTCATTAGCGGGTTACATGTGCGTAAACAAAGCAAACACTTAAGATAATACTTGTAAAAATATAGATGAAACAATACAGGGCTACTGTGTTTTTCCACGAAGCTTAACAGGATGGAAATTCACCTTCTCTTGATAAACAGAGCCTGACTATTCATTTGTGTAATGCCTTAATATAATACTTGGCTCTTAAATAGCACTTTACATTTTCAAGACCTTCACACTCTGACCTGGATTGCCAGTTTGCAATCTGCCCTTTGTAAGGAGCAACCTGTTGTTGCACTGACCCTGGAGCAGCCTAGGAGAGACTGTGGCCTGGTCTACACTACAGAGTTAGGTCAAGGTAAGGCAACTTACGTCCATCTGATTATGTCAGTGTCTACTCCAGCCGATGTAAGTGCCCTACTACACCGACATAATAACTCCACCTCCACGAGAGGCACAGGGCTTATGTTGGTGCAGTTAGGATGATGCAGTGTCTGTGTAGACAGTGCATTACAGTGTTGGCTGTCATTCTTGTCAAATTCACAGCTCCTGACTGGAGCCCTAAAATTGACTAGAAAGGCAGGTAGGTTCCCTCCTGAGAACCTTGTGCCCAGCTCACAGCTGGTGCTGTCACCCCGGAGTAGGTGGAGGGCTCCAGCTGTAAGCCCGGCTACCGCCCAGGCTCTCAGCTACCCACCTGCCACAGAGCTAACTGCTGGAGCCTGGGCTCCCGTCGCCCCATTCATCACTAGGAGCCCAGCTGCCACCTGGGCTCCCCACTCTCTGACAGGAGCTTGGCAACTGCCTAGACTCCCTGCGGGGACTCCATGCTCAGAGCCTGGGCTGCTGCTTGGCTCCCAGCAGAGAGCGGGGAGACAGGAGCCCATGGGGCAGTTGGGCTCTAGATGGAGAGCTCTGCAGGAAGCTGAAAGCCCAGACTGTCAGCCTCCCACCCCCATACTGCTCCTCTTAACTCAGAGGAAGTGCTGAAAGTGAGCAAGAGCACCATCGACAGTGTAAACATGAAAAACCGCAGTAATTACTGTGGTGGCTGTAAATTGACCTAACATAGGTGCACTTAATTTTGTAGTGCAGACGTGCCCTGTGACTCCCCAAATTAGTCTCCCTTCTGGTCTCTCTGCTGCTCCCGGGAGGGAGTAAACTGCACCAGGTTGATTCCTAGATTTATAGATTTCAAGGCCAGAAGGGACCAGTGTGATTATCTAGTCTGACTTCCCATATAACACAGGCCATAGAACTTCCCCAAAAGAATTCCTAGAGCAGATCTTTTAGAAAAACACCTAATCTTGATTTTAAAATTGTTAGTGATGAAGAATCCACCACGCGCTTGGTAAATTGTTCCACTAGTTAATTACTCTCACAGTTAAAAATGTGTTCCTTATTTCCAATCCTAATTTTAGTTTCAATTTCCAGCCATTGGATTGTTTTATATCTTGGTCTGCTAGAATGAAGAGCCCATAATTAAATATTTGTTCCCTATGTAGACACTTATAGACTGTAATCAAGTCACCCTTTATCCTTCTCGTTGTTAAGCTAGATAGATCAAACTCCTTGAGTCTGTCTGTATAAGGTGTGTTCTTTCATCATTCTCATGGCTTGTCTCTGAACTCTCTCTAATTTATCAACATCCTTCTTGAATTGTGGACACCAGAAGTTACTCCTGAGGGAATTCTGTGCCAAAAATATTAAAATTCTGCACACAATATTTTAAAATTCTGCAAATTTTATTTGTCAATAAATAAGTGTGGAGGCTCCAGCATGGCAGTGGGGAACACAGACCACTGACTGCACAGAGGTAGGAGATCACCCTGTGCCTCCTCTCCCCCAGACATGGACTCGGCGGTAAAGTTGCACCCGACCCTGACATAGTGCAAGACCAGGACTGTCCCAGAAACACCCCAGGGCCCTGCCCCTCCGTGCCAAGCACACTAGATGTAGGCAGACAGGCTCAACCCAGCAGGATCCAAGTATGGAGGGACTTAGTGTAGGGAGATCCAGGTGTGGGTGATAGGGTTCTGTGTGGGGCAATCTGGGTGTGGGCAGGGTGGTGGGGCGTCCGGGTGCAAGGGAGATCTGGATGAACAGGGGCTTATTGGGGGTGGGGATTCTGGATGCAGACAAAATGGGACTCTGCTGGGGGGTCCAGGTGAAGGTGGTTGGGGCTCAACAGGGAGGTATGGGTGTGAAGGCTCAGCGGGGGAGTTCAGGTGCTGGCTTTGTGGGGTGCAGGTCCAGGTGCTGGCTTGGTGGGATTCAGTGGGGTGGAAGTCTGGGTGCAGGGGTAGGGTGACCAGATAGCAAATTTAAAAAATCGGGACGGGGTGGGAGGTAATAGGTGCCTATATAAGAAAAAGCCCCCAAAATCAGGACTGTCCCTATAAAATTGGGACATCTGGTCACCCTATGCAGGGGACTAGTCAGGGTGGTCCAGGTGCAGGTGGGTGGAGCTTGTTCTGGTGCAGGTTCGAGTGCAAGGGGCAGTCTGGGTGCAGGGGTGGGGTCCAGATGCAGGGAGGTTGTGCTCGGCGGAGGGGTCTGGGTTCAGGGGGCTCCAGCTGCAAAGAGAGGCTTGTTGGGGTATGGGTTTGGGTTCAAGGGAGTCAGTGGGGGGGGCGGTTCTGGGTGCAGGGCATGAGGTTGGGTATGAGGTGAATCTGGATGCACGGGGGTTGGGCAGATGGGGGAGCAGCTTCCTGTACAGCGACCCCTCCCCCCCACAGCTGAGGAGCAATGGGGGCAAGAAGCAGCGGGGGAGGGAGTGCAGCGCTTCCTGCAGCTAGAAAGATTTCTGGGGGTGGGTCTGACCCAGCCCTGGCTGTTTCTTGGAGAGGCAGAGGAAGTCCTGTCATCCCCAGCCCAGCCAGGATTACTAGCTGAGCCTGGCACAGGGTAGGAGCCACTGACCAGGACGTCCCTAGCCCGCCCCCCATCCCCAGTGATTACCACTCCACTGGCTGCTCCGGGCTCCCAAAACAATGCACCCACGCTGCTGGGGAGTGGCGCATGGCCGCTCTTGTGGCTTCCCTTTGTTTCCCTGTCAGAGAGTCATTTTTTCTGCAGGGAAGCAAAGAAATCTGTGGAGGACATGAACTCTGCGCAGGCGTAGTGGCACAAATTTCCCCCAGGAGTAAGAACTGGGCACAGTATTCCTACTGCAATTACACCAGTGCCAAATATAGAGGTAAAATAACCTCTCTACTCCTACTCAGGATTCCTCTGTTTATGCGTCCAAGGGTTACATTAGGCCTTTTGGCCATAGCATCACACTGGAAGCTCACGTTCAGCTCATTATCCACCACGACCACAAAATCGTTTTCAGTCACTACTTCCCAGGATAAAGTCCCCTATCTTGTAAGTATGGTCTATTGTCTTTGTTCCTAGATGTATGTATTTACACTTAGCCATATTAAAATGCATACTGTTTGCTTGAGTCCAGTTTACCAAGTGACCTGTCCTCTTCATTATTTACCACTCCCCCAATGTTTGTGTCATCTGTTTGTGTCATTTGTGTCATTGTGTCATCAAACCTGACACATCATATGCTCTCTGATGTGCTAGTGTAGCTATGCCAACAGGTACATTTGCCAAGGCTCTGCCCCTTTCTGCTTACTTGTGCAAGGGTGGGGAAATGAAGAGCCTGCTGCCCCTGCATGCTGGAAGCAACAGTACAACACACTGGTGCAAGGGAATAAGGAGGCACTTCAGGCCCCCTTACATTCCACCAGCATATAGGACAGGCCATAGTGTCCTCTGTCAGGCAGGAACATATTTTTATTCTAATTTTACAGAGGAGGAAAATTAAACACAGAGTGGTTGTGATTTGGCCAGCATCGCACAATGACGTGAGAGTAAATCCAAGGTGAAGATTAGGAGTTCCTGTCTCCCTGTCCCATGCACAATGCACTAGACTACGCTGTTGCCAGGGAGGTAGTATTTGGTTGGATCTGTGTTAGAGTTAGGCCAGCGGTAGAGGGTGGGTTTAAGTGACAATCTGGTTTAGGGTTCAAATTCAGTGTCAATTTCACAAGCTGTTTTTGTGAACGTTTGGCCATTTTGAATGATAGAAATGTTGCAGGGTTAGCTGTTGTTGCATGTCTTAGTTGTCTTAGTGTGACTAGGTATATTCCGCCTGGCTGGGAGCCCCGTGGTACTACTATACCCCAGCCCAAGAAATAGAGAGCGGAGAGGAGAACAGCAGCGAATATGGGTCCTCCAAGTTTACCTAGAGAGGAGTCTTCAGAACAGCTGTTTTGGAAACCACAGGGACCAGGTACTCCAAGGGCTAGAGGGGTCTGAAACAGCCAATCAGGCCCTAGTGGCCCAGATAAAAGGAACTGCAAGGGCCTTAGCAGTTCAGTTTCTCGCTGGGAGCAGAGGGGAAAGGAAGGGTGCTACTCTCTGGCCACAGGAGTTTGTGGGATAGCCAAAGATTGCCTGGCAGTATTTTGCAGAGCTGGGTTTGCACGGAGAGAGAGTACCTAAGAACCTTAACTCTGGGATAAGGGTGAAATTAAAATGCCTGGTGGGAAGAGGCCTAGGGAAGAAGCAGCAACTGATTGACTCAAGCAGTGTGTGGTTGCTAGTGTGTAGGGTCCCTGAGCTGGGTTGGAACCCAGAGTAGCGGGCAGGCCTGCATTCCCCCACAGGTAACATGGCATAAACCCCAAGAAGGAGATGGAGTTTGTTTGGGAGCCTGAACAAGGGGCTGAACTTAAAGGACCCAGAGCCGCTGCGGAAGACCCTACCGAGGGCAAAGAGATTGTTTATTTATTGGGCTCTTTAATACCCTGGGAGGGGTTCACTCAGACTTTGTGACTTGGACAGAGGGCCAAGCCACTGAACACCCACAAAAGTCAGTCTGCAGGAAGAACCTGGGGTGAGAGAAGGACTGCAATACTGCATCCAGCCCCACGGAGGTGCTCAAGAGGTGAATTTGTCACACTGTGGTTGAAATCTTGTGAAAACAATCTCGTCTGAGTCAAAAAAAGAAAAATTTTGTCCCATTCTTGTTCAGGCCCTGACTGAAACCAAAACTCTAGGTGCTGGTTCATATCTAGGTATCCAACATTTTAAAGGGGTTTAAGGTTCCAGTTTTGCTTTATCTCTTCATTGCTTCTATGGGGGGTTGTCCCAGGGAAATGCAGCACTAAATAGTTAAAGGGAAGCAGAAGGTGGCTGCTACTTATAAGGTCCCTGGGTTGGGACTTGGAGTAGTGGGCATGCCTGGGTCCATTCCGCCCCCCCCCCCCGCCCCACACACCCAGGCCCCAGGTGGAGTGGCCAATTCCCTGAAGAGGGGGCTGAAGGCCTAGAAAGAGGGGCAGTATTTGTGGGACTTCTGATACAACATACACACCCCAAAGGGGACTGAACTGTAACGAGTGACCCAGCTGAGACAATAGGTGAAAAATCTCCAAGGAGGAAGCCCTGAGGGTACTGCTCCATACCAGAGCAAGGACAATTTAAGACTGAGCCCAGGGAGGGCCGCAGGAACAGACCAACTGTGGGTACTTGATTGGCCCTGTTGGACTTGTACTCCAGAAGGGATCTGTTTGTTGTTTCACAACAACAGAGGGCTGAGTCACTGAAATCTGCCTAAGACGTTTAACTGCCAGTAGGGGTCACCGCAAGCAGAGCAATGCAGAGGGAGTACAGGTGTAGACACACACTCAGCCAGTACGGGTGCTCACGTGAAGTGGGTGGGCCCTGCCACACCTCCTCTGAGAGCATCAAAACTGCGCTGCTGAGAAATTCATGGTCATGTGTGCCTCTGGTGCTTATGAAGATACATAATGCATTCTTTCACGTGGAAGTGTTGTTGGGTATGTACTATGGCTCAATTACCTTAGGTAACCGGTTATTACATTCCTCCATCCTTCCACTTGAAATTCTGCTCTGAGTTGTAGAAGTTATTTTCCTTTGTTTAAATTAAAAAAAGAAAGAAAATCTTGTTTGCATTCCTTGGAAACTCATAAAATGCTACCTTTTTGGTTTATTCTCAATTTATTAATACTACAAATAACTCTTCTTCAGTAACCCACTTTCATAGGTCTCTGGGCAGCGAACAAAAATGTAACTCATGATGAAGGCAGCGTAGCCTACCTAGTAAATATCGGTGCTGGTGCACAAATGAAACCAAGGTACTTCTTTCTCCTCCCACCCACAGCTCTCCACAATACTTATCCAATAAATATTACTACATCTCGCTCCTCACCCTACAAACATAGCCCAAAGGAAATTGAATGTTTGATTCAGGGGACAAGATTTAGGATTTCTTGTATTTTCCTGGTTGTATTCATTTTACCAAATGTCCAGCCTGAAGAAACTGTTTCTTATTGACACAAAGTAATATTTCAAAAAGAGGCTCTCTTATAAATGCTTCTAGGGCAACTTCCAAAACTGCAACACCAATGTTGCAGTTTGGGAAATTAGGATTTTGATTGGGCTCTTGGCCTTTTATTAAAATATTGTATATGTGCTGGTAAAGTACAAATTTGCACAGAAAGGGAAGTTCTCCATCGAACACACACAAGGGACAAAGGGGCCACTGAAGTTAATGGGGTTTTACAGTATGCAAGGTCAATGCAGGATTCAGAAGAGCAGCCGTGTTAGCCTGTATCCACAAAAAGAAAAGGAGGACTTGTGGCACCTTTTAGAGACCAACCCATTTATTGGAGCATAAGCTTTCATGGGCTACAGCTCACTTCATCGGCTGTGTGCAAGTTCAATGCAGACTTTGATGCAACTAGAAGGACAAACCTACTTAGTTTTAAAAAAAACTATAGGCTTCTTTACCTGAAACCCCATCTATTCAGAGAGACTTTCCTTCTCAAACATGATGACTAGTTGCCCTGCGTCCTTTAGACTGCAGTATACTAAGAACAGGACTTCCTGAGCACGAGTAAGGTTTGTTTAGGAGGTCACTCTCTCTCACAAGGCACATCTTTATTATTAGCCCCACCATAGAGTGCCCAGTGTTGCTGCCATCCCCAGAAGGTCAGCCATATAATAACCCTCTGCAGCAAGATCTAAGGCTGACTTGGTGAATTCTGATGCAGATTTGTTTTCTTTTTCAGTAAGTGTGGACGTCTGTGTAAGTGTGAGACCATCATGGTGGCATTTAAAGGCGTCTGGACTCAGCCTTTCTGGAAAGCTGTTTCAGCAGAATTTTTGGCCATGCTAATTTTTGTCCTCCTCAGCCTTGGCTCTACAATCAACTGGGGTGGATCTGAAAAGCCTCTGCCTGTAGACATGGTCCTTATCGCTCTCTGCTTTGGACTGAGCATTGCAACCATGGTGCAGTGCTTTGGACACATCAGTGGTGGCCATATTAACCCTGCTGTGACTGTTGCTATGGTCTGCACTAGGAAGATCAGCCTTGCCAAGTCTGTCTTCTATATTGTTGCCCAATGCCTGGGTGCAATAGTGGGGGCAGGAATTCTCTACCTTGTCACACCCCCAAGTTTGGTGGGAGGCTTGGGAGTTACTACGGTAACAACTTTTGCTCCTACTCTTAAAGTAGAATAACTTTTTAGTGTCAGATTTAAACCCAGAAAGTAGAAGTGATGGTTTAAGTGCATTGCTGGTTTATTTACAGCTCCTATATGTGGCTTAGATCTCTCATTAGAATGGGTTTATGCTAAGCAATATTTACAGCTATTCTTTTACAGAATATTTCTCTTCTAGAATTCCCCAAAATCTGGTAACAGCAGGTAATGCTAATCTACATTCACAGTTTAAATATATATGCATGAAATACAATTTCAAGAAGAATTCTGAAATTAATTCTATGCCAGTATGATGGTGATTGAAAAAAACATCAATTTAAAATGACACACTTCTGAAATAGATTGTGCCTCAGATTTCCACTTTGTTCTAAGCTAATAAGGAATGCCATCAGTTAGCCCTGTTGCAGGACTTATTAAAAATGCACTTGAGCCACACGCTGCTTAATTTTTAATTGAAATTTCAATTAATTAAGTCAGGGCTAATTAATTAATTTATAATTGAATCGTAAATTACAGTGCTCTCAAGGAAAAAAAGTTGTGCAAGTTTAACTGCAGCATTTGCAAATTCAAGATATAATAAATGCAGTCTAGCTTTGAAGTGCTACATTAAAATCCAGTAAGAACTTTGTCAGTCCATCAGTAATTTTCCATGGCTGTCAAAAAAAAAAAGGGGGGGAGGTAAAAAATGAATCCATACCTTTCCAAAGTACAGTGCCATTTCATCACTGTGCATGATTCAACATTTTCAGTCATAAAACAATTAATATTTGTAGTAGCTTTTTGAACTGCAAACTCACCTTTGCTTCATCTTCGGTGGTTGTTTCTTTTTCCAGGTACATGGAGATCTTTCCGCTGGCCATGGACTTCTGGTGGAGTTGATAATTACATTCCAGCTGGTTTTTACTATTTTTGCCAGCTGTGATTCAAAACGAAGCGATGTCACTGGTTCAGTGGCTTTAGCAATTGGATTTTCTGTTGCAATTGGACATTTATTTGCTGTAAGTTAATGACTTCTGCTTAAATAATAGAGCCCGTCTTCCACTGTCCCTACTCCTGAACTAGATGGGAGCTCCAGGAGCCTTTAGAGCTGTAATTCTTTAATAGCCTGTTGGGGATCCCTTGCAAAGCCCATTGACCTCAATGGGCTTTGCATTCTATTGATAGGGTATTGGATCAGGTTTTTATCTGTCTATGTATATGTTAATTCTGTCACTAGAAGGGTGATCTGGAGAATGATAACACAGTCTGATACCACTGTAGCTGGTAGGAATACAAAATCAGAGTTGGCTTGAAGTGGTTTGTGTGACAGTACTGCATTCCAGCAAATGGCGACAGTAAATGGTTGAATAAGAATGTTCTAATCATAGCAATAGTTAACATTTTATTTTTACTGTAGATCAACTACACTGGTGCCAGTATGAACCCTGCTCGATCATTTGGACCTGCAGTTATCATGGGGAAATGGGAAAACCACTGGGTAACCGCTTTTATCCTTCATTTATAGTAGCAATGACCAGCTACCAAATTATATTTTTTCTTCGTTTGCTCTTCTTATTCTTCATAATGTTCTATAGAGACAATCACTGAGAAAGATGGGCCACTGACCTGCCACAAGCTTTACCATATTTATCTGTTCTTTGCCTAAAGTACAGGTCTTAAAGTTGTACTCTGTCTGTCCTGCGTGGGATGAATTATAATTGCCTATTGTGTATTTGGAGGTTAGGTTTTTGAGGAGACTGCAAGCATGGAGAGAGAATCCGGATATGTTAAAAACAAAAAATGCAATGTGATCAAAATAATTTTTGTTATTGGAAAGAAAGATACTTTGAGCTTGATTGCAAACCCCTCAGTCAAGCTGGGGAGTAGCTACTCAGGTAATCCATTGGCTTCCCATTTTCTAAATGCTTCTAAAAAAAGGAGGCCAGATATGCAATGTGAGAACTTCTCCATTTTGATCTGGCATGAGTGGGCATACGTGAGTAACTGCTCACCAATGTGAGATAACGGGATCAGAATCTGGGCTTGTGAGAGTAAAACCTGCTTTGATGAGCAAACATCAGCCCAACTAAGAGTACATGTGTGGGAGGCAGTTTTGATTAACAGATTTTGCAGTGCTAATGGTGCAATAGTTTATTAAAGCATTCTGGATAAAATAATTATTAAAAACAAATTCACGTATGATAGGCAAGGGGGGTAATGTCTTACTTTCCCCTCATTAAAGTCATGACAGGCATTTTTAGAGACACTTCCAATATTATTTTTAAGAGGGCCACATCCTGTCGTGTTTATCTATATTTCCTAATTTGAAACAATGGGCCCATCTTATTTCCCCTGCAGTTCATAGCAAAACTTTCATTGCCTTCAACTGGAATAGGATCAGGCCCATAGGCTCTGATCCTACAAACACTTACAACACGCGTAACTTTTCCCCCCATTAGTCAACTTACTGAAGTGGATTTACTATTACCACCAAATGGTTTATTCAGATTTTAAAACTACTGTAATAATTCACAAGATTAATTAATTATCCAAAGACATCTAATATAGAACTGTCAAGGTTTCTTCCCCACTCTGAACTCTAGGGTACAGATGTGGGGACCTGCATCAAAACCTCCTAAGCTTACTTTTACCAGCTTAGGTTAAAACTTCCCCAACGTACAAACTATTTTACCTTTTGCCCTTGGACTTTCGCTGCCACCACCAAACATCTAACACCGGTTACTGGGAACAAGTCCATTTGGAAACGTCTTTCCCCCCAAAATCCTCCCAAATCTTACACTCCCTTTCCTGGAGAAGGTTTGATAAAAAATCCTCACCAATTTGCATAGGTGACCACAGACCCAAACCCTTGGATCTTAAGAACAATGAAAAAGCATTCAGTTTCTTAAAAGAAGGAAAAAGAATCACCTCTGTTAAATCATGATGGTAAATACCTTACAGGGTAATTAGATTGAAAACATAGAGAATCCCTCTAGGCAAAACCTTAAGTTATAAAAAGATACAAAAACAGGGATATCCATTCCGTTCAGCACAGCTTATTTCCTCAGCCATTTAAAGAAATCAGAATTTAACGCATCTCTAGCTAGATTACTTACTAAGTTCTAAGACTCCATTCCTGTTCTGTGCCTGACAAAAGCATCACACAGACAGACACAGACCCTTTGTTTTTCTCCCTCCTCCCAGCTTTTGAAAGTATCTTGTCTCCTAATTCGTCATTTTGGTCAGGTGCCAGAGAGGTTATCCTAGCTTCTTAACCCTTTACAGTTGAAAGGGTTTTTCCTCTGGCCAGAAGGGATTTTAAAGGTGTTTACCCTTCCCTTTATATTTAAGACAACAACCAAAAGTGTAAATATATGTATAGTATTTATTGGAGTAACAGCCCAGGGGAAGCAGAACTGCTGTCCTAGCTGCTTGAAAGATCTCTTCTGCTCCTGAAATAAGAGAGAGTCACCTGCCCTTAGCAAAGGCAGATGAGACCTGTAACAGTACATGGCTAACTAGTATTGCAGGACTGTTGGGAATTGTCATAAATATAAAGGGAAGGGTAAAACCCGAGTGGTCTAAGGCGCTGGATTTAGGCTCCAGTCATTTCGATGGCGTGGGTTCGAATCCCACCGCTGCCACCATGTCACGGTTCCTCCCCCACTCTGAACTCTAGGGTACAGATGTGGGGACCTGCATGAAAAACCTCCTAAGCTTATCTTTACCAGCTTAGGTCAAAACTTCCCCAAGGTACAAAATATTACCCCCGTTATCCTTGGACTGGCCGCTACCACCACCAAACTAATACTGGTTACTGGGGAAGAGCTGTTTGGACGCGTCCTTCCCCCCAAAATACTTCCCAAAACCTTGCACCCCACTTCCTGGACAAGGTTTGGTAAAAAGCCTCACCAATTTGCCTAGGTGACTACAGACCCAGACCCTTGGATCTTAAGAACAATGAACAATCCTCCCAACACTTGCACCCCCCCTTTCCTGGGAAATGTTGGATAAAAAGCCTCACCAATTTGCCTAGGTGACTACAGACCCAGACCCTTGGATCTTAAGAACAATGAACAATCCTCCCAACACTTGCACCCCCCCTTTCCTGGGAAATGTTGGATAAAAAGCCTCACCTATTTGCATAGGTGACCACAGACCCAAACCCTTGGATCTGAGAACAATGAAAAAGCATTCAGTGTTTTACAAGAAGACTTTTAATAAAAAATAGAAGTAAATAGAAATAAAGAAATCCCCCCTGTAAAATCAGGATGGTAGATACCTTACAGGGTAATTAGATTCAAAAACATAGAGAACCCCTCTAGGCAAAACCTTAAGTTACAAAAAAGATACACAGACAGAAATAGTTATTCTATTCAGCACAATTCTTTTCTCAGCCATTTAAAGAAATCATAATCTAACACATACCTAGCTAGATTACTTACTAAAAGTTCTAAGACTCCATTCCTGTTCTGTCCCTGGCCAAGACGACTACAGACAGACACAGACCCTTTGTTTCTCTCCCTCCTCCCAGCTTTTGAAAGTATCTTGTCTCCTCATTGGTCATTTTGGTCAGGTGCCAGCAAAGTTACCTTTAGCTTCTTAACCCTTTACAGGTGAGAGGAGCTTTCCCCTGGCCAGGAGGGATTTCAAAGGGTTTTACCCTTCCCTTTATATTTATGACAGGAATTATGTTGAAGCAAATTGGCATACCATGCATTTGTGTGCAAATAGGATAATTAGAAGTCTAATTGCCTCTTCTGGGTGAACAGAAATCAGGTATGCAGAGCTGTCTGCAATTTCAGAGACCAGGTTTGGATTCTTTTGAAAATGTGGTCCTAAAAATAAAAGTAGAAATATTTGTTTATGCACTCTGATTTGTTTTCTGCATTTATACACAAGACAATGAGGTGTTGGTGAGGAAAAGAAAGTTTTTAATTAATAAAGGGTTTTATTTTCTTTGTGCCCTCTTGCAAGCAAGGCAAATATAAACATGTCTTTAAGTGACCAAAAAAACAAACACAAGGACATTTAGAGGAGGCCTTATGACAGACTATATATCAACTAAACTCCCTAACAACTGCTTTCACTTTGCAGATAAGGGGCTTGACTCTCCACTGCCTTTCTTGCACAGTCACTGACACCTGTGCAAAGCAAATACCAAATGCTACCACCACAGAATAGTGGCATTTGACCCTCATTTTGCACAGGTATCAATGACTGTGCAAGGGACAATTCCTTTTCTCCAGAGGGAATTTATTGCTGGGCTTGGCTTGGCCCAAGATGCTTTCAGCATCTCCAGCCTGTCTGATAAAGAGTTTGAAGTTTTGCCATGCTGAGAAAAATCAAAAATTTAAGCCAGATCTCTTCTGTCCCCTCAAAGAGAAAAATAACATAGGCGATTGGGGTGGAGGTGGGGAGGGTGGGAGCATGCCCAGCATATACATAGGTAGGCACAACTACACCAAAAAGCCCACCAATGCCACTGTTTCCAAGGCCACCGATGCCATCTACCCAGTAGTCCCCAGGACCAAAACTTAAGTTGGGGACCAATGAGGCTGGGTATCTGCCTGTAGTGAAGCATAGGGAGGCTGAGGAATACTGTACAGAGGTGGTCGGGGACCTCAAGGGGAGGGAAATGTTTGCTCAAGATGAAGCATTTTCCCTGTGTCCCGTGTTTGTCATAGTATCCTGACCTGTCTCATCAGAAAATGAGGGAATGCCTTCCTAACATTCCTGTAAAACCACTCAGTGCCCTCTCTGCACCATGTTGTTATGTTGCATGGTGGTTCCACTCAGGATGGCTAGTCAGAGTTTCACATATATTATTCTCCTCTCCAGAAAAAGGAGAGAGGGACTGAGAACATGTGAAGGACATACAATCCCTCTGAGATAATCACATGGAGCCCACTGAAATCAGTGGGAGTCTTTCCATTGCCACAGACTTCCTATGTGACTTTAAGCAAGCCACTTAATCTCCCTGTGCTTCAGATTTCCCTTCTACAAAACTGGGATGATACCACTTATATCTCATAAGCGTGTTGTGAGGACAAATTTATCAGCATTTATGAAATGTTCAAATACTATGGTGTTAGAGGCCACAGGAGGACCTAGACAGGCACAGCCTCATTGCTCAGAGCATGTCCACTTCTGAGCAAGAGAGGTTGGTTAAGCTCTCTACTCAAGGGGCTTTTGTGTCCATTTAAAGTCTTCACTAAACTGCTTTTCTCTGAAACATTTTCTTTTCCATCATGTACCCCTGTGGGGTTTCTTCCCTCTCTTGTAGGTCTATTGGGTTGGACCAATAATAGGAGCAGTCCTTGCAGGTGCCCTTTATGAGTATGT
Source organism: Lepidochelys olivacea (assembly GCF_965140295.1). Taxonomy (NCBI): domain Eukaryota; kingdom Metazoa; phylum Chordata; order Testudines; family Cheloniidae; genus Lepidochelys; species Lepidochelys olivacea. Next base: position 80,298,535 of record NC_140412.1, read on the forward strand.
ATATTGCCCAGATACTGAGTTCAAGCGACATTTTAAAGATGTCTTCAGTAAGGCTACCCATCAGTCTAAAGGGAAATACGTGGAGGTGGATGATAGCAGGAGCCAGATAGAGACTGACGACTTGATCCTGAAGCCTGGCATGGTTCATGTGATTGACATTGAGAGTGAAGACAAGAAGGGGACTGATCCAACCAATGAGGTGCTATCTTCTGTATGACTAGCAAGGAGCACTGAAAGCAGAGAATGGCCTACTAGAATGTCCACAGGTATCCTTCCACCCATTAAAGAGACAGATCTACTGTAAACCAGACACCTGCAATATCTGAAACTGTATGGAGATGACAGCAGCTATGTAGTTCTTCACTAAGCTATACACCTGCTCAGTTTGATTAGAAATTTACTGTATTTAAGAGTCCCCATAGATTCTTCCAAATTCAGAACTATCCTTTTTTGGGAGAGAGCATCCCCAAAGTCAATTTGAAAGAGCTGATAGCATTTCCTTTTTAATAAGGCCATCAATAGCAAGATGGAAATAAAGATGTTTAACATTCAGATTGACAGTTAAGACTTATCTGCAAATGCCTATAGCACACAGACAAATTTATCAGATTATTCTTCTGACACTTAATTGGCTGTTGTCAACCCTGATTAGAATGTCTTATCCGTTAAGTGTTCTTTGTAAGGTTCAGTGACAATAAGGCCAAAGTACAGCATGTAACAGATTCTTCCAAATTTAGGGTAGTATTTTTTGTTCTTATATATCCTATCATTATTTCTTTACAAACTCTGAAAAACTATATTTTCATAGGCAAAAATTGGTTCCTGTCAGTCATCCTACCAATTTTCATCCATTACATATCCATGTTCTGGTGTAAAAAATACTGCCTTCTTCCCGTTCCCCACAACTAAAAATATTGAAGCCAAAGGCTCTAATCTAATGCAATAATGCTGCAAAACCTTTAAATGTATTGTATGCAGGTTAGCATAGTTGTCCATCTCGTGAAACTTTCTCTTGAGGTTCAGCTATTGACCATTTAGTATTAGCTGACTATAGGTCATGCAGGGAACCTGAAGGTCCACATGTTACTCAGTAACTCAAGCAAAAGTAAATAAATGTTCAGGTATCAGAAGAAAGGAAGGCGTTATCTGTTTTCAGTGCACTTATTCAAACAAATGTCACTGTGCTAATTTATATAACTAAACATTTAAATTACTTACCCACTTTGCTTACAATCTTATTTTTATTTATTAGCAAAATAAAGGTGGATTTTTAAAAAACTTTTAACTATATTGAAGCACTGACTGGAACATATTTGTAATAACAGGTTATATTGATATGACTGCTTTTGGTTTTGACATTTTTTTGCAAACTGGTCTCTAGTTAGTTGAACAGCATCAATGACTGTGGCACTGTTCATATAATCTTATTCTGTCATGTCTGTGGCAAAGTTTTCTCTGTTAATTAAATTTGACAATAAGAAATGCAAGCATGTGATGCTTTTTAGAGAAACAGGGAAAGGGATGCCCCAATGATATTACATGCAAAAGTGCTTAAGCGACCAATCCTTCTTGTATAGACGTGTTTCAACAGATGTAGCTAACCCAACATAAAATCTTTATAGAATCTTTTTAACTGGCTCATGGCTTTGTTCCTAACTAGTTGCTTTGGAGTTTGTTTGTTTTTGTTGGGTTTTTTTTGTGATTTTTGCAATATGCCATTACAGTGCTTGTTGGAACACCATTTTCTGTCACCCTAGTTATATAGGTTGTATCTAAAACTTGAAATATGTTCATGATTATTTAACTACAGTACAAAAACAAGGTTGTGGATTGTATGTAATAGACTTGTCTGTCCTTTGATTTACAATATGTGCAAGTGTGTAACTCATTAAAATGAGTAAGGGGTGTGTGTGTGTATGTATATATAGTAATGGGATAACAGACCACTGCTAGGATCAAATCTCTGCATCATTGCATAAGGGCATGTCTATTACCAACTTATTTCAACCAGTAGTCTAGGCATTATCATGTTATATTCATTTTCCTGATCTCTTCCTCTCTTTGATAGTTTCTATCTCTGTAAGAAAGGGGACTGTTTTTCATGAATTGTATATATCTGATACAACTGCTGCATCAAAATTCAGAAATACAAACATAAATAAGAACATGCAAGACAATTTCAGATTGTATTGATGAATGTTGTCATGTGCGAAGGATGAAATCCATCCCTGTGCAGAGAACAGTGCAAGACCGCCACATATGTTTACCAGAGAGATTTTGCTAAACATTTAATAAATGCATGATTTCAACAGGCTAACTAAAAGAGACAAGTTGTACAACATTTGCGGACTGTTGGATAGAGTTTGTTTCTTGCATTTCAATATTTTAAGAAGCACGGTATCCAGTGACTCATCACTTGTGAAGTTTGTACAGCCTCATGTTCTTTAAATACAAGGCTGTGGTTTTTGCACTCAGTGGCTCGTCTAGACAAAAGGAATGAAACTTGTAGCTTCCTAACCCATCTACAGCCAGATTCTGTGGCTGAGGTGAGCATGAAACCAGCCAAGACAATTCAGAGACTTTTCCTTGTTACACTCTTTATTAATGAAGCGTGGCAAACACTCAGAGCCAGTCCCAGGAGAGCTCCTCACACAAGGAAAGAGACAATGATAAGACACAGAATGTTCAACAAAGAAATGAAAAAAGGAGGCAGCCAAAACAAATAGGACAAACTGATAAAGAATATTGCCACTTGCTCTCTGTAGACTTAGGAAGGAAGGGGCAGAAAGTGAGATACAGTGGGTCTACTCTTCCTCCATTTGAATTAGAGTCATTAAGAAGTTTGCCATTGACTACAATGGAAACAGGATTAAGGCCTAAGTATGTTTTCATTGAGTACCTTCTTAGGGCTTGCTCCTGTTCTCTGATACACAATGCACTTCACTATCTGTCTTGCAAAATCAGAGGTCAAAAGAGAGCCATTTCATTTTGAAAGTAGATGCATTGGATTTGAGTTTTATGACCCATCCCTAAAATAAACTCCAGCCGTACTCCTCTTTATCATCTGTTCTTCAGCACCACAAGGAGAGAGCACCATTTATCCAAGCCACAGTTTGATCTCTATAAGAAATTGATTTAGTCTGACTTATTGATTTTTATGTTGCTTCTAAATAGTTTTATGGTGGTATCATTAACATACAATATTTGAGTTAAACAGTATAGGCCTACATGATCTTTTTAACTGCTTGTATGTGTGTTTGCCTCACTTAATTTTTAAAATATATTTATTTGTATTTTAATATTCTTTCATGATCACTTATGTGCTACATTTTGTCAGCTATAAGTTTGTTGCAGCTGGTAATGTAACCAATGATCTATTAAGTGATATGTGGGAGCTTTAAAGCTTAAAACTTATTTTGTTTATGATGGCAGACGGTCACTGCAATAAATACACCCGGTGTGTCATCATAATCCCAGAAACTTAGAAATGGAGAAGACTTCTTGTATCCCCTCTGTCAGTATAGGATTGGTTCTTACAGTAGAGGCACATCATGACTAGTGTGTTCAAAATATTTATTTTTAATTACTGTAAATCATAAGAAAAAGATGAACGTTAAAGGTGGGGTGAACTTAAGCAAATACTTTCAGTTTGCAAATACCTTAAGTAGTCTATCACCCAAACGATTACTGATCTCAGCAAAAAATGTGATTCCTGAAGCATCTGGTATACTGTAATTCTTACCCCACTGAAGTACTAGAAGCTGTATCGTTGACTACAGTGGGAGTAGGAATAGGCCAATAGTCTCGTATCACATGCTGTGCTAAAATCTGGTATATATGTTAGTACACAAACTTTCTGCAATATATTTTGTTTCTGGTTATCAGTACTCTGCTCAGCAGTTAAGTTAAAAACATCCTTTAAAATAATCCTACATATTTCCATTTTTTAAATGTTTGGTTACAAAGATGTAACATTTGTGCTTTGCAGTGTTTAGTCTGCAGCTTATGAAAATGTATGCCAGATATTCTGCACTCGACAATGTTGACTATATAAGAGAAATTACAATCTGGATATTTTATTCTAAGATCAGAGATGCAAACTAGTTATCAAATTTATATAACTCACCATCAAGGTGTGTGCATCTGAGTTGTGCAAGGACTCATTAAATAAACATGCGTGAAAATATACACTCAAGTATTTATTATTCTCTTGTATGAACCAAGTTATAATTGCATAGTTACTGTAATTCAGGATAAATTGTGTAAAACACACTGAATATCAGGATGTTTCCACAAAGTTATGTATTATTGAAACATTAGTCACCACAATATTAAAGCTAATATAATAGTATTTTAAACTTCCAGTGTGTAACATTTGGAATAATCTACTTAAATATATGCTTGTCTGGTGCATTTCGCTTGCATTGCTGTATCTCAGAGAGTTGAGCTATTGTAAATAAACTATTGTCTGTTTAAAAAATATATTTGGTCACTGGAAAATATTTTAAAACTATAGCTAAAGTACATAATAATACAAACAAACAGCAGGTGTCTGAGACCTTCTTCAAATGAACAAATTTGTGCTGTAAAGAATGAATGACTCTGTGAGAGAGAGCGTCCCCCATCAGTGAACAGATGGATGTGTTTCTGGAAAGACTCCATAAGTTTACTGACACAAGCTAAACAAATTGAGGCAAGGGGTTAAACTGGTTTAAGTGCATCGGTATCAGGAGTTTGCACTCATTTAGGTAGATCAATTTAAAATTGAGTTAGAGTAGTTCCACTTTTCTTGTAGAGCCAAGGGGTAACATTTTTTCAAATTTTGATTTGTCAAAAGTGACATAGGCTCTTAAGTGCCTACGTCGCATTGTCTGTCTTTCCATGAGATGAAAGCTCTAAGTGCCTCTGAAAATGAGAACTTGGCTCGTAAGTCACATACGCACTTTTGAGATTTTAATCAAGACTTTGGAAGATGACTGGTAAACTTGCTGAGGAGCAAACAGAAAGGCCAGCAAATGTGGAAAGTGTGTCAGATCAACTGCAACTGTATCCTCAGGGATGGTAATACAGGGCAGTCTACTGATAAAAATTACCTCATTTCCTCAAAATCAAAATGTTTCTCAAAGTCAACTTCCTCATAATCAAACTTTCTTTTAGACTCTTATCAAAAGTAGATTGTAGAGTGTTTCATGTATTTTTACCCCTCTTAACTTTTATCAGTCTGATAGGACTATCTTGGTTATTAATGCTTTTTCTTTCTTTTTTTTTCTTTTTTGTCCTTTAGCAATTAGAAAAACAATCGATACAAGTACAAAGATTGTAAAAATAACCTCACTTAAAATCACAAGGTACTCTTGAATGGAGAAACAAATCTGTTGTTATTCTCTAACCTTTTCATTTATGAGAGAAAAAAACAGGCACCTTCTATGGTGCTCACTATTCCACTCATAGCAAACATGGTTCATAACCTGTCTGTCAAACTTTTCATCTCCAATTCTCTTTTGGCTCTGAATGCCCAAAAAAGCTATGCAATTCATCTTCTTTTTAGAAGATTATATCGGTATAAAGTATAATAGGCTTGTGTGTGTTGTACAACTGGACATATCTGCAGGACTTAATCTTTCCCATGCTTCCACCATCATAAAAGGAAATGGTATAGTTATACAGTATCTTAAGGTGCTCAATCCTTGACATGTTCCTCTCTGTGTTGCTGAAGTACATTATTTCCTTTAAAGAGTCCTGTAGACTTTTTTTCACTTGACCCATTTAAAGGCAATGTGGTTGTTTACTGTGTTTTAGAACTTGAGGTTCTAGCACTGTAAAGTACTGTACTAGTCTCCCAACATTAGGCAACTGGGGACTGTTCCCTTTACATCATGATTAAATCTAGTTATTCTATACAGTGTATGCTATGTTGTGTCGATTATTTGCTTTGTAACAGAGTCTCATTAGTTAACATCAGCTCAGGCTGACTCAGCATTCGTTTTTGTGTTGTGTTGTGGTTTTTGTTTTTTCATGCATGAGCCTTTGTAATTCTGATGATGAGTCTATTCTATTCAGGTTCTCATACCACTCCCATCTCCATGGTATGTGTGAGCCCAGCTACTTAACAAGGATCTCTTCAGATTGACATGCTGCCATGTTATTTATTCTGTGCAAATAATTTCTAACAGAATGGGCTCGCCAATGATCGGTGGCCAAATTCTTCAACATCAGTGGATCTATGTTGATTTAAACCAGCTGAAGATCTGGCCCTGGTGTTTTTAGAGTGGGTATAGAATCAGCAATGGCCCAGAGGTCCAATAATACATTTTGAAAAGCCTAATGTGTTTCAGTGGCTCTGATTTGACAATTTAAAAATTGAGGAGAAATCCAGTACAGCAGTATGCTGTCCCTGTGCCTTCTTAGCATATACCCAGGAATATATAGTAAGATAAAGACTAACATGTAGTGATTAAACATGACAGAGTAAGGACAAAATGAACTCCAAAGACCAGGCAGATGTACAGAGATGTTTGGCTGTGCTGTTGTTTGCCCAGTGGTGTTGCTCCAGAGAAACAGCTGCACAGCATCTTCTCAGAGCTGACTCAGACCAGCTGCGCTGGGTAGGTTGCACACAATCAAACACAAATGTTTCAAATGCAGTTCCCCCTCCCCGCCCCTTTCCACAGCTGTCCAAAGCAGTTCAAGCCTACAGGGGGAGGGCATACATTGCTAGGGCACAATGCAGAAGTTGCTGTAGCCTCGAGAGTAATGTGAGTATAATGCTGTGTGTCCTACAACCTTTTATCTTTGAAAAATCCTAGAAAATAAAACATAGGCAGTCTTAATATAGAAGGTCAGAGAGTCCCTCTGGATCTGTCCGCCATCCAGGTCACTCCTAGAGCTATTCTTGAAACTTTATTTCATAGATTAATTACACTGAGTGTAAATAACTTCCATCTAATTCCATTTAATACCACTTTCCTTTATCCTTGGATACAAATTTATAGCACCTATTGCTATTTTGCCTGAGTGCTGGAAAAAAGGCCGGAGCAAAATGGTCTTTTTCTTTCTCCAGAGGAGCATGGTTTTCTGTATATGTAGGATTTTTTCCCTCTTACGTATCTATGTTCTTTTCTGTATATCACAACTTTATTTTCTATACCATCTTTCCTATATGCTGCATCCTGAAATGCTTTTCAGACTTAAATAGTACAATTAGTTTACAGTTTATCACAGTGATAGCTCTTACTCTCCTTATTCACCCAGGAATATGGATTGAGGATGCTTTAACTTTTTAAAATTATTAATATCCTCCTGTTGCATTATCTGTTTACATCCTTTGCTATATGTTCTACATTTACTCCAGAGAGAGACGTTCTTTCTATGGGGTTGGCGCAGAGCTTGGCATTTAACAATGAAGTTGCAAATGCCTGAGTTTCTGATAGAAACTTTTGAGCTTTGTTTTTGATTTTGTTGATAATTTTCCATATTAATAATCAAGACACCATGAACTTCACTACCAGCTGGACTGAAATTCTGCCTTTAAGTTCCTGGATTTTGTGACTTTGGTGAAGCAGACTAGAAATTGTGTGGAAGCATGATGTAAAAATGGAGGGCTTTTTAATTTAAAACAAACATGAAAGCAGAATAATAAAGTCCTGCATTGATTTTAGTATAAAAACAATTTAGTGTATGTTGTCCCCAACACCATAGACAGAGTCAAGTAGGGGCAAACTGGAGGTTTTAGCAGTGGTGTAGAGTATAGTGGGGACTTTTGACATCTGAGAGAGCATGGGAGACATTTGAGATAAGTACAGTCATTTTGTATCCCTAGATGTTTCTTCCAAAATGAACATCAGAGAAATAGCTAACATGAAACTCCTGTCTTTAGGTTTCAGAGTTTACAATCCATTGAGAAGAATAGGGCAGTTCACACCTCCCTAAGTTATTGTTTTAGGCTGTGTGCGGATGAATGAAAATAACACTGCATTTGTTAACCTAGAATATGTGAACCAAACATAAACTTCACATGAGGGCTTTTTTAATGAAAGCCTGGATTCTGGAGTCAATTTTGTAGCAAGGGGTGGATTCCGTGACCTATTTCTCAGCCACAGAAATGCAAAATTCTTAGGGCCCTAATAATAATTGGTTTGTATTTATGTAGTAGTGGTTGTGTAGTAGAGTTGAATTCATAGAGTCGTTGGCCTGCCAGGCCCCAGAAAGGACGAGGGCATGTTGTATATAAAGTAAATAATAAAGTAGGAACTTCAAGCATTTAGCAGAGGGTGATCTTCTGTCTAGAAGTCTGATGTTTTTCTGCCCATGATCTCTTAATGCATACTACACTGTTCACCGGAGAATCTGAAAGCACCTTGGAAACACTGAATCCCACAGCTCTGTTGTGAAGTAGCTAAGTGCTATGTTGTTTTACAGATGGCTAAACTTGAGGTACAAGGGAGGTTGTGATCTGGTCAATGTGTCCCAATAAGTTAGTAATATTCCTTGAATGGAAATAAAACCTAGGTATAACTCTTGTTCAGGGCAACAATAAACCAGCCCCAAAAGGATTGCTTTTACTCCTAAATTCCCTTTTGAGTCTCTCTGGCAGCATCACCCCCATAAAAACATAATGCAAATAACAGTGAGAACGTTGTTCATCTCCATTTTTATACCAACACAACCAGAATTATTCGCAATGTATCAAGTGTTGGTGATACACAGGGTGAGGGTGGGTGCCTAACAGAAGTGTATGTGCCAGGCCCCACAGCCTGTGAGGTAGGTATTTTTCCCCAACTAACCCACCAGCAAACTGGACGGCACAGTCACCATGAAAGCTTTTTTCAAGAGTATCATGATTATTGTGGAACCCCACTCCACATGGTGGCAGCAGCAGCGGGAAGGGCTACTCTAATTGTTCAGGGGATGGGCCTCTCCTTTCACCCAGAGCCCTGGTTGGTTAGAGAACTGGTAGAAAATCCCACCCCTACTGTCTGCTGCCAGCTCTTCCATTGGAGGGGTGGGGATGCCACTAGAGAAAAGACGTAATGGGCTGCTGTGGGGGGGTCTATCATGCTGCAGGCCCACAGTGTGAGCTCAGAGCTGGGAGACGGGCCTAGGGAGCAGCTAGAATTCATGACTACTATGAGCTTGCATTACATTCAAGATTCAGTCACCATCAAAAGGAACAGCGGTGACCTGACTGGTGAATGTGGAGGGGCACTTTGGACTGTGTGTTTGCTGATGGCATTTGAGTTACCTTTGAAGTATTGGCTCCATGAGACCAGTAATGCCAGACCCAGCTATTCAGAACTAATGAGTTAGGATCCCCCGAAATCATACAATTGGCTTTAAGGTTATGAGACGTTTTTAAAAAATAAATAAATGTTGGCTTCTTTTTATTTACCTTCTGGATTTTGAACCTGTGTGCAGTGAAGTCATAGTTTTACAATTTCCTCTGCAATCATGAGGGCTGAAAACTCATGTGGCCCCCTGTATCTGGGGTCTGAGAAATACGCCTTCTGTTGTGAGACTGGTGATAAAATCACAGGTGTTGGCAATACTGTCTTATTTGCACGACCTCTCCCTTTCAGTGACACTGGGGTTCTGTGATGCAGGTGCTGAATTAAAGAGGTATGCACTGGAATGATTCCTGGGCAAAATGCTGTCACCCCAAAGGCAGTAGGAGGGTTCCTCACCCCAAGGCAGGGGCGGGAGTTTGGTAAAACCTACTGGAGAGGGGAGCCCTCACCATAATTACAATGGACCACACCATAATTACAGTTGGTCAAAAGTTCCTCCCAGGTTGCCATATACTAGATTTTTGCCCCCTATTGAGTATGGTAAAGTAGTTGAGAGAAACCTATAGATACCAAAAGTCTCTCTTTACAGATTTCTTGCATAGACCCTGTCCGGCCTCGAAGTTCTCTCTTTGGAGAGTCCAAACAACTGGAGTAACAGTGTTGCTTGTTCACCAAACACAGTGTTCCATTGAAATATTTTCCATGTCATCTACAAAGCTTTTGTCAAAATACAGTTACAAGTGTAGCCTGGTGGGGAAGGTGTTTGTGCTGCTAATTAGCAAGTCTGAGTTGAAGGTGAGCTCATGGTCTCAGGGGCAGATATCATTTGTTCTAATCTCTTTGGGGAATGAGCTATCATCTCTGCAAAAAGTCACCTGATTTATGATGACCATTTGTATCAATACACTGTAACAGAGTTTAATTTTCTGTTGCAAGGAAAATATTAAAATTACAAGTCTGAAATGCACTAGAGTCCTAATTAATGGTATTAAGGTTGGCCAATTTAAATGTGCTCAGTAAGAAAGCTAAGCCCTTTGGGATGTACTTTTAAATCTAGAGATCAGAGTGTCTGGTTCCAGAAATGTGCATGCACTGAGCATATGTGCTCTCAAAAACTGGGAACATGAGCATTCAGATGCGTTCTTAGGAACCTACAGAGTTGTCAGTGGGCACATTTTTCTGCTCGACGTGCACACTTGTGGTAAATATGCACGCAAGTCCAAATACATTGTGTGCGCTTATGCATGGACTTCTGATTTGTTTTAAACATTTTCCCTTTATACACACTATTGTGGCGAGCACTTCTCCCCTAGCTGGGATAACAATTAAAAGAGCCAGCACACCATACTGTATAATGGCAGCTGAAACTAAGCTGTGTGGCACTGCGGATACAGCACTAGACTAGGACTCAGACCTGGTTTCTATTTCCAGCAGTGCCACTGACCTGCTGGGTGACTTTGGGCAAGTCACTTACTGCCCCGTGCCTCAGTTTCCTCATCTGTAAAGCAGGAACAATAATAATCACGTCCTTTGTACAGCATAGCACTTTGAGCTCAAACGATGAAAAGCACCATATAAGAGCTAGCTATTGGTATTGTAATTAAGTAAGCTGGAGCCTGATCAGAAACAACCATGCATGTCTTTCTTTAATAATCTGTAACCCAAACTACATATACTTAATGCATGGACTCTCTTTATAAATCTATCCCGCCAGCTCTCTGATCATTTTTCTTGCACATCTCTGAACTCCCCCAGATTTGTCAATGTCTTTGTGGTTGTGGTGACACCTGGAACTCGTTGCAGCATTACTGATGTGGTTACACCGATGTATGGAGAAAGATTAATACCTTCCAGCTCTAGGATGCCTCTGAATACTGAACTCAAAATTGTCTTTGCTTGCTGCTATGCTGCATTATAAAATCAAAAGGCCAAATTCTGAACTGATTTATTGGGGGGTGGGATAGTTCAGTGGTTTGAGCATTGGCCTGCTAAACGCAGCGTTGTGAGTTCAATCCTTGAGGGGGCTGTTAAGTTGATCTGGGGCAAAAAATGGGGATTGGTCCTGCTTTGAGCAGGGAGTTGGACTAGATGAGTTCCTGAGGTCCCTTCCAACCCTGAGATTCTGTGATTACCTGATTACATTGACAGAATAGGAGAAAGTGTTAATGTTTTTTCATCAGTGGATCTCAAAGAGCTTCACAATCTTTTTAACATATTTATCCCCACAGCACCCGGGTGCAGTATGGAAGTGCTATTATCTCCATTTTTATAGATGGGGACCTGAGACACAGAGAAGCTAAGGGACTTGCCCAGAGTCACAGAGGAAGTCCGTAGCAGAGCAGAGGGAATTGAATCCAGGTGTCCTAAATTCTAAGATAGTGCCCTAACTATTGGCCCATCCTTCCATTCATAAGTGGCTTATCATATCCAGTTTGCTGCCTACAGTCACCTCTAGCGCTCTTTTAACATTACCATTTGCTGGTTCTTTCCTTCCCATTGATTAACTGTATTTTTTAGATTGTTTTTCCAATTTGAATCTCACTGACTATGAAAATTACAACTTTAAACGCTGGAGTGGGGGCAAGTTGAAACTCTGCAAACATAACTAGGCACCAAGCCTAATCCTGACCAGCATTACCTCCTCCTTTGTCCTGCCTCCATTCAGCATCAGGGCAGGAATCCTAGTCAATGCTCTATGTGCTAGGGAGGTTCAGCTATCCTGCCAGCTCATGCACCATTCCCGCAAGGAGCACAGTTTGCTAGCTAAGTACTATGGCTTGCTCCCAACTGATTGATCCAGGTGCTGGTTGGGGTTGCCTACTGCATTTCATTGAATGTGTCACAAACCTTCCTGGCATCCTGCCCTGGCCAACAGCATCCTAAAAGCAAAGGGCATGCCAGGCAGTTTTTCGGCTCACCTACTTGCTGCTCGTGAAAGCAGAATATGACTGATAATCTATCATTCCTAACTAGAATACATCAAACCTAGGAAATCCCAACACCCCAGGGTCATTAAAACTATAGGCAAAAATATTAACTTTTCTTCAACAAAGCTGCCAGTTTTGAAACTTTCACTTTGCAGCAACCAAAGAAGACTGAACTGGTGAGAGGGGAAGAAACAAGCAGAAGCAACGAGATGGCCGAGGAGCAGGAGGAAAGAATCAGTGCAACCATAAGGTAAAAACAACAAGCATTTGTCAAGCTTCATCAGAGCCTTCTGTACTTGTTTCATTACATGCACATTCTTGGATAAGAAGAACTCAGCACTTCTCGTTAGTGAGAGAGCTTTGCTCGCTCTGTTTTAAATGACAGCCACATTGTGCCACCTTATGGTAATACCAGTTCCTTTAGCTTTAGCTTCATACAGGGATGAGGCAAATTTTTTTATCTTTCATTATTTTGAAAATGATTTGAAAAGAGAATAATTCTGTTTAATATGACCTACTTAGACAGCGATTCCAACTCCTTTTCTAAGGGGCCAAGAAACTGCAGCCTGGCTATAAATCTCTCGTGTGTTATATGCACTGAAAGAGTTGAAGAAATTTAAAATATAAGCTAAATGTTGTCATACCCGATCTACACCGCTGAGCTGTCTGGCGCTCACACCTAAACGCATTTAATCTACAACCATGTTTATAATCGTGTGTGTGTGTATCACCTTTTAACACCTGCATCAGTTGCATGTACCTGGATTTAATGCTTTATGTCCTGACTCCTTTACAAAATACGTCCCTTCCATATTCCGTTGTAGTAGTATGGTCCTTAGAGTAGCGGAGTCCGTCAAATATTATAGTTAAGGACTGTTATGTATATTTAAAGATGACTCTTTCAATAGAAAATACCCTTCCGGTGAAACCCTTATGGCTTGTTTTAGCTGAGACAGGGTGGGTGAGGTGATGTCTTTTACTGGACCAATTTCTGATGGTGACTCACGTTCCCATATCGCTTCTCCCCACAAGCCCTCTCAACCTATTGTCTCTCTTTTCCGCTCCTTCCCTCTTACTTTTTTTCTTTATTTCCCCGTTTACAACAGTTTTTTACAAGTGACTTGACAAACATTGTTTTTGCTCTCATTGGATAGTCCAATTCTTTGCACTCTGGGACATCCTCCTTCATTAAATTGGACACATCTGTCCCCAATATTCCACTGTGCCAGACATTCTTCCTGCCCCCAGGAAATTTGATGTCCTTTGTGTACTCCAGATTTACAGTTCCAGAGTTGGGCAGAACTTGTAAAGACGAAGAACTTTGTCATAAGCTACAGCTAATATGACAACATGGTGATCGGCAGTTCACGTACCTTTCCTCCCCTTTATACTTGTTACTATCATAATAAAACCTGATACTAAATGACGGCAAGGTTTAGTCTTGATCGTATATGCTGCATATTCCAAGCATAGATTGTTCCCAGAATGACCTGTCATACTGGGGTAATGATGTCCAGAAGCCATGTGCGCACACCCTGATATTTCTTACTGGAATTTTTTTGTGTATATACTTTACCTCTGGCACACAGCCTTCAAAGTTCACCCCACTGGGCCTGCTCACCTGTGTCATCTGACTGAAAAAGCAAACAAACCAGGCTAACGATATTTTTTTCAGTTGATATGGCAGCATCAGCAATGGCGCAGGGCTTTCATCTTTGTTTTCCAATCTAAATCAAATCTCTCCTTAATCCCAATGATGTAAAAAGCATTCAGTTCCAGTACCTCTGGTTAGTAATGTAAAGACAGATTATTTCTACTAGAGAAAGGCAACCTAGTTTGGATAAAATAAGAACCAAATTTTAACTGAGCCTAGGCTTTTAGTGAGATTTGTAAAGCTCTCTGATAAGATTAATTAAAACGATTTCAGTTGTCTTTGCACTTCTTGATCTTTGGTTGGCAGTGGAGGTATCAAAAGACCTGAGACAGGCAATGGGCACATTGCAGTTATGTCGAATTCTGCCACCCTTATTGCAGTCCTTTACACCACAAGGTGTCCCAGAATCCAAGGAAGGGATGTCTCAATGGGAGTCAGGGTATCAGACTGTGGCCCTCACCAAGCTTACACCAAAGGTCACATGCTACGTCATTTAGTTCAACTTGTTTGTTTATTTCTCTTATGCCTTGTATTTGTGTTTCAAAAGGTCATACTGTTAAAAATTAAACAACCATCCCCCATCACTGATTAATATACTGTAAATAGCTCAATGAGCTCTAGATCATGCTTTTAACGTGGAGCCCATAGCTGGGGGCAGTGTGGTGGCACACTGTCGTGGGGGAATTGGGGATGAACGGGGGGTGCCTCTAGGAAAGGTCTGTAAGGAAATCTGACCCGAAATGTGGCAGCTGAGCATGCTGGCTCCTGTATCATAGGTTAGTTGTTCCTGCTGCTTGTGGAACGCAGCTCTTCATTCACAATGTCTGATCCTTCTCCTGTTTACTTCAAAGGGAATAGGATTGGGCTAATACGGTAGTGACCATGAGTAATGAGGTGAACAATGTTTGTGTCAGAGCCAGGAAATTTGCCACATCACTTTTCTCCTTTTTCCTCCCTTTTAACTATCTGTACTCTGATTATAAATATTCAATAAATTCCTAGTCAAAGAATGTATTTGCCCCCCTCCCTCTTCAATTTTTTGGTTTTGCTCTATGTTAGCATCATTTCCTAAATATATTAAATGCTGTTTACGTGAGTCATTAGCTTCAAGACCTTCATGTTTCTTTCACCAGCCCCCCCGCCCAGGACTTTCACAAATGATGATTTCTGATCAGTCCTTTTATGGACAGAGGAGTTAGATTAATGCATACCCATGTCTTAAACACACAAACCCTCACTCAAATCAGTGCCAGTAACTACCTATATAGCTCTATGATTTTCCCTCTTTAAAGTGAGAAAATACTCTAATCTCAGCAACTATGCACAGGAGCTCTAGTGATATTGGTTAATGCTCTCACAAATAATACTTAGAGTTGCATTATATTTTACATAGATATGCGCAGATAGATATGCAGATAGATATGGGCAGATAGATATCCAGAAATGACATAGCCTTCGGCAAAGCAAATAAACATTAGATG
The DNA here is from genome assembly GCF_965140295.1 of Lepidochelys olivacea. Classification (NCBI taxonomy): domain Eukaryota; kingdom Metazoa; phylum Chordata; order Testudines; family Cheloniidae; genus Lepidochelys; species Lepidochelys olivacea. The sequence continues at coordinate 80,313,881 of NC_140412.1, forward strand.
TACTATCTAATGAAACAATGTCAGTCAAATATTATTTTCCCTTTGATAAAATATCAGCTCCTTAAATGACCCTCTTAATGAAAACTACACAGCATGCTAACCATCTGCCTGATCTTGCTATCCAGTGGGGATACAAAGTTGTGTGACTGAGCTAACATAATGCAACACACACAAATTCTAAATCTATTATTGAGGAACAGTTGAGCAACGTCAGAGCCTCGCTGTGCTCGGCATTTTAATACAGTAGAAGAGAGCCGTTGCTCTGAAGAGCACATAGCCTAAACAGACAAGATAGACGACAGGTATAAAACATATAAACAGAAGATGGGGAACTGATGGACACAGAGGGAAAGTGATTCCCCTAAGGTCACACAGGAAGCTTGTATCTGAAGCACTTTAGATCATTTGAGTCTCCATTCATTGCCGTAGCTACAAGCCCACCCTCTGTCCCAAGGCACTAAGATAATTAATGAAAAGTTGTCAAGAAAATAAACTGCACACCACACGAGTGAGAGAACTTTAACAAAAAAATATAAATATAAAACCAACTGGCTAACACAGTATTAAACAGTAGTGATTGCTATTACAGTGCAGCATATTTGTGTGACCTCTTTAGTTAATGAGCCAAATTAATGTTTGTTTTGTTTTTCTTCTTCGTGCTAAGGTCCACAGATCTGTTACAGTGGGTACTTCAGCCAGCCTAGTTTGCCTCTTGGGGGCAGAGCTGGGCCTGTCAGACACTGGCTGCAGAGGAATGCCTCATGCCTTGGAGGTCGCTCCCTGAAGGCTCCTCCAGGTTTATTCGCCTCCCCAGCAGCCCAAGGCTCAGCCAGACCTCCCAGCTGCAAAGGTTTTCTGAAAAAATTCCAAACATTTGCTTCAAGCTTCTGAGTAATAATCCAGATCAGTAAAGTGTCTGTCTAATTGTTAGCCATATCACAGAGAGCTGATTGTCTTTCCAAAAGACTGTCCCCTCAACGCCTCTTCCCCTTCTGAGTGGTTTGCAGCAGCAGCAGCTGGGGCCCCTGAAGGCTTCCTTTTTTGCCAGAGGTAAAAAGGAAAGGCCTGTGTCTCCTGCTCCAGCTTTACAGAGCCTCTCACTGAGGTTAGCTAGCTTCAGGGATGAGTGGCTGCCCCTCCCCCATCTCCCTGAGGGGCATGATGCTGGAAGGGCAGCGTATCAGAATGAAAATCACGCCTAAGTCCCTAGAGCACACACCAGCACCCATACTCCTAACTGCAGAACTCGGTTGCCTTCTCCCCCCAGGCAGTGGATGGGGGGCATTGGATTCAACACAGACCGTGCCAGTGCCAAGGGGTGCAGTAAGAGGCCTTGGCACTAGTGTGTAACAGGGACAGCACTTCTGGGGAAACTGAGGCAGGAGTGCATGGGGAGCCCTTAGAGCACAGAGACAATGGAACTGAAGAACTGAGCTTTTCCTGCCCTCCACTTCACATAGTGCTAGTTTCACTTTCACCTCCCTGCAAATCCGTAAGTCACTTGGAAAATAAGGGCCAGATTTCCTTGCATGTTGCAGATGCTTTGCATTGCTCTAGCGATGCAAAGCAGCTGTAAACCCAAGTTAACTGGCTTGTTCTCTCTGGCTGCTTTGCCCTGCTTTGGAGTACTGGTAAATCTGCCTTTAAGTATTTTTTTTAAATTTTAAACTTTTAAAGTTGATATTAAATATGTTCAAATCATTAGAAATATTGCATGAAGTATTCCTTTTGGGTTTCTTGTTTAGCATCAGAGTAGAAAATGTTTAAGTGTTTTTAATTTTTAAAAACTTAAGGAAATTCTCAGGCAAAATGGTACATTAAAATGGAGTTTACATGAGGATATGTCTCAGTAACTTAAGGGACAAATCATTACAGTGATGTTGTAGTTATCCCCAAACTAAGCATGATGAACCCAGAAATTCAGAGTTAAGGTTACACTTAACATATCTTAAGGTAAGAAATGCACAGATAAGTGACCCAACCAACCTTAACTTGGTCCTGATTCCACCCCCAAGGTAGTCCTCATAACTGACAAAGAAGAGCTCTGTGAGAACTCAAAAGCTTGCCTCTCTCACTAACAGAAGATGGTCCAATAAAAGCTATTACCTCACCCGCTTTGTCTTTTTAATATTCTGGGGCCAACACTGCTACAACAACACTACTTGCAGCATTCATTCCCAAAGAAAATTCAGTTTTTTGTCACAAAATTCAAGAAATATCTTCCTTCCTGCTATCAAGCCTCAGTCCAATTCTTACGAGCACTGACAACTCAATTGGAGGAGAAGTCCTATGTCGCCTGTCATGAGATCTGTCAAGTGGCCATCTGCCCATCAGTTCATCAAATTCTACAAATTATTCATCCAGTTTCCATCCAATGCCATTTTTGGCAGAAGTCTTCTCTATGCTTTTGTCCCCTAGTAAGGGGAAGATGGAATGTGTATAATTTACCTCATTTTTGGATGTCCATAGTTTAAAATATGATCCTGCTTCCCACCCTGCAGGCACTGTGCTGTGAAAAGCCTGCTGTAATGGATCTGTGTACATTAGCATGATGAAGAATAGGTTAACGTATGTGAAAATTTCCTTTCTTTGAGTAATGAAGTCCATAGCTCTGGTCTACCCTGGGATCATCTGGAGTCAGAAAGCGATGGTAATTGACATCCAAAGATTCAGGTTCATTTCATCTGCTCAGCAGTAGGATAAACTTGTCCTTTTTAAAGTATAGTTAGCAAAATCACTAACTTAGGAAAAAAGGGTATAATTATCCAGGCTGAGGTATTTGTCACAGCCGGAGGGAGTGGTGCATTCTCTTGCTGCCAGTGACTGACAAGCCTGGTTATGTCCCCAGGCTGAAGCACCTATTATAATGGGTCTTATTACTCAAAGGCAAGAAACATTCATGCAAGCTTGGATAAATTTTCCTACGTAGGTTTTGGAAGTATCAATTTAAGAAAGACTTCTGGTTGCCAGAAGACACACTATATGGTTTCAGAGTAGCAGCCGTGTTAGTCTGTGTTTGCAAAAAGAAAAGGAGGACTTGTGGCACCTTAGAGACTAACCAATTTATTTGAGCATAAGCTTTCGTGAGCTACAGCTCACTTCATCGGATGCATTCACTGGAAAATACAGTGGGGAGATTTATATATGCAGAGAACATGAAACAATGGGTGTTACCATACACACTGTAATGAGAGTGATCACTTAAGGTAAGATATTACCAGCAGGAGAGCGGGGTGGGGGGACCTTTTGTAGTGATAACCAAGGTGGGCCATTTCCAGCAGTTGACAAGAACGTCTGAGGAACAGTGTGGGGTGGCGGGGGGGATAAACATGGGGAAACAGTTTTACTTGGTGTAATGACCCATCCACTCCCACTCTTTATTCAAGCCTAAATTAATTGTATCCAGTTTGTAAATTAATTCCAATTTAGCAGTCTCTCGTCAGTCTGTTTTTTGAAGTTTTTTTGTTGAATTGCCACTTTTAGGTCTGTAATCGAGTGACCAAAGAGATTGAAGTGTTCTCCAACTGCTTTTTGAATGTTACAATTCTTGACGTCTGACTTGTGTCCATTTATTCTTTTACGTAGAGGCTGTCCAGTTTGACCCACGTACATGGCAGACGGACATTGCTGGCACATGATGGCATATATCACATTGGTAGATGTGCAGGTGAACGAGCCTCTGATAGCGTGGCTGATGTGATTAGGCCCTATGATGGTTTCCCCTGAATAGATATGTGGACACAGTTGGCAACAGGCTTTGTTGCAAGGACAGGTTCCTGGGTTAGTGTTTTTGTTGTGTGGTGTGTGGTTGCTGATGAGTATTTGCTTCAGGTTTGGGGGCTGTCTGTAAGCAAGGACTGGCCTGTCTCCCAAGATCTGTGAGAGTGATGGGTCGTCCTTCAGGATAGGTTGTAGATCCTTGATGATGCGTTGGAGAGGTTTTAGTTGGGGGCTGAAGGTGACGGCTAGTGGCGTTCTGTTATTTTCTTTGTTGGGCCTGTCCTGTAGTAGGTGACTTCTGGGTACTCTTTTGGCTCTGCCAATCTGTTTCTTCACTTCCGCAGGTGGGTACTGTAGTTATAAGAATGCTTGAAAGAGATCTTGTAGGTGTTTCTCTGTCTGAGGGGTTGGAGCAAATGCGGTTGTATCTCTTTGGTCACTCAATTACAGACCTAAAAGTTAAAATTCTTCAACAAAAAAGCTTCAAAAACAGACTCCAATGAGAGACTGCTGAATTGGAATTAATTTGCAGACTGGATACTATTAATTTAGGCTTGAATAAAGACTGGGAGTGGAAGGGTCATTACACAAAGTAAAACTGTTTCCCCATGTTTATCCCCTCACCCCCCCACTGTTCCTCAAACGTTCTTGTCAACTACTGGAAATGGCCCACCTTGATTATCACTACAGAAGGTCCCGTCCTGCTCTTCTGCTGGTAATAGATCACCTTAAGTGATCACTCTCGTTACAGTGTGTATGGTAACACGCATTTTTCATGTTCTCTATGTATATAAATCTCCCCACTGTATTTTCCACTGAATGCATCCGATGAAGTGAGCTGTAGCTCATGAAAGCTTATGCTCAAATAAATTTGTTAGTCTCTAAGGTGCTACAAGTCCTCCTTTTCTTTTTACAATATATGGTGTAATTTCTTCTCTGATGTTCTCTGTAATCCCATCAGTTGGACATCTAATTCTAGCATCTCACAAGTGTGGTTGCCATAATACTGCAAAGCAATTTAACTCAATTTGTTCAGTAGCTTAGAAGGAGCAAGCTGAGACTTTGGTTTTAGCCGTTTAAAGATGATGCATTACAGATCTCGAATGTCAATATATCTATAGAGTGACTAGGTGGTTTTTAATGAATGTAGATAATGATGTCGGTCACAGTGCAGTCCTCCTTCACAGAAAGCCATTTCTCTTCTGTCCATTCTAAAATGTAAACTGTGCTCTTTGATTACCACCGAACATCCATTAATACATCTGAGTAGAAGGTATCAGGTTCACCTTTCTAACAAAAAGTTCTTCCAAGCAGATACCACATCTTCCTATGCTTTTGTACAACACCTAATACAGTGGGGCTCTGAGCCAGATTAGGACCTTTTGGGTACTACCATAATATAAATATTGATTATTTTTTTTTAGTGGTGTGTTAATGGAAAATGGCCACACAGCAGGTAAGGTGGCAGTCTAGCATCAAGAAAATTGAAATGTTCCTCCCACACTTGCCAAAACAAAATAAACTGTTACAGTTTAGTGACCAGCTTCCTGTCCCTTGTTCTCAATCACAAAATAAATACATACACTTTGGGGGGAGGTCTTTTCTTCTGAATATCTATTTATAACTTGAGTGAAAAGTCTGTGTATGGTTCTGTAGTAGTAGTAGTAAGGAAAACTGGACAAGCTGATTTGGAGATTGGAAGGGAACTCCCTCAGACTTGGCCAAAATGTGGAGGATGGAAAATCATTCCTCTCAGCTCCTGCCATTCAGAATTCTTGTCTGTGGCATCTTTTTTTCTTTCTCAAAAGGGAAAAGGACCACCAGGAAACATATTTAAAAATCATCTGTGGTGCACAGAAGGAGAAGAGAGAGAAAGTTGTTGGTACGTTTCAGCACGCCTCGTTAAAAACCTCTCTAGGCACTACAAAGTGTATGTTATCAATATGCATGTGTGATTCTCTAAGGCAGAGTTGCCTTTGAGGTATATTTTCAGGAGGACAACATTTTCCCAAGTGAGGCAAGGAACAACAGTGAATCATATGTGTGGGAGGGAAAACCCTTCAGGCTATGTACAGTATTTATTCCCTTTTTTGTTTTTTGCTTTTTTTCCCTCTCTTATTAATGGCTTTTGCAACTACTGGTAACACTGCATTGCTAGCTGGCAGAAAATGGTGGCTCACTTGCAATCAGATTGTTTAAGGGGAGAGGTTGTATGTACAGGGAAATGAAATGGTTGCTTACAGCAATAGAATAAGGAAGCTTCCCTGGATCCTCAGCCCCATAAGTGAGCGTCAGTGTAGAGGCTATTGCGGAATGGAATTTTGCTCCCATGTAGACAAGGGTTCCATGTTACATTACTCAATGTTCTAGAAATACACATACAGATTTTGATATATAAAGGCTGAGGTCTTAAGTACACACGTTCTGTACATCACATTTTTAAAATTCCAGCTGAAGAGATCAGCAGGAGAGCCAGAGAAGTTGAGCTCCATGTAATCTTAGGAAAGAATAGCTGCCTGCTCAACTTAAAACTGACTAATGCTTTGATTTTTACCTCTGGTCTTATTAAAGATGAGTTCCACCCTGAAAAATGCTTCAAAGCAGAAAGATGCAACAAAGGGAGTCATGATGAGCTACCATGAAAAGTTGTTGGAGTTCCTGGCAAGGCTGAGTGATATGACTGGCAATAGGAACAGTATTTCCCCTAAGTACTGACCGATAACTGGGAAGTGATGTGAACTGTCATGTATTTAGTAGACAGCAGGTTGCTCAGGGTTGGGCAATAAATTGTAGCTGAGAGAGAACTGTGCTAAAAGGACCATTACATCCCAGCAGAGTTATCCTTCCTCCAGAACTCTATCTTGAAGTGATACCTATAGCAGTCCCAAACTATATGATAGCAAACTATCCAAGTAATGGGACAGAAATAAGGAAGAAGACCTCTCAGACAACCAGCTGAATTAGCCTGGTATGCCATGTTCATGGGGTATTATTATTTGTATTATGGTAGCATCTAAGGACAACAGCTGAGAAGAGAACCTCGCTGTGTAGTAAAGTAAGAGACAACTTCTGCCCTGAAGACCTTACATTCTGATAGCAAAGACAGGGAAATGGTTGAGGATAAAACTTGCAAGCAGGGCAAGCAATGTGATGAGTTAGAAACATGGTGTTAGTTTCATGGTTTTTTGCTGGCTTGTTTCAAGCTCTGTGGGGTTTTTTTTTATACTTTGTTGTTTGAGAGGGGATTAGCTAAACAGACAGCAAAAGGGAGGTAGAGGACACTGAAGTGAGTGGAAAAAGAGTAATAGGAGAAAAGAATACAGGGCAGGAGGCGGGTAGCTTTTTTTTTTTTCTTTTAGACTAAAGTAACTTTATTGCCTGGTCACAACTGAGCACCGGGGGTGGGGGGGAACCAAGCCTTCCCCCCCTTACAGTCATGTTAAATAAGGACAGTGTGGGACCTACCCCCCCCCAGCTCTTCCCTCTCTCTTGGCCCTTGTCCAGTATTAATAATAACTTAAAATAAATTACAGCGAGCAGCAGGTGCTGGGGAGGGGAGCGCTGCTCTCCCATGGCATACAGGAACCTGCCCCCCTACATGGCTAAGGCGGGGGGCGGATACGAGACGGGGGGCACAGGGGAAATGGGACCAGCTTTGAGAGAGCAGGGTGACCCCCCCACACACACACACACACACACCAAGATATCTCCCCTTCCCCCCCAATGTGGGGGCAAGGTAGAGCATGGAGGGCAAGTAAAAAGATTGTACTGGAGATGGCAGGAGCGAGTTGGAGCAAACAGGCATTTAGCAGAGGGGAAAGAACATCCATAGAGCAGTAAAAAACTGCTGGGGACTGATGACCTCACAGGGCACATAGGTCCTTCTGTGACTGTTTCTGCTGCTGAGGGCTGAGTTTCTGGGTAACCCCCTGCAGTGATTACTTTCCCTAAGCTCACATGGCTGAGGGCCAGGGTTGGGCTGCATGGGCCTTCGTGCCCTGGAACGGGGCTCTCCCCTGCACAGTTCTATGTCCGCAGGTACTGGAGGGAAGGGTTTCATTTTGGCTGAGACTCAGTTCCCCAAGTCTGGCTTCGTCATGAGATTCTTGGGAACTACTGTGCAAGGAGAGACTGACATCCAGTTGAAAACCATGACTTGGAGTTGCAGGCCATTACTGGGCACTGAGGCTGATGAGTATGGTAGAGGGAAGTCTTTCAAGAGTACAGTAGATCCTCAGAGTTACGAACACCTTGGGAATGGAGGTTGTTTATAACTCTGAAATGTTCATAACTCTGAACAAAACGTTATGGTTGTTCTTTCAAAAGTTTACAACTGAACATTGACTTAATACAGCTTGGAAACTTTACTATGCAGAAGAAAAATGCTGCTTTTAACCATCTTAATTTAAATGAAACAAGCACAGAAACCATTTCCTTACCTTGTCAAATCTTTTAACTTTCCCTTTGTTTCTTTAATAGTTTCCATTTAACACAGTACTGTATTTGTGTAACTTGCACACGTCGAGGGTATGGTGTTCTGTCCCATCAACTGGCTCCGAGACCACCTAGAGAGAGAGATTAATGAGTCTGCTCCACAGCCTTAGCCAACAGCCACGTGGCTTTTAGCTCATGCAGTAGAGGCTTATGCATTTTGCTCCAGAGGTCCAAGGTTTGATCCCACCCACTGATGACTGGGGTCTGTTGGCGTTACATTTGCACTTCTTTTTTTCTTTTTCTTTTTTTTTTCCTTTTTTTGTCACTGCTGCTGCCTGATGGTGTACTTCTGGTTCCAAATGAGGTGTGTGGTTGAATGGTCAGTTTGTAACTCTGCGGTTCTACTGTATTAGCCTGGTCCAGGTGAATTTAATTAACTGCATAAGATATTATGGAGATTTTCAGGAAATACTCCTGGAGTAAGTTAAGGTGTTATGCACATACGTTTGCATTTTATATAGAGAAGGTTTCTTGGGGTGTGATTAATATGTCTGCTTTGAGCTATTGGCTTTGCCTAGGCTAGATATCCCTGTATTATATAAATAGGGAAAGCACTCTAGTATTGCAGATACCCTGAAGATTGACTAATAAGTAAAGCACTTCTTCTTTTGTTAGTAGCTTGTGTCCTTGCATAGTAAGTCTCATTTCTGAGCAGCCAAAGGGGAGTGTTGGGGGCTCCGTAAACAACAACAACTGCCGTAAACAAACACCAGGCAGCTTGAAATGTGCTATTTCCACTCTTATAAGACCAAACCAAACTGAAATACTGTCTACCGCTCTCCTGGCGGTTAGCGCGTGAACACACTCTCTCTGCTTCTCCTCCAGAAGAGCGTCACAAAGTTTTAAACTGTGTTAAATGCAAATGATCCAACATGAAATTGCTCACCTGTTTTTTTTGCTGACTGGATTAGCAGATACCCAGTGGTCTGACAAACTCTTTGCTTTACCTAAAGTAAGGTGAATACGAACAGTTGCGGCTGCGGCTTACTGCTCCTCCAGGATTGTATCTTGTTCTGTTTTTTAGATTTGTTTTCAAAATCACTTATCCAAGACTTCAGCTGCTTGTACAAAATTAGAATACAGCACAGTACCAGATTCACTTGCCGTCTCCAGAACCAAACCTGTCTCTCAAAATTTAAAGTTCCAATTTATTCAGTCCTGTGATGGGGCGGCTGCCCCCAGTGGCAAACTGGGTTAAAAGCAGCCCTAGGGAGGCTGTGCTGGAGGCAGCCAATTAGAAAGGGGCTGAAAGGAGTAGCCAATCATGGCCCGGCAGGCTCATAAAAGAGAGGCTGCAGGGCAGAGGAGAGTTCAGTAACTGACTGGAGCTTGAGGGGAGAAGACCAGGCTCCTAGTAGGAGGAAGGAGCCCCAGCATCTGGGACAATTCAGTGCTGTAAGCAGGGACTGGGGGAGCTAGAGAGAGCTCTGGTGGGCTGCTAGGGCCTGCAGGCTGAGGCTCTGAGGGCAGAAAAGGGTGCTGGAGCCACATGGGAAGTAGCCGTGGGACAAAGGACTGTAATTGCCACTGAGGTAGTGGCTGGATGGAGATTGCAGGTCCCCCAGAAGGGGAGAACACAGAGTGTGGCACAGCCAGAGGGCAGTATCACTGAAAAGGACGCTGCAGTCCTGTGAGTGGCACGGGTCCTGGAATGAAAGTGACGGTAGTGAGGCACCACCAAAGGAGGGTGCTCTGGTGAGCAAAGCTAATTCCTATGACAGCCAGCAGGAGACGCCGGAGTGATGAGTCCCACCCTATCACAAATCCCCTCAAAAATAACATTTCTCATCAGACCGTCCCATAGCCTTCAATCCAACTCATCATGAAAAGCCCAAGAAACTGTGTGAGCCTTGAAGTGTGTCCCAGATATCAACAAAGCCTGGATTTGTTGGATTTAAGGGTGGACATAAAACCTCCACAGTTGATGGCATTTTACATGAGTTGTCCTTCTCCCTTTTTCAGCTCTATTGAGCTATTAACTCAAGCACAGTTGCTAATTACAATTGCATGGTATCACCCAGAGGGTGAGAGGCAGTCTCCCAAATTATACCTTAAACTTCACCTAGAAACTAAATAGAGCCAGTGCAGACAATGTAGTTCCATTATGTGCTCCTTTTGCAAAGAAACTACGTGAAGATGACTGGGGGTTTTCCATCTAATCTGGAACAAATAGTGGTATGTTACTTTTAATGTAGCTAATTTCCTTAGCAGTCAGTTACTGCCAGACATTTGCAGATGTTCTTAAACTGTCCTATCCAGCTTTAAGTTCCACCTTCAGATTTTGTTGTACTTGTGCTATTTAGAACTAGAGAAAGGTGGTAGGCTAGTGCTGTGTCAAAGGCAAAACTACCCCCAAATAGTCCATTTTTTCCATTGGTTTATATAAAATGCAAAGAACCCATATTTCTTTTCAAAACATGCATCCAAAATATTACTTTAAAAAAAGTCTGATAAATTATACTGAACCTGGCTTGGCTTTGCAGTTCTTTTATCTGAATGGTTCACAAGTCACAACCCTCATCATATTAAAAGGTACCTGCAGCTATATTTAGTAATGTATTTAAGAAGACTCAAAGAATACATCAGCGCCATGTGTGTTATACCCTGTAAAGTATGAGCCATGGCTGTTCAGCATTTATGAAACCTAACTGAGAGGAACAGTCCTCCTCCTTTTTTATTCGGCTAGGGCAAAAGTGGCTGCAATTAGGTAAAACCTTCTTTAACATCCACCTGTTCAACACAGCTGGCCATAGACCATTCCTCTAGCTGAGGACACTGATTGTCCAAAGCCACATTCTGTTTGTCCAGCTGGGTCCCTCTGATGTCTCAGCACCCAATGGTGCATAGCTGGAACCTCATCCCTGAAAAACAGACACCCACAATGGCCACAGGAAGCCCCCAGCTGCAACCCCAACCACCAGCCACTTCCTCCATAAGCACTCTACAGCTACCTAACCTGTAGCTGTGTTCCTAGCAGTACCAGCCACTCCTGTAAGAGTATATTTCACACAGATAGAGAACAGTGGGGAGACAACTCTCCAGAGCAGCCACGTAGGAGACCATGAAGCAAAGTCTGCAAAAGGGCTCAGCCTTAAGGGGGCAGACGAAGGCTTACGGAGACGAGGAGAGTTCCCATGCGCCTGTGGCTGTGCCTTCCATAAATGACACAGACAACCCTGCCCTGGGGAGGAGGACTGCTCACAGAGCCCTGGTATGGTGGGACTATAAGGACTATGCCCAGAGGACTAGATATTTGGGATACCCTACTGACCAGGGAAGGAATGCCTTGCACCTTGGGAAGACCTAAACAGTTTGTTTGCTGTTTTTAAGTAAACAAGGCACCCAAAATGGGAACCTTAGTTGAAGCACCTAGGCATGTGCAAGTACTTTGGAGGGCCAGAAGAGGGCATGGTATATCAGATACCTGGGTGTGATAAGCCCTCTCTGAATGACCTCATTTCCTAGTGGCAAGAGGATAAACTCCCTAATGTAAGCCAATGCTGTTTCTTGAATAATTTGAAGCACTTAAGTAAGACAACGTAAGTGAGGTTTATTCAGTACTTTTTGGGCAAGTCTGTGAAATGGATACTGTTGGGTTTGTATTTCGTAACAGTTTCTATTAACCACTTCTCTCCAATGTGAATTACGACCTTTAAAATTACACTGGGTCTTTTTTGTATTATATGAAAACCACCATCTCTGAGGAAAGATGGTCTGTGATTTTGTTGTTAGTTTAGTGTGGATTTAAAGCAAATGTTGAACTGTGCTAAAAATAGTTTTGGGTGTAAGTCTATAAATTTGGGCCATTTAAAAAAAATAGAATAACTTACTAACAGCTCTAGAGTCCACCATTAAGGAAAGAATCAAAAGCCACAAAAGGGAAAAATCAGTATTTTGTGCTTAGCTCATGTGCCAACCATGACCAGAAGATGCCCATCCCCCAGCTCCGACCACAAAAAAATCCAGGACCAAACAAAAATCACCTGTTTGGTTCTTGCTTTTTTTTTAATGTTATCTGAATCTTGCATTCATCTGTTCCTAATCGTTTGATCTATGTCTCAAATATACAAAGAAATTCTTCAATTCTTTTATCTACAACTGCAGAACTAACGGAGACATTATAGGTACCAGTGCTATAGAACTGTGGAGGGAAAAAGTTTCACAACTCTTGTTTGGTTGTGTGCTTACAAAGTTACAGGCAGGCTTCTGCAGAGGTATGCAGATTTCACCCCGGAATTCCAAAGTCTGAAGATTCAAACCGTTTAATACCTATTTTAAATTATGGCAGTGCTAGCTTTCAAAGGAGAAACTTAAATGTCTGACCTCTTGCATCAAGTGGCCTTTTCTTGTTCAGAAAATTCCTTTGAGATCTTAATAATTCCAAGCAAATGAATCATATGTGTGCTCCCTGATTGTTAAAATTATTTTATTTTATTGCCTTGGGATGAAATCCTGCTCTTCTTGCTCTTGACTTCAGTGGGGCCAGGATTTCATGCATTGACTCTAACCCTTGAGGAAAAGACTTTCCTGCAGCAGCTGCTATTTCTGATGAGTAATTTGGCCAGTTTATGGCAGTTTTACAGGGCATACTTTGTAATTTTGTAGGGCAGCAGAGCAATTAATTTTTAAATTGATGGAGCTAAAATACGTGGTTTTGTTGGTGGCATATTACACTGTACTTTCAGATACACACTTTTAAGACTTTTCTATGTCAGGACTTAGAATTTTAGGGTAACACAATACATGGAATTCACTCTGACTGAGAAGTCTGCTTAATGGATGCTGTCCCCAATGTAGCAAAAAGGTTTCCTTTGTATTTAAGAAAGGGATGCTTCTTTCCTCCCCAAGTTTCTGAAATGCGGCATGAGTTCAATTACAACACGTTCCCTGCTAAAGAGCTTTCTCTTACCTGCCCCCAACATGATCAAAATACTTAAGTTATCTGTTTTTGCTACCTATAGGCCCCTGATCATTAACAGAATAGGGAGAAAAATTTTGCTGCTGGGACATAGGTTTTTGCTTTGTGTCATTTACAGGTGTAGTCATTCTCAACACTTGTTGTTCTTTTCATACAAAGTAATGCACCAGCAAGGGGCATTAACCAGTGCCATTTCTGGCAGTGCACATTAATACACATTCAAAAGGTACAAGAGTTGCTTCCACTCCATGCATCTGATGAAGTGGGTTTTAGCCTATGAAAGCTTATGCCCAAATAAATGTGTTAGTCTCTAAGGTGCCACAAGAACTCGTTGTTGTTGTTGTTCTTTTGTTTTAAGAGAAGACTGTGACCCAAGTTGGGTTGAAACACTGCAGACAACTTTGAAGGATAAAATAAACTACTTTAGATGGGAAGTTAGCTTAATAAGTTAAATGCAGTATTTAAAAAGCATGTTATAATTTTGTTTTATATGTAATCTGATATAGAAGTATCCTTACTGTCTCTTGAATCTTTGATGATAAACTTAATTGTTGTTTTCACTATACGTATATTTCAGTGTTGTCGTAGTAAGCCAAGTGCTGATCCTGAGTTGAATCGTACAAGCTGGTGTGTACAATGTTCCCTTGGGGACAGCAGACCTGGTATTTGTGAGAGTGTTCAATGGATAAGGGGCTGGACACTACAGGAGACTGCTTTGAAGGGACTCGGGGACTGGGGTGCAGCTACTGTTAACCTACAAGGGAAATTAAGGTCTGGCAGAGTCCAGAGCACTTCCTTGGCTAATGGCTGGTGGTGTTGCAGAGCAGAGACCCAGTTAAGTACAAGTAAGTTTTTTCCTCGACCTGGAGGCAAGAGGGGTAAAAAGGTGGCTCATAGTCCTTGGTACCCTGAGAACTGTCACAAAGACAAAAGTCACATTCAGTTCCATCTAAATAGTTTATTATGTTTCTAGCCCCAAATTAAAAGAAAAATAAACATTAATTGGATATCAGTTTAGCAGTTTCTCATGCAGCTAAGAGCTATATTCCAAGTCATTACAGGATTTTTATAAGACAATAAAGCATTAGTTATGGATTTCAGCATAAAACTCATTGTAATCTACACCAATAAGAAATCTTGGAATTTGTGGTCTCTCACATGGCCTCAAAACAATACCCAGGAATGGATGGCAAGTGTTACTCATGTCAAAGAGACCACTATAGAGATAAAAAGGCAAACACAAGGTAGTAATAAAAATAAATAAAAAAAATGGGGGAGGGAGAGGCAGGTGACAGTATCAAGGTGAGGAATAGATTGCATATGCCTGTGTTAAAATATATATTATATTAAAAAAAAAATCCAGAACTTGAACTTAATTAGCAGTCTCATAATTCAAAATGGGCCTGTAACTTCATCAAAGAACTTTAGGAATATGACATTTGCTCTTGCCATAAATATAAAGGGAAGGGTGTACCTTTCTGTATACAGAACTATAAAATCCCTCCTGGCCAGGGTTAAGAAGCTAAGATAACCTCTCTGGCACTTGACCAAAATGACCAATGACGAGACAAAATACTTTCAAAGCTCGGTGGGGGCGGGAACAAAGGCTCTGTCTGTCTGTGTGATGCTTTTGCCAGGAACAGATCAGGAATGCAGGTCAGAACTTCTGTTAAGTTAGTAAGTAATCTAGCTAGAAATGCGTTAGATTCCTTTTGTTAAATGGCTGGTAAAATAGGTTGTGCTGAATGGAATGTATATTCCTATTTTTGTGTCTTTTTGTAACTTAAGTTTTTGCCTAGAGGGATTCTCTATGTTTTGAATCTGATTACCCTGATTTTTCAGAGGTGATTCTTTTACTTTTTCTTTAATTGAAATTCTTCTTTTAAGAACCTGATTGTTTTTTCATTGTTCTTAAGATCCAAGGGTTTGGGTCTGTGTTCACCTATGCAAATTGGTGAGGATTTTTATCAAGCCTTCCTCAGGAAAGGGGGTGTAAAGGCTTGGAGGGATATTTTGGGGGGAAAGATGTTTCCAAGTGGGCTCTTTCCCTGTTCTTTGTTTAACATGCTTGGTGGTGGCAGCATGGGGTTCAAGGACAAGGCAAAGTTTGTACCTTGAGGAAGTTTTTAACGTAAGCTGGTAAGAATAAGCTTAGGGGGTCTTTCATGCGGGTCCCCACATCAGTACCCTAGAGTTCAGAGTGGGGAAGGAACCTTGACAGCTCTTATAAATTATGTTTGTGATTACTGGGACTGTACACATTTTACAAGATAATGGTTAGAAAGTTGTGCAGTCTGGATTAAGAGAAAAAGTAAAAGAGCAGCAGCAGCAAACATGAGGGGGAAAGGATTTGAGAATATTCATAACATGTTATCTGATAACCTGTCATTATAGTGTTGTCGTCGACTTTGTTAAGGCTTTGATTTTTTTTCAGTCTCTCCCTTGGGAACAAATGAGAGAGTTTGAATAGCAAAGAGTTTAAAACATCTGCCCTCTTCTTAATCTAAAACAAAGAACAATTCTTCATAAACCAGATCCCTCAAATTAGTATCAACAACTATGTGTACTAATTAACAAATTAACATCAATAGTTTTTGGCACTGTGAAAGATTCAAGAATAAAAATACCCACTAAAAAAACCACAATTCATAAAATGCTTTGATTCCTAGGAAATAAAAGTATTTTTATTGTAATTAAGATCATCATTCTTTTATGTAAGATCTATCCCATCCCAAAAGTGGCCATCAAAAATAGAATTTCCCCATTCTCCTTGTATTCTAACCAGTTTCATAGATTCATAGATATTTAGGTCAGAAGGGACCATTATGATCATCTAGTCTGACCTCCTGCACAACGCAGGCCACAGAATTTCACCCACCACTCCTACAAAAAAAACCTCACACCTATATCTGTGCTATTGAAGTCCTCAAATCATAGTTTAAAGACTTCAAGGAGCAGAGAATCCTCCAGCAAGTGACCCATGCCCCATGCTACAGAGGAAGGCGAAAAACCTCCAGGGCCTCTTCCAATCTGCCCTGGAGGAAAATTCCTTCCCGACCCCAAATATGGAGATCAGCTAAACCCTGAGCATATGGGCAAGATTCATCAGCCAGATACTACAGAAAATTCTTTCCTGGGTAACACAGATCTCACCCCATCTAATAGCCCATCACAGGCCATTGGGCCTATTTATGAATATTTAATTACCAAAACCATGTTATCCCATCATACCATCTCCTCCATAAACTTATCAAGTTTAATCTTAAAGCCAGATAGATCTTTTGCCCCCACTGCTTCCCTTGGAAGGCTATTCCAAAACTTCACTCCTCTGATGGTTAGAAACCTTCCCGGTGGCCAGTTTATATCCATTTGTTCTTGTGTCCACATTGGTACTGAGCTTAAATAATTCCTCTCCCTCTCTGGTATTTATCCCTCTGATATATTTATAGAGAGCAATCATATCTCCCCTCAACCTTCTTTTAGTTAGGCTAAACAAGCCAAGCTCCCTGAGTCTCCTTTCATAAGACAAGTTTTCCATTCCTCGGATCATCCTAGTAGCCCTTCTCTGTACCTGTTCCAGTTTGAATTCATCCTTCTTAAACATGGGAGACCAGAACTGCACACAGTATTCCAGGTGAGGTCTCACCAGTGCCTTGTATAATGGTACTAAAACCTCCTTATCCCTACTAGAAATACCTCTCCTGATGCATCCCAAGACCGCATTAGCTTTTTTCACAGCCATATCACATTGGCGGCTCATAGTCATCTTATGATCAACCAATACTCCAAGGTCCTTTTCCTCCTCCGTTACTTCTAATTGATGCGTCCCTAGCTTATAACTAAAATTCTTGTTATTAATCCCTAAATGCATGACCTTACACTTCTCACTATTAAGTTTCATCCTATTACTATTACTCCAGTTTACAAGATCATCCAGATCCTCCTGTGGGGTATCCCTGTCCTTCTCTAAATTGGCAATACCTCCCAGCTTTGTATCATCCGCAAACTTTATTAGCACACTCCCACTTTTTGTGCCAAGGTCAGTAATAAAAAGATTGGTCCCAAAACCGATCCTTGAGGAACTCTACTGGTAACCTCCCTCCAGCCTGACAGTTCACCTTTCAGTGTGCCCCGTTGTAGTCTCCCCTTTAACCAATTCCTTATCCATCTTTCAATTTTCCTATTGATCCCCATCTTATCCAATTTAACTAATAATTCCCCATGTGGCATGGTATCAAATGCCTTACTAAAATCTAGGTAAAATAGATCCACTGCGTTTCCTTTGTCTAAAAAATCTGTTACTTTCTCAAAGAAGGAGATCAGGTTGGTTTGGCACGATCTACCTTTTGTAAAACCATGTTGTATTTTGTCCCATTTACCATTAACTTCAATGTCCTTAACTACCTTCTCCTTCAAAATTTTTTCCAAGACCTTGCATACTACAGATGTCAAACTAACAGGCCTATAATTACCCGGATCACTTTTTTTCCCTTTCTTAAAAATAGGAACTATGTTAGCAATTCTCCAATCATACGGTACAACCCCTGAGTTTACAGATTCATTAAAAATTCTTGCTAATGGGCTTGCAATTTCTTGTGCCAATTCCTTTAATATTCTTGGATGAAGATTATCTGGGCCCCCCGATTTAGTCCCATTAAGCTGTTTGAGTTTCGCTTCTACCTCAAATATGGTGATGTCTACCTCCATATCCTCATTCCCATTTGTCATGCTACCGTTATCCCTAAGATCCTCTTTAGCCTTATTAAAGACTGAGGCAAAGTATTTGTTTAGATATTGGGCCATGCCTAGATTATCCTTGACCTCCACTCCATCCTCAGTGTTTAGCGGTCCCACTTCTTCTTTCTTTGTTTTCTTCTTATTTATATGACTATAGAACCTTTTACTATTGGTTTTAATTCCCTTTGCAAGGTCCAATTCTGCTTGACTTTTAGCCTGTCTCACTTTATCCCTACATGTTCTGACATCAATAAGGTAGCTTTCCTTGCTGATCCCTCCCTTCTTCCACTCCCTATATGCTTCTGCTTTTTCTTAATCACCCCTCTGAGATGCTTGCTCATCCAGCTTGGTCTACAACTCCTGCCTATAATTTTTTTCCCCTTACTTGGGATGCAGGCTTCCGATAGCTTCTGCAGCTTTGATTTAAAATAATCCCAGGCCTCCTCTACCTTTAGATCCATAAATTCTTCAGTCCAATCCACTTCCCTAACTAATTTCCTTAATTTTTGAAAGTCAGCCCTTTTGAAGTCAAAAACCCTAGTTGCAGATTTATTTTTGTTAATCCTTCCGTTCAGTTTGAATTGAATTAGCTCATGATCACTTGAGCCAAGGTTGTCTCCTACAACCATTTCTTCTATGAGGTCCTCACTACTCACCAAAACCAAATCTAAAATGGCATCCCCTCTAGTCGGTTCAGCAACTACTTGCTGAAGGAATCCATCAGCTATTGCATCTAGGAAAATCTGAGCCCTATTATTATTACGAGCACTTGTCCTCCAGTCTATATCTGGGAAGTTAAAGTCTCCCATGATCACACAGTTTCCATTAGTATTTACTTTATTAAAAACATTAAAGGGTTCTATCCATATCCAAATTAGATCTTGGCAGTCTATAGCAGACCCCAAGCACTATCCCAGGGGAGGCTCTAATAGTTTTCTTCCCCAATTTAATTTTTGCCCAGACGGACTCAGTCATATCCATTTCATCGCTTCTTATTTCTTTACATTCTATCTCATCATTGATATACAGTGCTACTCCACCACCTTTACCTTTATTTCGGTCTTTCCTAAACAGCACATACCCTTCAATAGCTGTAGCCCAGTCATAACTACTATTCCACAATGTTTCTGTTATCCCTATAATATCTGGTTTCACTTCCTGCACCAGTAGCTCTAGTTCCTCCATTTTCTTACCTAGGCTCCTCGCATTAGTGTACAAACATCTTAATTTTTGCTGTTTCGCCTCACTCACATTCTGTACCCTATTAGACACAGTCATTTTACTACCAGTATAACCTATTAGACTTGTATCTACACTGCCCTTCCTCCTACCCACGGCTGTATCCACTCTCACTTCATTTTCTTTCCTCTCAATGCTAAATTCTGGCGTGGAGATTACCTGGATATCTCCCAACCATCTCCCCCTAATTCCTAGTTTAAAGCTCTCTTAATCAGTTGTGCCAGCCTCCATCCTAGAAGTCTTATTTCCTTCCCTACTCGGATGAAGTCCATCCCGAGAGAACTGTCCTCTGTCCATGAATGCCTCCCTGTGGCCATACATCCCAAAGCCCTCCTTATAACATCACTGCCTAAGCCATCTGTTGATAGTCATAATCTTGTCACACCTTTGTTACCTTTCTCTAGGAACAGGCAGAATCCCACTAAAGATCACCTGAGCCTCAATTTCCTTAAGCGTCTTCCCCAGCCTAGCATAGTCTCCCTTAATACTTTCCAGTGAGAATCTAGCCATATCATTTGTTCCCACATGAAGGATAATTAGGGGATTCTTTCCCGCTCCCTTTAGAATCCTTTTCAACCTCAGGTCTACATCCCGTATCTTAGCACCTGGAAGACAGCACACTCTCCTATTCTCCGGATCAGCTCTGATTACAGGCCTATCTTCTATTCTCAGTAAAGAGTCCCCAATCACATAGACCTGTCTTTTCCTAGTGATGGTGCTATTCTCCAGTCTATCCCCTGTTCCCTCTGGCTGCAAGTTCTTTCCATTCCTATTCTCCCTTGTAATCCTCTTTAACCCATCCTGTATCCTCCTGGGGCTCATATTTGGTGTAGTCTCCGTTGACTTTTCTCCTTTTCCTACAGGACTAGCTGCTCTTCTCTTCTTCCTTGCCCTTCCACCTTCAGTGACTACCTGCTGAGCCCCTTCTTCATTTTCCAACTCTGCATACCTATTCTTAAGCTCTATTTCTCCTTCACTAGCCTGTCTTCTCCTCTGCCTGGTTCTTTTAGTCACATGCTTCCACTGACCACTTTCCTCACCCAGTCTCCCCTCAGAATTCCCCAGTCCTGCTTCCATCTGCAAGTCTGAGCTTTTCCCTTCAGATACCTCATGTCTTTGCTCCATAATCTGCTCAAACACCTTCCTAAACTCTACCAGACTTTCCACCTGCATCTCCAAACCTCGGATCTTTTCCTCCATCAGCTCTATCAGACGGCACTTCATACAGACAAAACTCTTACCAGGTGCCCCCTCCAGGATCATGTACATACCACAGCTTCCACATCCAGTCATCTTCATTGTGTCTTGCACTACATGGGTCACTCCCGCTGCTGCCTCTGTATCTGTCACTGCCTTCCCACCTAAATCCTGTTAATCTGGGAAACACAAACCACACCCAAAACACCACCACCCACAGCAGAAAAACAAGCATCACAAGACAAACTCCTCTTACAAACTCCCACTCAAACTCCCCTGTTTACAGTTCCGGTTGCTGGCTCCTGTGCCGCTGCCTGACTGGCTGCTACCTTTTAGGACCCCTAGTCAGAGAAGCCCCACCCCCTAATCAGGGCTCAGCTTCTCTGCCAGCACAAAGCCCCTACAAGCCTCTCCACATACAAATACAGTTACAGTTCTTTGGCCAGAGAGTAACTCAGGATCAGGTCACTCCCATCCCTAGAGGGTGAAAGAAGTATCCACATTATGCTGTAGATGTGAAACAGATATTGCCAAACCAGTTTATGGTTTGGAATTTCATAGCATTACTCCAAAGCCAAAGCAGAAACCAGAGGTTAAATACAGATTCCATTGAAGTTAATGACAAAATTCCCATTGACTTCAATAGGTTCAGGATTTTTTCCCAGGAGAGCAGCAGAGACTAATAAATGGTTTATGCAGAGCCCGCTAATTAAGATATAGCAACAAGAAATATGAACTAAATGAACTCTGCTTGTGAAGTTTCATTCTCCCAGAACTTCCATAAAGTGATGCATATTAAAAGCATCAATGAAGGAACTGCAGTTAGTCCATGGCAAAGCTGTTTGTTAGTTTCTAATAGACAAAATACTATCTTTCCAACTCCTACATTTTGAAGATGAACATTTCTATAACCAGTATTTTCAATACACGTCAATTCTAAATGTGCTGAAGGCAAGAAAGGTGCAGCAATTGTGAGTATCGCAGGATGTACCAGTACCAGGCAGTAAACATGCAGCAGACCTTGACCACTAGACATACGATCCATGTCCCGGGGCCCTCCACAGAATGATCTGTAGAATTACTAGAATGACAAGAAGGACAAAGAACCAGAGGGAACACGGAAGAAGTCCACTCCAGAACTTAAAGCTGTGATGTCCCTGAAGTGTCAGGTCCTCAGTAATGGATGAAAATGTCCAGGCAAAGGATCAGAAAATGGAGATAATAAGGAAGTCCCAGACAACTAATCTAGTGGTAGAGGAGCAGGAGCACCGCTGATTGTGGGTTTAAAGGTGGAATGGGAAGGAATTG
Organism: Lepidochelys olivacea; assembly: GCF_965140295.1. NCBI lineage: Eukaryota > Metazoa > Chordata > Testudines > Cheloniidae > Lepidochelys > Lepidochelys olivacea. Next base: position 80,335,494 of record NC_140412.1, read on the forward strand.
GGATAAGGTGGTATCTAGGGAGGACTTGGGGATGGAAGGGGACAGGGCTGAGATCAACAGGGGAGAGGGGACAGGTCAGGAAACAGTAAAAGGGAGGTTAGACTTCAGGGACAAGATGTCTCTGGCACTTGCTCTAAAATTGCCTGAAAACAGGAGCTCTTGTCATTGCAAAAACTCCTGAAGCAGAAAGCAAAATCAAGTGATTCACAATTAATTATTGAGAGTTGGCAATAGTAAGGGGAGGAAGAAGAGTTGGAGCTGGGGCATGTATCTTTCTAACTTCTCTTGTGCAGTGTTCCTGTGTACTTAAATATGTAAGTATTTGAAGTACTCTACATACTTGTAATTTTTTTAAATATTCTGTACTTGTATTTAAGTACACTTTAAAGGTACCTGAAGCATAAGTAACTTTTAAAATCTGCAAGTACTTTTTCAAAATAGTTGTTTGTTGTTTGTTTGTTGTTTTTAAACCATCACATCCCTCTCAACTGTCCAGGATTCTGGCGGGGCCACCAGAATTCACTATCCCATCTTGGGAGCTGCAGGCTTAGGGGTTCTGCCTGCCAGGGCTTTTTTCTATTGGCCTTGCCAAGGAGAGTGGCAGCCCCACCTGCTTCCCTTCTGATTGGTCACTGCAACTGGCAGTGGGGAAACTCTTCCTCTATGTGCTTGTTGACCTTTTCTTGACCAGGGAATATGGGAGCTGAAAGTACCTGCACTTGTTCTTCATACTTTTACATATGAATACATAAATTCTATTTCCACAGCATACTTGTATGTATAAGTACTTCTGTAATGGAGTACTTGGCACTTATACTTGAGTCTTGTGTATCAGTACTTACGGCCACACTCCTCTTGTGGGGCACTAGAGACTTGTAGCTTCAGCTGCTCCCTCAGTACAAACCAGACTCAGGGGCGTGTGACTTTGAGGAATGCGCATGCAGCTCCTTTAAAAGCCTCTTTGGTCCTTTTCTCCCTTCCTCTGTGGCTCTCACCTAGACAGTGTTAGAGAGAAGTAGCTGCAGTATTTTACTGATGAGCAGCCCTGTTTCAGGATAAACTCTTTATTATGAACAGGAACTATGTACAGAATGAGGTAACAGAACTTCCTACTACTCTGGGTAGCTGCAGCCTGCAACTGCTGTGTCCTTTTGTCTCTGCCCACCGTGGGAAGTGTATCCTGGGAAACCAGAGACTGCTTCTAGAGTCTGTGGCATCTCTATACCTCCTGGAAGACTTAGTCTGTAGCACATCTTTCCTTTTTCAGATCCCCCCCCTTTTAAATTTCCTGACTTAGTTTAACTTGACAGTGGTTCAGTTATCACTATTACAGGTACAATAATGGACATAACTTGTCAGTTGGCGTAAACAGAATCCTAACATGTCTCAATCAGCCTCTTAGGGCATGTCAGCCATCTTCCCAGTCTGCTCTATGGGAAAACCTTTAGTCAAATCCTTATCTGTAGCAGACTGTTCCATCTCCTCACCAATAATAGGGTCAGTTTGTGTATTGTTTTCAACTTGTATGCCTGCTGTCACCTCACTTGGCACATGGGTGCATAAGGGTTACAGGGACCCACTGGATCTGGTATTTACATTCTAGTTCACCAAAGAGTGTCCTGTGAGATCTCGAATGAAAGCCTGTGTCACACTAGTCATCGATATCGTGAAACAAATGTACGGATGTTGTATAAGGAGTTATGATTTACGCTGAAAATTATGTTCTTAAGGTCTGTGTCTAGTGACTGGTCACCAGCAAAGATGAAAAGCAGGTTTTCTTTCAGAGAAGTAGTATTTGTCTGTTTGCATGTAAATTAAGTATTGATTGGTTTGCAATGGGCCTTCACAGTTTTCAAGTACATAAAAGGTTATTACAAGGAGGAGAGAAAGAGGCTAAAGAGAATAATTTCTGAGGATAGAACACTGGGCTTAAATTGCAGCAAGGGAGGTTTAGATTGGTCATTAGGAAAAACTTCCTAACTGCCAGGGTGGTTAAGCACTGAAATAAATTGCCAAGGGAGGTTGTGGAATCTCCATCATTGGAGATTTTTAAGAGCAGGTTAGACGAACACCTGTCGGGGGCGGTCTAGATAATACTTAGTCCTGCCATGAATGCAGGGGACTGGGCTAGCTGACCTCTCAAGGTCCCTTTCAGTCCTAGGATTCATTCACAAGTTTGAACCTTCTCATCACTGTGGGAACTATGATCTGTGTTCCCTTTAAGAGCGCTCCTGAAATCACTAAAAGCTCATTTTTTATAGTAGTATGGGAGTATGCCGGTAGGAAGATATTGTTTGTATTACTGCTTATAGCATTTCATTTTGAGCTGTTTCTACCTCCAGTTCATCCCACATGTCTGGGAGTACAGCATTTGACATTTCTGTCACGTTCACGTGTATATTTATTGCTTTTTCCTGTCTGTGTATTGTCAGATGGGACATACCTCTTGAGTGTGTCTGTCATTACTAAGTGGCATTTGGATTGGAACTCCAGTGTGATAACCTATTTCTGTTTTCAAAAGTAGTCACTGTATCCTTGTGGAGCACCTCCAAATTTGTTTTGTGTGTTGCTATCAGTGGCTTGTGATAAGTTTCTGCTTTGAAGCTACAGTCAGAGAAAGTCATGCAATCTTGTACCTACACTAGGTCTGGCATATGGATTTTTTTTCAATTTGTGCATACATACTCTCTGCAGGTGTCATAACCCTAAATGCGTGTGAGATTTGAAACCTATCAGTTCCATGATACTATAACCCTACTGCTCCTAGCACTCCTTCTGAGGAGAGTTTGATGTCTTTCAATGGGTGTGGTGTGGTATATAACACCAGACAGGTGACAAAAGTGTTAAAGTGGTCTGAGAGGCCAGTTATCCTACTTGGCTGTGTGTGGAGGGGTTCAAGGTCTAATTGGTGATCAAACCCATCAAGGAAGGGTCTGGGCCTTCATAAAGGAAGGGGCAAATGGGCTGCTGGGGGAGAAGCCAAGGAGGAGACCCAGGTGAGAAGTAGCTTTATCTCTCAGGCTGAGAAAAGCCTGGGATGCTGGAAGCCTGACTAAAGACTGCAGTGCTCTTCTCAGTTGTTCTTGATGTTCAATGGCAGTGCCATGTCATCAATGTACACTTACATGCCTGCCAGACCCTCTGGCATCTGGCTTATTGCACAGTGAAATATTTCTGGAGCCATTCATATTCCAAAAGGCAGTTTTGGGAATCGGTATCTGCCAAATGGTGAGTTGAAAGTGCAGATATTGGAGCTCTGTGTCCAAGAGGATCTACCAAAATCCACTCAATGCATCTAACTTGCTGAAGAATTTGGTTCTTGCCATATCAGACATCTGTTCACTTCTCGTGGGTAAGTGGAAGTATTGTTCAGTTCTTATGGTTCATCCATAGCTGTAGTCCCCCTCCTTTTTTCTCTACAATTACTAACGAGTGAATCCAATCTTCTGGCTGTTCTATTCTCCAAATGTTAGCATTTGCCGTCATGTTTTGCAGGTCCTATTCTAGCCTCTGTCTTAGGGCTTGTGCAACATTTTGTGTAGCACGTATCACCGGTTCTGCATCGTCTCTGAACTGTATCTTGCATGTTACTGTGAGGCAACCGTTTCCTGTGAATAAATCTTCATATGACATTAGGCTGACCAGACAGCAAGTGTGAAAAATCGGGATGGGGGTGGAGGGTAATAAGAGCCTATATAAGAGCGACCCAAAAATTGGGACTGTCCCTATAAAATAGGGACATCTGGTCACCCTATATGACATTAACACTTCCCTGTCTGGTTCTAGGTTGTCTTTCTGTCTCTCTGTGCCATACATTCTCTTAAGGACACGAAGCAGCTCACACATAAATAGTCCTAAGATCAGTTGTTTGCCTCTATGTAGCACCACAAACTCTCTTCGTTTATCACTTTTCCCTCTGAGTCTCCCAACTCTAGAATTTTTCCTTCATTATACAGTAGTCTTGAACAGATACTTTTGACTCTTCCACTGGACATTTATGTGCAGTCTGTCTTCCCGCTTCTAGACTAAGGACTTGGAGGTCTTGGAAGTGTGCCCTACCCTCATTCCAAATTAGTGGCTAAAGGGAGAAGCAAGGTTGAAGGAAACTCTGTTCCACGTGCTGTTTCTGGAGTGGCTGTAGTCCTGTGACTGAAAGTTCTGCTGATAGTTACGTTAGCCATTTTTACTAGGTAATTTTAAGCATACCTTCTCCCCCATTATTTCCAAAGGGCCTGATGTCAGGCTGCCCTTAGCTAAGATGATTGATGTTGTTGTAAAGACATTCTTATGTTAGAAAATCTGTGCATCTCACACAAATCTTTATTGAAAAATAATTGGAAACCTTGAGATGGACAGAAAGTGCTTTGTGTTTCCTGGGTATTTATTTTCCAGCTCCATTTTCCAGCCCTTCTACAGGAGGGGAATATTGGTGTCGGGAGAGAAGGTGGGAAACTAGGAGGGGAGAGAGTAAGGCAGTAATAGGGGAAATGCCATCCATTTCCTATCTTAGAGGTGATAGTAAGTAGAATCTCCATCTGAGCAGCCAGAGAGAGGCACACATTTCTGTGTGCATTGAAGGTCAACTTTTCAATCTGAAATTCTCACAGGTGCATTGGCAGAGGAGCAAAACACTTCAAATCAAGCTTTAGTCTTTTTAAAAATCTCATGATTTTTGGCCTCCCCTAATAATTGTGGGTTTAATTCCTGGTTTGTTTGTTTTAATCTTTTGAGGCTGGTGATACTGCTTTATTCCCATAGGACAGCAGCTGAAACATTTGCCCTCTTCATGGGAGGGGAGGAGCAGCAAAGAGACTGTCAGCTGGTGAGGAGGGTCTGTGAGGAGCATCATATCACTGGGAGGCAGCGGGCCGTGTCGGGGATCTGCATCAAGAGTGTGTGGCAATCTACATTGTGTGAGGACTTCTATCATATTGTGTGGCGATTTGGGAAGGGGGGTGGGGGAATGTATCTATATTTGTGTGTATGGAGGCTCTGTTTTGGTGGTGGGTGTCACTTTGGATAGTACTGTGACTTGTCTGCTGCTAGTGCTCTCCCTCATTTACTTTAGTAATTGAAGTCTTTATATTGTAGAAGTGATATTACCTTGTATGGTGAGTAAAGAAAATAGCCTTTATGTTAATTCTGTTCCAGAAAGCTGTTCTTCCTTATTGTATCTGGCATAGGGATGTTGTCTATCCAATCAGGTTTTGGAGCAGGGGAAGCAGGACATGGACGCAGCACTCCCATACATAGATTATCTCTCGCTGCTCCTCAGGACACATCAACCAGCCTGGATCTGCTCCACTAGTGGAAGCAGAACATGAGTGGGTCCTTGTAGCGGGGCGAGACTCACCAGCACAGCGCCTCCTGCTGGTCATCCTGGGAATTAGCTCTCCAGCCTAAGGAGCACCCTCTACAGGCCAGTGTCTCGCATGCCGCTGGCCCCTGTGTCCCTCCCAGACCCCGGTGCCCTTTACCCTGGGGTTCTGCCCCAGCAGTACCCCCACACTCTGGGTCTCCCCTCCCCAGGGGAACCCCCAACCCTCTAAACCCACCTTGCCTCAGTGGCTACTGCCAGTCATCATCTAGCCCCCGCTCACTGGGGCAGACTGCAGTGTAATGGCCACTCATCATTGACAAGGGGTTAGGACCAGCTGCCTCTGCCTCTTCTCAGGCTGCCCCTCTATAGCCCCAGTACCTTTTGGGCCTTTACCAAGGCCTGCAGCCTGGGGGTTTTACTAGACTAGAGCTCCCCAGCTCCCTTGCCCTATTCCCCAGCACTGCTCTAGTTCAGGTACCTTCTTCTCAAGCAGCTAGGCCTTCCCACTTCAGGGCTAGAGTGAGACTTCTCCAGCTTCTGGCCCACAGCCCTCTCATCAGGGTCAGCTGGGCCCTAATTGAGCTGGGCACAGCTGTGGTCAGCTACACAATCAACTTCCCCCAGTGGTTCTTAATCCCCTTATTTCCAGCCACAGCCCTCTCCAGGGCTGCTTTTACTATTGGCTCCCCAGGGAAGCCCTCTCCCAGGGCTGTTTTAACCCCTTCAGGGCAGGAGCGGGGTGACCACCCCACTACAGTCCTTCATATTACCTTGATTAAAAGAGTTGATGCCTACTATGTCCAAGAGTTAAAGCCTGCCATGTGATTAGGATGAATGAATGTTTATCTTCCAGTTCTTTTTTGCCAGCTATTTATCTATACATGTTCCACACTCCCAGAGTTCCTAAGGCAAAATCCATAGAATTTTTTCAGTTGTTTTTTAGATGAGGTCTTCCATAACCTACAACAGAAACTATATGAATGACTGGTAAAAGAATGCTAATTTTCAGAATGAATTGGGTGGCTTAATATAAGTAGAAAAACACGCCATATAGAACAACTTGGGTATAGTTCTTTTGAGTATCCTGACCAGATAGGTTTGTGCATTTAAACAAACATGCCTAGTGTTTCTGAGAAGTTTCTCTGAGCAGCTGGTACGTGCATATGAGCCCACTGTTCTACAGATTGAAGCTACATGTTTAATTGTTGCTTCAACAGTTACATAGAAAAGTGCGTGATGAAGGAACTGAAGAGAATGTTTCGTGACAGTGAAATTATGGAAAAAGATTCTTTGTGACTCCCAGCTGACAGAATTTGTTGTCAACTTAGTGTTTAGGGGCTTCCTACCTGGAGTACTAAAACTGCGTTCATTTGGACTTCGATGCTGGTCAATAAGTGCATGTGTATATAATATTTTATTTGTAAACTGAAAAGTCCTTTGTTTAAACACAATGGCAAATGTGTTAAATTAAAAATTTACCCATGAAATTGTTTCTTCGCTTTTTTTAAATCTGTAGGCATTCAGAATAAACTGCCTCTAGTCTAGAACAATGGATTAAAGCATATGAAAGATTGAAGATGTCTACTATCTCTGACTTATAACATAGCTTATTAAATTCAAACATTATGGGTAAAATCTTGATCAAGTTTAAATCAATTGCAAAACTACTGATTTCAATGGGCAAGGATTTCACCCTATATCTTTATCTAATAAAATTGCAATTTAACTATAGATTCTGAACCAATGCTACGATAAGTTTATAAACTGCTAATCTAAACTCCTAATAATAAAAAAATGCCTAGAGGGTGGAACACATGTTGCAGGTCAGGATTAGAATTCAAAATGACCTTAACAAATTGGAGAACTGGTCAGCATTCAATAAAGATAAGTGGAAAGTACTTCACTTAGGAAGGAAAAATCAAATGCACAAATACAAAATGGGGAATAACTGGCTAGGTGGTAGTACCGCTGAAGAGGATCTGGGGGTTATAGTGGATCACAAATGGAATATGAATCAACAATGTGATGCAGTTGTGAAAAAGGCTAATATCATTCTGGTGGGTATACAGGAGTGTCGTGTAAGACACAGGAGGTAATTGTCCACTCTCCTCAGCACAGGTGCAGCCTTGGTTGGAGTACCGTGTCCAGTTTTGAGTGTCCCACGTTAAGAAAATTTGGACACATTGGAGGAAGTCCAGAGGAGAGTAACAAAAATAATAAAAGGTTTAGAAAACCTGGTCTCTGAGGTAAGGTTAGAAAAGGGGCATATTTAGTCTTGAGAAAAGAAGATTGGGTGAGGGACCTGATAAGTCTTCAGACATGTTAAGGGCTGTTATAAAGAGGATGGTGATCGATTGTTCTCCATGGCCACTGAAGGTACAACAAGAAGTAAAGGGTTTAATCTACAGCAAGGGAGAATTAGGTTAAATTGTTTTTCTTAGTATCTAGTTAATATAAGGATAGTTAAGCATTGGAATAGACCTCCAAGGGAGATTGTGGAATCCCTTTTGTAGTAGGTTTTAAAGAACAAGCTCGACAAACACCTGTCAGGGATGGTCTAAGTTTACTTGGTCTTGCCTCAGCGCAGGGAGGTTGGACTTAATGACTTCTTGAGGTCCCTTCCAGCCTGACATTTCTATGAAGCTAGGTTCCTAGAATATTGGAAGTGTCTTTGTCAAACAAATGTGACTCACAAAAAGCCTTTTTCCACAATCCCTCTCAGATAAAGCATATCTGCATGCTCTTGGGAGAGGGATCTATTCACCTATAGCTTTGGGGATCGTTTGAAGATTTGACAATCGTTGGGATTCTCCTATTTCTTCTTGATTAGTTCATCCTGTCTTCCTTTAAAAGATATGAGCACAGATGGACTCTGGCTATATGACCACCTTGATATGACCATTTCCTTTGAGATGACTGGTGTAATGGTAATATGATGTCAAACAGAAGTCAAATTGGCCTCATACTTTTGCAGTTGAAGGAAAAGGGTATTTCCTACGTCTGCTGACTACATAAAACACGTACATTAACTTTTTAGTAAATATCTGCACCTCTGCATGTGCTCTAAGTGTCCATGTAATTCCACTGAATGCCTTCTCACAAATTAGCAATAGTTTATACAGAAGGGTTAATTGCAGCCCTGTTACAGTATGCACTCACTTGCAATCTCTTCTCTGTACTTTGCTAGAGATTGACCTGCTGCTATAGGTAAACAATGATGAAAGCAAAGCTGACGAGACAGCAGGCAGGTGGGGGCACCAAGAGACAGGGAAGGGAAGTCGAGGGGTGATTCTCTGCTTTTGCAATGGTTTCCCTTGGGCCCACTGAAAAAGTCACGTATACTGCCAGGGAGGTGAAAAACCCTTATACAAAACTGAACTGAAATAGGTGGGGGTGAGAGGAGAGATGGCATTTAGACATGAGTATTTTAGCCAAGAACAGTACAGAAGTGGGTGATTGGGGGGGCATGGGGATGATGCAGTGACATAGGAGTGTCTATGGTGATATTGGGTGGTTGAGGTGTCTTGACTGATATTGGATGCTGTGGGGAGTGAGAAATATTTCTGTATTTATAGCTTTTTAAAACATGGTGTAGAAGAGTGCATCTCCCATTGACTTAACAAGAACTGCCTTTGACTTTGACCAAGTATTTTAAAGGAATGTTCAACGTAGTTTTAGAAATGCCCCACCCCCACCCCCGTTTGTGTGTGTCCGCTCAATAAGGACATGTCTACAGGTTTAACTGGGTGTGGGGTTTTGTGTATCTTCATTAAGTAGTAATCTAAGATCAGCACAGAAGTTTTGAAATGAATGCTCAGCACTGTGGTTTGACATCCCATAGTGCATTGCTCCTCCTCCTTTCCTGCACCATTTTCAAAGTGCTGTCAGGCAGCCTGGGGGAAACGATGATTGCTGCGCTCCTCAAGGTCACGACTCTAAATAGACTGCTGGTATAATATCTAAAGTAATGCCGTGTCTTTAGAATCAGGGTGATGAGGGCATACAGGAAGGCTGAAAACAATCAAACACTTCTACATCGTTTCCTCGTGCAGATTCACTTGGTGGAGTGCCACTTTGGGGCTCTGCCAGCTAGTACTGGGACAGGTTAGTGCTGCAGACGTGCAGCACAACTCCAGGATGTCAAAAGCCACTTTCTTGGAAATCGGTGCAGTGCTCTCCCCAGAGCTACAGTGGTGGACCAGCTATAGGAACACTCCTCTGAGTGCAGCAAAGGACATGGCCATCCCTTTCTGGAAGCTCAACACCCCTGCTTGCTACCAGTCAGTTACTAACCAGTTTGGTGTTGGTAGATCAACCATCAGGGCTGTTGTAATGGAGGTTGCTATTAAGGCTGCTATTTATTAAGAAGGCACTGTCCCCCTGGGACATATGGCTAGTAAATGTACAGGTGGTTTAATGGCTTTCCATGGTTTGTCCCTTAATTGTATACAGGTCATTGATGGGACCCTTATGCCTGTTCTTTGCTCCCAACATCAGATCTTGGAGTGAATCAACAGAAAGGAATATTTCTCTCTGGTGCTTCAAGACCTTGCTGATCATCATGGATGGTTCATCAATAGTTATGTGGTGTGACCCGGAAAGATCCATAATGGCAGGATCTTTAGAAGGTCTGGATTTCTTAATGTTTCTTAATAGAACTTTGTCACTCACAGTCTATATGGACATTTAATGAGATTGCCATTCCTCCAGTCATTCTGGGAGATCCATCTTATCCTCTCTGCCCCTGGCTTGCAGAGCCTTTTGCTGGCCGATGAGAGGGGGGAAAAAGAACGTCTCAGTTCTACCCTGAGTAGTTGTAGAATGGATTATGGCATGCGCATTTGGAAGACTGAAAAGTAGTTGGAGGATCCTCATGTCAAGGTTAGATGCTGAGGAGGAACATTTTTCCATTAGGATAGCGGCTTGCTGTGTTTCGCATAACCTTTGTGAGAAGAAGGGATAGAGACTTGCACATGTATGGGAGCAGGAGGTGGGAACATTGGTGAACAGCCAGAGAAGAGGCCTTTATGGACTGATGTAACCACTTAGGACCACATAGGGAGGGTGGCATTGTGCTCCTACTTCAAGTCTAGGACCACTTGTGGAAAATATATATATTTTTATGAGGGTTAGTGATGATTATTGTACGTTAAAGCATTTTTAAAAGTAGAGCTTTGTAGTTTCCAAACCTCTTCAAAGATTGAAGCTGTTGGTCTCCTTTTTGCACCATCAACCTGTCAAGATGTCTGTTGCATTGTTAATTTTTCTTTATATTTAAGGTATTAAAACACTCACGTGAATTAGTCTTCATAATTAGGTGTAGTAGCTAGACTATATTACACATTACTTTAGTGTTTTCCTTTAATACTCCTTTTTATGATCGTTTTCCCCTTTTGTGGCAGCACATCTTTATTTTATTTTATTTTTTAATGAAATTGGGTTTACATGCAGATTTTGAGTTAACTTCCTCCCCGGCCATCTGTCACGCAACCTGGAGTGGCTGACGGCCATGAGTGCCTACCTCCAGGCAGACTGCCAAAAACAGGGCAGACACCCCAACCTGGTGGCATGTTTTATAATTAGATTTCACCAAGCCAGAAACCAACATGAACTCCTGGATCACTGTAACAATCTCACCATGGCATCACTGACAGTCCCCTTAGACTCTCCAGTCTATCTTGACACCCAGACAAACTGGACTTAGTGATAAATGGTCATTTACATCAAAAATCACACAATATTCAGGTTGCTCCCAGTCCCAAGAGACCAGTCACTTGCCCCAGATCAATTGGCACCTTAGATCTTACACCAAAGACAACATCTGTAGCCAATCCTGTAATAAAATATCTAAAGGTTTATTTCCTAGGAAAAAAGGAAATAAAAGTTTTTGTTACAGCTTAAAGCAAGCAAACATATGCACAAATGAGTTGCAGTCTAAATTCCAAGAGTTGTAGTGATCTGTCAACTCAAAGTGTCTTTCAGGGCAGACCCAGAAGCCAGTCCCTGGGGAACTCTAGCTTCAGTTTGGTGGCTCTGGTTCTGTGAGCATTCAAACTGCAAAGAGATGGAAAACTTTGTTTTATTTCTTTCATTAAGCCTCCAAGTCCATAGGGCAAGTTTCCTTGCACGTAGCATTTCCAAGGTGCAAATGGGCCATTAACCAATCTGTTATTTATGATGTTCCTTGATGGCCCATCTGATTTTGATGATAGTTCTAGACGTGGGAGGGGAAAGCACTCTTCCGATCTGGGGTCATAAGTTTAGAGAAAACCTTTTCAAAGTCATAAAGCAAAACTTATAAGGAAATATGTAGCATGGAATACAGACATTACAAATATGATTAATGCATTCATCAACTTACAAACATCCTATAGCGTCTAAACACTAAATACCTTCCTATAAGACAAATACCTATTTTGAGCAACACTAACGCAAAAGTGAACTGGTCTGGTCTCGAGCTATGAGTCTGTCAGTTCTTAGCTAATGCCTGCAGCCTTGGCAAGAGCTGGCATCTGTCCTGCCAGTGTCACGCCATCCTTTAATTTAGTTGGTTTAAAGCCCAGCAGGCTGTGAATATGCACCATGGGAGATTTTTAAGAGCAGGTTAGACAAACACCTGTCGGGGATGTTCTAGATAATACTTAGTCCTCTCCAGGTCCCTTCCAGTCCTAGGATTCTATGATCCTAGGATTTACAGAACATTGGGATACTGTCTGTGATTAGGTGACAGTGGCCATGATAGCATCTTGGCTTAGAAAGATGGTGTGCTGTCTTCCTGCACCTCCACCTCCGCTTAACTTTGCTGAAGCACACTCCAGAGTTCTGTCTTTTTCTCCAGGACTTCTCAGAAAGCATTACACAGAGTTAAACCTCAGGGCTATTGATTGCAGATAGGTATTAATAGTTCTCAATGAACTTCAAAGAGAAGGTACCATACTGTTTCTTAATAAACAAACATTTAATGCACACAGAAAACATTGTAAATGGTATAATATATTGTAAATAGTATTTGAAATACTATGAATAACTTTTAAACAACAACTATCAAGCAGTACATCTACAGGTGTTTCTTATACAGATTTTTTTCCCTCCACCCACCCACCCAGCTGCTGATTGGCTTCACTATCAAACAGTGAATATATGTGGAACCTGCAAGACTCCACAATGAAACCTTCTTAGACCTTTTTTGTAGGCTTTTCTGAAACTGTATATTAACGGTCACCCTAATTCTGGATGTTTCTAGGCCACAGTCCTGGCCTCTGCACGTCTGCAGAGACACCAAGGGGCAGGTCTACATTATGGGGCTCAGTCGACCTAAGTTACACAACTCCAGCTACGTGAATAACATAGCTGGAGTTGACATACCTTAGGTCGACCTTTTGTGGTGTCTACTGGGTCGATGGGAGAAACTCTTGCACAACCATGTTTATATACAGTCTTTTTGCAAGTGCACTGCATGCATTTGCATTTTCTTCAGTGCATCTGTTGTACCTTCATTAAAATACATTCCCCCTTCCTTGGACCCAAAAAACTTATTCAGTGTGCAAACCTGGCAGTTGTGTATACAAATTAGATAATAGCCTTTGAAGAATAAATTACACACACATGCTGATTTGCGCATACAATTACCTATGTTTGTGCAAATGGAGGTTTGCACTTGCAAAGCTGATACACTTGCAAATATTGAAGATTTATTTAAAGAGGCTTACTGAAAATTTGACTTAAATATTTTAAACTGTGAGAACATCCCATTGTTATGATGTGAGTCACCAGATGGCACTGTTACACATAGTCTTGCAAGTTCTTTTCTTAGCAGGCAAACAGTGTACAGTCTGATGAAATGCAGTGTTAGTTTTGTAACGAACTTTCTTTTTCAGGGAGCTGTTGCAAACAGCAAATCCCCCTATAGCCATCTTATTTCTATTCCTACCCTATTAAGCCCACACATCTTTACAGTTTTCATGCTTTGTACAGCTGACGCCATTTTTCCTAACACTTTTATATACGTGAACAGCTGGCTGGCTTGTTTTCTCTGCATTTTCCCCCAAATAAACTATATGGAGAAATGCTACTATTTTAGCTCCTAGGTGTAGCTATTGCTTTGTTGCCTTACACAAGCATGTGTTTTAGAGTGTAAGGATTTTATGTTGTATTCATCATCTGGCACTCAGATACTATTGTGATGGGTTCCACATACAGACACCACAAGATAGGGGAGTTCATTTTAAAAGCGGTTTTCTTAAAGCAAGTTAGCTTATTCTTTTCTCCCAGCCATGAAAGCCTCCTGCCTTTTTGTTCCAAATATTAACCATGCCAAAAATATTCTATGAGCTACAGAATCTAAGTGGTTCGGAATATTATAAGTTATAGACAAGCAAGCAACAAAGGGATTCTTTTTGTGATGATAAACAACAGTTCTTTGATCTGACCAGCAGGAGGAGAGAGAGCTCATTTAATGGAGTGTTTTTGCAGCACCTCTCAGCAGAAAGTTGAATACCTTTTTTGAGTCCCTGGTCATCCTCCGTTACGAGTGATTTAATTAAAGAAATCTGGTGTCAGAAACAGCGTAAAGAGATTTAGTATTCTTTTTTAAATGCACTGTTTTTCCCTGTGCACAGTCTGAGTCATGAATGCAAAGTGGGAGATTCCCTTGTGAATGGTAGTTAAATTTTGTACTACCTTAGTTAAGCAGTTAAAGCAGACATTGCCACTAGCATAATGGTAGCTGCATTTCCAGGCTGTTCCCTAATGAACAGTGGTGCAGCTTCTCTGATGTTGATCTGCTCTTTATTTTTTTTTTCTCTCTCTCTCTTCTCCCCCACCGCCCGCCCGCCCCAACCAGCTTTGAGGATTCCAGGCCACCCATACTGTCTGCTAGTTTCTAAAAAGTGGAGCTTCTTTCAAGCACTTCCCCAAAGAGGCTTGAAACTACTAGAAATGGTGTACATAGAAGGTTAGACCAATTTAGACACATTCTGCAGCTTATTAGACACAGTCGCATGAAAGTTAGAGTTTGAACTGGTCACAGGAAATTGACTACATGTGCAGGGAATAGTCTATAGCCTTTGCAAATTGTGTTACTAGCACTATAAAGAGGAAACAAAGGTTATAGCTAGAGCATGCAAGACAAGATTTTTACACAGGACTTTCCTTCCACTAAGTGTAGAAGAGTTGCAGAGGCTGGATTAACAAATATAAACTGCTAGAATTTTGAGTATCCCATTGGGACTCAGTGCTCTGCTCTCAGCTGTTGGTACAGCCTCTGTAATTTGCCCTGGAACATTTGAACCAACAGCTTCTTTATCCATCGCATCTGTAACAATATCAGGGCTTCAAGTGCTGTTTACTAAAGTTTGTTTATTGTTTGTTATTTTAGGGCCTAATCCAAAGCCAACTGAAATCAATGGGCATCAGCTTCAGTGCACTTTGGATCAAGCCCTTACACTGCTAGAGTCGGGATGCTGTAATAAAGGTTTAGGGCTTGTCTACATTGTGCGGCACTCTGCACTAGGGTGATGCACTTTCTAAAGCACGCTAAATGGTCCACGTAGGTCCTGCTGGCACTAGGGAATCGTTAGTGCACACCGTCAGAGTCTACATGGACTGTTTAATGTATAACACTTTCTAGTACACTTTGAAAAGCTCTTGGAAACGTTACTACATTACAGCTCACTAGGGAAGCTTTAGTGCACACCAGCAGGGTCTCAGAGGATCAATTAATATGCAATATGTTCGTGTGCTTTAGAAATTAACCTTTTTTCCCCTTAGTGCACATTACTCCATAGTGTAGATAAGCCCTTGTATGGCCATTTCATTCTAAGGATCATCTTCTTCTAGCCACTTAAAACATTATTTAAAAAGCATAGTTTGGACGGAAAAACCTTCAAACTTCAGCCTCAAGGGGAACTTCTAAAAATTTGTTAGAATGCTATTCTGAATTACCTGTCTGTCTGAGGTACTTATGTGGCCCCCCATCACTGTAGTATCACAGCGCCTGACAATCTTTTAATGTGTGTGTCCTCACAAAACCCCTGTGAGGTAGGGAAGTAGTGGTGGTGATGGTCCTATTTTAGATGGCAAACTGGGACACAGAAACTAAATGACTTGCCCAAGCTCACTGAGGAAATTTGTGTTTGTACCTGGTCTCCAAAGTCCCGGGCTAGCACTGGGACCATCCTTAACTGGGAACAAGAGATGTTTGAATGCTATAAGATAATCACTGTTTCCTTTTAGTCACCATTTTGGTCTACAGCCTATATAGAAATAAAATAGTAGCACAAAAAGTAACAACTGTGATGGGGTCAGGCCAGATGGCTACAGGAGAGTGCTTGTGTAGCAGTGGAACTTTCCAGAACCCAAAAGGACCCTCCCCCGGCCTTTGGGGAGAATCCACAAGGCCCAGGAACTCAAGTAGTTACAGGGGACAATGGAAAAAATAACAAGGGCAGGTGGAGGGTCAAAGGGCCAAAAATAAGGAACCGGAACAGGACATTGAGCAGAGAATCCCGGACAGCACCCACTGCTCCTCAAAGGTGTCAAGGGAGCCAGCAGACACTGCCCAGAGGAACTCTGCCCGGATGCATGAACAGATGATGGAGAGATGGATGATGGCCAGGGAACTTCCATGACCACCCAGGGAAGATTCACTCCAAATCAAACGATCTGCCCCGATCCCGAGAATTTGGACGACCAAGCACCCAGGACGGTCTAGGTGGGAGAAGAGGGGAGCCAAGGACCAGCCAGGGGGCAAGAAGGGATGGAGTGACTTGGGCAAAGAGAACTGTGGGGCCAGTCGTCTTAGCCCAAAAGACAGAGGGGTGCCAAGGGCCACATATAAATGTATGCATGCAGAGAGTTGGGGCACATAGTGGCGCAGTGTCCCAATGCTGAGGAGCCCATGCAGTGTAACCTGGGAAACTGGGCAGACCATGTACCCTAATCCACTTTGAGGGGGTTGCGGTAATGCCACATAAATATACCAGGCCGGTGAGACTGACTGGGGTAGAGACAATGGCGCTTGTGGACTGCAGGAGCGCTATCACCCTCATCTTGGGGAAGCTAGTGAAACTCAGCCAGCTGATGCAGGCCAAATATACAGGGGTAACATGCATCCATGGGGCAGTTAGTTATTACCCCACCATCCTGATAAAGGTTGAGATCCAGGGGAACATTACCGGGGTAACAGTGGAGGTGGTCCCTAAACTCCCATACCCCGTTCTCATAGGGAGAGATTTCCCAGGTTTAGAAGCTTGCTCCCACCAGGTGCGTTGGAGGAAGGAGAGGATCCCAAAGTTAATGAATTGTCCACAACAGAATGCCATCCCCCGATTTTCTCTGAGATATCTCAAGATCTGCTCCCTGTTCCTGGGAGGGCCAGGAAGACTAAGCAGGAAAGAAGGACAGCTAAGGCCTTGGGAACCCGGATCCTGACTCAGGGCCAGAAGGCTGCCCTCATAGTCATGCAGACATGAGCAGCAGATAGGGAGGCTGCTCCAGCGGGAGAGGAACCTAAGTCTGTTCCCAACCATGATGCTACTGAACTGGCAGAGGGGGCAGAGCCAGGCTCCCTGAAGCTCAGGCAGGTTAGTCCCAGGACAGAGAATTTCAGGCGGGACCAGGCGGAAGACTCGAGATATCATATCAGGAAGGAGGTGGCTGAAAGAGTTGGGGTATCCATAGACTGAAAGGCCCAGGGACCAGGACCCTACTTCATGATCAAGAAGGATCTCCTGTACTAGGTCATACAGATGCAGGGACAGGAGGTACAACAGCTCCTGGTGCCATGAAAGCAACAGAGGGTGATGTTACACCTCGCCCACAGCCACCTTTTTGGAGGGCACCTAGGGACAGAGAAGACCCTGGCACTAAGCCTACAAAGGTTCTGCTGGCCAGGAATACACTAAGTAGTCCAGCGGTATTGTGCCTCCTGCCCCAAGTGTCGGCCACACAGACCCCCCTCCCCACTTGAGGGAACCTTTAGTGCCTCTGCCAATCACAGAGGTCCCATTTGAGCGGATAGCCATGGACCTGCTGGGCCCGCTGGAGAAGACAACCCGAGGCCACCAGCATGTGCTTGATGTCCTGGACTATACCACCCAGAAGCCATTCCCCCCCGGAGAACACAGCCTCCAAGTGGATAGTTAAGGAGTTAGTGGAGATCTTTGCCCATGTAGGGCTACCAAAGGAGATACTGACCGACCAAGGGACCTCTTTCATGTCCAACTGGTGGAGGACTTATGCACTCTACTCCATGTACAGGCCCTGCAAACTTCTGTTTACCATCCGCAGACCGATAATCTTGTGGAAAGGTTCAACAGGACCCTCAAGGCCATAAGGAAAGTAGTAATTCGGGACAGGAAAGACTAGGACACACTACTGCCTTACCTCATGTTCGCCATCAGGGATGTTCCTCAGGCTTCCACTGGGTTTTCCCCCTTCGAGCTAACATACGGACACCACCCCCGTGGCATATTAGAAATAGCTAGGGAGATCTGGGAGGAAGAACCCAACGCAGGGAGAAACATAACTGAGCATGTGCTACAGATGAGAGGCCGGATAAGGAAAGGAAGACTTGGAATTCTGCCTTTTAGGAGTGGAAATACCCTGGGCTAGTGTCCTAGAAGTTACTGGCGACGTGTCTAAGGACCCCAATCAAGGATTATGGCCGTATTGGGCAAACAAATAACACAAACATGGTCTCTCCCCTGAGAGTGCTTACAATCAAGCATTTAAACAGTACGTAACAGCAGTCTGATCCAAAGCCGACTGAAGTCAATGGCAGTCTTTCCACTGACTTTGGTGACCTTTGATCCAGGCCCCATCTGAATGGAGGTGAAGGACAAGGTAACAGTAGAAACAAATGCTTTTGTGTAACTTTGTAGGCAGGGTTGTCTCTGAAAGCTGGTGGCTCCCAACATGAAAAGCTCTTTATCCCATAACCAGTCTCCTCTGTTGTTTTCTAATTTTAAACGAGGCATATACATGCCCAAACCCTCCTATGAGCTACATTTCTAGTATTCTCTGTTCTTAAGCCAGTCCAGCGCAGACAGTGGGGCAGATTATTGACGCATCCTTTTGCTTCAAACTAACCAAACACCTATTTTTATTGAACAGAAAATGTGCTTCTTTTGTGGGTGTTAAACCTTGGGAAGTAATTTACATACTGTTCTTTGGGAAATTCCAGGCAGGGGGAATATATTTTGCACATATGAGCTGGAGCAGTTCCTGTGAGGGTGATACCTTGCTACTCTCTGAGCTCTATGGTCCTTGAATAAATAACTAAAGGTGTTCACTCACTGGACATCCACCGGGGGGAGGAAGGGGAGATTGAACGAACTGTAAAGCTTTGTGTTTGGTAGGAGGAAAGCGTTCCTGCAAGAAGTGAGAGAATTCCTGTATTCTTGTCAAAATGATTGCTTTATGGGCACTCCCTAATAGCTCATGACAAAACACAAACAAGTTTTTAAAGCAAGGAAAAGGGACACAAATGCTCATTGGCGGAACATCCACAGTGGTGAACTGCCAGAGAATATTTGAGAGAGAGGCATAAGGAAGGCTAAAGATCAGACTGCATTCTGCTAGTTTAAAAGGGGGGAAAGGCACTTGATTACAGTATTTCACCATGTTAGACTATGTAAGCACCCAGATTCTTGAGCATTGCTTTTCTTCAGCTTGTTACTCAGAAGAAAACTAGTGTCCTGATGCTGCAGAGAGATGCTCATCGGTGGATCCATCCATCCATGAAGTCAGTGGAGCTCAGTGCAGGTGCAAGGGTCTGCTCTCGTGGAGTCACTTGCAGGCAGAGGGCAATAGACTGGAATATCAGCAATCCTGAGGTGGGCTGGCTGAAACTATGTGCATGAGGTAAGTTTGCAAAGGGCGTACCTGACTAAAACTAGATCTGGCTAGTGTTGTCAGCACTGGTGGCCTGATTCAAAGCCCACTGAAGTAAATAGGAATTTTTCTCTTGACTTCAATGGATTTAGGATATAATCCAAGGTTTATTTCTTTTAAAAGCTTCCCAAACAAAGTTGCTTCTTCCAGATATAAATCGGATGTGTTTTTTTAAAAAAAAAAAGTTGGAATTTGAAAGCACTTAGATAACACTTTTATCTGTACACCTTACAGCCCTTTAAAAAGGTGGATAAGTTTTACTATCCCCATGTTACTCATAGTGAAAATGGGCAAGTCAGTCAAACATTCTGAACCTCCAAAGTGTCCCAGTGAGTCAGTGGCAGAACTCGGAATGAAATTCAGATGTCTTTCCTCTCCTGGATCTTACCCACTGGACCATGCTGACTTTTTAGCTGAAAAGAACAAAAATATTCATATTTATTCATGGGAAAACACAGACATCCCTCAGCGTGACAATAACTTAGAGAAGACTTTATCCTATGATTTGCAATGTACAACAAAATGTAACAGTTATAGCATTTGTGACAGGGTTGGGCCAGATGGCTATAGGAGAGTAATAGAAGGCAGATATATTAGCCCCAGGCTAAGTAGGTCCCTTTTCCCTGGGTAAAGTAACAGGGAAGGTTCCAGAACAATCAGGAACCTTCTGGAGACCATTAAGACTGGCTGCAGGTGTTCTAATCAGCCTATCAAGAAGCTGCTAGAATCAATTAAGGCAGGCTAATCAGGGCACCTGGGTTTTAAAAAGGAGCTCACTTCAGTTTGTGGTGTGCGTGTGAAGAGCTGGGAGCAAGAGGCACTAGGAGCTGAGAGTGAGAACGCGGACTGTTGGAGGACTGAGGTTATCAGACACCAGGAGGAAGGTCCTATGATGAGGATAAAGAAGGTGTTGGGAGGAGGCCATGGGGAAGTAGCCCAGGGAGTTGTAGCTGTCGCACAGCTGTTCCAGAAGACACTCTAGACAGCTGCATTCCACAGGGCCCTGGGCTGGAACCCGGAGTAGAGGGCGGGCCCAGGTTCCCCCCAAATCCTCCCAACCCCTGGTAAAACACAGGAGGAGTCAACCTGGACACTGAATTCAGAAAAACGGCCAAGCTGAGGGCTGCCATGAAGCTCCAAGGTGAGCAAATCCACCAATAAGCGCAAGACCCACCAAGGTAGAGCAGGAACTTTGTCACACGTTAAATAACAGCAGAGAGAGAGAGAAATATTTTTTATGAGATTTGAAAAGTGGAGAGTCAGTGAGGCAGAGAGCTACATCAAAGGCTATTCTAAGGGCCTGAAGAGGAGAAGATTCTTGCACCAGGGTGGCCAGTTTGTGACAACAGTCGCAATTCACAAAACACACACACTTTAAAAAAAATCCATGAGTAAAGCATGTTAGAAAGTTGTTTAAGATGAATCCTTCTTTCCTCAGTCAAACAAGTTCCAGTGACTCTGCTTGGGTGACTAAGAAGAACAGGTTATGGCTCAAGGCCAGCTTATATTCTCCAGATGTTTAATAGTTGGAATATATTTTAAATAGATTATTTTCTAATTCCTAGTTCTAAACAAATTCTTAACCAAACTCTATTTTGTTTTCAAATTAAAAATACTAACCTAAACCAAACAACAATCCCCACTACAGCCAACAACCACCAGCAGTACTAATGAAAAGAATAGCTGCTGAAAAGGAAACCTTTAGTGGTTGGTTCACATACTGGGGGCCTGATTCTCCTTTGCCCTGCACCTCATTTACTCCAGTGCAAAGTGGGTGTAAAACGCAACCAAATCAGAGTGTTAGCATTCTACTGCCACTTTGCCCTTGTGTAATTGACTACACATTGGTGCAGAGCAGTGGAGAATTAGGCCCATGACCTCTCTTCTATACGATCATATTGTTTTCACCAATGGAGTGCAATACAACTGTAGATGTTTGTAGGTTAGTAACTCCACAGTCTCTGGTAATAGAAGTATAATACATAGTAATATGGCTCAAATACTGGACCTGTAGAAACATCTTACCCATTTAATCAAACACACACTTCATAACTAAAAAGCTATATGGAACAAAATAGTAAATTGCGGCCAAATCTGAAGGGGCATAGGGAATGCTTACTAAAATAATGAAGGATGGTCTAGTGGACAGGGCATCAGAGTGTGGCTCAAGAAACCTGGTTTTAATTCCCATCTTAGCCACAGACTAAGTGTCTACAGGACAAGTGCCTCAGTTCCCCATCTCTAAAATGAAGATAACACTTCCCAGTCTCACGGAGAGGTGGTGGGGATGAATGTATTAATATTTGTGATGCTTGTATACTGTGTTGATGATGGTCATATAAGTATCTCTCTAACTAGTTAGATACTTCTGCCCAGAGAAGTACCAAGAGGACAGAAGTTCTACAGTAGGCCTGAAGTGGCTGTGGAACTCAAGAAAACTAGCTCCCTTCCTCCTCCTGCTGGAAATTTGATCCTGACCAATCTCTCTCAAGAACCAGCAGCCCTTGAAGGTGCCAATGCAGAGAGAGAGAAAGAGGGACTCAGTGTGAATCCCCTTCCAAGATCAGGTGCTTGTGGGTGATGAGATTACGAAGTTTGATTAAGGAGTTCAGGATATGCCCCCCAAAGGCACATATTTCTTTATTACTAATAATGATTAATATTTTATTCACCTCTACTGTCAGGACCTATTCAAAGACCTGATCCATGGTCCACTGAAGTCAATGGATAGGTTCCCATTGATTTTAGTGGGTGTTGGATTAGAACCCCTGAATAAATAACCACTGCACGTTTTTAGTTACTCAGTATATTGTTTATACTCTACACTTTATATTGTTTTTACAAGAAAACTCTGCAATTGGTATGTATAATATAATTTAGGCATATCTCTCTAGAGGAATATGGGAAAAATCACTAATGGACTCATTTCCTGGCATCACTGACTGCTTTCCACCTTAAAAAAAAATAAACTAATAGAGTTTTCGGTAAATTTCCAGCCACTTTTGACCCCTCTGATCCCAGAGGGAAGAAAACTATGGAAAATAATGCCATGTGGAGGAAAGGATGTTTCTTTGCTGTACCAGTTCAACTGGGGGAAAGTTTAGTGTGGTGGAATAAGCAGTTTCATTGTACCTAGAAGGCAGATTTCCTTGCTAGGTTATATGGGAATTGAAATGAGTCAATTGAAACAAGTGGGGAGAGCATTCCATTCTAAGATAATTATTGGGCATTTCCTTGCATTTAAATGGGCGGGTGTTTTAGTTGTTTACTTTCTCTAGCCCTCTGTGTAGGACCTGATCCAAAATATTTCACGTTAGAATAGTTCAACTATATAAAGATGGTTTATCTATAAAAAGAGTTGGCAGTTTAAAAGGTCAAGTTAAACAAAATACAACCAGTCCTTCTCCTCAATCCAGAGCTCCATGTTTGGGTTTATGTGCCTAAGAAGGAGGAACAAGTTATCCCAAATTGTCTTGTAAAACTTGAACATGGATATTTTTATATATCTTTACATGGATGAAGGGTTTGGGTTTTTTAATTTTGTAGGGGTTTTTAACATGAAATGTTTTGGATCTGAAACTTTGCTTTAGAAAAAGGGAAATAATTAATCTATATAGTCATATTGATCGGGGACATTTTAGTAACCATGTAAGTAAAAGTATAATCCTTTTACAGTTTTATAGCAGGATTTGACCTTGCTACCTTTGAAATGTGAAGCAGACTTACACAGAGTAGTTCAAATTCAGAGAGGTGAGTTGGTGTAACTTATATTTCCAGACACCCCAGTGTGTTTTATGTCAATTTAGATGCTCACTACACTCCATTAGCCTCACAGATGCTGAGTAACTTAGATCCTCTTATACTGACTTAGTCCCCATTATGGCTATTTACACCCACTCTAACAAAGTCTAAGGCTAGGTCTACACTACAGCCTTTGTCGGCATAACTTATGTCGCTCGGGGTGGGGGTGAACAAACCACACCCTGAGTGCCATAAATTACACCGAAATAAGCGCTTGTGTGCACAGCACTATGTCAGCGGGAGGACTTCTCCCGCCAACATAGCTTCTGCTGCTCAAAGAGGTGTGTTTTTAATGCCAATGGGAGGGCGCTCTCCTGTCAGCATAGAGCATCTTCACCAGATGCACTACAGTGACACAGCTGTATCGGTACAGCTGCAGCGCTGTATGTATAGACATGGCCTAAGTGTAAGTTGATGTAATTTACACACCAAGGAATGGGAAGAAGGTGTATATTCCAGAAGCCCCCATGCTACTTTAACTTAAACCTTCCTACACCACCTTCCATCTTCCTGAAGTGCAAATTTCTCCAACGTGGAGAAAGCTAAGAGAGCCTGTTTAGTGGAAAGGTTACTCACTTAAAACGATCACTGACTCAGAGGTCCTGTCTAATACTGACTTCAGTGGCAGCAGAGCCAGGCTCTTCGATGCCTGGATCGACCATCTTTACTTAAACCAAACCATGACTGGGTAATAAGTCTCAGGGGAAAAACTCCCATGAAGTCAATTGGGACAGTGCTTAGGCCATTACCCTTCATGGGGAATGAGGAGCTATTTTTTGGTGACTAAGGCCACGTCTACACTACCCACCACTTTTGGTGGCCTTTAGTGTACTGTGTCCACACTGCAGTGTGTTTGGTACACGTGTCAGTGAAAGGCTCTGGCAAGGGAAGGGAAGGGGAGGCAGGAGGCATGGCTTCAGCTGCTTCCCACTGCCAGAGCCTTTCGCTGTGGAGAGGAAGAGCTCTGGTGGGAAGGGGAGAGTCAGTGAGCCTTTTTCCCCCCCGCCAGAGTCTTTCTGGACAGTAGAGAAGATGCAGGGAGTTGACAGCCTTTTCCTGCTGCCCCTCTGCCCAAGCCTTTCCCTGTGGAGAAGAAGGGCTCCAGCAGCAGGGAGCTACTGCAGCCATTCCCCACTGTAGGAGTCTCTTCCTGTGGAAGTAGTGGGCCGCTACCCAGCTTGGGCCAGTAGAGAATGTGTAGAGTATGTACCCATACTCTTCAGGCATGTCTCTTTACAGCTTGATCTATGCCTCACTGTCTCCATCGCCATTTATACCCATGCTAGGGGAGCTATGCGTGTATGTGCACTACACACTGCTGAAAGAATTCCACGGTTTAGACACACCTTAACAACTCCTCTATATTTCCATTAAAATATTTGAATTCAAGGGAAACAAATAAAAGTTGACTTTAAAATTCTCATGAAAAGGGCTATGAAGTTTGGACAGTGTGGTGTCTAGCTCCTTGCCAAATATCCAAAGAGTTAGAGAAAATCAAAATTAATTTCCTGTTTTTTATTGTTTCTTCAACAAAAATGTGAGCGTACGCTGCTTTTTGCAGTACTGCTATATATCGTATTTCTCCATAGACAGTGTGGTGCATGAAGGTGTGTAAAGGTGCGTCTGCTTTCTTTGTACTGTAAAGCTCCCTTGAGGTAAAGTGGGCACTCTTTTTCCTGTCTGCAAGGGCACTCGCTCCCTGTGATCTAATTCAAGATGCCTGCTCTTACAACTGCCTGGTCTACACGCACAGTTGTATCAGTCAATGACTGAATGATAAACCGGTGCAACTTCACTGCATAAACAAACCCAGACTGAGTCTCAACACACTGTGCTCTGTGTCCTGAAGACTTTTTGTTTTTGTTTTTTGTTGCTTCCTTTAATGTAAAATAAGTCATCCACACTGAAAGTACATATTGTCTTAAGAAAAACGTAACAGATGATGAACTTATCAAAATATTTTTGGACATTTTCTTAGAGGGTTTAATCTGGGCAAAACCCCACTGTTGTGTTATTAGGGCAATACAGACTCTCCAGCAGGTTTGCTTCTGTGCAGATGATAATGACATGATGGCACTGTTTTCCTCTTGCGACTCTCAATTAGCCTATCCAGACAGGGGGAGACTTTCTTGCTAGACTCTGCAGCAGGAGTTTATTTAAGAGGGGGAAACTCCTGACAGGATCATGTGGTATATTAGTACATTTTGGTGGTGTGTTTTTTCCAGAGGAGACAAGCTTGATTTATTTCTGCAACATAGCTATTGTACTACTTATCTCCTTCTCCCCACGGAAACTGCGCTCTTAAAGGTGGACATTTAAGATTTTATAGTATTGGAGAGAGAGAGAGAGAGAGAGTGTATATTTAATGTCAAGATGTATTCTCCTGATGCCAACATAATTTTCATATGATAAATATACTAACAGATTTCATTTAACTGTTATTTCTGGGAAAGAATTGGCTTCAGTCATAAAACGCCTTTCCTTTTTCTCTTATATTATCTTAGAAAGTAGGAAGAGTGTATTACACTAAAACAGCCTTAGAGTTAAGTTCTGCTCTGAAGATATATTACAGCAATATTCAAGGAAAGTGAGCTGCCAATAACTGAGGAGGAGGACTTGCTGATAGGCTGTATTACTCAAAACATGACACAAGTGAAGAAAGGAGCAGCTTCAGTATAGTTCTAGGATGAAGCTCAGCAAATGAACAGTGGCGTGGAAAGCTGCCTTGCTTGCCCTCTGCTAAGTACCAGAAGGAAAAGCTGGTGCTAATGTCAAATCAGGTGGGGTTTTTGGTTTTTTTTGTCCAGACAAAATAGTTGCCTTAAAAGGGTCAGATTCGCACCTGGCATAATACAGGCTATGAAAACATGAATGATTAAAATTAATTCCATTGTGCTCACTAATGTAGAGATACACAATGCTATAATAAAACCTTCTTTCAACAAAACCACAATTGCATTCCTTGTCAGGTCTGGTAATCCTGTATTCAGCCAGACCTGAAGAAGAGCTCTGCGTAAACTCGATAGCTTGTGTGTCTACCAACAGAAGATGGCCCAATAAAAGATATTACCTTATCCACCTTGTCTCTCTAATATCCCAGGACCAACATGGCTGCAACAACCCTGGCTATAACAAGATATGTACAGGGGGTCCCCGGTATACGTCGGGGTTGCGTTTTTGAAAAGGGCAATGGATACCAAAGTGACGGATACCGGGGAATTTTTCCCCATAAGAAATAATGTCCCACCCTGCTTCTTCCTGCCCACCCTTCCACCGTGCCTCTTCCTGCCCAGTTCCACCCCCTCCTTCGAGCATGCCCCATCCCAGCTGTTCAGCGGCATGCAGGAGGTGCTGGGAGGGAAGGGGAGGAGTTGATAGGCCGCCCACATGTCTGCCGGCAGACGGGAGGTGCTGGTGGTGGGAGGGGGGGGCGGTGCGGCTGGCTGCCAATGGTTGCTAAGACGCAAAAGATGAAGTGAGTAAATTGCAAATGAGAAATATGTGGATTGGGACCAATGTGAATTGGAACACGTTCCCCTATTGATAAGCAACAGATACGCAAAACGACGGATAAGGGGAAGACGTATACCGGGGTCCACTGTAATATATTGCAACACACGTCGGATTAATTGTTACAATGCAATTCTTTTTAATGTCTTTAGATACTTCAAAAATTTGTAATGTTAATGTTTATGTTCGAGGAACAGGACAAAGGACTGGATGCCTTCGTATAAATCAGTATAGCCCCATTGAATCCTTTGTAACTATTCTGATTTACCCCAGACAAAGATCTGGTCCAAAGGTTGCTTGATTAAATGTCCACATCAGTTATAAACAATGAGGTGAAAGATATTGTCTTTGGATTTTTTAAAGCATATAGGAAAATGGAATATTTCTCCTTAGGCACAATCCAGGAGTAAACTCTGGACAGATAGAAATACATAGATCAGGATTTCATTGTTTTTGATGCATTTAAATTAGATGATTAACCAAACTTTAATGTGACCATATACAAAACCTTGCACCCATATTGTGTGTGTGAGGGGAGAAGGCGGGGGCGAGAGAGAGAATATGAACTACTATGAACTAGATTATTCATAGAAGTAAATGGCTTTTGTTCTGAATTGATTGGTCTGATTGCATCCAGCCAGAAAGAAGGAACAGTGAAAGCTGATTCAACAGTATAAGCTTTGTTTGGTTGACATGATTCTTGGTACTGTAATTGACCTCGTTGTAGGTTGTTACTATGATACATCATTCCTGTCTAAAAATCTGGTGGTATGCTTTGGGTACCTTAAGTTTGGAGGCAAGTGCTGTATGCTGAAGCCCGTAGTGGGTCCCCCTTAACTCTTACAACTTTTATGGAAGTAATGGAGAATTTTCAGAAGAGTAGGAGCTAATAAATTACTCCTGGTGGAGGTCACCCTTCATTTGTCTACACAAGCGATAAATAGACCCTGCACACCTGTGAGCAAAGACAGAGCAGTAGGCACTGAATTGTGCGTCGGGTTGTCTTTGAGTCACAATGTCAGCTGAGGCTATTCATGTGGTGATGCAATTCACATACCACCCTCTGCTCAGGGCTGTGCCTAAAGTCACTGTCTAGCTCTTTGGGCTTGCCTACATGGCGCAGCAGAGCACAGTAGAGGGGTATAAGCTGAAGAGCGCTCTAACACATTGCACTCTAACTGTCCTGTGTAGACCCTGCTGGTGCTCTTGGTACCTTCTAGAGCATGCCAACAGGGTCTACAGGGGGCAGTTTGAGCACAACACGTTAGTATGTGATCCTTAACCCAGCTAAAGCATGAGTAACGCTGATGGGTGTCAAACACTGACGTGCATTTCTGATTTTGCTGGGGCGGAACACGCCCTGTTGGCTGGGCTTGTTGAAGCTGTGACTATTTCTATGAGACTGTGTGTTCCAAAAAATGGAGTCTTGGGACAGATCTTGGTCATCACTGGAGCACTGCAAAGGGACCTTAAAGTTGCCCTAATTGGGCAGCAGCAGATTCCTCCAGAGTATCCTGGGGCCCTTGACTTCAGGGATGGGAGAGGTTGTTTCAAGGTGACAGGGGACGGGGCACTCCTAGGCTGATCTAAGGTGCACTTGTTCAACCCTGAGGCCTGGGAGTCCACCACCACCTCTGCTGCACCAAGCTCGGACCCGACAAAGGTGAGGATTTAGCTTTTTGTATGTATCAATTAGAGATAGGTCTGAATCAAAATGCTTGAACTTTCAGGGAGTTTGGAATCCAAATGTACATCGGAATCCAAATTCCTATGGCCATCTCTAAACTATGCTGAAACAAAACCTGATCAAACCCCAAATGCTGTGGGTTCAAAATCCAGACTCTGCAGCTTGGTCCCATCTCTAGTTGTGATAATGGCTTAAATCTTGATGTTTTTACGCAGCCAATGGGAGTTTAGCCTGCTTGAGATTCGAGTAAGACTTGCAGGATTTGGCCTTTTGCCCTCTGCTGCTTTGTCTTGTGGCAACTCTTTTTCCCTCTTGATCAGCTCTGTAACATGTTTAGTAAATTTTAAACCTTAGAAATAACAAGTAAAAAAGAAAATTCCTCATCTGACAGTCTCATTGTATCTGTCATCTCCTGTTATACTCTGTGACATGACAGAACCCAACATAAATATGATGTGTTATGACATGACACCAGTTACCCAACATTGTACCTCATTAAAGGGAACTGTAAAGGCATAAGCCAGCAGTGACCCCTTTTCATTAATCTCTTGTTCCTTTCACTGCTGTCATTAGGAGTTTTTTTTGTTTTTTTTTTTTTAATTCTTGGCCAGTTTCCCAATTGTTTGATCTTGAGTGTTACAGATACACAGAGAAACGCAGAAGAAAACTATCTGAAAGCCTGAGAACCACCATCCCTCCTCTCCACAATCATACAAAGCTGATCTTTTGAGATAAGTCTATCCGGTCCTAATAAGGATTCCCTGCTTAATGCCCCAGAGGAAAGCAAAAAAATTGAATGTTCGTGGGGTAATTCCTTCTTGACCACAAATTTGGTGATCAGAATTAACCTTGTCCACGTAAGCAAGAATCATCATGGAAGATCATTAGTCTCTAATCTCCGTTTTACTCCAAAATGCAGTTGAATTCCAAAGCAACTAACAATTGTTTAGCTGAATCACAGTAAAGGTGTTTCTACCAGAACCTGCAAAGGCAGAAAATTCCAACCACTAATTACCAGCATAGTAAAAAGATCAAACCTGGATTAAGGTTAACGGTGAAGCAAAACTGCTTAGATTGTAATCTCTTTAGATGAGGGACCGTCTTCAGTGTTTCTACAGCACCGGGCACAATGGGATCCTGCTCCGTGACTAGGCCTTCTAGGTGGTATGGTAATACATATAAATAATGATAAATCAACAACGGTATTGTTTTTACTCTCCACTGCTCCTTTATGATGTGTAAAGTCACACTCTGATTTTCTTCTGTTAATTTTTTTTATATACAGAATACCAGGTCATAATGTGGTGCAGCAGACACGTTATTGTTCAATTACACTATCATGCGAAATTGTATATGATGAAGAAATTAAGGGTTTTTTCATGGCTGCAGAAAAATGTATTAAGTCCCAAGAATGGGAGGAAGCTGAGTTATACCTGATAGCTCAAATGTTTAGGAAATGCATATTAAGAGTGGAAAAACATACATCTGATTTTCAATGACCCCTTTTGGTAATGCTCCAGCGTATACAATGCAGGCATCCTCTGGATTGATCTAACATCTTAGAATTGGCTAACAAACTTCTGAGCAGTATGTAGTAAGTACAGCTCACAAAATTCTAAGGGTGTCTTTCTATTCGTATAACATTTTAATAGCAGAAAGGGTGACTAAGACATGGATGTGTATATAGCTGTGGTAAGGCAGATCTATCAATACCAAACAGTGGGGTGGACATCTGGAGACAAGTTGCCAGCTCCTGCAGCTACATTAAAATCAGGGAATACAGCTGCAAACTGTTAGGACTGGTATTTCCCCCCAGATAAAAGAACATATGTACATAATTCAGGTGATGGAAGATGTTTCAGGTGGTATCACTTGGCTGCTTTATCCCCGTTTGGTGGAATCAAGGGGTTTTGCAAATGAACGATGGTAAAACTTTCCTCTCTAGCTCACTGATTCTAATCAGATTTGGCTGAATGTTGTTACCACCTGAAGATGGTTCATTTGCAGTTGTGAATTGAACTGGTGGCCTCATTCCAGTTCTTAGCGGACAGATGTTTGCATCACAAAAACACCATTACAGGCACCTTGACTGCTCTGGTGAGGCTGACAATAAAGAATTGAACAAGCATGGAGATAGACTGACAGTTAGAGATGACCTCCTGCTGCTGAAAGGGCCACATATTCGCCAACAGCAAACTTGTGCTGTTGATACATATACTGTGCCTGCTGTGTGAATAAATGCCCTCACCTTCTTGCATTGTCATTCTCTAGCAGTTCATAAACATTACATGCAGTTTAACAAAAGGGAGACTATCACAGGCTTGGATTTGCAATTGGACCCCAAGGTCCTGTTGTTGAGTTTGCTATTAATGGAAAAATGTCATCTAAAAGTCAGAAACCCAATTTTCTATTTGTTAGAGATGCCAGATGTTATGTTGCAGCTCCATGGAAGAAATCTGAGGCACTCACCTTGACTAATTGGTACAACCAGCTAAGGGATGTACTAATGTGGAAAAGATTAGCGATATGAGGAATCCTGAATCTAAAAAAAAAAGTCTGAACATTTGTCTGCAACTGTGGCTTCATGTTTCTGACTTTTGCTGGGGGGAAAAGAAGACGAACATTTGCCAATCCACCAAACATATTTTTGTCTTTGCTAAACTCGTATTATATTTCTCTTTGTAAATTAGTCACTGTACAAACCATACCAGCTCTGACTGTTTTGGGAATGAATGATTTAGCTCTAGGTTTGTTTGATCTTTAAATGCCCAAAATAAAAAGTTATTTTTAAATACAGTATGAACCCCTTGAGCTCTTTCGCTGCAGAATGTACATTTTCTCTGTTGGTAACAGTATTCTTTTGACATTGCAGGTGCTAAGAGCTATCTAACACAAGTGGCAACACTATAGTGAAGTGCAAATATTAGCAACACATTCTAGATAGATAGATAAAGGCCCAATTCTTCCAAGAGCTCTGTGTGTGGATCCCCACTGACTTCAAATGGTCCAACTGTGTGGTTCTCAGCACAGGTCTACTGGAGCACAGAAGCTGCATTTTGCTGAAAGTAATGATCCTGGATACACACAGCATCCAATATATCAATAGTTCACTACAGGAAGGCAGAATGGCAGTGAGAACTACTGGATAGAGCATTAGATGGGAACTCTGGAGACCTGGGTTCTATTTCTGGCTTGGCCATTGGCCTGCTGGATGACATTGGGCAAGTCATTTAATCTTCCTGTTACAGGTTCCCCATCTGTAAAATGGGAATAATGATACCGACCTCCTTTGTGAAGCACTTTGAGATCTGCTGATGTGAAGCACTATCTAAGAGAGGTAGGTGGTATTATTATTATTTATTATTTTTATTAATATGATGTTGGATATGAGGCCAAGGGATGAGTGTCTTCAGCCAGCCAAGAAGTGCCCAGGAGTCTAATCCATAGCCTATTGAAATCAATGGAGACTCCTGACTAACATCAGTGGGTTGGATTTTGGCCCTGGTAGTACCAATCCACACCCTGTAGTCACTCAAAGTATGGTTGCTTCTTTTGAAATGTCTTTAAAAAGACTTCAGAAGGGTGGGTTTTTCTAAGTCCCAGGTTTTGTATAATTCATACAATATAAGTTCCCACTGTGAATAGCATGTATAAAAATAAGAGGAAGTAGTAGGAATAAAGTTGTAAATATTTTTTTCTCTTCTGTTTGGAGTTTGTCATTAATTTAGTTTTTTCTACAGTTTTTTCTGAGGCTTTCCGGATTATTTTATCCTCCTTCCTCCTCTGATTTTTCATGAGTCCTGGTGCCCTTTCAGTTGCAGTCTGTGGCCAAAATGCCACTTTTGGCTCATTCCTGTCATAAAAACCTAGGGCCAGATTCAGCCCATGCTACACTACGGGGTTAAGTCAACCTAAGTTACGCAACTTCAGCTACGTGAATAACGTAGCTGGGGTTGATGTACCTTAGGTCGACTTATTGCGGCATCGACACTGCACTGGGTTAACGGGAGAAACTCTCCTGTCAACTTACCTTATGCTTCTCGTTCCAGTGGAGTACTGGAGTCGACAGAGTGATCGGCGGTTGATTTTAGCAGGTCTTCACTAGACGTGAAAGAAAGAGAAGCCCAAAAAGAGTAATTCCGTGCTCTGCAAGACGTCCCATTGGAATCCCTTCTCCCACAGTAAGGTACACTCAGTGGGAGTGTGGGAATCTGAATCTCACCTGAAATGGGGAACATTAAATAGGTCCCAAATTTAGAGCAAGATTGTTTTAATGGCCTTATGCTGAATACTGCCTTACGACAGGAATAGTTCCATTGACTTCACTGGGACTCCATGAGGAGTAAGGTACTACCCAGCATGAGTAAGGGCAGCACAAGGTAGTCATTTGTTTTGTATTAGAATTGGCCAGAATGCCTAATACACAGTTGCATTTCTGTACAAGGTGCAATTAAAAATTGCTTCTTTCCCACACCCCAGCCCCTCCTTCAGCCCTACTTACCACTGAACTCCCACCCCCGCCCCCTGCAGCTGCCTCTCTGCCTCACAACATCCCATCTTTCTCCATGTCTTTCATGCCAGCAGTGGTAAGAGACAGCTGGACAGGATGGGATAGGAAGGCACTTGTAGACTTTGTCTCCCTTGTCATCCCAAACCTGTACTTTTATTTAAAAGCATTATTGAAGGATAGGTGATCATTTTACGTTTCTCCTCAATGACTCACACACACACACCCCCAAGCTATTAAACATAATTGATGTAGGGGGGTTCGTTTTTGTGTTTTTTCCATGTTGAGATCCCATTTATGCATCACTGGGAGTTGGTGTCTCATCAAAAAGGCCAAAACAATCCGTCAACGTCGGCTTTGGACAATCAGACCTATGTTTTCAAACTTGGGAACTGAAAATGAGGCATCTAACACATTTAAATATGATGTTTCAAAGATGCTGATCACCTGAAGCTCCCAGGGCAACCAGTAGGAGTTACAACTACTGAACTCCTCTGAACATCAGGCCACTTAGTTGCCTAAATATGAAACCAGGGCCCAGATCCTCAAAGGTTGTGCCTAACGCCCTTTGAGGATCTGGGCCTAGGTGCTTAACTTTAGGCATCCAATCTTGAAAATTTTGGTTCTTACAGTGTCTATCCATATTCTTCACAGGCAAGAGAGTAATGTAACATGTTTCTTTAAGGGTGAAATTTGCCCCTGTGCAGAGGAGCAGCTCAAGACCTTATGGAGCACATAAGCCCTTACCACAGGGTTTACATGGTGTACAAGACCATGTGTGGGTTTTCTGTCCTTGAGTGAATTTCACTGTAACTTCCAAAAGAAATTCAGTGTGTGAGGAAACATTAATGTTTAATGGAAGGGTGTCATAAATATAAAGGGAAGGGTAAACCCCTTTGAAATCCCTCCTGGCCAGGGGAAAGCTCCTCTCACCTGTAAAGGGTTAAGAAGCTAAAGGTAACCTCGCTGGCACCTGACCAAAATGACCAATGAGGAGACAAGATACTTTCAAAAGCTGGGAGGAGGGAGAGAAACAAAGGGTCTGTGTCTGTCTGTATGCTGGGTCTTTGCCGGGGATAGACCAGGAATGGAGTCTTAGAACTTTTAGTAAGTAATCTAGCTAGGTATGTGTTAGATTATGATTTCTTTAAATGGCTGAGAAAAGAATTGTGCTGAATAGAATAACTATTTCTGTCTCTGTATCTTTCTTGTAACTTAAGGTTTTGCCTAGAGGGGTTCTCTATGTTTTTTGAATCTAATTACCCTGTAAGATATCTACCATCCTGATTTTACAGGGGGGATTTCTTTATTTCTATTTACTTCTATTTTTATTAAAAGTCTTCTTGTAAGAAAACTGAATGCTTTTTCATTGTTCTCAGATCCAAGGGTTTGGGTCTGTGGTCACCTATGCAAATTGGTGAGGCTTTTTATCCAACATTTCCCAGGAAAGGCGGGGTGCAAGTGTTGGGAGGATTGTTCATTGTTCTTAAGATCCAAGGGTCTGGGTCTGTAGTCACCTAGGCAAATTGGTGAGGCTTTTTACCAAACCTTGTCCAGGAAGTGGGGTGCAAGGTTTTGGGAAGTATTTTGGGGGGGGAAGGACGCGTCCAAACAGCTCTTCCCCAGTAACCAGTGTTAGTTTGGTGGTGGTAGTGGCCAGTCCAAGGACAACGGGTGGAATATTTTGTACCTTGGGGAAGTTTTGACCTAAGCTGGTAAAGATAAGCTTAGGAGGTTTTTCATGCAGGTCCCCACATCTGTACCCTAGAGTTCAGAGTGGGGGAGGAACCTTGACAAAGGGGCTGCCTGTCTCTGTCAATATTGTCTGTCTCCAAGTGTCTAAAAGCAAATAACAAAGTTTAAAAAAGAATTAAATTCTATTTTTCAAAATAACATGATAGTGTTTCTTTAAACCTAATTGATATTGGATTACCTACTATTTCTATCTATTACTAGAATACTTACTATGACTATGAATTCATGGACATTACCAGAATTCACATTTTGAGTACAGACACATACTTCTTAAAGATACCTCAATGTACTTAGAATTATGCCAAGACTTTGCAGGCTGTTTCTAGAGCACTGAGAACAACATGGTTAGAAAACCATTTGTGAGCTGGACTAGCATTTATGAATTGTCATGCAATTGATCCAGCTTTTCCTCAGGATTTTAACTTCCAATTAACACCCAACAGTCTCTGTGGACAGAAATATAAAAGTCTGGGATTATTTTATAAATGTCACACCTCTCAGTGCACACACAAAGACATTCATATACCAGTGTTGACTTCAGGTGGTAATGACTGACTTGACAGATGGAAACCCCAAAATAGAGAGTGTTATCTGTCTGAAATGGACTCTGATACCTGCACCAGATTGAAAATGTTTTGCCTGATGTTGTTTCAGGTGCTACCTAATATAACCAAATGTGAAAAAGATAATTTGCTTTGTATAACTCTTTTGGTGTATAGTCAGTTTTAACTGCTTCCTCAGTATAGCCTGGGCAATGAAAATCAATCAGATTGGCTTCACTTCTGTTTCTAGACATGGTCTTGTTCCTACTGCTCCAGTATTTGGGGTTCAGACACTGCAGAGGGATGAATACTGATTTAAAGGCACCTTTTTTCACCGGAATTTGAAGAGTAGTGCAGGAACATTTCTATTGGTGTTAGATTGTATAAGCAAGCTTTTATAAATCATTTAAAATTTGGACCAAATTGCCGATATTCCTTTAGTACCTGCTCAAAGGCATTTTGAAGGGAACAAATATGAAATACAGAGGTAGGGTCTGTTCCTTTGGGGTGCACAGGACCTTCCATTCCTGCTGACTGCAGTGGGAACTGAGTACATAGCCCATCACAGCATCAAGTCTTTATAGAATAATTCATTTCCAGTCCTGCTTCCACTGAAATGAATGGCACGCGCGCACACCAATTGCTTTCAATGGGAGTAGGACTGGGCCCTAAGAAAGAGAACATTCGCAGCATTTTAAAGCCGGAGTATGAACAGCAGCTAGACTAGTTCTGGCATTTGGGGAAATTTCTAATAAGAACTATGACTGGGAGCATTTGAATTAGAGGCTAAATAAAAGGACCAAAAGATTTCACAACACTACCCTCCCCATAATGGCACAATCCATCAGCTGAGGAAAGGAGGGCAGACGTGGTCAAGGCATTGTGCTTAAAGGATATCCAGCAGATACAGCTATACAGTAACAGAGAGTGACATTCTTCATGTTGTATCAGTTTAAAAATCCAGATAGCTTGAGATATAGATGTCAGCTACTAGGACCACCAGGCTTCATTGCCCATGGACATCAGCACAGCCAGCACCTGTCTGTTCAGCAGGTTGTGTGCCTCGTAGTGAAGGAATAAACGTGATCAGCTCCCCCTCCCCCTGCTCTCCCTAGGCAGCAGCACATAAGGAAAAGTGTGCCTCCCACCAGTCTGTGCCAACACATGGAGTTCAGTCAGGTGAGGCAACCCATAATTACTTGATGCAGATTGCAGATGATCACTTCAGTAGCATACACGCAGATCCACCAGTTACAAGGGGTGGAATTGCCTTTTTAATTTCCTTCCATCCATCTTAAAAGCAGAACAGCTCTTCCTGCATTTATTTAATGCCCCATGTAGGGCCTGATTCAGTAAGGTCCTGAGCAGGAAGGCTCTTACAAGGTTGTGCCTTAAAAATATAAATTAAAGGACAACAAAGTCAGCACAGAAAAGAAGCCCTGTAAGGAAAAGTAGAGAATAGGATTTGTGCATTGTCAAATATTAGGGCCAAAATATATTAAATTGGTCCTAAATGGTGACAAAGATCTTTTTCACTGTCTCTTTTGCTAATTGTTGTAACTAGAAGATGTGTCTTTCTTGTGGGGAACTGACTATTAATTTCAAAAGTACAAACATTTTTAATGCCTTAGAATTAGGATACTACATTAATTTATTTTAAAAAAAAGTTTCATCTATATATAGTGTTCCCAAAATGTATTTACTTGTTAATACCAGACCTTTTATTGAGTGCAGTTTCATGCATTCTTTCTCCAGTCAAGTCAACATTACTGT
This sequence comes from Lepidochelys olivacea, assembly GCF_965140295.1. Classification (NCBI taxonomy): domain Eukaryota; kingdom Metazoa; phylum Chordata; order Testudines; family Cheloniidae; genus Lepidochelys; species Lepidochelys olivacea. The sequence continues at coordinate 80,372,282 of NC_140412.1, forward strand.
CTTTTTAAAACAGCTGTAAATCTCTTTGATTGGGACTTGAGGCTGGAATCATTCGTGTTGTGTTAAACTAAACTGTCTTATCTCCTTGAGTGCCATGAAGCCCCTCGCATGTCCAGAGCTGCTTCTGTACATGGCCTAGGGAAGCCAATACTTGAAGGCTATTAATAAAGACATTTGGGGAGGAAATAGAGATACAGGTTTAACCCCCAATGAAATGCATTTGAAGAGATTACTGAGTAAGAAAATACTACTTTTTTTTCCTTTGGGGTTTAAAAAAAAATAGGGATTATTCCTTTTAAATAGGAACAATCAACCACCCTGGAATGGAGACTTTCAAAAGAACCAGTGCCTGCTGAGCATTTACAGCACAAGCTTTCTCTTAAACTGTGTCATAAAAATAAAGGGAAGGGTAACCACCTTTCTGTACACAGTGCTATAAAATCCCTCCTGGCCAGAGGCAAAACTCTTTCACCTGTAAAGGGTTAAGAAGCTAAGACAACCTCACTGGCACCTGACCAAAATGACCAATGAGGAGACAAGATACTTTCAAATCGAGAGTGGGGGGGAACAAAGGGTCGGTCTGTCTGTCTGTGTGATGCTTTTGCCGGGAACAGATCAGGAATGCAGACTCAGAACTTCTCTAGAAATGCGTTAATTTCCTTTTGTTTAACGGCTGGTAAAATATGCTGTGCTGAATGGAATGTATATTCCTGTTTTTGTGTCTTTTTGTAACTTAAGGTTTTGCCTAGAGGGGTTCTCTATGTTTTGAATCTGATTACCCTGATTACATCCTGATTTTACAGAGGTGATTCTCTTACCTTTTCTTTAATTAAAATTCTTCTTTTAAGAACCTGATTGCTTTTTCATTGTTCTTAAGATCCAAGAGTTTGGGTCTGTGTTCACCTGTACAAATTGGTGAGGATTTTTATCAAGCCTTCCCCAGGAAAGGGGGTGTAGGGCTTGGAGGGATATTTTTGGGGGAAGATGTATTCAAGTGGGCTCTTTACCTGTTCTTTGTTTAACACGCTTGGTGGTGGCAGCATAGGGTTCAAGGACATGGCAAAGTTTGTACCTTGGGGAAGTTTTTAACCTAAGCTGGTAAGAATAAGCTTAGGGGGTCTTTCATGCAGGTCCCTATATCTGTACCCTAGAGTTCAGAGTGGGGAAGGAACCTTGACAAACAGAATCTTCCATAATCCAGGAAAACCTTTAGAATTACACATAGAAAGGAGAGGGAAAGGTGGCCCTATGCCACCTTTCTGCTGCTCCTGATCCATGACTGGCACAAGTTAAAGCTACCATGGGGCTGCTTTAATTTACACAAGCTAGAACTGCCCTTGCTGGCCAGGAATTGGCAAATGCCAGCTGCAGCGATGCTCCTCTCTGCCCTCAAATGGACACGATGCACCTTTTACAGGGCACGGGTCTGGAGGGGCCTGCATAAAGCCAGCTCTGTCCTCTTTACATCAGTGCAGGATCTCTCTAGCAGGGAGGAATCCCAGGATGTCCCTTTAAGGCATATTTCAGGTCACTTTGTGCTCTGTTGGTGCTACATAGTGACCAAAGTGGGCCCCAGGATTTGTCCCATAATTTTTAAATACTTGCAAGAAACTAAAATACTAGTGTCCCAAGGATCATTTAAGCTCCTAGATAGACAGGTTTAGATTAGAAAAGAAAAGTCAAAGAAATGGCTTGTTTTTCAAGCATCTACAGGTGCTGGTATGTTTTAGGGTTGTGTGTCTCTGCCGTAACATTTTTAATGGGAGTGTGAAAGGCATAGACTTCCACTCCACATAATGCGCTGCACCACTCCTTGTGCAAGATTTAAACCATTCGAGGCAGGCAGTGGAACAAACCCAATAAAGTGACCAGGCATAAATAGACGTTATATTATTAATATTTGTAGTATTACTGTAGCACCAAGGAGCCCTAGCTGTGGACCAGGCCACCATTTTGCTAGGTGCTGTACAAACGCAAAACAACTCTCTGCCCTAAGGAGTTTACAGTCTAAGTAAAAGACAAGAGACAATGCTTGAATACAGACGGGAGTACAAGGAAACAATGAGACTGTATTGGTCAGCTTTCTTCACAGATGCGCTCAGCTCATTTGAGGGCTCAAGCCAGGTCACTGATGTTCCTCAGGGATGTTTCCAAACTAGACATTTGTAAGGTTGCTACTTGGACCTCTGCAGCTGTTGCTCAAGCAGACTCTGATTGCAGCTTTGAACTACACTACTTGGGAATTACCCAAGGGGAATACATGTCTGCAACCACTAGGAAAAAAAAACAGTTACTTATCTCTGGTTCTTCAAGATGAAGGTGCAGTCTGTGACTTCTTCAAGTTGCAGTGGGGGAGGTTTAGATTGGATATTAGGAAAAACTTTTTCACTAAGAGGGTGGTGAAACACTGGAATGCGTTACCTAGGGAGGTGGTAGAATCTCCTTCCTTAGAGGTTTTTAAGGTCAGGCTTGACAAAGCCCTGGCTGGGATGACTTAACTGGGAATTGGTCCTGCTTTGAGCAGGGGGTTGGACTAGATGACCTTCTGGGGTCCCTTCCAACCCTGATATTCTATGATTCCTTTCCCTCTCCATCAGAGTCTTCAGCCAACTTCTCTGGTGTGAAGGAACTAAGGGGTGGGGGTGTGGCACTGCCCTTATAGAGCGTTGGGAGGGGCCACAAGGAGGCATAGGGCACAGGCACAACTCTGAGGGGTACTGCTAAGGGAAAAATCTCCCATGCTGGTGCATTTGGCATGAACACACCTGAGTGGAATACATGTCTACACCCACATCTTGATGAACAAGAGTTACAGAACAGGTATATAGCTCATAATAAGAAAGAAAATAAAAAAGAGAGATCTGTCTGCCAGCCCCTTCAGTAAAAAGTGTTCTAGTAAAATGCCCCATTGAAGTTCCCAGAAGAGTGCCCTTACTGCAGATTTTTTTTTGAGACAGATGAAATTCTGTGCTGCATTTCTCAGAGGGGCAGCATAGAACTCACAGCCCAAGCGGAGGAAGGGGCTAGGGTAGTTGTGATGAGGAACCCTCTATTCCAATCCTCTTTGCTTTTCACAGACCACTCAGGGACCTTCTCTTCTGTATATACCACTGTGCTATTTATTTACGGTGTTTCACCCACCACCTTCTACATACTAGTGCAGTCACAGTATTTACAGTGTTTGCCTGTGTCACGGTTCCTCCCCCACTCTGAACTCTAGGGTACAGATGTGGGGACCTGCATGAAAAACCTCCTAAGCTTATCTTTACCAGCTTAGGTCAAAACTTCCCCAAGGTACAAAATATTACACCCGTTATCCTTGAACTGGCCGCTACCACCACCAAACTAATACTGGTTACTGGGGAAGAGCTGTTTGGACGCGTCCTTCCCCCCAAAATACTTCCCAAAACCTGGCACTCCACTTCCTGGACAAGGTTTGGTAAAAAGCCTCACCAATTTGCTTAGGTGACTACAGATCCAGACCCTTGGATCTTAAGAACAATGAACAATCCTCCCAACACTTGCACCCCCCCTTTCCTGGGAAATGTTGGATAAAAAGCCTCACCAATTTGCATAGGTGACCACAGACCCAAACCCTTGGATCTGAGAACAATGAAAAAGCATTCAGTGTTTTACAAGAAGACTTTTAATAAAAAATAGAAGTAAATAGAAATAAAGAAATCCCCCCTGTAAAATCAGGATGGTAGATATCTTACAGGGTAATTAGATTCAAAAACATAGAGAACCCCTCTAGGCAAAACCTTAAGTTACAAAAAAAGATACAGAGACAGAAATAGTTATTCTATTCAGCACAATTCTTTTCTCAGCCATTTAAAGAAATCATAATCTAACACGTACCTAGCTAGATTACTTACTAAAAGTTCTAAGACTCCATTCCTGTTCTGTCCCTGGCCAAGACGACTACAGACAGACACAGACCCTTTGTTTCTCTCCCTCCTCCCAGCTTTTGAAAGTATCTTGTCTCCTCATTGGTCATTTTGGTCAGGTGCCAGCGAGGTTACCTTTAGCTTCTTAACCCTTTACAGGTGAGAGGAGCTTTCCCCTGGCCAGGAGGGACTTCAAAGGGGTTTACCCTTCCCTTTATATTTATGACAGCCTGTTTTACCACCCCTTCTCCTGAAGCAGAGGGAGAAAAGGTGTCTCCTCCCAGAAAACTCCCTAATAGCCTGCCTCTCTCTCCTACTTCTCCTTCTTTGTACCTCCTTCCTGTGATCTTTTATTGAGTCTCCTGGCTAATTAGCTACCCAACCCCAGTCTGAGCTGGTCATCAGGAATGCCGGCCCTCCCCGGGGCCCTAATTGGTTAAACAGTGACCCGAGTGCTGGTTCAGTTGCTGATTCCCAGCACTCTGTCACAGTGGCTTTAAGCCACCTTTGTGCCCTCCTGGTCCTAGGCTGCTCCAGAGTTTGGAGAGGCCCCCAGCATAAGTTAAAGAGACTTGGGGACCTATCTAAGTTATGGCAGCCATCTAGGGATGCCGTCTCCTTCCCTGACATATTCTTCCTACCCTCCTGTCCCACTCCAACCTACACTGCGGCTTGCAAAATTGTCCTCACTAAACAGCCTTATAGACTAGTTCCTGCTCTGGGGGGAATCCTCCTCTGACCTGATCGGTGATTTTTTGTAGCCCAGTTACGCCACTCCAGCCTTTTTTACCTGGCATATAGGGCCTGGAATGGGGGCGAGGATCTCACCCAGTGTGTGTTAAATAATTTTCACATGAAAAGAGAAGGCTGCCTCCTACTATCAGAATGCTCCTTCTGTAGCAATACTTCAGCAATCTCAACATAAAGAAAATACTTTCTTCGGGGACGAAAATCCAAGATAATGTGTTTTTTCCCTTTTTGCCAACTTATATCTTAAAAGTTCAAACCTGTATCGTGAGCCAACTCACAGCCAAGTCTTGCAGTTCTGACTCAGACAAAACACCAGCACAAGCAGAAAAATTGGTGTCCTTTTAAACAGGGAAATTCTCAAGCCCAGTGGTTTCTTGAGTGCTTTATAAACCCAGATAAAAATAGAATAGGCGGGAATGTTCTAAATGACAGAAAAGACATAATGCCTACTTCTGTTCAAGCTGTTTAAAGACTACAGGGCCTGATTCTTCACTGTTTATCCTGTTTTATGCCAGGGTAATTCCATTGAAACCAGTGGAAACCCACCAATGTAAAATTGGACTGACCAAGTGGCCAATGAGACCCTATACATACTCTGAAATCTCAAGAAAAGGTTGTAGCAGTGATTGACTTTATCTCTGTCCAGAATGTGCCTTGAGTTTCTCGCCTTGCAATCTCTCTTATTCAAGCTCAGTTTAAATTCTTTGCATCCTATTACCAAAAGCTGCATGAAACAGTGTTACACTTACAGTTGGTTAACATTTTTTAGTCAAAATTCTTTGATGAAAGATCTTTTTAAGTAAAAAATTACTTCTTTTAAGCGTTTCATTTTTTTACCACCCTCCCTACCCCAAATTGCACCTTTTGAAAATGAAAAAATGTCCAAGAAGAAAAAGTAAAATTTGTTGTTTTTCTGATTTTTTTTTTCCAGAAAATACTTACAATTTTCCAACTGGTTCTAGTTACAGTGCATATCTTTCCCTTATTTCTAGAGTGCCCATCACCACAGTATCTTTGCAGAAATAAGCTGAGAAGCCTGAAGTCCAGTACCCATTTGGTTCCATCTAAAAAGTGCTAAAGAGATTTAACAGCTTGAGAATTGGATGATATTAGTTACATATGCCTCATAAAAAAAACAGGAGCTCAGCTTCCCATTAATTGTGCATTGATTCATTTTAAATAAGCTATGGAGATTCAGATGTATTAATAGTTTATTGTACTTGTTAATTTGCTTTAATTAACTTAGTTTTTCTCATAAGCTTTATTAATGTATTGGACTGTAGTTCACCTGTAGTTTCATGTTATACATAGCTAAGAAGAAATAAACATTTAAAAAACCACAAAGAAAGAGTGCAGCTCTTTATTCTGGTTGTACGGTTGCGTAATGTCTTGTTTTTTGTTGTCTTATGCTGCACAAGTAAATTAACCAATGAGTGCCTGAGGACATAAAGCACATGTTCATGGTTTGTGGCATAGGAGTGTATAAAAACAAGGATGGTAATATCTGCTAATAGAACATCACATCCCAGGAGGGAGGTTCATTTCTTTTGTTTACACTACTCAAATAAGCAATGCAAGCCCTTTAAATGATTAGAAGCTTTTGTCCTTGTGAGGATTAGGGTATCAGGCCACAGTCTGTCAGTTTGAAACTATTTCCTTCCCAATTAGTTTGCAATTGGGTGCAGAATCATGCTGTTTTGCAGTTCCTCTACCTTCATTTGACCTTCAAGATCATCTGCAATGCAAACCATTTAGCACCAAAGTCGGGACAGATTCAAGCAAACCTTGTTTGCACGCGAATGTTGTGCTTGAAACTTTGGCAGCAAAAAAGTGTTTTGGGAAAGCGGTGAAGCAGTGAAAATTTACAGTTTTCCCTAAGTGGGACCCCTTCCAACCTTTCTAGCAGAGCTGAGGAGAAATCAGCACACACTTGAAGTTTTAGCAGCATTGCCTCTGTTATGAGGCTGCAACAGATGTGGTAGAACACAGATCTGCATAGGTAAAAGAACCTCAAGACCTTTCTTGTGTATTCAGGGCCTGCTCTTCTTTTTCCCCTGAAACCAATATTATTTAGCCCTGCCTCTCTTTCCCATTCCAAAATACAGATGCATGTACCTATCGTGTACCATGCAGCCTCAGAGCAAGACAAGCAGGCATAAAAAGAAGCAGTTTAATTCCAGGGGGAAAAGAATGATGCACCACTGCTGCTCACCACTTGTAATGTGACCCAGGAGCTAGCAATCCAGAATTGCTAGTTGAAGTTGATGGGAAGACCTAAGCAAAAAGGAGTGTCTCGCAGCTCCTCCTTAACTGTAACCGCGTTCATATTTAAGCATACTTCTGTAGGGAGTGAAGAGGATTGGGGTTGTTACCAGGAGCACGTAAGCTTCCTTGTTCCATAAGCTTCGCCCTTGGTGCAGTGATTGCCAGAATTCCAGAGAAATGGAGTTAAGAAATAGTGATGCATCCTTAAAGTATCCTGTGGACAGTACAATTTAGGGCTTCATATATAGTAACCACTATCTTCAGTTTCTCCCGAGGGCCGACATGCAGCCAATGCCAGGAGTGGAGCAAAACTCTTGTCAGTTCATCCCAGAAAGTGGGCAAGTTGCAATCACATGGAACCTGTTATATTAGTCCAGCTGAGAGATTATTCCTGTCAGATATGGCTGTTGCATTAATCTCTTCGCTGCTAGGCATAGATGAAAGGCTGGTGTTCTGATGACTAACACGAGCTGAGTCTCCCAGAGTTGTGGTGCATCTTTATAAAAAAAAAAAGAAAAAGAAAAAGTCAGGGTTGGAGAGTGAGCATTCCCCAATAAAAAAAACCTGGAAACTTGATTGGGTGCAAAAGTACATATTTACAGCTAGATTCTGAACTGTTAAATTAAGCAGCGGAAAAAGAACACTGAACATTGAGTCAGGTGGCATAGGGGGCAAGCCACCATGCAGTCAGCCAGTACAAAAGAGAGAAACTGGGCAGCAGCTGAATCACGTACCCTCATGCACGTTACCAGATGGACAGAAGGTTAATGGTCTTACCAACGCTGCAAGTTAAAAAAAGGACCACAAATTATGAGCTTGGCTTAACAATCATGAGATTGTCTCTTAAAATCCCATTTCTTCTTGATCAGCTTCCTAAACGTTGCGCTCTTGTGGGTATTGCCCTTTCTGTGTGCAAGCAGTTCAGGAAACTCCACCAGATATGTACCAAAACCATACATGTGCATTGGAGCTCCTTTTTTTTTATTTTTGGCAGCTGGGAAGAGCATTCCCAGCACCTTCCTGTGCCCAGCAGCTCTTTCCATGCTGCACCCCAGTGACTGGCTGCAGCTCCCTACTCACCACCCCAGACACTGTCCTTGACCCTCTGCCTGCTGCTTCTCCCTTCAGGATACTATCCTCAGCCCCTTCCCCTGTACTGTCCCTGCCTCTTCTCCTGCCCCCATGTAGGATCCCAGAAACAGTGGAGGACAGGGAAGGTGCAGCTGAGCGAGCTGGAGGGAGGATGCACATGCTCCTGCCTTTCTGCCCCACTCCCTTGTGCACCTTTGCTCCTCCCCAGTGTAGCACGCTATGGCAGGATTGAATGAGAATGGCTAGCTACTGTCCCGTGCTTTCTAGCTCTGCAGCTGGGAAACCTACTAGCTCTACAGCACACTCTGATGGTGGCAGCCTGCACTTCAGCCTGACTCCAGGAGCTCAGGCTACCAGTGGCATCTAGTGGCAGAAAGCAAAACTGCAGCATCAGTTACAACTCAGCCTTAAATTCTGAGCCCCCAGAAGCTGCTTCTGGAGGAGGCAATTAAATCTTCCCCCAAATGGCAGGGTGTATGAGTATATGTCAAGGTTCCTCCCCCACTCTGAACTCTAGGGTACAGATGTGGGGACCTGCATGAAAAACCTCCTAAGCTTATCTTTACCAGCTTAGGTCAAAACTTCCCCAAGGTACAAAATATTCCACCCGTTGTCCTTGGACTGGCCGCTACCACCACCAAACTAATACTGGTCACTGGGGAAGAGCTGTTTGGACGCGTCCTTCCCCCCAAAATACTTCCCAAAACCTTGCACCCCACTTCCTGGACAAGGTTTGGTGAAAAGCCTCACCAATTTGCCTAGGTGACTACAGACCCAGACCCTTGGATCTTAAGAACAATGAACAATCCTCCCAACACTTGCACCCCCCCCTTTCCTGGGAAATGTTGGATAAAAAGCCTCACCAATTTGCATAGGTGACCACAGACCCAAACCCTTGGATCTGAGAACAATGAAAAAGCATTCAGTTTTCTTACAAGAAGACTTTTAATAAAAATAGAAGTAAATAGAAATAAAGAAATCCCCCCTGTAAAATCAGGATGGTAGATATCTTACAGGGTAATTAGATTCAAAAAACATAGAGAACCCCTCTAGGCAAAACCTTAAGTTACAAGAAAGATACAGAGACAGAAATAGTTATTCTATTCAGCACAATTCTTTTCTCAGCCATTTAAAGAAATCATAATCTAACACATACCTAGCTAGATTACTTACTAAAAGTTCTAAGACTCCATTCCTGGTCTATCCCCGATAAAGACCAGCATATAGACAGACACAGACCCTTTGTTTCTCTCCCTCCTCCCAGCTTTTGAAAGTATCTTGTCTCCTCATTGGTCATTTTGGTCAGGTGCCAGCGAGGTTACCTTTAGCTTCTTAACCCTTTACAGGTGAGAGGAGCTTTCCCCTGGCCAGGAGGGATTTCAAAGGGGTTTACCCTTTCCTTTATATTTATGACACACACCCCAAATCTCAGCTAGGGTGAGACACTGGCTGGGATTTCTTCCTGGAGCTCTAGGAAAAACAGAGTTAATAAGACACATGCATCTCTAAATATACTACCAAGTACATAAAGACTAACAATATTTTCCACATCTCAAGGACGATTTTAACCAGTTGATTCTGGGAAACTTTCACGGGAGAGTGCATCAGCCACTTTGTTAGAAGCTCCTGAGATGTGTTGGATGTCGAAATCAAAATCTTGGAGAGCTAAACTCCACCGAAGAAGTTTTTTGTGAGTTTCCTTGACGGTGTGAAGCCACTTCAGTACAGCATGGTCGGTTTGCAGGTGGAAACGCCGTCCCCAAACATATGGGCATAGCTTTTCCAGAGCGTAGACAATGGCGTAACATTCTTTTTCAGTGACTGACCAGTTGCTTTCCCTCTCAGACAGTTTTTTGCTGAGAAACACTACAGGGTGGAATTCTTGATCAGGTCCTTTCTGCATTAAAACTGCTCCCACACCACGCTCGGACGCATCTGTGGTTACTAGGAACGGTTTGTCAAAGTCTGGGGCCCTTAGTACAGGGTCAGACATGAGTGTCGCTTTAAGCTTGTTAAAGGCCTTCTGACACTTTTCGGTCCACTGAACAGCATTTGGCTGTTTCTTTTTGGTTAGGTCTGTCAGTGGGGCAGCGATTTGGCTGTAGTGCGGTACAAATCGTCTGTAATAACCGGCCAAGCCTAAGAAGGATTGAACCTGTTTCTTTGACTTTGGGACAGGCCACTTTTGGATAGCATCCACTTTGGCCTGTAGGGAGCTGATAGTTCCTTGACCCACCTGGTGTCCAAGGTAAGTCACTCTGTTTAGGCCTATTTGACACTTCTTAGCCTTAACAGTTAGTCCTGCCTCCCTTATGCGCTCAAGGACTTTTTGTAGATGTTCCAGGTGGTCTGCCCAGGAATCTGAAAATATGGCCACGTCGTCAAGGTAGGCGACTGCATATTCTCCTAATCCCGCTAGGAGACCATCTACAAGTCTTTGGAAAGTGGCGGGTGCATTTCGCAGCCCGAAAGGGAGTACATTAAATTCATACAACCCGAGATATGTGATGAAGGCTGACCTTTCCTTGGCAGATTCATCTAGCGGTACCTGCCAGTACCCCTTGATTAAGTCCAAGGTAGAGATGAACTGGGCCCGTCCCAGTTTCTCTAATAGTTCATCTGTGCGTGGCATTGGATAGTTGTCTGGGCGAGTTACAGCATTTAGCTTACGGTAGTCCACGCAAAAACGTATTTCCCCATCTGGTTTGGGAACTAGAACCACTGGAGATGCCCATGCACTTTCAGAGGGGCGGATTACACCCATCTGTAACATATCCTGGATCTCCCGTTCTATAGCAGTTTTAGCTTGAGGAGACACCCGGTAAGGTTAGACCCTAATTGGGTGAGCATTACCTGTGTCAATGGAGCGGTATGCCCGTTCAGTCAGTCCTGGGGTGGCTGAGAACGTTGGCGCGTAGCTAGTGCACAGCTCCTGGATCTGCTGTCGCTGCATATGCCCAAGGGTCATGCACAGGTTCACCTCTTCCACACCACCACCACATTTCCCTTCGTAGTAGACACCTTCGGGCCACTCAGCGTCGTCTCCTCCGTGGGCTGTAAACTGACAAACCTTTAATTCTCTGGAATAAAAGGGCTTTAGAGAATTAATATGGTACACCTTAGGCTTTCGGTTGGAGGTGGGGAATGCTATGAGATAATTAACAGCTCCCAGGCGCTCCTGGACCGTGAATGGCCCTTCCCACGATGCTTCCATTTTATGGGCCTGGAGCGCCCTTAAGACCATGACCTGGTCTCCTACTTTGAAGGAACGCTCTCTGGCATGTTTATCATACCAGGCTTTTTGCTCTTTTTGAGCATCCTGTAAGTTTTCTCTAGCAAGGGCTAAAGAGGTTCGGAGGGTGTTTTGTAGGTTGGTTACAAAGTCCAGAATGTTAGTTCCTGGAGAAGGTGTAAATCCCTCCCATTGCTGCTTCACCAACTGCAATGGCCCCTTAACCTCACGGCCATATACAAGTTCAAATGGGGAAAACCCTAAACTGGGATGTGGTACAGCTCTGTAGGCAAAGAGCAACTGCTGCAACACTAGGTCCCAAACACTAGGAGTGCTCATTTACGAATTTACGTATCATGGCCCCCAAAGTCCCATTAAACTTCTCCACCATGCCATTTGTTTGATGGTGGTAAGGAGTGGCAACCAAGTGATTTACCCCATGAGCTTCCCAAAGGTTTTTCATAGTTCCTGCCAGGAAATTAGTCCCTGCATCTGTGAGGATGTCGGAGGGCCAACCTACCCTGGCAAAAATGTCTGCTAGTGCCTGGCACACACTTTTAGCCCTGGTGTTGCTTAGAGCTACTGCTTCCGGCCATCGGGTGGCAAAATCCATGAAAGTCAGTATGTACTGCTGTCCTCTGGGTGTCTTTTTCGGAAAAGGACCCAGAATATCCACAGCTACTCGCTGAAATGGACCTTCAATGATGGGGAGTGGCTGGAGAGGGGCTTTGACCTGGTCTTGGGGTTTTCCCACTCTTTGGCACACCTCACAAGACTGGACATAGGTAGAAACATCCTTGCCCATTCCCTCCAAGTGGAATGACCCCCCCAAACGGTCTTTGGTCCTGTTCACCCCAGCATGGCCACTAGGGTGATCATGGGCTAAGCTCAAGAGCTTGGCCCGGTATTTAGTTGGAACTACCAACTGTCTCTGAGGATGCCAGTCTTCCTGGTGTCCCCCAGAAAGAGTTTCCTTGTATAAAAGTCCTCTTTCTACAACAAACCTGGATCGATTAGAAGAGCTGAGAGGCGGTGGGTTGCTCCGTGCCGCCGTCCAAGCTCTCTGGAGGCTTTCATCTGCTTCCTGTTCGGTCTGGAACTGTTCCCTTGATGCTGGAGACATCAGTCCCTCATTGGATTGTGGACCTAGGCTTGGTCCCTCTGGAAGCGATATAGGGAATGGAGCTGTTTCTGTTGACTGTGAACCGCTCTCCGCTGGTGCACTATGTTGGGATTCAGGCTCCTGCTGAGCCTCTTGTGTAGGGTTATCGGCTGCTGCCAGTTCAGGTTCAGTGGGGCCCTCTGGTGTTGAGGTTGCAAGTACTGGATTCAGTGCTGACACGGGGTCTGGTGTTGGTTGTTCGGCTGGTTCCGGTTCTGGGACTGGTTCCATCTGGGTCTCTGGGACTGGATCCACTACTGCTGTTGCAGACATTGGCCTGGGGTCCGGGTCCATCACCTCTGACCGGGTTCTGATAGAAGTTTCCGGAACAGAGCTAGGCCTCACGGCTTGTTTAGCCTGGCTGCGGGTGACTGTTCCCACCCTCTTGGCCTGCTTCACATGCTTGGCCAAGTCTTCCCCCAACAGCATGGGGATGGGATAATCATCATAGACTGCAAAAGTCCACATTCCTGACCAGCCCTTGTACTGAACAGGCAACTTGGCTGTAGGCAAATTGAAAGGGTTGGACTTGAAGGGTTGAATCGTCACTTGGATCTCTGGGTTGATTAAATTGGGGTCCACTAAGGAAGCATGGATAGCTGACACTTGTGCTCCGGTGTCCCTCCACGCGGTGACCTTCTTCCCGCCCACACTCACAGTTTCCCTCCGCTCCAAGGGTATCTGGGAGGTATCTGGGCCTGTGGACCTCTGGTGTGATTCCAGTGCAATGAACTGTAATCTGTTGGGGTTCTTGGGGCAGTTGGCCTTTACATGCCCCAGCTCGTTACATTTAAAACATCGTCCAGCTGACGGGTCACTGGGGCGAGGAGGGTTGCTGGAGAACGGGGTGGTGGGACGATAAGGGGTCTGGAGGGTTCTTTGGGAGGTAGGTGGGGCTTTGGGCGGTGCCCAGGAATAGGGTGTGGTCTGGGGTGGTCCCTTCTGGTCTCCGCTCCAACTGCGACCAGTTTTCTTCTTCTCTGCCACCTCCACCCATCTGGCTCCAATCTCTCCTGCCTCGATTACAGTTTTGGGTTTCCCATCTAGGATGTATCTTTCTATTTCCTCAGGAACACCCTCTAAGAATTGTTCCATTTGCATTAGGAAGGGCAAATTTACTGGAGAGTCAACACTTGCTCCTGATATCCAGGCATCCCAATGTTTCACTATGTGGTAGGCATGTCGGGTAAATGACATGTCTGGTTTCCACCTTAGGGCTCGGAACCTCCGACGAGACTGCTCGGGTGTTATCCCCATTCTGACTCTCGCCTTGGATTTAAACAGTTCATACTTGTTCATGTGTTCTTTAGGCATTTCAGCTGCCACCTCAGCTAAGGGTCCACTGAGCTGCGGCCTCAGCTCTACCATGTATTGGTCAATAGAGATGTTGTACCCAAGGCAGGCCCTTTCGAAGTTTTCTAAGAAGGCCTCAGTATCATCACCTGCCTTGTAGGTGGGGAACTTTCTGGGATGGGACGTGGTACCTGGAGAAGGATTGCTAGGGTTTGTTGGTATATTCTGCTGGGCCTTTATCCTCTCCATCTCCTCCACATGCTTCCTCTCTTTTTCCTTCTCCTCCTCCACATGCTTCCTCTCTTTTTCCTTCTCCTCCTCCACATGCTTCCTTGCCTCCATTTCCCTCTTGTGGGCAGCCTCCTGTACCTCCTTCTCCAGCCGCATGAGTTCTATCTGTCTTTCATGTTCCCTTTGTTTTTCCTCAGCCTGAAATTTGGCTAATTCCAGCTGTAGTCGAGCTGAGGATTTGGTCATTCTAACCTCTCTGTTTTTAACTAACTTTACACCCGAGGTTTAGAAATAAACAAACAAAACGTGGCTGTAAAATTTTGCTGTGCTGGAATAGAATACCTATTCTCTGATAGTGACTCTCAGCCTACAGAAAAAGACAATTCCCTTCTCTCTGCTCTGGGCCCAAATTAAAGCAAAAAACCTCCAACTACTTGGAAACCTGCTTACCCAGCCCAAAGAAAAAGCAAATGGGTAGAACACACACCCCCTATTTACTTTTAGGAAGAAAAGAAAAAAAAACCTCTGGGTTGGAAGACTGTGAATTTCCCTGCAGGAGTTAAGTACCCTGCCTCCAGGCAAAGAAAACCTGCAATTCACAAGATAATCCCCTTTTGTCTCTGCTTGGCCACAAAGCAGAGAAAAACAAGCTGCTTTCAGTTTCAAAGCTGCTTTCTGGACTTCCTTTCCACAGGAAAAAAAAAAATTCCTTCTTAAAATCTGTATTTCTAGTTCAAAAAATCTCAACTGGATCTCAAAATGATTTCAGGTTAATCCCACCACTATGCCACCATGTCAAGGTTCCTCCCCCACTCTGAACTCTAGGGTACAGATGTGGGGACCTGCATGAAAAACCTCCTAAGCTTATCTTTACCAGCTTAGGTCAAAACTTCCCCAAGGTACAAAATATTCCACCCGTTGTCCTTGGACTGGCCGCTACCACCACCAAACTAATACTGGTCACTGGGGAAGAGCTGTTTGGACGCGTCCTTCCCCCCAAAATACTTCCCAAAACCTTGCACCCCACTTCCTGGACAAGGTTTGGTAAAAAGCCTCACCAATTTGCCTAGGTGACTACAGACCCAGACCCTTGGATCTTAAGAACAATGAACAATCCTCCCAACACTTGCACCCCCCCTTTCCTGGGAAATGTTGGATAAAAAGCCTCACCAATTTGCATAGGTGACCACAGACCCAAACCCTTGGATCTGAGAACAATGAAAAAGCATTCAGTTTTCTTACAAGAAGACTTTTAATAAAAATAGAAGTAAATAGAAATAAAGAAATCCCCCCTGTAAAATCAGGATGGTAGATATCTTACAGGGTAATTAGATTCAAAAAACATAGAGAACCCCTCTAGGCAAAACCTTAAGTTACAAGAAAGATACAGAGACAGAAATAGTTATTCTATTCAGCACAATTCTTTTCTCAGCCATTTAAAGAAATCATAATCTAACACATACCTAGCTAGATTACTTACTAAAAGTTCTAAGACTCCATTCCTGGTCTATCCCCGGTAAAGACCAGCATATAGACAGACACAGACCCTTTGTTTCTCTCCCTCCTCCCAGCTTTTGAAAGTATCTTGTCTCCTCATTGGTCATTTTGGTCAGGTACCAGCGAGGTTACCTTTAGCTTCTTAACCCTTTACAGGTGAGGAGCTTTCCCCTGGCCAGGAGGGATTTCAAAGGGGTTTACCCTTCCCTTTATATTTATGACAGTATATGTTATGGAGAGTGGCAGCAGCGGGTTAGTGAAGGAAACACGAAGCGGTGAATGGCAGGAAGTGCTGCTGCTGTTCCTGGAGATGCCTGTTCAGCATTGCGTTCAATTTAAAGTTCATAGTTATAAAACGTCCATCTTGCTTTGTGGAAAAACTAGAGTGGAAAGGCAAACCAAGCAGAACTATGCCCCCAGGTGCTAGCCTCTTGATCTAATCTAAAGTAATATTAAAACTGACCTGCTGTTTGTAATTATTTACTGAGCATAGTCCCTTTAAGGCCATGCCCCAAAGGCCTGCAGTCTAAATCAAACACAGACAACAAATGCACAGGTAGGAGACCCAAGCTGGAAGCAAGGCATATATCTCTGAGGGATCATCACTGCCAGGCTTCCTGGGAGAAATATATTCTAAGATAGAGACCTAAGTGACGAGCAGGAGGTTTTTTTGGTGCACAAGGGAAAGAAGGTAGTTTCAAGTGGAAGTGATGACACCAAACAGGGTGCAGAAATTGGGAGTAGAAAAATATACAAAGGAGAAAGGAATAAGGAGGCTAAACTTGGGAAGAGTTCAGGAAGGAATTAAAGCAGAGATGTAGGTGAGGTTACAAGTGGGGGACAAGAAGTTTGAGCTCTGTGGAAAGTGAGAGCAAGTCCCTATTTGCACTTCTGAATGAACATCCTTAGCAGGCAAGACACCATAGGCTAGATTTTCAAAAGAGCTCCATTCCAGCGTAGGCACCTACATGAAGTGGCCAGAACTCAGCATCCAGCACTTCCCACTAAGAACACTAAGAGTAATGGGAGGTGCTGGCTGTTGAGCTCTTTTGTGAATCTGTCCATATAATTTTGAGCAGCAGCCAGTTGGTTGGCTAAGCAAATCTGCACGCCTTTTTTTTTTTAAACCTGAAAAGAAAAAAGTGTTTAATATTTGGATGACATTTACCTTACTGCAGCCAAATTCCAGCTGACATTTATACTTATAAAGAATAGAGTTAGCAACCTTGTCTGTTTTCTGTTTTGATTGCAGAACCATGAGGAGGTGAAGGTGGCCTGGATTGAATCCCTACTGTATTCCTAAATACTGTTTCACAATAATGTTCCTCCTGTTAATTGATACCTCAGTGCAGGCTTTTGAATGGTGGTGAGTTTTTTGAAGAGCTATGATGTAGCGTTATAATGTTCCTATTGAATAATAACCCCCCACACACCCCTCTTCCCCAAGTGCGACTGCTTCACCAGCACTGTCCTGGCTGTGTATGCATCACGGACATAATACACAATAAGCACTCTCTTTTTCACAGCTGTATTTATGCTAACAAAACTCTTTGTACCACTAGTTAGTAGATTAAAAGCTCCTCCTTCAGCCCCCATCCCTGGTATGTATATTGTCAAACTGTCTGGAGTGGCTCACAACCTCAGAGTTGTGAGCCAACCTCAGAGCTGACTGTCAAAAGCAAGGCAGATACCCCAAATTCGTGGTATGTTCTATAATTAGATCTCACCAAACCGGTACCAAATGTTAACTCTCAAAGTACTACAGGAGTCTTATAATGGAGTCACAGTCAGTAGCCTTAGACACTCCAGTCAATCTTGCCACCCAGGCAAGCTGGACTATATGATAAATGGTCACTTACACCCAACAATCACAAATATTCCAGGTTACTCCCGGTCCCAAGAGACCAGTCAGTTACCCAGGTCAAGTTGCATCCTTAATCTCACACTAAAGACAATGCTGGCAGTCAATGCTATAGTTAACTAACTAAAGGTTTATTCGCTAAGAAAAGAAATGAGTTATGGAGAGGTTAAAGCAGGTAAAATATATGTACAGATGAGTCTCAGTCTATAATTCCAAATGGCAGCAGAGATGTAGTAATCTGCCAGTTTCCCAAAAGTCTCTCTCTCAGGGCTACTCAGAATAATTCTGGGGATCTCAGTCTTCTTGTTCAGTTAGTCTTCCCTTTTAGAATCCAAAACTGGCCAGAGATGAAGGATTTTTCTTACAGCTTCTTCTCACAGAAAACAAGCTGACAGGCTCACTACCAATGTGAGCTCGATCTTTGACAGGGTGAGGAATGCATTTAGAGTCTTTGGTTGCTGAGCATCACACACAATGACCACTTGCTTTGAAATTGGCACTTTGCTGTTAAAGTTCTTCATTTTCATTACACAAGGCTTCTTTCTCATTGGATGGGTTATTTAGTTATGGGTTATATACAATGTACATATTTGCTATTACATTATAACAGGATACCGATAAGTGAAAACAATGCCCCTAACATCCCATTAGTTTTATGAAGGTTAAACACCAAATACATTCTTATACATTTAACCATCACTTTGTTCTATACTAATACATAAGTGAAGTGGCCTGGCTTCCAGTTGTGAGTTTGCCAGTTCTCAGCTGATGCCTAGGCTTTGGCCAGAGCTGGCACTTGGCTTACCAGCCTCACATATGCTACACGTCTTAGAGAAATCTGGCTGTGCTGGGCCTTACATTATTAGCCCTTTAAATGTCAAGACGAAAGCCACGGGAATATATGCCGCCAATGCCATCCTTGAGATTAGTGCTGAGCCCGGCTCCCTAAGGAGAAGTGGGTAACCAATGCTGGAAATGCTCAATTATGCCACCAATTTAGCTCTCACAAGCAAGATCATCATTGGAGTCATTGCCTGCTGAGAAAATGTCCCCAGGAGTCTCCTTAATAGTGCCCAGTGCAGTGGAACCCCTATATGTCTCTCTTTTGGAAGGATTCTGATTTTAAAAGGGGTGTGTGTATACATGGATTCATTCTCTCTTCTTTTCAAGTTCATAAGTCTCAGGTTTCCTAGTGGTAGGGGATCAGCTCAGGATGAAGATGCTGTAAAGCAAGAGAGCTGAGAGACAGGAAGCTCAGCAGCAGCTCTTACTAGTGCATCTACCACAATGATTTGCAAATGCAGGGCAACAATAATTTTTTTTAATGTAAGGGCTTCCTGAAGCCCTTAATACACTGTATACACAGAGCACCATAGTAACCTTTGGCATGGAGGGCAGTACACTGTATAACAGAAAAAGAAAGAGAAGTGTTAGCCTAAGATGTTCAGGCAACCCTTCGCTTCTGGAAAAGGGCCGTGACCTCTCTTTTTAAGGTCTCACCTGCAAGACCCACACCCAGTAAACTACATGTCACTCAATGCATCTACCCTGAAAGGATGGATGGCTGAGTCAACCCTGTTGCGATTTGAGCAATATCCTTGTTTACCCTGTAAATTAGTCTGCATCCATCTTTTTAAAAAGCATACTAGTAGTCTGGTGTTGTCTGTGTAATAAGCATCCATAGTGCATAGCTATTGCTCCTGTCTTATTAAAGGTTACAGTAGCTTGGGGTTGACTCAGAATAGACACCACCCACAGACCAGATTAACTAACTGAATAAACAGATAAAGGGACGAGAAAGGAGGCAAAGTTTTGTTCCTTTCAGTTTGCATTTCTGCATTCCAGCTGCCAGGGCTTGGAGCCAGCACTTTCTTTTACAGACAGCCAAATGTGCAGGCTCTGTGTTGTTCTTTGATTCTGAAGACATTCAGTTCTGCTACCAGATATAGCACGTTCACACCCCAGGTGGGGAGGGAGCACCTTAAGGCTGTCTCACGTAACCCCTTCCTGCTCTTTCAGGAGCAGTAGCATCCCAACGTGCAGAAGATTAGAAGGCAGAATGATGTCATGATTAGAGTAGGGACATGGGAAGCAGGAGCTCTGGATTCATGCATTAGTCATGGTACTGTAGGTTATAAAGGCCAAAATTATTATTATCATATTATTTCACAGAGCAATGGAAGGGCACAAGAACGGAAGATAGGACAAGTCCCCAATTTTTGGCCTTCTCATGCCACCAAAGGCTATGGTGTCTTCCCTCTCCCACAGTTCTTACAGCTAGAGATAGGCCTGAACAGCAAAGTTCAGATTGGCACTTTTCAGCATTGACTATGTCAGAGGTCGGATTTGAACCTGGAGCTGGGTTCAAACTTTCCCTAATCTACCATCTGTGTTTCTAATGCATCCATCCCTGTATCAGGTAGATGATGTTCCTAAATTCAGGAGTCTTTGTCTCTGTAGTGCTGATTCAGGCCCATCTCTAGTTTCAGTAATGGTGAAAAGGACCTAGAATACAGCAACATTAATTCAATTGTAAATCTGCATAGTTCTAGTTCAGGGAGAAAGGGAGGCTAAGCATTAAGAGTGGATCGTTATAGAACCCAAACAATAATTTTTTCCCTTTAATCCTATCGCTTTAAGATATTGTCCTATCAGATCTCACAACTAGGAAAAGTCATGCCTGATCACTAATTGCTTGGAAGTCCCCAAATAAACGCAGTTAGTGCACCCAGTGCCACAGAAGAGACCTCCAGTACAGCGAGCACGCTGCTATTCAATCTATGCTGAGAAGTAAGGAAATCCCTCCAGTTGATTGTGTGAGTTAGGGGCTAGATTTTGAAACCCAAACTCCCCTTCTGCACCTGCAAATTGTGGCCACATTAACGTCAGCTTCAATTTCACACCTGCAATTGTGTTTGGGTACAGACTGATGTCGTTCGTATGTTTAACTGCCTGGTGTCTGGGCACGATCTGGATACCTCAGTGCCAGCCACCACATCTACACATAAGTGACCCTACAAACTTGTGGGCACAATCAGAGACGTTAGGTTGTGGGCCCATTCCAAATCAAAACTTCACCACTGAAGTGAATGTGCCTCCAGGGTGGAAGGCACTTTCTAGTATTATCACACTGAAATACTGCACAAGACTGCTGGAGACAAATTGAAGAATACATTATCTACCTGAAAGTGCCAGGGGTCTTGCAAGCAGATAATAGTTTTATTTTTAGCTTGTTTTCTGAGCCTGATTGAGTTTTCAAGAAGATTATCTATCCTCTGTTGCAATGTGTGTTTTTTAAACCTAAGTTTTGCCATGTTACTAATGAATGAGTTGTTAATAAATGAGTGACTGTTTATGTAAATTAGGAGAAGCAAAAGTTGGCATACCTAGAGTTAACTTGAATATTTATGTATAGACTTTTCTAAGGTGTTCATCACTTTTTGTATCTGAGCACCTCCGATAATGAATTTAGCCCCACAATACCATGGTGAGAAAAGGAATTATTACCCTCTTTTACAAATGGG
This sequence comes from Lepidochelys olivacea, assembly GCF_965140295.1. Taxonomy (NCBI): domain Eukaryota; kingdom Metazoa; phylum Chordata; order Testudines; family Cheloniidae; genus Lepidochelys; species Lepidochelys olivacea. The sequence continues at coordinate 80,393,076 of NC_140412.1, forward strand.
GAATTGAGGCACAGAGAGATTTAAAATATTTGCCTGGGATCACAAAGGAAGCTTGTACTACCCACCTCAAGATATCTTGGGTCTGCTTTTCAAGTATACTGGTATAAATTCCACTTTAAGTCCCTGACATGCTATCAGAGCTGTGTACAAGAACCTGAGTAGAAATGAGCACTCAGGCCTTAGAAATGATTTCTGCAAGGATCTCTGCAGATCCTCAGACACATGTAGGTGCCTGCCTCCCATTGAAATCAATGGGAGGTAGGCTCCTGTATCTTTGAGGAGGTAGGCCTAGGTGTCTTGTAAGAGGTATGTGGCTTTTGGTTCTGCTATTGACCATGTAAAACACATTGCAGGTGACGTTTGAAAGTAAGTGAAAGCGGAGAAGTGTTAGTCTCACCTATATTTTAAATTACATTTGCAACCACAATGAAATAACCAGATAACAATACGCTATTGCAAGCTTTATGTAAAGGTAACATTTAGGAAGCTGCCAGATTTTTTACTGAGCAGACAGTCAGTAGTTCGGTGTCACAGGATGTGACTCTTCCCAGGGGTACCCAGGCACCTCGCTACCACTTGCCCTTATGGTGAGGAACCCTTGTTTGTGCCTGCCAGGGCTCAGCTCCCCAATTCCAATAGGCCCAGACAACACAAGCACTCCCCTCCAGCCCTTGTTCTCTCTACAAGTTAGCAATATCTGCACTCCAACCCCCGAGCCCTCTGACCTTCTCTCTGGAGTGTCCGGCCTATGATCCACTGGACACTCACAGAATTCACAAATTAGCTGGTCCCAAAGAAGCAGTGCATCCCTCTTACAATTTTCCTTCAGATCACCACTTCATTTAGCACACAGCACTTAGAGATGTTTTTAGTGAAAACAAGTAAACATTTACATAACGGTTGATTGTGTGTGTTAGGGGGCTGACAAAGTATAGGGATTAGAGTAGTAGCAAGTCAAAGTATTAGAAACAAGTGGCTGCATGTAAAAGAAAATCATAATGTACCTTCTAAAGCCTAGACCCCAGTGATACTCAGACCAAGGCCCGGGAGCCCCTAGTGGCTATTAATGTGTCTCCTACGGCTCTTCGTAGCACATGGTATTAAAACACTGTGTGATTTCGTTATTAACCAATCTAAGTTATTAACCAATCCAGATGTTTTTACTATGTTAGTAACCAGTTAACCACAACACACAAAAGAGTGCCTTTGAACTGCTGTCTCCAGCACAGAGCCCAGCTTCACAGTGCCTGTTTCAGAGAAGGAGTGCCCCGTATCTAACTGACAGGCACACAGGTAAGGATCATCATTTGAACTTTGGATAACACATCATTCTGAATAAGCATGGCTTAAATAACATTATGATTTCTGTCACTACAATTGTAGTTGATAAAATATTAATACTTGGTCAGTCATTTTGCTATGAGACTGGAAAAATTTATATAGCTAAATATTTCCCCTATCATAGTGTTTAAACATGAATATATAGTAAATGAAATAATGAATTCACACTATTGTGGTTCTTTTGGGTAATGCTGATTGCTAATATGGCTCCTGAATGTCACTGGCCTAGACTTAATTAACAAGATACTTTCTTGTCTAATGCAGTTCATCTCACCCAAAGTCTATGCAACATTTTCCAACCAGGTTGGTGCTGACCATCCTTTCATAAAACAGCACATGCTGACAGTTGGTATCCTCATGAAGCAGTTCGGGTGTCACTCAGTATGCCCTGTAAAAAATACCCTCAAAATCTATTGTCTTTACTGGTAAACAGGACACTTCCCCACCCACTCCCTTCTGTTTTTGTTTTTTCCTGCAGATCTTATCTCCTGTGAATTCACAATCCCTTCATTAGCAACAGGCTCAGTAATGCAAATAGACTTACATTGTAAGCCATACAATACACAGCCAGAGAGTCAAGCATCTACTACCCCCTGCCTGAACAGAACCTGTTTGTCACCTAACGACGATCTATCTGAACTCCCATAGCCTAAGAACATAGTTTTCAGTACAGATACATAACTCCTTAAATATTATCCGTACATACATCTTGCAATGATTAGGACAACTAGTGCATTACTGGCTGTTGACAGAGATCTCACATGTGCACTATTATGAAGATATCAGACCCAGGGAATCCCTGTAAATCGTTATTGGCACAAAGGGCTTCAGTGCATTTTAGAGTTAAAGCCAAAGCAAATGCACTAAAACCCTTAATGCCAATAACGATTTACAGGGATTCCCCTCCAGTTTCACTTGGAGTTTCTGGTTCAAATGAATCCAAACATCAAAACAAAACTCAGCTGAAATGGCCAAGTTTTGTCTGGTTTCACATTAACACTAGAGATGGACCCAGAGTCTTAAAAACTCGGCTCAGGAGCCAAAGTGCCCCAAGTTCAGGGGTGTTCTGGGTGTATTTTTTTGGGTCAGCCCATTTTAGAAGTAGCGACTAGCTGCAAAATTCAAATCCCAACCGAACTTTCTTAGAGCTTGGTGATGTTAAGATCTGAGCTTCAGGTTCAGCCTACCACTGAAGACTGTATGGTTGTCAATAGCTATACATTGGTATTTATGGTACTGTCAAGTCCAAGTGTTCAAAAGTCATGATTCAGTCCCCCCAAATCATTAGATTGGCTTAAAAATCATGTGATTTTTTTAAAAAGGGATTTTTTTCCCCCTTTCTGGTTTCTGAGCCTTTAAGGTGCATAGAGTTTGTATTTTCAAGCTTTTTTTCTGCAACCATAAGAGCTAGAAACTTTTTTTTTTTTACATGAAAGCCAAGATTCTCACATATTCACTTGAGTCCAAGAGCTGGGGGGTTAACAAAAACACCAAATATTGCAAGAGTTGCAATAAAATTGCACGAGTTGGCACTGCATTTCTTCAATAGCTTTTGTCATTCACAGAGTTTATAAAACATAAGCCTTTAAATTACTGGAATTAGATAGTGGAGGATGAACATCAGAGGCGATGTGTGGGGGTAAGGCATGTGGGGTCACACCCTCCCTCCCCCCGATTTGCTGCTTGTCCTCTACTGAGCATGCTCCTATGAACTGGGCATGCTCAATAACATCTGCTGAAGCCATTGCCCTCACTCTTTCACACCCCTCCCCCCAGACACACACACACACACACACACACACTGTTGGCAGGTACAGGTCATCTCTGGCAAACATGAACAGTTTGGACAGAAATCCAAGGCTTGTTGAGCCAGCTACTTTGGAGTCAAGCCAAAGGTTGCAGGCTGGGTTCGGAAGATGTATTATCAATGTGGTTGCGTCTTGCATTGGCAAGACAGTGGACTTTGGTGAAAGTTGAAATGCTGATATAGTAATGGCTGCATTTGCCAGTGCTGTCTCCTGAACAGGAGCAAAATACATAGCCAGTATTTGGCCTGGATTATTCTGATGAGCTGAAAATCTGCAAAACAGGAGTAGTACAAACCAGAGTGTGAGCAGATTCACACTCTGGTTGATACTCGTTTTCAGGGACCAAAATATTTAGATCTAAATTCAGCCAATTGTCTAGATATAGACCTTAGACTCAGATTCACAAAAATATTTAGGATCCTAACTCCTACTGATTTCCATGGGAGTTAGGCACCTAAGTACTTTTGAAGATCTGGGCCCATAGCCACTAGAATCTGTCTGGCAAAAGTTGGCGAGTGAACTACTCACTTAATGTACAATGTTGTGCTTTGTTTTCTTAGTACTGGTGGCACTGAGTTATTGTTATCATATGCATGATAATTAAAGCCCTGTACAAATCACAAGGAAGCAAAAGGCACAAACCATGAAATGCTGTGTTTTATGTGAAAATTTTGAATTTCATGCATCATTTTTTTTGTAAATGTAAAACATGTCTAATCTGGGTCCTGAAATAGTGGTTTTGTCTCTGTCTTTAAGCACCAGGCTCATACATAAGTCCTGGGTCAAACCACTTTCTTGTTCCAAAATAAGTGTTTCAGTTGAAGCAAATTCAGTCAAAACCTTTTGCTCAGCTAATTTCTTCCTTCCCTTCACCTCCACAATGATCCACAATAATGGAGGAAAATTCCAAATAGTAAAAAATTGGAACCCTATTTTGATGCAATGTGGGGAAACACCCTAGTCTCCTGCCACTAGAGAACTTGTCCCTGTTTGCTTGCCCATATTTTACTTTGTCAGCTGGGGAGAAGTTATTTAAAACTACCTGCTGGAGGAGGTCAGCCAGGAGAGAGAAAATGTCTTTGCTAACAGTTAAGCCAGGCCTTCCAGGTGATCTCCATTGCTAGTCTTGCCAGGCAGATGAGGAAAATTTTCCAAGTAAAGAAAGATATCAGCTGGCCAAATTTATCCCTGATGTAATGCCACTGATACAGTGGAGTTACACCAGAGATTAATTTAGTCCAGCATAGGCCATTTCTTACACAGTTGCCATGGAATTCTCTTGCCATCCATATCTACAGTCTCACCTTAGTCCCTGGAAAAATCATGGAGCAGGTCCTCAGGGAATCCATTTTGAAGCACTTGGAGGAGAGGAAGGTGATCAGGAACAGTCAATATGGATTCACCAGAGGCAAGTCATGCATGCCCAAGCTGATTGCCTTCTATGATGAGATAACTGGCTCTGTGGATATGGGGAAAGTGGTGGATGTGATATATCTTCATTTTAGCAAAGCTTTTGATACAGTCTCCCACAGCATTCTTGCCAGCAAGATAGAAAAGTATGGACTGGATGAATGGACTATAAGGTGGATAGAAAGCTGGCTAGATCGTCGGGCTCAATGCATAGTGATCAACGGCTTGATGTCTAGTTGATAGCCGGTATCAAGCAGAGTGCCCCAGGGTTTGATCCTGGGGCTGGTTTTGTTCAATATCTACATAAATGATCTGGAGGATGGTGTGGATTGCACCCTCAGCAAGTTCGCGGATGACACTAAGATGGGAGGAGAGGTAAATACGCTGGAGGGTAGCGATAGGGTCCAGAGTGACCTAGACAAATTGGAGGATTGGGCCAAAAGAAATCTGATGAGGTTCAACAAGGACAAGAGCAGAATCCTGCACTTAAGACGGAAGAATCCCATGCACTGCTACAAGCTGGGGACTGACTGGCTAAGTGGCAGTTCTGTAGAAAAGGACCTGGGGATTACAGTGGAAGAGAAGCTGCATATGAGTCAGCAGTGTGCCCTTGTTGTCAAGAAGGCTAATGGCATATAGGGCTGCATTAGTAGGAGTACTGCCAGCAGATGGACGGAAGTAATTATTCCCATCTATTCGGCACTGGTGAGGCCACATCTGGAGTATTGTGTCCAGTTTTGGGGGCTCCACTACAGAAAGGATGTGGACAAATTAGAGAGAGTACAGCGGAGGGCAATGAAAATGATTAGCGGGCTGGGACACATGATTTATGAGGAGAGGCTGAGGGAACTGGGCTTATTTAGTCTGCAGAAGAGAAGGATGAGGGGGGATTTGATAGCACCCTTCAACTACCTTAAGTGGGGTGTGACGTTCCCTGCTGATGTTATCTGGACCAGTGATCTGTTAGGTCACTTCAATCCTTCACTCAGGGAGCCAATTTTACCCTGTCTGCTGTGATAACCCCCACTCCTGGGCTATTCACGCACAGCCTCTGGCATGTAAGCTGCTCCTTGGATTGTGCAACCGAATGACACTAGCCAATATCTCCGGTCTCAGACACAACCCTAGGAACCTCCGTCTTGCAGTGCCCAGTTATGCCCACTGGATGTTGCAAGCTTATATGAGTTCATCAATTTAACAAAGAAATTGATATTTACCAGGCTTGTTCTCCCAAGGAGAGGCTCTGACACGCTTCAAACCAAACACACTGCTTTGGGAAGAGTAAACAAACAGATTTATTAACTATAAAGATAGATTTTAAGTGATTATAAGTCAAAGCATAACAAGTCAGATTTGGTCAAATGAAATAAAAGCATAACGCATTCTAAGCTGATCTTAACACTTTCAATGTCCTTACAAACTTAGATGCTTCTCACCACAGGCTGGCTGGTTGCTCTTCAGCCAGGCTCTCCCTTTGATCAGCGCTTCAGTTGCTCGGTGTGGTGTCTGTAGATGTAGGTGGAAGAAAAAAAGGAAGAGTATGGCAAATGTCCCTCCCTTTTATCGTGTCCTTTATTCCCCCTTGGCTTTCCCCCCCACTCCTTCAGAGTCAGGTGAGCATTATCTCATCACAGTTCCAAACTGACCGAAGGAAGGGGGATGACTCCCTCGAGAGTCCAACAGATTATTTTATTGCTGTCTAGGCCTTTGTCCTGTGAGGCTGGGCTCGGTTTGTCCCATACATACCCTGATGAGGTGTGAACTGCCTCTCAGCTCTTGGAGAGTTTTTGCCTGGGCTTATTTTCAGCCTCATAACTATATACATGAAACTATAACCTATAACATTACTATAACAATTACTATAACATCACCGTAATAACCATGATCAGTGCATCATGAGCCTTCTGAAGACACCCAACATGACAAACTTTACATTGGATACCACACAATCATTTTAAAAGGATGAACATGGGGGTGCTGGGTGTTCCCCTGAGGTACAGAGCATCACGGGGGTTCCAAAGGGGATGGAGCTAGGCTGTTCTCAGTGGTGGCAGATGACAGAACAAGGAGCAATGGTCTCAAGTTGAAGTAGGGGAGGTCTAGGTTGGATATTAGAGAAAACTTTTTCACTAGGAGGGTGTTGAAGCACTGGAATGGGTTACCTAGGGAGGTGATGGAATATCCTTCCTTAGAGGTTTGTAAGGCCTGGCTTGACAAAGCCATGGCTGGGATGATTTAGTTGGGGTTGATCCTGCTTTGAGTAGGGGGTTGGACTAGAAGACCTACTGAAGTCTCTTCCAACCCTGATATTCTATGATTCTACAGCAGGAACCCATTTCTCAGAGTATGTATGGATAAACTACCCACCCCCCTTGGTTATGTCCAATCAGGGAAATTGAAGCAGTCTTCCTTGATTTTATTTTTTCCCTGTCTGGGCTGTATGATCAGAAAGCAGGCATGAAGCTGAATGACTATCGAAGATAGCCTTACTCTGTAGTTAGAAATGCCTAAATATTAATTACATTTTCTGCATTGAGCCTTTTCAGTCATCTAGTTCTCTTTCATGGATTTGATATATATTTCAGGCAATGGAGATGGAGTTCATCTGAGTTTCCGTTTCAGTCTGGAGGTGAATTCATTTTTAGTATTTCATTTAAGATTGTGCTCTCACTCAGCAGCCACAGCCCACTGAGATCTCTGGCACACACTCAGGCAAGGAAATTGTAGACCAGTTATTATAAAGCAGAGCCCAGTATAGAAGAAAGACGATCTCAGATATTCAAGGGGTCTGACACATTTTTCAAAGGGATGTGAAGTAGGAATTCCAAATCCCATTATTTGTTAATAGGACCTTGTAATCATGGGTTGCTATATAAACAATATGTGCTTCTTGAATTCCCCTTAGAAGAGCTCCTTGCAGCATAGCTCAATTACACAGCAAGTTATCATTTACCAAGAATAGAAATAACAAAGAAGTCAGCAAAATTAACTTATGTCCAAAAGGTTTCTCAGGTTTTGGACTGAAGGGCAGCCTCTTCCATATGGAAACAGAGTCTTCTCCCAAACTGCTGTCTTGCTGAGGATTATGGGGGGAATCAGGGGAGCCCCAGCCTCATAATGTCCTTTCCCTGTTCATAGCACACAAGGGGTTCTCCATACAAAACACACAAATGAAAGAAAGATCCTTTTCTCATTCTCTCCCTTGAGAGAGGGGAATCAGAATAAGAGTAAAAAAAGGCAATGATGGTCTGTCTCTTATGCAGTCTTTTGCGGTCACCTCTTTGGGGCTTCAGTTATCAGCTAGTCTAGTGTCTTTAATTGGGGTCTACTTCCAACCCCTCCTCTCCCCGCACCCTGCTTTATAGCTGGTCCATGCAGTTTCAGGGGCAGTGAGGCCTACAACTGTCTCCTTGTTGACTGATCTGTCTCTGTGGTTAGTAGTCTCTGAGGTACAGAAGTCTTCTTCCCATTCACCACCCTGGCCTGTGGCAGTTTTCCCCCTTTTAAGCTCTTCCCCACCAGGAAGAGAAAGGTACACCCGGTTAGTGCTGAATGAGCCCAGAGAGCTCCTTAGTCTCCTGTCTATTGGAGTGAGGGTGTGCTCCTTCACAGGGATATATTCAATAAGTTGCAGCTTCCCTACAAAAGCATTATAAAAATGTTCCCTTTACTCAAGCCAGGCAGGTTTTGCTAGTATCAAAGCAAAATATAGTTGGCTATTACCATGAAATAGCATTAGCATACATAGAAAAGAAGCAGGACGTTTAAAAAAATATCTCACATAAGTAGCCTGCTCATTTCACTAGACTTCACTGTAGCCGAGGAACTGTGAAATTTCCATAATAATCTAGAGTGGAGAAAAACAAACAACAATTTTATTGATTGGGAAATTACATCCTGTTGCTGAATATAAAATTCTACAGCTCTGTTCAATGGCCCTTTAACAGCACTGAACGTATATATTAGTTTATAAGTGGAAATGCAATGTAAATAAAATATTCAGTACAGTCTGGCTGCAGACACATTCTGATAGTATTCCAACGTAGAAACCCAGGAGTTTAGACATATATTTGAATTCCATATCCTAGACCATTAGCTAGTGGCATCTGCTAGCTTTGTGGTGATGATTTGGTCAGTTGCTACATGGCATGTATTTCTAACCAAAAGCATGGTACCTATAAGATGTAGTCTATGAGACGGCCCTGATTTTTGGAGGGGAGCTGCTTACATTCCTACAAAAGAGCACTACAGTACTTTGCAGCAATGATCCCCCACACTCCAATTTACAATAAAATTACTGCAGTGTTTTGGATGGTTACTGCAGAGTTCAGTGATATTTTTTCAATAGGCCTGTTTTTCTAGCAGGAAGCAAAGTGCTCTGTGTAGACTGGGAAGGAGGGAGGGATAAAGCCATAGAAAATGAACCATGGAAAGCTTTAGAGTGGCCACTAACAGAGATTGGGACTATGACTCTGGTGATATCAATGGTTGCCATACCATGACATGCCTGGGTATGTCAAAGATGAGGACAGTGCACCTGCTGTTTCAGAACTGGGGATGGATGGAGCCCTGGCTAGGTACCATGTATATGCTTCCCCTGTTGCCTCTCTTGTTCTTTAATGCTGGATTTATGGGCTGGGAAATGCAACTGAAGAATTGAGAGGGTTACCTCCATTTCATAGTGAATATCACAGCTGGGGTTCTAGCTCTATCTGCTGTGAATGTTTATGGCACAAACTACCTGGGCAACTATTAGATATAATCTTGGGACAGAATCTTGCACCCGCTACTGGTTAAAGAGCTTATTGCTCTAAGTAGACTGAACTCACTGAACAAGAGAGCTACTGCTGGTAGTAAGCACTATCCGCACTGGTAAGTGTCTACAGGATTGGGCCCTAGTCTTGTTACATTGACCTGTTAGCTGATGAAAATATCCTGTCATAACTTAACTCAAACGGTGTGGTTAGGATTGTTTTATTTTGCATCTTCTCCTGTAAATGTGACTAAACTCTCAAGGCCAAATGCCCCACTGTTTTGCCCCTGGTGCAGTCATTTACATACCCATGCATAATAGGTGTGAAATGCTACCAAGTCAGAATGACAGTGCTTTGCACAAGGGTAATGACTTCCCAAAGGGCAGTGCACTGGAGAACAAGATCCTAGAATTCTCCCTTTAGCAGTGCTGCTGTTGAATATGCTGAAGCCAGGTGCTGTTTATAGATGTTTTCCTACATGCCTTGCCCTGGAAATAATATTTGGGTGGATTTTCTTTTCTTTTGGGTGCAGGGGGTTATTGTGTAGCTGCATAAAAGCCAATTGAACAGTTAATGCTTTAACCTTGCGTATAATTTATACAATAAACAAAGTCACATGTTTCTCTAATAATTTAGATGTAAGCAAATGTTGATTTATTCAGGAAGGCTACTGCCCGCAGCAAAGCCTGCAGCACTGAAATTTGAATTAAACTAGGACAGAAGCAGGCTAGCCTATAATAACATTTGTATAATTTTATTTTTGCCCTTGGCTCAGTTCATTTCCTTCTACAGTAGATGCATGAAATTGGTTCTTCAGCCACCTTTAGCTGATGTTCATTGATATCAGGGGTAGGCAGAGAAGCAAGCTTTTTTAGACTTTGTGTTTCCAGTCATAAGGCTGTGAATTCCTAGGTCATTTATGACAATGATTTTTTCCCGTGTATTTTGCTCGTTGCAAATATCTCTGAACAGCTCCATTTAACCTGGAGATATAGGGATTTTTCTGTGTGGGGACTCTTAGAACAGAGACTGTTAAACAGATGCAAATGTTGTATTGTTTTTATTCTTTTATTCAGGCCTGAGGGCATGAAATGTGAGTTCTCTTACTCTGCTTTCAACACTGAAAGAAAGGACTGTTGAAATTTTAAAAATGGTGGTGAAAAATAAGCACTAGTACAAATACCTGGAATGGATCCCTTGATTTGATTTCTCCTTCAACTTCCCCTTCTAGGAGGAGAAAACACACTGAATAATGGATGGGTCGCAGAGAAATACAAGGCAGTAATTCCATCAGTGGTTTCTGGTGACAACCTAAGCCACAGTTTCAAAGCTCAAATGATTCACATCACCAGATGTGAATAAAGTGTTTTCCTTTGTCCCGGGGAGGTGGGGGGCAGCACGATGGACTACCAATTGGAGGATCCACGTTAGAGTCTGAGACTCAGTCCTTTGTTTCCAGGCTGGCAGGAGCTTGGAATGCAAAGGGATTGCTCAATCCCTTTTGCGGAGTAGCAGCCCTTGTATTATTCTGCAGTGACTCCTCTGGCCCTCTTGAGAACTGGCCTGATATGCTCTGGAGGGCATTGTGTTTCATTTTCCTCAGCCAAAGGGATGATCATTATGATGTGCAGCCTTTCCGGCCTGAGGAGTGAAAACAAAACTCTGGCTAGAGAGTGGGGGCAGGGAGAGGGTACTGGCAGAAAACTGATAATGTCTCTATCTGTGACAAGGATCATATTTTAAGTGCATCCAGGACTATCAAGAATGTGAATAATAAGAGGGACTCGAGGTTTTTTTTCCAGACTTAGCCTGGCCAGGTGCAAAACTCTCACAAGCAGTTGCTGAGGTAGTGGTAGGAGCCTTCATACTCAAAACACCCTGTGTTCAGGGATTTTATGGCTGTGGTACTTGCTGAAGAATAACTTAATATTTGTAGCCCTTTTGGTTATAAAGAAAATCTTCCAAACATGAACCAAAGATAAGCCCAATGTAGTCCTGTCTGCAAAACAGACAGGCTGAAAGTCTGAGGCCATGTCTGCACTACAAAATTATGTTGACCTGACTTCCGGTGGCCCTATTCCGACATAGTTATTAAATCACGTGTGTGTACGCACACTGGGCTCCTTGTGTCGGCACTGCACGTCCTCACCAGGAGTGCTTGTACCGATTGTATTGTCAGTGTGGGGTGTTGTGGGATGGCTCCTGAAAGCCAGTATCGGTCAAAGTAAGCAAAGACGCTGCATCAACCTAATTACATCGACCATAACCCTACGCTGCTCGGGGAGGTGGTGTTACTAAATCGACGTAATTTACGACGGCAGGAGCCAAATTTAAATGAAGACACTTCCACAGCTAGGTCGACACAAAGCAGCTAACAGAGACAACCCGTGCCTGCCGATAGTGGGAGCTCAGTCCATATGAGCATGCTCAGTACAAGCCAAGCCGCAAAACTGGGGGCGGGAGGGAAACGTGACCGGGCATGCCCCCCTACCTGCGTCACCTCTGGCAACTTACATTGACCTATCCCCATAGGGTAGACCAGGCCTGAGCTCTGAGAGCTGTGAATGCTCCCCATTTGTGCCAATTGCATGTTCATTCTGAAACCTAAACATGGCATTTCAAATGCCAACACTGTTAACTATTTTCACTGCTGATTGTTTTGGCAGAAATATCCAGCTAACATGCTTGTCCATCATTGTTGACTATCAGCAGGTATATTGGTACAGAAAGGCAGCTGTCTGCAGGGATGGGAAATGAAAAGTTCAGGTCCCCCAGTTAAAAACATTTAAAGCAGGGACGGGCAAACTTTTTGGCCTGAGGGCCACATTGGGTTTCAGAAATTGTATGGCAGGCTGGTTAGGGGAGGCTGTGCCCCCGCCCCCTATTCACCCCCCTCCTTGCTTCTCACCCCCTGATGGCCCCCTCCCGGGACTTCTGCCCCATGCAACCCCCCCGTTCCCTGACGGCTCCCCCCAGGACCCCTGCCCCATCCACCCCTCTGTCCCCTGACTGTCCCTGCAACCCCTGCCCCTATTGCCCCCCACGCCCCATTTAACCCACCCTCTGACCGCCCCGACCCCATCCACACACCCGCCCCGTGACCACCACCCCAAACTACCCTGCCCTCTATCCAACCCCTCCCCCCTGCTCCCTGCCCCCTTACCGCGCAGCACAGAGCACCGGTGGCTGGCAGCGCTACAGCCTCACCACCCAGAGTGTTGCATGGGTGTAGTGTCGTAAATTGTTCTCTGCAACTGCTACCAGTAGCCCATTCCTATGTGGAGCAGTTTAATACACCACACCAGCAGCATGGTGCGCTGAGGCTGCAGGGGAAGGGGAGCAGCGGGGGAGGGGTCGGAGGCTAGCCTCCTGGGCCAGGAGCTCAGGGGCCGGGCAGGAGGGTCCCACGGGCCGGATGTGGCCCATGGGCCATACTTTGCCCACTTCTAATTTAAAGTAATCTCTGACCGTGCCAAAAAGTGGGACTGAAAGAAGAGCTGCATCTCCACCCCACAGCCAAATGCCTCAATTGCCTCACAAGTGCCACCAAAACCAAACCAAACTGGACTGCTAGGAAAAGATACTGTCTTACAAGTAGCAGCAATTGCATTGTTTTTCAGTTAATCATCCAATTCTGTTGGCGTTAGAGCTGATCAGGAATTTTTCACAGGAAGGATTTTCCAGTGGAAAATTCATTTTCCACAAAATCTAATTTCTGCAGGAAAATTTCACAGAAAACGTTGGTTTTCCATTGGAAAAATCATTCCTCGCTTCACAGATCCCCCATTCCTCAGCAGCCCAGGCTCCCCAGCTCCAGAGCAGCCTGCCAAGTGGACTACTTCAGAGTCAGGGCCCACAGGGCTGCCTGGCTCCCTGCCTGGTGGGCTGCTGGGGCTACACAGGCAGCTCAGGGAGCCTAAGAAATGTTTTCACAAAGTCGAAAGGGACTTTTTCTGAACTAAATATCTGAATTCCTATTCTGGGGGAATTTCTAAATGTAAAGATTTTGTTCTGTTTCTGAACTAGTTTGTTTGTTTGCTTTTTCATTTGAGAATTTCCCACAGGACAGGAATCATAGTTCCAGGCCAGCTCTAGTTGTACGGCTATGAGACCTGTAGAAATCCAAATCCACTGTGGTGTGATCAGGATCCAAATGTGGGAAAACACAAACAACTGTATAAATATCCCTGTCTTTGAGGGCCAGATTATAACCCAGCTCGTGCAACCACACATGAGAGTAAAAGGACATAACTTCCTCTCTGGTGCTGACCACCCAGATTGTGGATAGGAGTGCAGATGAGACCAGCCTCTGTGGGGTGGTATGTCCCTTCCCTTCTTCCCCACAAAGATGGATGGGAACCTTGGCTCTGCTCCCACCCCACACTTCTCCCCAGTGGGCTGAGTAGCATAGCTGTGCCAGCACACCAGGGCAAGAATACTGCACCAGGAATAAGCTGGGTATTTCCCTTACAGAGCATGTGGAAACCAGGAGACAGATTGTGACTATTAAAGTGACAATCTGCCTTCCAGTCTGCTCCTTGGGCAGCACAACAGAGTGCTGCCCCTACCCTGGGGCAAAAACCATGATTGAGCCTTTAATTATCTTATTAGTTGAAATGTAAGCAGAGTCAGGATGAGCTCTACCCTGACATCTGGTGGTGGGTTGTGGAAAAGAACTTCAGGGGCTGATCTCATTTGCATAGGCACATCCACCTCGCCTAGATGGTCACTTTGGCTGCTGTGGGATCCCCAGTTTCTCTGTTATTGGGGCAGGAAGAATAAAGTGGTGTTATCCTGATTATGTGAATCAAGGACAGTGAAACTGTACTTAGCTTTTTGTTATGATGGAGGGACTCACCATCAACTAAGTAGCTCTCATTAGGCAAGGGACATGGGTTCCAAAACTCAGTGAATAAAGAGAGGCTAGGGACAGGCATTTGTACCTTGTGGTATGGGTCCTAAGTGCTAACTGCTTCTCCACTGTGTAATAGCAGAGCTAATTTTGATTCCATTAGGAGTCTGGTTACAGATTGCAGAGCTGAACTCATCTTGGGCCAATGGTGCCCTAGCACTGGGGCTCTCCTACTAAGAGCTGAAATCACTGAGTACTGTGTTAAGTAGTAGGGGGCCTGAAGATATATTGGTGAGCAGCTGGCAGGATGGCTACTGGGAGGGAGCAGCTGGCAGTGAAGGCTGCAGCAGAAACCTACAGAGAGGCAGGGTAGTCGGCCATCGGAGCAAGCAAGGTGCCCCTTTACTCTTTCTTCCCCTTCCCTCCCCCATTTCCACACAGGCTGGGGGGGGTTAAAACTCTGCAGATGAATTTTTGAACTCTGGACTCACCAAGGACGGAGACAGAGACTTTGGGTTGTTGGACTTTTGGGACTTTGGGTGACTTTTGGGTTGCTGGACTCAAGAACCAAAGGGAAAGGACATGGCCCAATTTGCTTGGGGTGGGTTTTTGCTCATGGTTTGTGTTATGAATCCTGTTGGTGGTGTTTCCCCAACATAATGCCACATTGTTTCTCTCTGTTATTAAAAGTCTTTTGCTACACTCAGACTCTGTAGCTTGTGAGAGGAGAAATATTGCCTCTTAGAGGCACCCAGGGGGTGTGATATATTTGTCCCAGGTCACTGGTTGGGGGCTCAAGACGGTTTTGCATTGTGTTATTGGAACCCCTAGATACTGAACCCGCCCTTGTTGCTGCCAACTCTGACGGGCAGAAGGGTTACAGAAACATTGGACAAGATCCTCAGCAGGTGCAAATTTGCATAGCTGCTGGATCCGGCCCAATGTTTTACAAACCCTTACAGAAGTAGCCAGATTTACACTGTTAAAATCATTCTTGGGTATTGTTCCAATATGCCGGTTTTGGACTATTGTTGTAAACTTATCCAAATGCAATTTTTTAAAGAAACTATTGTTGTAAAAGAAATTACCTTGATAAGAATGTGATCATCATCCTTTCTCCAGTTAAATAAATAAATAAATAAATACCCCTTTTCTTCCTCCCCGCATCCCATCTCCCCTGCTAGATCCAGATTAATAATGACATGTATTTGGCATTAAAAATCACAATCCATCACTCTGACATCAGATCAGTGGACTGTGACTTTTATGACATCAGAGCAATTGATTATATGACTTTTTTATGTGTAGTTTACTATGCAATTATTGCTCTCCTCCATATATTACATGCTACTGGAATAGCCCAAGAGATAAAAAGGAAACTCCGCAGTGGCGAAGTACAGTAGTTACAGACCTGTCATAAAAACTATAAAACAGAAAAGCCTTTAAATATGACAACATTTCTATAAATGAGTCCTAGCTGACTCTCCTTGGTAGCACTGTGCCTATCTTACTGTATTTACCACATCCAGTTAATCCCGTATCTTCTTCCCATAAACCTACATGGTTAACAAGATAAGCAAGCCTGCTAGGCTGAGTTCTATGAGGCAACTGCTAATCCCTTCTTCCTTTAGCATCTAACACAGAGACAGTTTCAAATGAAGGAGAATGTTTATATGTTCGGTGCCCTTCCCACTGAGCTACGTTCACAACTTCTGTCTAAACAGGCAAAAGAAAAGCCAACAATGAGAGTGAAAGGGAGGTTGCTTGTTGTCACAACATTCCTGAAAGACGACAGATGTGTGCTTGAAAAAAAAAACAAAAAAAACCCCATGCCATTAACACTGGATTCCAGCCCAGGGTAAATAGTCCTTTCATGGGTGAGCTATGACTTGTGTGGCAGTGGCTAAAAGATTGGGTTCTTTAGAAGCATGCTGTACACCTACACTTTCCTGAACCCAGCTATCCTGTCTGGGGTTGAATTCAGTAGAAGTTCAGGGTGTTCAGAACCAAGCAGAATCTGGCCTTCTAACATTAAGGGCTACATTCAATGCACAGGTATACACAGAGGGGCTCCTCTGGAAGTATGGAGTGAGGACAGTGGTGCTCATTTTCAGGGCAGTTTTTGGCTTTTGTTGCTCTGTGGAAGGATAGGACCCCACAGTGTAAACTTTAGTCAAAGATAAACACTTGTTCTTTTTTATCTTAAGTGACTTTAGTGCAGGTGGGAAATGCTGTATTCAGGTGCAAGAAGCAAGTCGTTTGTGCATCACTTTTCCCCATGTGTGAGAAGGGGGTAAAAAGACCTATCCACCTCAGGACTGCAGTAAGGCTTCATTAAATAATTTAACATTTGTAAAATGCTTTGGGATGCTCTCACAGAATGCACTCTAGGAATTCAAAATATTATATATAACAAGCATTCCATTGGCCTGCTAGAGACTAAGGTCCTCTGTCCTGAGAAATGAAATAGAATGGGTCAAAGCAGTGCATCTTTTCCCCCCCTAATGTGCTCCATGCCTGATCTGAAGAGCTTATTTAGGCCTGCAAACATAGTTCTTTGGTTTTCTTCTAAAGTTGCCAACCAGGGTTCCATCAGTTGGGTGGGCATCAGTACACTGAAAACTGGAGTGCAACCACAATTTCATTTCATAAAAGCCATCATGTGTGCAGCCATTAGATGGCACCAATTTGCTGACCTTGCTTGTTTTATACTAATGTGTTGAGATGATCAAATGGCTGGACGTTGCATGATCAGAAATGAAATGAGGTTGTGAGGGGCCTAATGCGGGTTGCTCCAAATGAAGACAAGTTGAGGGAGGCTAGGCTACATTGGTATGGACATGTCTAGTGGAGACCCACGAGTTATATTGGGAGGGTAGCCCTTGCAATGATTGTGAATGGAAGACAGCTAAGGGGGAGGCCAAAGACTCAGTACGTGGACCGGATATAAGTGGACCTTAGAGAAACTAATTTGCACAACAACCAGGTCTACAATCATGATTTTTAGAAGAAGGCTATAAAAGTAGGAAAGTGGCAAGAAAGAAGAAGACTGACCTGGCATGATCTGAGCTAGGAACCTGAAGGTGGACTGCACCCTTGCCCATTTCCTGTCCTGTGAGCCATCCAGCCCTCCCAAACAATTGCTTTTTAGCAGACTCTGTGTGTGTATTTAGCCTCAGTGATAGCGATTAGCTACCCAAGATGATGAACAATTAGCACTTATCCCTGCTATAAGTTTAAAAAAAAAACAAAAAAACCTTACAAGTGGCCTTGTCAGACATCAGGGTGATTCTATGAGCAGTTTAGGGCACAGGATATTGACAGCAAGCAAGACAAGCTTGAACACTCACCTTTAACTCATTCTCATTTATATGCAGACCAAGCAGCAAAATTGTTGTTCAGCTGGAGGCATATTTAGTTGCTGAATGTTCTGCAGATGTCTTGCAGGCTGTATAGATAAAGGCATTTAAGATGCTGATTCATAACAGCACATCTTTCTTCTTTTAACATTAAAAAATTCCTACTTTCTTTGATGGATTTGGAATTTTTAGGATTCAAACTAGTATGCCATTTGTTTAGAGAAATGTAACGCCCTTGCAATGCTTGGAACCTGCTAAAACCCTTGTTCCTTTTCATTAGAAAAACTAGCTTTGTTACTGTAAAAGCAGTATTTCCTCTTGTTATGAAATCAAGGAATTTCTGTTGAATATGACCGTACAGCATATCCTATTGTAGCCATGTACGAAAACGATTATTGTTTAGGTAAGCACCAGCAGTATGCTCAGTGGTGCCCATGATGCACAAGGAGTCCTGGTCCCTGCCCCAAGGAGTTTATAATTGAAGGGACAATCCTGCAAACCTTTGCTCATGCCTGTAGTCCCATTGAAGTCAGTGACACTGAGTAAAGATTACTCGTATGAGCAGGGGAGTGTTGCAGGATCAGGCCTGTGAATTGTAAGTTCTGTGGAGCAAGGGTTGTGCCTTGACTACCTTTACCTTATAGCCTACAGTTTAGAACCACATATTGTCTGTTAATTTTTTAGTATTTCCTAAATCTCTGTTTTCAAAAGTAATCAGATTAAAAACCAGATTTGTCCTGAGTTATATGTTAATGGTAATCTGAGTCCTACAATACTTTTTTTTCCTCTGGTGACCCCTCCATTGTGGTTACTTAGGTGTCTAGCGATTTAGCAAAAAGATACCCATAACTTAGGCAGAAAACTGGACTCCATTTAAAAAAAAAAAAAAACCATAAAAGCTGGGAAGGAGGCAACTTGATGTGGCATGGCTCCTAGCAATGAGAAAGCGTGAGTGCATGCTGAAGCTTAGAAATAGAAAGTGATGTCCTCATAAAAATATGGCTCTAGGCTGGTGTGCCACTAGAAATTCTTCTGTCAGTTTAGAATATTTAGCTCTAAGGGATCTCTACTTTCAAATGGATCTTTTGATGCAAAATAGGCTGCACAGACTGAGATAGCGTTGAGGTATGGAGAGCAGCATTTGCTCCCACTTATGTTTGGTAAACTGAAGATTTTTAGATAGACTTTTTGATCATAACGTGTTGAGGTGGGTTACCTTATTGGTGTTAGAGCTCTCTGGGCCTTTCTAAGTGAAAAATGTTACTGATATCTGGGCAGCTAAATAATACTGAAAGCTTCAACACTGCTGGTTATCAAGGGAACCTCTTAGCCTAATTTGAAAGCTCAAAGCTTCAGGCAACAGAATTTTTTTTTTTTTTTTTTTTTGGTTACAGGCTCTTTTGTGTGATGTTCCAGTGCAGTATATCCAATCAATGATGCAATATCAGGCGCAGTACCATCGTGTGGATGTTTATTCCCCCCGTGTTTTGTATTTGACTTGTTAAACTGCAAGAAGAGTTGGGGGAACAAACAGAAAAAGAAACTCCTACAGTCCCTTGCTGCAGAAATTTAAAACAAGCAAACACACAAGCCTCACTGCTCAAAGAGAATGAAAAGAGCAGAGAGTGAAAATATATACATATGTATATACATGAACAAAACATGAGCTGCAGTCATAGCAATCTGAGCTTCAATGTGCCAAACAAAAGGGGTTATTCCTCCAAGCAATCTTTGTGCTGAAAAATATAGGACACAACAAGACTGAATTATGATCACATTGTAGATTCCATTATAAGACTGTACAGTAGCAGTACAGTAGATTCCACTGGAAGATTATAGTCAATTTTTATCCTGCTTCTTCTTTAAGCAGCAGTGCTAAGCATGCTAGGGAGAAAGAGAGAGGACTAAAATACAAAGGAACCAGTTGACAGGCTCTCCAGTCATTCCTCAGAATGTGGACAATTGAAACACCTATTGTAAACGATGTGTGATATACTGTATTCATTCCATTTCCTCTTCCAAAAAATAAGAATTCTGTCCAGGTGGAACTTTCTAAGAGAGCCAAACAACAATGAGCTAGATCATCCCATGGCATAATTCAGAACGGCATGATTCATTTACACCAGCTGAGGTGTAAAATGCCCCCCTCCCGGCCCGGTAAAAAATTAATGCTAGGGATGGATGGAGAGAGTGTTGTTCAGAGTAGGGTTAGGGCTGAGGTTCCAGTCTGAGGCCAAATCAGGGCTTTGGATTTGATAGTGCCTACACTTCATGAAATTTTGGCCCCAAAAGGCCAAAATTGTGCTAAGTCAACAGATATTGTGTGGTTTCCACAGTTTTATGACATCTTCCACCCATTAGCTTTTCTTGTGAGATTCTGCATCCAACCCAGAAACAAAGGCAGAAGGGAAGGGTCAGATCTGGGGTTCAAATATGAATGTCTCACCTAAAAATTGAAAGGGTTTGGATCAGAAGTTTTGATTCTGGCCAATTTCTAATTGATACAAGAATATCTGTTTCTTGTACCATAGGTATTTCCCTTGCTATTATTGCAGATAACAGGCTTGCAAGATTTTCACTCCCAGCCCAGCTTCTCCTTCTGCTCTATCCTAGAGTAACTTTGTAACCCTGTGCTTGTGACATCAATGTAGCCAAGGAAGCAACTGTGACATCAGTGCTGAGCATTGTCACTTCATATGGTCAAGCAGAAGGCAAAGCTAGGTGAGAGAGAACACCTATTTAAACACAAGTGTCCACGATCACTAGGGAAAAGGGCAATGAAAACAGTGCAAGGAATCAGAAAGGTGAATAGATGAATGGTCAGATCTGGCATACTGGAATGTCATCTCACTATATGGAAGAGTCCCTCATTTTTGGCTTGATCCTGCAAGCTGCTGTCTGGAGATGCTGAGAGTCTTTAATTCTCACTGATATCAGTGGGAGGTGAGGGCATTCCGCACTTTGGAGGATCTAGCCCTTAAAGAGACAGTAATTATGCATCAGTCATTTGAACTTTTTCAAAGCAGCTGCCTTTTGCTTTCATCTTTTTACTGAAAAGGATGCCAAAAACATCAGCGTACAGCTATCTGTAGTCTCTCATGAAAGTAAAGCATCAGTGAAAGGACAGTTGACCCCAAGGATTCTAATGCTGTTGTCTTGATACCTTATTAAGCCTTTTGCTGCATGAGTCCTCACAATGCTTTCACAAAATTTCCTTTACACCTAGAAGATGTCACAGTCAGTGAAATCATAATACTGAAGGAACTGGGATAGAAGTAACAATTCTGCAGCTACATGCTGCATTTTAACTCCACAAGCGAGACACCATCCAAAACGAAGTGCAATGACAGCTTAGTAACAGATCCATCCCCTATTGCAGACTATCTTGTGAGGGGATCCAGTTCATTATCTAACAAGCCTTGCTTGGTTTTAATTGTCATGATCCTAAGACACCAAAGTAGAGAATAGCAGAGGATACCAAGTGATGCTGAATAAAGTTATCAAAAATAAATGTGTACTGCCTTTCTTATATCACATGGTAAATCCTTAGGGTTACTCTCTGATGTCTTTACTCAACTTGTAGTCAGTTCTGACTCATGTCACCTGGAAAATGGGGATAATGCTGATAGCAGCTAATATCTGTCTCTCAGAGATAGTGTGATGCTTAATTAATTAATGCTGGCAGAGCATTTTGAGCTCTTTGGATAAAAGGTTCCATGGACTAATAGAAGTGTAGAGGTGGGAGGGACCACAAGAGGTCATCTAGTCCAGCCTCCTGTTCTGAGATAAGACGAAGTAAACCAAGACCATCCCTGTCTAATGTGTTCCTAAAAACTTTCAATGACAGAGATTCCAGAACCTCCCTTAGAAGGCAATTCCAGAGCCTACATGCCCTTATAGTAAGCAAGATTTTTCTAATATCTAACCTAAATCTCCCTAGCTGCAGATTAAGTGCGTTACTTCTTGTCCTACCTTCAATGGACATGGAGACCAACTGATCATCATCCTCTTTATAACAGCCCTTAACATATTTGAAGATTGTTATCAGGTCCTCCATTCAGTCTTCTTTTTTCAAGAATAAACATTCATTAATTTTTTTTAACCTTTCCTTATAGGTCAGGTTTTTCTAACCCTTGTGTTATTTGTATTGCTCTCCTCTGGACTCTCTCCCAGGGCTTAATTTGTGCCAGGGCTTGCCAGGGTTGAGCTCTGGCTGCACCTCTAGCCTTGGCAGTTCATAACCCTGGCACCTCTGGGCTTGCCCCATCTGTTATGAAAGTAAAAAAATTGCTTGAGCCCCAGCACCTCTCTGCTCTCTCCTATTTCTCCATATCTTTCTTAAAGTGTAGCACCCAGAGCTGCACACAGTACTCCAGCTCAGGTCTCACCAGTAGAAGTGCCAAGAATTATCATTATTATTATTAGGAAGCACATGTGAGCCAGCTGGCAATTCCCACCTCGATGAAGTCAAAAGAGGGTAGCAGGCCTGGCTAGGCCCATGACTGATTTGGGCTTGAGTGTCACAGCAAGTTGTGTCAATTTTGGCAAAACTAGTTAAGGGTTTGCACAGTTTAACGTGAAGTTTTTAGATTCCCTCAAAACACAACTCAGCAAACTCAAAGCTATGCAAACCAAAACAATGGGT
The DNA here is from genome assembly GCF_965140295.1 of Lepidochelys olivacea. Classification (NCBI taxonomy): domain Eukaryota; kingdom Metazoa; phylum Chordata; order Testudines; family Cheloniidae; genus Lepidochelys; species Lepidochelys olivacea. The sequence continues at coordinate 80,415,245 of NC_140412.1, forward strand.
TTGGCATCATTTTAGTTAGGTCACAGAAATGGAGGAATTAAATCAAACATTAAGAACATAGAAACTATCAAGAGACCAAGGTGATGGAATTAATTTACCTAGGAATCCCTGTGACAGATTTGCAGATCTAAGTGTAGGAGTATACTGCAAACCCCAGTATCAAATAATAAGACAGGTAGTATGTTAAGAAACAATAGAATCTTCAAAATCTGATGTGACAATAATAACAACTACTAACATGATTTTAGCTACCCTATTTTACCTTGTTGGTTAGTACGTCATAGTACAGTTTAGAGAACCAGTTAATCAATACATCTTTGTCCAGATCTTCCACTAGCTGTGAGCTCAGGAATCCCTGGCATTTAGCCTACGGGCTAGGTTTTTCCCTATCTCTGTCCTTAAAATCATTGTGCTTCTGGGGGGATGGAGTGTGCTTGCTGGCTATACCACATGTAAAGTGTGCCCAAGAAAATACTTGTTATAATAATAATGCAATAAATGACTCATTTTTCAACTGGCAAGTTTTAACTCCTAGAGTAGAGGAGGTGACCCTTGATTTAAACTGAGGCAATAATACACAGGATTTAGTCCTCAGGATTAAGGCACATGCTTAAATCCCACTGAAGACAATTAGATTTAAGCATGTGCTTAAGTACTTTACTGAATCAGTGCCTAAGTTCAGAAGTTGAGTACAGATGCTCCACTGGGGAAGAATGCTCACAGTGTAAGTAGGTTTGGTATGTGAATAGATGAAGAAAAACTTTTAATGTGCAAACTTTAAAACTCTGAGGGAATTAGCAGTCTGAAGGGCTAAATAAAGAACGTAAATTCCGTGGAATCGGCTTCCAGCTATTTCAGAGTACCATCTCAGAGGAGCAGATGATTGGTGTACATACGCATGAAAAATAAAAAGCAAAAAGTCTACAAGTTAATCAGGGCTAACAAAATATTCTTTAAAAAGTTGAAACCCTGGTCAAAAGATATCCAGCTAATACATCAAATGCAATCTGTGGAGCTGTGGTGTGTGGGAGAGAGGCTCTCTCTTGCAGACATACTAGGGCATACTGATTGTATCTAGCCATATATAGTATTTCCAGATGATGGAATTTACATATCTTATTGAAATTCTTTAATAACCCACAGAGCTTTGAAGTCTTGGAAAGTGCTGTTTTTTAATGTTTTCTTTTTTCCCCCATTTCCGTCTTTTTAAAAATGTAGGTAATTCAATAGGAAAAATCCTCCATTAATAGAATATTCAAGTTGCACATTTAATCACTTAAAAATCAGGAAAGCCTAAAGTTAAGGCTGCATGCATAACCTTAACTCTGCCCCTTTGCATTAAGATACAATAGTGCTCAGCTATCATGGTGGAGGGCATACATTAAGAACCTAAACAAAATAGAACAGAAGTCTTTAATTACATGATTGCACACTATTTTGCAAGTAACACACTATAATAGCACATAATCGAGGGGGGGCCAGACAGTAATTATTTAATGACAGACATTGAGATTCAAAATGTTAAAAGCTTTATAACCATTAAAACACAAATTGCCAATGTCACATGTCAAAATATGCAAAGAAAATATCCTTAAATCCAACTCTAATAGAATAGCAGCATCTTTCTTACTTTGCTTCTCTGTAAATGTTGATTATTATCAAAGGAAATTTTTTTTCCTCATCTTGTGTGTATGGTGAAATCAACATTCACCAACAAAAATCTAATCCTTCCAAGCCTACTGATGGGAGATGCCAACTGCAATGGTGTGTCCTAAACCCTGCCCTTCTCACAGAGCTAGGCTAACTCTGGGCTGCAGGAAGATGCTTATCTCTACTAGCAATCCATGCTAATAGATGTGCTCAGAAACCACCTAATCCTACACAAACTAGGGGAGGAAGAAGAAGGCCCTCCCTTATACTCTTTAGGCCAGTGGTTAGGGTACTCACCTGGGATGCAGGAAACACCAAGTTTAAGTCTCCCCTCTGTCTGACGAGGAAAGGATTTAAACAGGGATCTCTCATCTTTTAGGTGAATGCTCTAACCACTAGACTGTGGAATATTCTGCTGTGGGGCTCCTTTAAATCTCTCTTATTGAAGTTGTTACTCTTTAATTCAATAACTGAATAATAAAATATGAATTGGGCCACAGAAAATATGAGATTCACTCTATAGGCCAGTGGTTAGGACCCTCACTTGTATATGGCAGATTCCTGTTTAAATCCCTTCTTCTGAGTAGGTAGGGGGGATTTGTATCCCACACCACAAGTAGGTGCCCAAACTACTGGGCTAAAGGAACTCTTCTTCCCATTCCTCCTGCCCTGTTTCGCATGGAGTTATGCAGCCTCCAATCATGCCTACCAGGGCCTAGCTAGGCAGAGAACTGCCTATTTTCCCCCAATTCATGAATTGCTCTGGGGTTTAAGCAAGAGATAGGCATCCCCCTGCTTACAAGGAGGCAGCAGGCAGAAACATAGGTGCCTAGGGAACTTTTACTGCAAAAACTTGGATGCCGAGTGAGTTTAGACACCCATGGGGTTTGGCAGCAGCTGACAGGGGGTTTTGTGGATCCAGTAGTGTCTAAAAACAGGACTTGGTACTTTTGTGGATCCAGGCCTGTGTGATCATATAAATTCTGTATAAAATACAGGTTGTTTCTAACTGAAAGTTGGCAAATATTCAAGCTCTTTCCACAAAGTTAAGTCAGCTCCAGGTGTATAACCTAGTTAAGATAACTTCTGTGGATTTTTTAAAAAGTTTTTTATGAAGTCTCTAACAAAAGATGATTAAAGAAAGACACAATCTTATGTTGTAAAAACTGGCCTGGAAGCCAGGAACTCTTGACTTTTAATTTTATTTTTTCTGGTTTATAGATTCGTTCCATAAAGAGCCTGACTCTGACACTGATTCTTCCTGTGTCTTTGGAAAAGTCATGTAATTTCTCTGACTCTGTGTCCCATCTGTGTAGAGGAGTTTTATGATTCAAATTGGTTAATGTGTATACAGTGCTTGGAAGACTGCTGGCCTGATCCTCCCTGTCACAGGGTGGCACTAGCTCTTTAAGCGAGAAGAGGCCAGTGCCCTTGTGACTTGTCAGCTGACTCCGAGTTGGGCTTGAAAGAGAGCACCTGAGCTCTAGAGGAAAGAAGATCAGGTGATTCAAAGATCTGGAGGGGCAGAGCCTGAGCAAATCATGAAGGGGCAGGTGGGAACTATCTGAAAACAGAGAAGAGACAAAAGGCACAGTGGAAACTTGCCTGAGGGAAAGAGCTGCAGGAGAGCAGTAACTGTGATGTGGGGGATGTGTTCTGAGGAAGCACAGGGAGCACGCTGGGCTCCTGGGGAAGGCTCTGAACTGAAGTAGAATCTGTAAGGATTGTAGGAAAGTAGGCTGGGGTGAGGGCTCTGCCCCAAGGTGGTGACTCGGGAGCACAGAAGGTAGGCTGCAGTGGAGCTGTGTGCTGTCAACTCCAAAAAAGGGTTTAGCTGAGCCAGAAGGGGACAACGCTAGCAGAATTTCACAATGCTCTTGTTCTCTAGGTAGATATCTGAGTAGAGGCAGCATAAGTGGCTGCTGGAAAACCAGAGGAGCCAGGAGTCTGCTGTAATCACAAGTGTAAAACTGATGTATACAGACAACACTCAGTAGAAGCATGAAACAATGCCCTTTTGCTGCTGTCCCCAACTTTATGGCTAGCATACAGAGCGTGGAAATGGCAATCTGTCTGTCTTTTCCTATATGGATGATCACCTACACCAAACACATTTGCTTGGAGAAGTCACTCAGGATTTGTTCACCCAGGAGATTGGAGAGATTAAAAACCAAAGCAGCTGAGTAGGGCCAGTGCTTGTTGGGAGTGGGAAGGGTCACTTTGCAGGCTAACATATGAGTATTGCGCCAGCGCAAGCCTGTGGCTGGGGCATAGAAGGAAGAGTTTTCCAGATTGGCATTTTTCGTCTCCAAATTTATTCAGCCTTTGCCTTAGGAAATGACAGCAGCTATTTTCACATTGAGCCCATGAAATCCTTCTTACCCTTGTAAGAACTCTTCATGTTCCCCTAGCAGTCATGACAGGAGCAGCAGATTAAAATACCTTTGGAGAGCTGCTGCTGTTGCTACGGGGATGAATAAGTGAAAAAAAGGGCCATGGCTGTAAGGCCCACACCTTTGGCTCTTTCTTACCATTATCTGTCAGCACTTGTGCATTTCTGGTGTAAAAACCAACTCATGGAGCATTAGGAAGGTGTAACTGAGTGTCAATTACTTGAGAATTACCCATAGAACTGCAGCTGCAATGCTCGCTTTACCTGTGTCACCCAGAATCAAGCCCACTGTGGTTAAACACTGGCACATTACTCACCTTTTGCATAAACATGAATGGCCTCATTCTGCTCCTAGTTATATTGGCATAAGTCTATTGAAGTCTGTGAAGATACTGTGGGGTGAAACTGGTGTGAGATCAGAATCCAGCCCAAAGTCTGTTTTTTGTAGGATGTCCAGGATAGAAATTTAGTCAGCTAAAGCAGGGAGTTCTTTAGACATTTGCATACAGAAAGATATAACCCTATTCTCCTGGATGCCTCTTCCTGCAAAGAGGGAGCAAGGTTCTTAGTGGTAGCTTTCCAGTTCTCATGCTCAACTTTAATGAAGAAGGTAATGCTAGCAGCTCTCTAGGTTTCCCTTGTCCAAATAGAACTGCAGTACAAAAGTCAGCCTTTTGGACAGTAATATTACAGAGAGCCTTTCCTCCTTCAGCAGAAGATTCCGTGCAATGGGTATCTCTTACAAGAGCTCTTTAAGATACACATTATCTACAAAAATCAGTCTTAGCTGGGAAAATTGAATCTGGAATTATACATATGTGATTCCAAAACCCATGGGTCTTTCCTCAATAAAAGTACACTATAGTTATTTGTAAACCTAGAACCCTGAAGCTGAACATCTCTGAACTTTGCGGATACTCAAAATCCAACTCTAGATCCAAATTTTGCAAATTGTCCCTATTTTTATAACAGGTGAAGGACCTCCCACTCCACCTCCACCCCCCAAAATTACAGAGCTCTGTGCCTCCTCCCACCCCAGTTTTGGAACATTCTAATTCCAGATCTGGATTGAAATTCCACAGCTTTCTTACTCCATTCTCTTTTGTACTCTCCTGTTTTCTCAAATGAATCGAAAGACGTTTGGCTGGGGTTCATACTTCAAATCCCAGCCTTCAATGTTCATTGTTCTAATGTCTCGTGCTTGCTGGATAAGTTTTACAATGTAGCTATAGTCTCAATATGTATTTTATTTTTGATGACTCATGATACAGGTGTGATAAATTTTGGAGAACAAGTGGTTTTAAATCTTTTTTTTTTATCTAGGTTCTTTTTCTTTTAAAAACAAATAAATCTGTATTCATACTCTGTACGTATAGAGGCGTGCTAAGGGAGTACTTTTTATGGTTAGCAAAGCCGAGAGGTTCTGACACCCAAAGGAGGCACAAAGAGATACACTTACAGAAATTTATATGGTGCCCTGAAGGTACTCCATTGTATTATAGGGATTCTCATGAACAGTTTTGGTTCAGGCAGTAGGACAGTGAAGCAAAACTGAGTGGTTCTATAACTAGATGAACTGCGAATGAGGCAGATTGTGCTGCAAATAGATCTAGCTTCAGATACTGTGTAGTTTGTTGGAAAGCACTGAAATATGGAATATCAGAAACTAGCTGACTCCTTTATTTTACTCTCCCCAAACATATCACACACACACACACCTCTGTGCCTCAGTGTTACCTCTCATTAGAACAGCCAAGCAGATAAACTGGAACAATCTAAGAACAATTCTTAAAGCATGAGATTTACTATAATACATTCACTGATTTCAATGTGCTTTGGATCTGGCCTTTAATCTGTTAATCTGGTTGGATTGACCATTCTTAAATGCCCACTCCTTTGAGTACCTCACAGGATCAGGCTCTAATAGGTCTATAGGCCCGGCTCCACAATGGGACTTAGGCAATGGGATGTGGAGCATTGCGATGCCTGACTTTTAGGCACCTAGAAAATCACAGGAATAGCACTGTGATCCATGAAGCCTGAGTCAGGCATTTTAGAATGCAATCGACTAAACCAGCATGCTAGGTGGAGAGCTGCCTAAGGTAGCCAGAGGGAGATGCTGACAAGATGGGTATATGATACACCCTTCTCCTCTCACAGAGACAAGCGCGTAAGTCCAGACAGCAGGGAGGCACCTAGCTCTGCTAGAAATCCATGAATTGGGGGAAGACAGATGCTCTTCCACCTAAGTCATGTGTGGCGCTGTAAGGCCTGAGGTCTTTTTCTGCAGCCATTTTAGGACAGCAGCAGCCATGAGCCAAGAAGCAAAAAGTCACATCCTCACATTCCACCTCAATTACATTAAAACAATGTAATAGGCTGTTCAGGAGGAGATCCTGTCCTAATAGTAGCCACCATCACCAGATAAAGAAACACATCTTAAAATGGTTAAAGAAAACTTTGTTTGATAGCATTCTGTCTGGCAAGAAATCACTTATCAACAGTTGTGGGTGTGAAATCTCTACTTCTTTATTGTTTTGTCTTTATGGTCCTCACTTCCTGATTGTTTATTTGTATGGTCTCTGTCCCATTCTTTAATTGTTTCAGTCTGTTGCATAACTAATTTTGCTAGGTGTAAATCAACTATGGTGGTGGGGTATGATTAGCTAAAGAGTTGTTTTACAATATGTTAAGATGGATTAGAAAATTGTTTAGTGATATTTTAGTAAAATGATTGGTTAGGGTACAGCTAAGCAAGACTTACTGTATAAATGGGGGTCCAAAAGGAAGTTCTTTGGAACCAACTCCAGGAGACAGCCCCAAGATCAGAGCTGCTAGACCTCAACACCCTGCCAATCACACACCATGCAGAAGCTGGAGTCCCCAGATGACCTGATTCTCACTGGCCATCAAGAAAGTTCCATGTGACTTACTGGGAGTGGTGAGAATTGTATGCTTAGTGCATGTATTTTGTTTTGGTGATTGTTAATAAATAGCAGTTAAAGCTCTTTGTAAGGCTCTTTCGCTGGTAAAAGACCCCATAAACCCACAGAAGATTATGCCCTGAGCTGTAGGAACAAGGTAAGGGTAGCCCTGAGCCCTAGGAACTGGGTACGGGTAGGTGCCTTTCCCCCAGAGCCCTAGGAACTAGGAAAGGGTAGGGGGGCCTAAATCAACCCAGTTATACCTTGAACCCTAAGAATTAGGTAGAGGTGGGATGTCCTAGAGTGTTCAGGCCACAGATTTAGGGTAAAGTTGAGTGCCTTATACCCGGAGCCTTAGGAACTGGGAAAGGGTAGGAGTGCCTAAGTTAACAGGGTTACGCCTTGAGCCCACGAAAGGGTAAAGATGGGTGCCCTAGAGTGTGGGTAACAGATAATTTTGTGTGGGTAACGCTGCCTGATCTGGTAGATGTGCCCAGAAGCTGCATAGTTTCACATAAAACAGCTGCGGGGAGGAGGTCCTCCCTTAAACTTTAGCTCAGCGGTTGGGGTGCTCATCTGGGGTGTGAGAGACACCCCCCCCGGGCAACTCCCATCTCTGCCTGAGGAGAAGGGATGTGAAGAGGGACGACCCACCTCACGGGTGGGTTCCCTAACCACTGGGCTATAGAGTCATTGTAACTCTCTGGCCCGATTAATATTTAATTATTCAATTTTTTAAATTCAACTTCAACGGAAGAGATTGAGGGAGACCCCTCCCCTGCATAAGAATGTTCCATAGTCCAGTGGCTAGGGCAGTCACCTGAGAAGGGGCAGATCCCTGTTCAAATTCCTTCTCCTCATGCAGAGGAGGACTTGAATTGTGGGGGGTCTCTCCTATCCCAAGTGAGTAACATAACCACTGGGCTAAAGGTTATAAGGGAGGTGGTCCTCCTGCTGGACTGTTTTGTGTGGAGTTAGGTGACCTCTGAGCCCACCTACCAGATCAGGTCCCACATGTGATTTAGGTGGCTGAATGCCTCTCTTTCCCCTAGTATGTGGATCGCTCTGGGGCTTAGGCAGGAGATAGTGCCCTGGGTGCCTAGAGTGCGGCTGCAGTGCGCATGCTCAGAGACAGGAACAGAGGCATCTAAGAAACTTTTACTGCACAAACGTAGGTGACAAATGAGTTTAGGAGCTTACAGGGTAAGGTGGCAGCTGAGCAGGAGTTCTCTGGATTGCATTGGCACTTAAAAACAGGACTTAGGTGCATAAGTACCTTTGTGGATCCCATCCTTAGTAACTACAAAGGCACTTGAACAAGGACGGATTGTCCCCCATTTGCTTTCAGAAGGCTCCTCTTTGTGAACACTGGGTAATTGGGCCTCTATGGCTTTCCAGAAGAATGGCTGTCTGAAGGAGTTTGGAACTAGGAAACACCAGCTCTCTACAACATAGTCCCCAGAAAATGCAGAGAATTTCTCATGGTTAGTTATATTATTTCAAGCATCAATTTCTAGTTAGGCTGGGGTAGGGCACAGGTGCAGATAGGCGCCAATGACACCATAGTCAACATTTTCAAACTTGGGTGCTTAAAGTTAGCTTTCTAAATCCATATTTAGGCATCTGAATTATAAATGGCCTGATTTTCAGCACCTGCAGCTCCCATTGATGTAAATGGGATTTGTGAGCTCAGCAGTTCTGAAAACTGGGAAAATTTAAAATACTGCCCCATGGCTCCATAACGTACTAAGCGCCAGGAGCAGCAGCAGAGAGAGGCTTCCTGTGGAACTTCTCTGTGGTCCTTGGGTCACCCACACAGTTGGGAAGCTCTGCCCCCGCCCTCTCATGGGCCTACAAACGCTTTCCCTTCAAGGGATTCACAGATTCCAAGGCCAGAAGGGACCATTGTGATCATCTGGTCTGACTTCCTGTATAACATAGGCCATAGAACTTCCCCAAAGTAATCCCTAGAGCAGATCTTTTAGAAAAACAGCCAATCTTGATTGAAAAATTGTCAGTGATGGATAATCTACCTTGACCCTCGGTAAATTCTTCCAATGATTAATTACTTTAACTGTTAAAAAGTTAAGCCTTATTTGCAATCTGAATTTGCGTAGCTTCAACTTCCAGCCATTGGATTGTGTTATACATTTCTCTATAGATTGAAGAGCCCATTATTAAATATTGGTTCCCAGTGAAGGTACTCAAGACTGTAATCAAGTCATCTGTTAACATTCTCATTGTTAAATGAAATAGATTGAGCTCTCTGAGTCCATCACTATAAGACACATTTTTCAATCCTTTAATCATTCTCGTGGTTCTTCTCTGAACGCTCTCCAATTTATCACCATCCTTCTTGAATTGTGGACACCAGAACTAGACACAGTATTCCAGCAGCAGTTGCACCAGTGCCAAATACAGAGGTAAAATAACCCCTCTACCTCTACTCAAGATTCCCATGTTGTGCATTTAAGGATTGCATTAGCCCTTTTGGCCACAATATCACACTGGTAGCTCATGTTCAGCTGATTATCCACCATTACCCTCCCCCCCCAAATCTTTTTCAGAGTCACTGCTTTCCAGGATAGTTTCTCCCATTTCTGTAAGTATGGCCTATATTATTTGTTCCTAGATCAGGGGTGGGCAAACTATGGCCCGGGGGCCGGATTCGGCCCACTAGCCGTTTTTATCCGGCTCTCGAGCTTCCACTGGGGAGCAGGGTCTGGGGCTTTTTCCACTTTGGTGCTCTGGTGCTCCAGCCGGGGAGCAGGGCTCCACGCAGCTCCCGGAAGCAGCAGCATGTCCCTCCTCCAGCTCCTATGCGTAGGGGCAGCCAGAGGGCTCCACTCTGCACGTTGCCCCCTCCCCAAGCACTGCCCCTGCAACTCCTATTGGTCGGGAACCAAAGCCAATGGGAGCTGTGGAGGCGGTACCTGCAGATGGGGCAGTGTGCGCCTCCATGTAGGAGCCGGAGTGGGGACATGCTGTTGCTTCCAGGAGTCGCTTGAGGTAAGCACCGCCTGGAGCCCACACCCCAGAGTCTCTCCCCATGCCCCAACCCTGGTCCCCCTCCCACCATCCAAACCCCTCGATCCCAGCCCAGAGCACCCTCCTTTACCCCAAATTCCTCATCCCCAGCCCCAGAGCATGCACCCCCAGCTGAAGCCCTTACCCACACCCCAACCCCTTGCCCCAGCCTTGATCCCCCTTCTGCCCTCTGAACCCCTTAGTCCCAGCCCAGAGCACCCTCCTATACTCCAAAGTTCTTATCCTCAGCTCCACCCCAGAGCCCACACCCCCATCCGGAGCCCTCACTGCCCCCGCCCCGCATCCCACTCCCCTGCCGCAGACTGGAGCCCCCTCCCGCACCCTGAACTCCTCATTTCTGGCTCCACCCCAGAGCCCGTACCCCCACCCAGGGCCCTCAGTCCCTCCCGCAACCCAACCCCAATTTTGTGAGCATTCATGGCCCGCCATACAATTTCTATTCCCAGATGTGGTCCTTGGGCCAAAAGTTTGCCCACCCCTGTCCTAGATGTATACATTTACATTTAGCCATATTAAAATGCATATTGTTTTCTTGTGCCCAAGTTACCAGGTGATCCACATCACTCTGTATTAGTGACCTGTCCTTTTCATTATTTATCAGTCCCCCGATTTTTGTATCATCTGCAAACTTTATTGATTATTTTGTTTTCTTCCAGGTTATTACTAACATGTTAACTAGCATAGGACCAAGAACTGATACTGTGGGAGTCCACTAGAAACATGCCTGTTTAATTATTGATACCTCTATTCTATCATCCATTTGAATGAATACTATTGTTAGGATTCTTTTTGCTTCTAATATATCTTTTGAAAAAGTCCTTATTATCCTTAACTTTGCTACCTGTAGATTTTTTCTTTGTATACCTTTGCTTCCCTTATCAAATTTGTACAGTTCTTAGGTTCTGATTTATATTCATTACTATGAATATAAATCTTTCTTCCATACTACGTATATTTTTTTTATAGCTGTCTTCACTTCCCCTTTGAACTAGGTGAGTTTTTTAACTAATATATAGCCTTATTCCTCAATTGTAAGATAGTGACTTTTGGGGCACTTAATGAAGTGTCTTAAATGTTTGTCAGGAATGTCAGAAATTCCATGTGTCGGACTGCATGGAATCCCCTGAAATATGCTGATGTTTTTCTAGAGATGAATATGATTTAACCCATAATTATGAACAAGTGTTATCATACCATGGTATCTACCATGAGGAGTTAAATAAGCTTCACCTGCTATGATAACGTAAGCAACAATTTCTTCATGAAATCAGTAGCATCGTGTACCCATGGAAAATTCTGAAGGAAGGTCAAAGTTGGGTAGAAAACAACTTTAATGCCACAGATTCTGGTGATACATGTTATGGTGCAGAGAAAGGGGTTGCCTCCTTGTACACCAGACAACAAACAGTTGTGGCCTTTCCAACCTGTGGATATTCCAAGATCTCCTGTGACATTCTAGAGGTCTCAGGGCAGCCAAAAAGGGCTAGAAAATTCATGCCTGTGCCTCTGCCTTCTCTGTGGCTGTTTGCCATGCAGAATATGACAGTGTTACCTGATACAGGGAAACCTTTGAAGGTCGGAAGGGTTGAGCCTGTGAAGAGCATCAATACTCAAGTTCCATACTTTCCAGAACTGCTGAGTCATAATTTGGGCTCCGTGTCTGTCCCAGAGGTTGCGCAAGTCACAGATTCCGTGACTGTCCGCGACCTCCGTGACTTCTTCAGGGGGCAAGGTGGCTGGCCCCAGGGACAGCCACATCAGCTGCTCCTCCAGCAGCCATGGACAGGTCACGAGCCATGAATTTTTGTTTATTGCCCATGACCTATCCATGACTAAATCGTAGCCTTAGTCATGATTGCGTGAAGTTGGGATGTTCAGGCCTTTACAGGGTCAGGGTAGTGGAAGATGCTGCTGTACAAGCTTACCCACCTCCTTTTGATGGACTTTTGAGCAGAGGCTTTTTTTCTCAATGCTCTTTTTTTTTATGGCTCACACTACTTAATTACAAACCAGTTTTGTAAAAAATATAACCATGGAAATCTATTTCTTAAAGTACTGTATTGAAATTTTGCAGATGAAGCACACAAATGCATATTTCAATCATTCATGAGGGAATAATGAATATGGAGGAACCATATCCATAAATCTCCTGTCTCAAAACACTACTTAAATTCCTTTCTGATTGTTTCTTCAAAAAATCCATCCCATATGGAATGGCCAATACATGCAACTGTTGCTAGCTTTTATTTCTGCGTTTAGCTTCTATGTATTTTTTTAATCTGAGATTACAACAGGTATGAAAGTTATGTTACTGTTGTGGAAAACTTTGAAAATAAGGTCAAATTGACATGAGAGCCTTCCTAAGAATGGCCTCTGTACTTGTTTCCAGACAGGATTACAGTTAAATCAAAATGCCCTTGGGTAAGCGGACAAATATGATCTGCAGCCTTTAGAAGACTTTCCTCTTCAAAAAGCTGCAATTTTCCACACAGTTAACATTGACAATTATATAGAAAAACTATTGTAGTTTTCCAGAGGCTAATTACAAATAGGTGATGTTTGAGCACAAATTCAGAAATCAAATACTGAGCTCATTAATGTTGCTATTCAGCTTCAGTAAAATATTCATAATTCACAAACAAAATATAGTTTTATGTAAACTTATTTAAAAAATTTGCCCAAATAGAATAGAGTTTGGTTTCACATGTTGCCCTCTGAATGCAAAATATCCCCAAGCAATTAATAAAGTTAAACAGTGGCAACAAAATAACTTGTATAGATATATGTGGCAAATGTTATGGGTCCAATTCATCCTGCATGAAATTCTACTGATTTCAGTAATATAAGCCTAGATCTCCAACAAAATCATACCAGGGATCAATCAAGCTGGCCCTATGTTCTTAGCAATAGTTTCATAGAGCCATGGACATTGGAAGCTGTGGCCGGAGAGAGGAGTACAATAACCAGAACCCGCTGGGGATTTTTCTTGTGTTCTTTTTTTGGAAAGCAAAGCACTATGGAATTTTTAACTTTCATCTGAACCACCATTTAGAGACCTGAGGGACCTTATTTTCATATGTCAGGTTAAATCCTTCTCTGATGTGAATCAGAGTAGTCCCCTCTTTCACCTGGGCTATGTAGATTTTATTTATTTAACATCTGTAGTAGCATCTAGAGGTGAGAACCAAGTTTGAACTCAATAATGTTAGGTTGCACTGGCATACAGGAAATGACAGTCCCTGCCCCAAAAAACTTACAACTTACAGACAAAGAACTGGCCCCTCATCTGACTGAAAGGATGACATATCTAGCAAGAAACACTACCACCACTGGTACTGCACTGGAGTGTCAACTTTGGGTATGAATTCAAGTCCTGATGTGAGACCTATGATTATCTGACTCCGAGCTGGAAGTGTTACCAAATGAGCCTTCTGGATGCAATAACTATATTGCTCTGGCTTCTTAAGAAAACATATTTTTCTTATCAAGCATTGACATTGTTTGATAAAGTTTCTACTGAGGGTAAAATAATGGCGTGAAGGTGTTTTTCATAACTTTTAAGAATATTGTTTTTTCTTTCCCTTTGTTTATAACCATTTACCAGTTTAAGATTGAAATTTGTTTCTTTACTGATTTTTTTCCCCTCCATTATGCATGTTGATAATGAGTGCCAGGCTGCTGGCATTGCTTTATTTATTTATTAGAATGAGAGCACTGAAGTATTTAAAATAGATACACATAAAGAACCATAAAGAATCTGCAAAAAGACACAAAGTAAGAGAAAAAAGGTGAAAATTTAGGTCTATCACACTTTGCGCAGTGTCCCTTTAAGATGCCATTTGGTGAATGGCAGACTTTTAAAATTTAGTTTATTATATTTTATTCACAAAGACAGAAGCTTCTTTCAGAATATAAACCAATCTTTGGTTTCTTGAAAATGACAAAACTACCAAAGCTGAAACCTGACCATATATAACATCTCTAGAATTTATGGTACCCAGATTTCACAAACCCATATGGGAAACAGAGTAACAACCGTGTTAGTCTGTATTCACAAAAAGAAAAGGAGTACTTGTGGCACCTTAAAGACTAACCAATTTATTTGAGCATAAGCTTTCGTGAAGTGAGCTGTAGCTCACGAAAGCTTATGCTCAAATAAATTGGTTAGTCTCTAAGGTGCCACAAGTACTCCTTTTCCATATGGGAAAGGGTATTGTAGAATGGAGTTTTTCTTTAATAGTATTAATAATTAGGAAGGTAGTGGAAAGTTTAATTTGAAAATGAAACTGAACTAGCCAGGAATTTTACTGTACTGAGTATTTCTTAGGATAGTTAGGATGCATGGTCACCTCAACAAAGTTTTCCCCTTTAATTGCAGTAAATCACTCCCAATTAGTTAGTCTGTAGGCATGTATGTCTTAAATATTGTAATGACAAAGTATTTGGAAAATGGTCCGATTCCTTGTGGGAAATCTTGCCAAGTTGTTATCCACTACCATTCCAAAAAATGAATTGATTTTGTTGAAAGTGTTTAGGGAAAAAAATTAGTCATTCCTTATTTTTGTGTGTGTTGCAGCAATTGCCTTAAGGAGAAAGGGATGGTTTTTATGTTATTTACATTTTAAAAAAATTAAAAGCCAATTGCCAGCATTTGCTGGGCATGTCTGGTTCCATACAAGGGTTTATTGAGCATCTTTGGCCTTACAGTCTGGTCTTTTTCATAAGAAATGTCAGCAAAGTCTTTGAATTAATGGACTGTGAAGTGCTCAGAAACATACCGTTTCAAAAAGTATACTGCAAGGATGTGACACTAATGGGAGGTGACCAATGGGTTTCTGACAAAATATCCCATTGTAACAAAAAAGGAATTAATACTACTACATATGGCTTTGTTCAAAGCTACTGTGTATAAAATAGTGGGGTGTCTAGGATAAGGAGGTAGCAATAAACTAACCCCCATCAAGTAATGGATGTTAACATTATTTCAGTCATCCTGGTTTAGCTTTCTTCAGAGAAAGAGGGATGACAAACTCACTAATCAAGTAAATGAAATGTTTAGGGTTCCATTTTAACTGGATAATTGGAAAAAGAAAGTTAGCAGCGTCTGTGAACAGTGTCATATGAACCTAAATGGTAAATTCCTGGATTTGCTTACATGGTTTTTGTTTTATTTTAATTTTACTGTTTAAAAAATGCAGTGAAACTCCTTCAATCTTTTTGCAATTCTGCATGGTTGAGCATTTGAAATGAGTTTGTGTATTACCCCCAGGCATTGATTTAGACTTGATTGGGGCAAAGCAGACTCCATGTGCTTATTTTTATACACGTCATTTGGGAAGTTATATAGCCAAGGGAACAGAAAATGTGTTGCTCCATTGCCAAATTATCACGTATCCCTTGATCAAACCGGGAGGTGATCCTAATCAACAAGTTGTGCGACCTTAGTGCAATGGCAATGTCAGGTCAACTTGGGAAAGTGAAGAGGCAAATCTAAATACAAATAATAATAAAAAAAACCAACCAACAATCCTTATAATTATCATCATCTGCTGCTTTTCCCTCTTCTGGCAAAGAAACACTCCATCCATTTGCAGAAATCGCCCGCGGAAACGTTACATCAAAACTAATCACAACGATTAAAATCAGCTTTTCTGTGCAAGAGGAGAGTAAAACGCAAGTTGGAGGCTGGAATGAGACTCTTTTTTTCCACACACACAAAAAACTGAAAAAAATTACACGATCTATCTATATATATATATATGCACGTTTTGAAGGAGATCAATTTTATGCCCGTGTGATCAGTTAATTTAATTTAACTTTTATTGTGGAGATTGATTTAGACTAGAGGTAGAGACATGAGCTAATTGTATCCTGATCCTTGCCTTGAGGGGTTTCAAAGCCCTGGAGCAACTATTCTCTGTATTTTGTTCTGTCTACCTTAGCCAAGCTATTGCATTTCTCTCTGGTGTAGCGAGGAGAGCAGATCGCTGCTGGGAGAGAGAAATATCGGAAGTGGGGAGGAAAAAGGGGAAAAGGACTTGGGGTGAGAAGAGCGAGAGAGCAAGAGGGAGACTTTGCGGCTTCAATGTTTCAGGTAAGATCTGACTGTTTGGGATTGTTATTATTTGCTAAGGAGGGTATGGCTGGGACTCTGGGCGCAACTCGCTTTTACGCATGTGCCAGGCAATGGGAGAGCGCTGCACCCTCCTATAGCCACCGAGAGGGAGAGAGACACGGGGCTGGCAAATCTCCCACCGCTAGTTCGCTGGGCGAGGGGGATGCGAGCTCCGCTGCGAGCGTGCAGGAACGGACTGGGCGGCGGGGGAGGGAGGTGCGGCGGGATTTTCCCTCCGCGTCCCCCCCCCCGTTCCCGCCCAGCCCTGCCTGCGAGCTCGCCGCGGCTGCTGCAGCCCGGGCTTCCTGCCGCCGTTTGCTCTCCCTTGCGCACTGCCAGCCCGGCTCCTGGGGGGGCGCGTGTGTTGCTGGGGGGGAGAGGGGGGTAAGCGGCTCCCCTGAGCGCGGCCGGGGGGCCAGGCGGGCCCGGGCGGCCTCGCATTGTTCAGCGGCTGGCGGGCGCGGCGCCATTGTGCGGGCGGTGCAGCAGCTCGCGTCCCCGGGCCGCGCGGGCGCGCTCGGGGACCCCCCGCCGCTCCCTGCACACGCGGCCCGGGTCCCCTTGTCCCCCTGGGCGGCGCGGGGCTGCAGGGAGCGGCAGGTAATGGCCGGGGCTGGGCTCGCTCCTTTCCCGCCGGGCCGGGCTCGGCTCCTCGGGGGCCTGCGCTCCCTCGCCGCCACTATGGGGGGCGAGGTGCCCGGGGGGCAGCGGCGCGCGGTGCTTTGCCCGCGGGGAGAAACCTGCTGGTGCCTGGAAAACGCCGCTCGGCGCTGCCGCGGGGCCAGGCAAGGCTGAGCTCCTCTCGCCGAGCAGCTGATGCCGCTCTGCGGCACGTGCCCCGGGCCCCTGTGCCTGGGCCCCTGCCGAGCACGTAGCCATTGTCCTGCCAAAGCCTCTTCCGACGGCCCCGAGCGGCTGGGGCGGAGGCAACCTGCTGAGTTCCCGCGACTTGCCGTGGGGAGCCGCTGCTGCTGCTGGGAGAGGTTGGGGGCAGCAGCAGCGCCCAGGAACTGTTCGGTCTCCCTGGGGCTTTGGCGCCCTGGCTTGTCTCTGGGGTGCGAAATCCCGGTGCACTCGCAGTGCGCTCAGTCTGCTGGATACTGCAACGTAGCCCCATTCAAATAAATCTTGTGAGTGTGTGGGCTTCCCTCCCCCTTCGCGGTAGAGAGAGGACGGTTTAACATACCCGTTCTTTAAGAAATGTTCCCCTTCTGTTTTCAATCAACTAAGCTGGCAGCTAGATACGAGTTTATTTGCGAATACCCTCTGGGTACCAAGCATGCTTGGATTGTTTTAGCAAATTAAAAACGAGCAAAATGCTTTTACCTTCTCAGCAGTAGACTTTTGAAGAGACCTCATGTTTTTAAGCAAAAGAGGGAGGGGGGGAATCCAGATATACCCGAAACATCTCTGAATGTGTGAAAAGACAAAATGAGTTTTCTTTAAATAGTCCCCTTTAACTAGTAAACTGCTATTAGATTATATATATTTTAAAACTAAACATTTATCTAGCCCTTTTTATTAAACAAGTTGCAAAGCTATTTCAGCCATTTCTAAGTTAATATTTTATATATGCTATTCTTGATTCATAGTTGAAGGGAAATCTGTTTATATTTTGTTGTGATGTAAGATGGTGCTATTAGTTCACTAGATTGCATGCTGGCTAAAACTATCTTGATCTCCACTCCAACAGCTACTTGAATGTAAGCGATTAGCAGTTACTATAGTGATAACACTGCTGGATTTTTGGTAATTGCACAGTGTGATATCAATGAAGGTGACCAAACAGTGTAGAAGTTTTCCAAATGTAGGAAAGTTTGTCATTCATAAAAATGAATCTTCAATTTATACTCATTAGGTTAAACCACATACTTAAGAGGACATTTTTAACTAGTTCACTCTGAGAGACACTTCGTGAAATTTAATACCATATATTCAAAATGACTGCAGTGATTTTGGTGTATTAATTATGTCTGAAGCATAACAGGGAAATGTTCTTGCACACCCTAGAGGTCCCTCTTATACCTGTAAGATTGCTAGTGCGTTTACAGTTCTTTTAAGTCTGTGTTTGAATAACATCAACTGTACCTGCAAATATCAACTTAGTATATTTCTATTACAGTAATGAAGCAGTGACTTCAGTCACACTACTTTTTTGTCATTTGGGTACTTATGACTGAGATAACGTGCGCATTCATCTGTCTAAGCTCTAACAAACTGATTAGATTGGAACTAATTCTAGGCCAGTGGTTCTCAAACTTTTTGTATCGGTGATCCCTTTCACACAGCAAACCTATGAGCGTGACCCCCCCCCCCCCCGCTTATAAATTAAAACACATTTTTTTATATTTAACACTATTAAAAATACTGGAGGCGAAGTGCGGTTTGTGGGTGGAGGCTGCTAGCTTGCGAACCCTACCCCCCATGTAATAATCTTGCAGCCCCCTAAGGGGTCATGACCCCAAGTTTGAGAACCCGTGCTAGGTATTGGTTTTAAGAGATTTGAAAAGGGAAAAGTGATTTAATATCTATAAATTAAATATCTTTGTTCTAAGAATGTCGATCCCAAATCCTAAATTTCTTAGAGTTGCTTAATCTTTACTCAGGTAAAACTCTCTCTGAAGTCTACAAATAAATAAGGATCCCAGGTTTTGGTTCATGGTTAATAAGGGAAAAATATTAAAGTGAGTAAAGAGCTGAGTATTAAGTAAGATTAGGTGATGAAAATAATAGCACACTTATTCAAAATACTTTACAAACATTAACTGTTTCTCACAACTTCCATGTAATGTAAGCAAGAATTATCACCATTTTACAGGTGGAGAAACTGAGATACAAATTGGTTCAATGATTTGCCAGAGGCCCCTTAGCATGTAAATGATAGAGTTGGGATTAGTGGGACAGATTGTAATCTCTTGCCAGTTTAAGATGGTGTAACCATTGACTCCAGCAGAGTTACTTTGATTTAAATCAGATTCAGATGTCTACTCAGGGGAGAGAGCACTCTGATTTGACATTCAGTTTTGAACGGGGCCAAATTAGAAGTAAAAGTTTAGTAGTGGTTCTTAGTGGATTTTTGTAAGTACTTTTTAACTGTTCTACTATAAACATTTGAAACTTTAGGACTACTTTTGCTATCCAGACTTTTTATTTTCTGTTCCAGTTTTTTGTATCAGCATGATTCAAAAATTGGGGTGTTTTGTTTGTTTTTAAAATGAACTCATTTCTCAGATCTAGTGTTGCTTTTGTTGTTGGTTTCTCAGAAGTTTCACTGGATGAAATCTTGTGTTTTAGGGTGGAGCAAATGGGGAACAAATTATTTTGCATGATCAAGACTTCCATTCATTAAAAATCTTACTCATATAGAAATGAAAAATTAAATGACTTTATGGGGTATAAAAATGCCTCTTCTTTTCATTCACAAAGGAAATGCAACATGTAAATGACCCGCATACACATTATCATTGATAGGATTAGGATGAGTTTATGTATGCAGAAAATGTAATGTGATGGGAAATACCCACTGATCATAACACATCTGGGTGCATGATTTAAAATTAAAATCTTTCACAATTAAAGAATAACATAGCTACCACTCTCAGACAGTACTTCAGATGAGCTAGAATGTACAGGAGTGATGTTTTTGCCCTTTTCTATCCTTACTGCTTTAGAAAATGTGTCATGATATTGCAAAATACGTGCATTTGGGTTTTGACTAATGTCTTCACTATTAATTTTTTGTCATTATTATGTATTAATAGATACAACATGGCATCAGCAAAATATAATGGAAAGTTTCTAATTTCATGAAGCTAACAATCAGTTAATCTAATAAATTTCCTTAATAATCATACTCAGCACTTACGTAGCATTTTACATCTTCAAAGGATTGATAATTAATCAGTGATTTAACACTTTTGTAAGGTCAGAAAACAGATACAGAAGGCTTTATGCCATGTAAATTAGGAGTAACTTATCTGAAGTCAATGGATACTTATAAAACTGTAAGAGAGAACAGAATCAGGCCCATGGAATGTATGTGGCTTGCCTGAAATCACTCTGAGGGAGAGCTTTGTGGAGCTTGAAAGCTTGTGTCTCTCACCAACAGAAGTTGGTTCAATAAATTTATAAAAGATATTACCTCACCCGTGTGGTATTTCTAATATCCTGGGACTGACAGCTACAACAACACCACGTACAGTGGCAGAGCTAGTTAAGGAGGTCCTAGGTCCCAGTTTCATGCTCAGTCCAGTAAACAACACTGCCTCACTTGCAATGTGTGTTCAACACTGCTGTGCTCCCAGAGGAAAAAAGATGTCAATCAGAAATGGCTATCTGCAAAGATGCCTTATTTTGGATCCCTAGTGTGCAGCTGCAGTACAGCCAAGTTGGATCTCCTTCCAGGAAACAAATTTAAGGGGGGGGGGGAGGGAGAGAGGAGTGTTTTTTTTTCACAAAACATAATTCTTAATTTAATTTAATAAATCTTTTGTTGGTCTGCATTTTATTTTGATATCTTTACAATTGGGTAAAACTAAGCTGTGAGATAATTGCATTGATTTCTATGCTCTTGCACCAAGAATTAATTTGCCTTACTATATTAAAATATATATTTCTGTTGTCCTACTTTTTGTGAAATATAATCTCACTTTTGCAGTTTGGAAGAAAAACAGATAAAATGCACATCTTCATTTTATTTTAATTGTATCTGCTTTGCTGTTTGTGCAATTTATAAGTAACATCCATTGCTCTACTTCTCAGGTAATATATATGTGTGTGTGTGTATATATATATATAGAGAGAGAGAGAGAGAGAGCTGTAACTGGTTCCTTTTTTAAACTGATACCTTAAAATTAAAAGGCAAGTCTATGAATGTCATAAGCCAGTTTTGCATATATGATGTATGCTAATACAACACTAACAAAAATACTAACATGTTTAGGTTTGGTAATATGAATTTTAATCAGGCTTTTGATTCAAAAATCGATTAACACTCCATATCAGATTGACCCAGATTTGCTTTTGATGCTTGTTCAGTTGCTGTGAGCCAATGCAGAATAAACAGCTCACCTAATATCCTTTTTCTGAATACTGTTCATATGGATACTCCAGTTGACAGCAAAACTTAGGACCTAGAGATAGGTAGCACATGATTGGAAATGCAGCTCTTTTGATATGTGATGCATGTGTAGTCCAAGTGTGTTATGAAGGAGAAAACTCTCTAAATACTGACATTCTTCCATGCCTCTTGGTCTTTCCTCTCCAGTATACTGAACAAACTTGAATGGGAATTAATACACCTTTTGGATAGGGGCTTTTAAAAACTAAATTAAAATTGCAATGCATAATCATCTCCATGTGATGGGGAAGGCGATTCTTGCTTATATCCAGAATTGTGACAATCAAGTGGCTCGCTCAGTCTACGAGTCTCAAACTTGATCTTTTCAACAGTGGTCATTCCCTCTTGATCTTGGTTCTCCATTAAGTTCAGTACCAACCATCAGTTCCAGCATTAGCTTCTTTGGCCCTTAGTCTAAGTTTATTTTCACTTAAAATCAGGAAGTAACTCCAAGTTTATGATTATGAGAGAATGGAACCCTTAAGTGAACATATGAAACTGTTTGAACTAGAGAAGGGACTCACTCCCATGCTGGAGTGAACTTTCAGTGCAGTTGATTTAGATACATTAATTCCAAGTACCTTTCTGATGCAACACATCTGCAAAGCATCTGTCTTAATGATTTGTCACTATTGAAATGATCAACATTTTTCAAATGTAAAATTTGTCATTGTAAAGAGACTTAAAAAAATTAAATTGTGTTCTTTCCCCTTTTTTTTAAACCCACCCTTTAAAAAAATTGCGTCTTGATTTTTTCCCTTTTTTCTTCTTCTCTCCCCTAATTTTCAGTGGACAAATGGGGGAAAAAATGGGGAAAGTAGGGAAAAGGAAAAATTGGGATTAAAAAACACTGGGGAGAAAAAACAACTAATTTGATTTTTAAAAATTGTGTAATATTTTGAATAAATGAAAAATCAGTCCTTTTTGAAATCTGGAATGAAAATGAATTTGAAAACTTTCTTCAAAAATCATTAGCATTTTTGGATCAACTTTAGTCACTATACAGCAAAACATGCCTGTGTGCTAAATTCAAAGCTTGGTGTCTGTATGAAATTCACGATAGGTTCAGATATCTGCCTGAAACCACTTGTTTAATCATATACTGGGCAGTACCCACTGAAACCAAGCAGCCTCTGGTCAGCTGGGCCCGGTTATAAGGCTTTTGCTTATAATGTTTAGCCTAGTGGTTAGAGCTCTTACCCAGACTGGAAGACCACTTGTTCAAATCCCCCCTCTGCCAGATGAGGAAAAAGAATTTGAGCAAGGATCTGCCACTTCTCAGGGCACTACCTAACCAAGGGGCTATACAGTCATTCACTCTTTCTCTGGCCCAATTAATATTTAATTAAAGTGAACAACGTCAATAGGAGAGATTGAGACCTACATCAGAATAGTCCTGTGGTCAGAGCACTCACCTGAGAGGTGGTTAATCCCTGTTCAGATCCCTTTGCAGAGTGTTCTCCCTTATCCCAGGTGAGTACCCTAACCACTAGGCTAAAGGTTATGAGGGAAATCCTGTACCTTCCCCCCACACATACCCGCTATTTTGTGTGGCGCTAGGCAGCCTCTGGGCACACCTACTAGATTGGGCCCTGCATGTGATTTATGTGAAGTAACACCTATCTTCACCGATAGCTTTCAGAAATAGGCATCTCTCTGCAGCCTGGACTTAGGTGCCTAGCTCTGTGAGAGGGATAGAGTTTAGGATTCACCCTCTCCTTGGCATCTCCCATTGGCAAGTGTAGGTGGCTCCCTGCCTAGCATGGCTTTGTGGACCATGTTCTACAGTGCCTTTCTCTCCCCATTCATTGTATAGAGAGCCTAGGTGCCTAATTCAGGCTTTGTGAATCAGTGTTCCTGTGATTTTCTAGATGCCTAAAAGTGAGGCACCGTAACATTGAGTGTCTCAACACCAGCATCTGTTTGTTGATTCAGGCCTTAAGGGTTGAGCCAAAGTCAAAGGTAATCCATTGACCAACTCCCATGGATTTCAGTAGACTTTGGATCAGGACCTCAAGGTATCAGTTGAGCTCGCCAACACTTGTTAGGTTGTCTAGGACAGAGCAACCTATTTAAAATTTGGGAGTTATTACTGACAAAAGTAATCCTATATTCTCAAAGGTATTTGGATATTTAGCTCTTATTAATATCAATGGGAGTTAGGTGCCTAATACTTCTGAAGATCTGGGCCAAACTGTTTAATGTGTCAGTCAGTTTTAAGTGATGTAGAAATGGAGAGACACAGTGAAGTAACACTATACAAGTCCCACAGCTAATTCCTTCCTATCAATAACATTATTTATAAAAAGAAAAGGAGGACTTGTGGCACCTTAGAGACTAACCGATTTATTAGAGCATAAGCTTTCGTGAGCTACAGCTCAAGTGAGCTGTAGCTCACGAAAGCTTATGCTCTAATAAATCGGTTAGTCTCTAAGGTGCCACAAGTCCTCCTTTTCTTTTTGCGAATACAGACTAACACGGCTGCTACTCTGAAACCTGTCATTATTTATAAAGTTTCAAAGAATGCCTTCTGTCATGAAATCCAAAAGATGTGGCATTGTGAGCTCCTCTTGGGATGTTTACAGCCTTAAAATATTGTAAAGCTTGTAAAACCTAGGCTACTCAACAAAGAAGTGTTACACAAAATAAATCTACAGGGCCACATGGTGAACCCCTTATACTTGTGAGAAGTTACTCACCTGAGCAGTCTCACTCAATAGAACTGGTCAAAGTTATCCATCAAACCATTCTGTCAATGGAAAACACCTTCTTTAACAAAACAAATTTTAATGAAATTTTCATGTGGATAAATGTAAAGTAATATGCACATTGGAAAAAATAACCCCAACTGTACATACAATGTGATGGGGGATAATTTAGCTACAACTAATCAGGAGAAAGATCTTGGAGTCATCATGGATAGTTCTCTGAAGATGTCCACACAGTGTGCAGCGGCAGTCAAAAAAGCAAACAGGATGTTAGGAATTATTAAAAAAGGGATAGAGAATATCTTACTGCCCTTATATAAATCCATGGTACGCCCACATCTTGAATACTGTGTACAGATGTGGTCCCCTGATCTCAAAAAAGATATACTGGCATTAGAAAAGGTTCAGAAAAGGGCAACTAAAATGATTAGGGTTTGGAACGGATCCCATTTGAGGAGAGATTAAAGAGGCTACGACTTTTCAGCTTGGAAGAGAGGAGACTAAGGGCGGATATGATAGAGGTATATAAAATCATGAGTGGTGTGGAGAAAGCGAATAAGGAAAAGTTATTTACTTGTTCCCATAATATAAGAACTAGGGGCCACCAAACGAAATGAATGGGTAGCAGGTTTAAAACAAATAAAAGGAAGTTCTTCTTCACTCAGTGCACAGTCAACCTGTGGAACTCCTTGCCCGAGGAGGTTGTGAAGGCTAGGACTATAACAGGGTTTAAAAGAGAACTGGATAAATTCATGGAGGTTAAGTCCATTAATGGCTATTAGCCAGGATGGGTAAGGAATGGTGCCCCTAGCCTCTGTTTGTCAGAGGGTGGAGATGGATGGCAGGAGAGAGACCACTAGATCATTACCTGTTTGGTTCGCTCCCTCTGGGCCACCTGGCATGGGCTTGCTGTCGGTAGACATGATACTGGGCTGGATGGACCTTTGGTCTGACCCAGTAGGGCCATTCTTGTGTTCTTAAAAATGTCCATTTTTGTAATAAAACTTTGGAGTTTTCATCAGACTGAAAACCACAATTTTTCATAACCCAAACCCTGTCATAACCATACAGCTAAAGGTAGCCTAGAATTCCTCCTTACCTATAAGGGGTTAAGAAGCTCAGATAACCTGGTTGGCACCTGACCAAAAGGACCAATGGGGAAAGAAGATACTTTCAAATCTTGGGAGGAGGAAGGCTTTGTTTTTGTGTGTTCTCTTGGGAAGCAGAGAAGCATCAGGTCAGAAAACTCCTTCTATAAACCATCCTAAAAGTCCCTCATATTACAAAAAGAAAAGGAGTACTTGTGGCACCTTAGAGACGAACACATTTATTTGAGCATAAGCTTTCGTGAGCTGCACTTCATTGGATGCATTCAGCTGTAGCTCACGAAAGCTTATGCTCAAATAAATGTGTTCGTCTCTAAGGTGCCACAAGTACTCCTTTTCTTTTTGTGAATACAGACTAACACGGCTGCTACTCTGAAACCTCTCATATTACAAAAATTGTAAGTAAAAGTCAGGCAAGGCGTGTTGGATTATCTTTTGTTCTGCTTGTGAATGTTTCCTTTGCTGGAGGGAGGTTTATTCATGTTTTTTGTAACTTTGAAACTAAGCCTAGAGGAAGTTCTGCTGTGATTTTGAATCTTTTGTTAATCTGTAAAGTTATTTTCCATCCTGATTTTACAGAGGTGATTTTTAGCTTTTTTTTTTTTAAATAAAATCCTTATTTTAAGAACTTGACTAATTTCTCTATTGTCCTTAAAAACCCAGGGGTTTGGGTCTGTGATCGCTTTGTAACCAATTGATTAGGATATTATGCTCAAGCCTCTCCAGGAAAGGGGGTGTAAGGGCTTGGGGAGATATTCTGGGAGAATAGGAACTCCAAGTGGTCCTTTCCCTGGTTCTTTGTTAAATCATTTGGTGGTGGCAGTGTACCATCCAAGGGCAAAGAATTTGTGCCTTGGAGAAGTTTTAACCTAAGTTGGTAGAAATAAGCTTAGGGGGTCTTTCATGCAGGTCCCCACATCTGTACCCTAGAGTTCAGAGTGAGGAGGGAACCCTGACAAACCCAAAATTCTTTGGCTTTAAATTACATTTAGGCAACAACCCAAACAATTTCAAAGAGAATTTGATGAAAACAGGAATGTCTTTGTCTACGTTTTTCACAGTAAAAAAAAAAAAATACTGAACAGCACAACCACTGAAATAAAGAGGACTGCTTGGGTGAACATGTGCTCACCAATGGAAAAGGTTTGCAATCTGCCCCATGGATAGGATCTTTATTTTCGTCCTGGCTGTGTCTTCTAGGCTTTTCTCTTTGTCTTCTTTCTTGCAATATAACAAAATTAATGTTGATTACTTGATTATGTTATTTGATGTTTCTCTGGTTTATTTGTCTGTATTGTTTTCATTTCCATCTTACTCTGTAAAAATGAATAAAGATTTAATCAAGAAATATAAACAGAAAGTCCCTTGCACCAGCTTCCCAAACCCTCAGCAGCCGGAACTTCCCTTTTGATCTGCTGATCACCTGGCATGCTCTCTGTGAGAATCAGTTTATTTGTAAAACTAGATTATAAACTCTTTTGAGGAAGGGCCCAAGCCTTCTCATTGTTGTGCACAAAGCAGAGCATACTACTGGCACTCAACAAATAATAATAATAACTGCTGCTGCTCAGGAACAGTATTGCCAGAGGCAGGGAGGGAGGAAAGGGAGGAGTAGCAGACATTGAAAATATTGATAATCCTCAGAGGCCAAGACTTTTAGGGCTTACTAGAGAAGCTCAAAATTAGGGTAAAGCAATATTGTAGAGTCAGAGCTGCTTTATTTCTCCATGTGAATTGCATTAGAGGTATATTTAAATCATCCTACCAGAATAGATTAATGATCCATTTCTAATCTGACATTTTGCCTCTATCTGTGACCAAGCTTGAATGCCTCAGAACATACTTTAACTCGCTATGTGCCCACTATATACCAAGAACTTTCCAAACAGTGAAGACAGATGGTCCCTGTTCTGTGGGCCTCTTGGACTAACAAGTAGACAGATAAGTTACCAGAGGCAAGAGGAAAAGGGAAGGGGAATAATAATAGGCAGATGAAGCCTAATTTATATATGGCAGCTTGATTCACTGTAAGCAGCATGTCAGAGGGTTTTTAAGAGGGGTTTAAATCTGGATGATGTCAGGAAAGTTGTGTCAAGCATAGGAGGCCACGTGGAAGAAGGCATAGAGGTGAGCATGGGAGAAGCTGAGAAAGGGGTAAACAAAGCTAGAAACATTGGCAGGGCAGAGGAGACAGGGAGCAACCTGAAGCTTGACAAGGGAGCAGGATTGGGATGGGAACAGTTATGTAGAGCCTTCAGGATTGTTAAAATTTAAATATGCAATGGCAGATATGGAGCCAGCTGAGAGGTTCAAAGATGGAAGTTACCAGATCAAATTGGCAAGCAAGGAACATGAGTTTAGTGGCTCTGTTTTGTGTGGACTGAAAAGAGGTGATGTGTGTGTCTGGGCAGTTCTTTCAGTTCCGTGGAGGTGAGAGAAAACAGCTGAGACCCAAACTTCAAAAGGGACTTAGGTGTTCAAATGCCTAACTTATATGGCATAACTCTTGAAAATTACTAAAAAGAAAAGGAGTACTTGTGGCACCTTAGAGACTAACCACTTTATAATCACTGGAATCCACAATCCCTGTGTTAGGCACCTAAGCTCACTATATTATGCATAGGGAGAGACAGGTGCCTGAGAATGGCATCCACAAAAGCCAGCACAAGAGGCATGGAGCCACCTAAGACAACTGATGGGAGATACCAATGAGAGGGGCAAGTCATAAGTCCCACTCCTGTCACCAAGATAAGTACTTAAGTCCAGACTGAAGAGAAACACTTCTCTCTGCTTGCAATCCACAACTGGCAATGCTCTCCTTGAGTCAGGTGCCTCAGCCATTCTTGCAAAAGTAGCTTATGTGCATGCCTACCTCCACACACAGTTGGGGCTGGAGAGGGGTGCTCTCTTATAATCTTTAGCTCAGTGGTTTTAATGTACTCATCCAGGATGTGGGAGACCCTGTTTCAGTTTCCCTCTCTGCCCACTGAGGAGAAGGGGTTTGAACAGGGATTCCCATCTCTCAGATAAACATCCCAACCATTGGACAACAGAGTCATTCTCACTCTTTTGCTGGCCAATTAATATTAAATTAGTGAATGCAAAGTTGAACAGCTTCAACAGAAGAGATTGAGAGAGCCCCACATTAGCATATTGTGTAGTCCAGTGTCTAGGGCACTTACCTGAGAAGGGGGAGACCCTTCTCATCATCAGGAAGGGGGGAATATTGAATTAGGACAGTGTTTAATTTGTGCCAGGGCTTGCTAGGGCTGAGCCCCAGCACCTCTAG
The DNA here is from genome assembly GCF_965140295.1 of Lepidochelys olivacea. Lineage (NCBI taxonomy): Eukaryota > Metazoa > Chordata > Testudines > Cheloniidae > Lepidochelys > Lepidochelys olivacea. The sequence continues at coordinate 80,443,596 of NC_140412.1, forward strand.
GCTTGCTGCATCAGTTCTGAATGTAGAAAAATTGTTTGAGCCCCTACACCTCTTTCATTACAAATTAAGCACTGAATTGGGGTTTCCCATATCCCAGATGAGTTCCTGAGCCGCCTCCTCCCACGTTTTATGTGGAGTTAGGTAAATTCTGAGCACACCTGCAGGTGAGATAGGTGGGGCAATCCCTATCTTCACCTGGTTTAAAGATTGAGCTGGGGCTTAGGTTAAAATAGGGGCCTAGATGCCTATCTGAGGCAGCAGCATGCCTGGTCACGGGCAGAAATGTAGATGCCTAGGGAACTTTTACAGGGGAAATGCACCTAATGAATTTAGGTAATTACAGGGTTTGGTGGTAGCTGAGTGGGTGTTCTGTGTATAGCAGTAGTACCTAAATCCCTTTGTGGATCTGGGCCTGAGTTATTTGTTGAACCTGGAGTACTCAGAGCAGGTAAGGCTCATCATCCAATTAGGCATTCATAGATAGGCCTGGATGCCTTTGACCAAGAGCTGGTAGCTATAGGAGAAGACTCTAGGTTTAGAGAGGAATTCTCCGTAACTCAAAGTGGAGTTTGGTATGTGTCTGATTTATCCCTAGGCTAAAATCCTCTATATTCATTTATCTCTTGCTCTTAAATGTGTATAGAACTATATGCTGCCTGTCCCAAAGTTCTAGATGACCAGAGTGGTTTAAGGCACAGCTTCTATTTGAGTTGAAACATAAAGTTATAACCTGCTCACAGAGAAGGATGTTATTCCATTTGAGAAGGATTCTTATGTGAGTTGTGAGAGCGGGTTCCAATGTGGTTTTCTATATACTACCATAGTGGCTTTATTTTACAATATAGTGTCATGAGCCAAGATAGTAATGAAGGAAACCTCTTCCTGATCTGAATTGTGATCAGTATGGTCTGAAATATGAGACTAGCTGGGCCATCATCTTGTGGATGATGTCAGGGAGGTTGTACCAAACATAGGGGTCCAAGTTAAAGAAGGTATAGAAGCTATTGTGTGAAAAGCTGAGGGAAAGGGCTGTTTAATCCACTAGCATGGCACTGGACTGGCACTCAGGATACCTGGATTCTATTCATGGTTCTGCTTGTGACCTTGGGCAAGTTACTTTCCCTTTGTGCCCCAGTCTTCCCATCTTCAAAATGTAAAGCACTTGAAGCTCTATGGACAAAAAGTGTTCTGTAAGAGTTAGGTGGTAATTCATTTATTATAACTCTTATTCCAGCTAGTGTAACTACAGATTCATATAAACCTTAAATTATTTTAAAATCTTACTAAGCTATTTGCCTCAATAATATACTACAGATGTAAATGCCACAGTTTATCTATACATAAACTAACCCTCTTACCCACTGAAATGCTGATGCCTTTTTAAATTCGTTCAGGTGCCCTCTACTCCTTCTATTTTTAAAGGTGTCTGGTTTCTCCTTGTTCAGACAATTTATTATTTTATGTACCTCAATTTTGTCCTCTTTTACTCTCTCCTTTCCAAATAAAATAGTTCTAGTCTTAATCTTTCTCTGTTTAGAAACCCCCCTGCCCACACACATGTTTCTAATCACTTTTATTGCCTCTAGCTATCTAATTTAGTAATCTATCACTCCTCCTCTCACTGGATGTTTTAAAGCTAGTTCAAAAGCCATCAGCGGGAAGGAAACTTAAGGATGGTCTTGTGGTTAAAGTGTATCATGAGGAGTCAAAAGTTCTATTCCCAGATCTCCTGCAATGTGATCTTGGGCTTCTTGTTTAACTGCTGTGTACCTCCGTTTCCCCAGCTGCACAAGGGGATGATAACTTTTACATATGGGTGTTGTGAGGCTTAATTAACGTAAAGTGCTGTTTGACTATTGGATGGAAGGGGCTGTAGAAGTGCAGCATATGAAATATAGTAATTTAATTTGTTTTTCCAAGATGTTTAGCTGTTGAGGTGTGTAATTCCTTTTTAACTCTTTAACAGCATATCATAGGAATGTTTTGTATCGGTTACACTAATGCAACATTAGGTTCCAAATAAATTCAGTTGGGTCATTTCCATTTGATGTTCACCATAAACATCAAAGAGACAGGACAAATAGACTCATGATTGTAATGTGTCCTAAGAGAGCCCCCATTTAAGCCCTGTTGGGAGCGAAATACAGAGCAGTCCCTGATCCCCTTTATAGTAGCACAGGGCCCAAACCTGTAAGGTGCTAAGTACCCTCCACTCCCATTCCTGCTTAGTAGGCTTCAGGATGAGGCCATAAGGACTGCTGGCTTGTCCCCAGTTTAAATAGACTAATTAACATCGTGGTAAATTAGGAATACCAAGCTCTTCAAAAGCACTATTAGGGATGACCAAACTAGTTGGATGCTAGGGACAACACAAGGGGTTTACAACCTAATTTTTAATGTGAAACTTGGGGAGACAAAATTTTGGTCGTAATTGAGGTATTTCTCACCTGCTCTATATCTGCCTATTCCTCTCCCTTCCCTTCGTCCTTGGCACCTCTCTTCTCCTGTAGCACTCTCAAGAAAATTCTAAGTAGTACTACTTTCAGATCCTGTCTAGGATCCATCGCACACGCACCCCCGCCCCGATTTGTTTGGTCTTTGTTCCCCTCGCTCTAAGGAGGGGGCCCAACCCTGCAAGATTTTTCACATGTGACTGATGAAGTCAGTAGGGTTACTTCTACGATTAAGGTTATCAGAACTGGCCCTAAGGCTGGTATCTTCTCTGCAACTCTAAAAGAAGAGGGGGTTGGACTGCATTGTTTAGCAGTGGAAGCCGGTGGTGGGGGTGTCTTTTTTGTTTTTGTTCTTCTCCCACCTCCACTGCAGATGAAGCTGCTGGGGGGGTGTAACATTTCCTGTGAAAATCAATGGAATCTATCAGATTCTCAAAGCTTAGACCTGTGCTTCCCTTTGCCTCCACTTGATGGGCAGCTGGCTCTGCCAGTCTCTCACTACTTGCTGTGACCATTATGTAAATCTAACCATGGACTATATTTGCTCTTTCACCCAAGCAGTTATCACACACATTTCCCTAACACTTCAAAATTGTGCCTTCCAAACATTTCCTAACATAAAGTTAAAAGTCATCTATTGCCAAAGTGATTTTTCAGCCCTAGCGGGCATGTGTTTTTTTTCCTTTTTTTGTATAGTTCAGATAGTTTGAAGCTCTTTTACACAGGCTGCCAAGGGTCAGTTGCTGGGTATATTCAGAAATATATATTTTTAAAATTACTCTGTGCCCTAAAATGATCTGTGATGTTCCCCTGTCATGGATTCCCTTTAAAACCGCTCATTTGAGTGTAACGTTTCCTTCCTTATGCAGGCTGTTGGACCACACAGGTTATAGTACAAAAAAGTGGGTTTGTTTCTTCTCTCCCCACCCCACCTCTGATCCCAAGCCTACAGCTGCATCAGAGAGATGGCCCCTCATCCCACACTGACTTCTGGAGGCCACAAGCAGGCGGACCGTGTACCCTTGCAGAGCCCCAGTAAAGTCAGCATGCGTAGTGATCTGGTAGGTTACAGCTCTGGAGCCTCAATCCTTCAGTCTCTCACTTAGTAAAGCTGCCAGTCCTCAGCCTCCAAACTGAAACACCTTGCTCATCATGTTCATATCCTAGTCTTTCTCCTCAGACTTTCCACTTCAGGTCCCTCTGCTCTCATTGGCCTCAGTGGGAACAGGAAAAGATCCTCCCATCCCTCTCAACCCTTTCTCTCAAGATTTTGGCATTTTTCTCTCAATACTTGTTTTCTCTATCCAGGTTTAAATGCTGTGCACCTGGTTTTTAAACTGATTAAAGTGGTTTGTCCTAAAATAGCAGTGAGATGATAAAACAAAACACGTGGTGTTTTTAGGTTTTTAAACCAAGACTTTTCTCTCTTGTTTTCCACTTACTCTCTGGAGCATGTCAGCTTGATAACACATTCAGCTCTTTTCTAGAATCCTGCTAGTGTCCTTGATCTTTGTGAAGCGTGTTTCAGCACCAAAAAACTTGTCATTTTCACCCTAAATGCCCTGCAATGACTTTTGCTTAAGGTTGCATTTACTGTCTGTGTGAAATACAGCTGTGACAAAAACACAACTGAAACTTCAGTCTTATGACTGGGCTAGTATTAAAGGGGAAAAAAAATAAAAATGCCAACTAGACCAAAAAGTAGGACCCAGTGAAAGCCTTTTGGAGCAGGAAGAGAAGCATGACAACTAACCCCTGCACTGTATTGAAGTAAAAATAAACCAATAAATACCCTGGCTCTGGAGGAAAGAGAAGGGTGTGGCAAGAGGAGGAAACTAGTTTTTAAAAAAAGAAAAATATTAAAATCCTTAGCATCAGAATGGAACTACTTTAAGTATACCATAATTGCGTCACAGAAGGCACGCGTACCCTGAAACCAAAAAGGAAGCAGAAAGGCAAGACCAAACAAACAGTGTGATGAACCAAACAGGTGACCTTCTAGATTTCCATTTCCTGCCTTAGCAAAGGAAAGGAACATAAACTAAGGCAGGAAAAATGTAAAAATGGGAAGGAGGAAATCTAGGAGGAAATTTTCAAGAACAAATAGCCAAATACATCGAATAAGTTTGTTTTGTTTTTAAAAAAATCAAATATTTTCAAGAGAATTGGTGGGTCTGCTAGACTAGCTGAGAGTTAAGGGTGCAATTAAAGATGACAAGGACATGGCAGAGGCTAAATTATTTTTTTTGCTTTGGCCTTCTGCAGGGAGGATGCTGGGAAGATACCCACCCCATACCAGCTCTATTCAGATAATAAAAATGGGGCCCTAAGATTGAGGTGTTGGAAGAGGAAGTAGAGGATCACAATGATAAAGTACCAAGACATCCAGCTCAGATGACATTCACCAAGAATTTTGAAGAAATTTAGGAATGAAGTGGTTGGCAGTGGTTAACAAAATTGTACTGTATCTCATTAAAATCCATTACCTTCCTGCATCAGAGAATGGGAGGATGGCAAATGTCTGTCTCTTACAAAGGTGTTAATCGTTGACCAGAAAAATTGGTTGAAAATAACTATGGAGTTACAAATCCTTTAGATTGACAGCCAAAAATGTTCTCTAGGACTAATTTTTAATACATTTATTAAATATCTGAATGGTGAGGTACAATTATTTAGTCAAGGCCAGAGAAGACTAGATAACTTCAAAGGAACCTACTAAAGCTCGGTGAAGGAGCACAGTGGAATTCAGTGTTGACAAATGCAATGTAATACAGACAGGTAGAAATACTTTGAACTATTCGTATGTGTTACAGGGTTCTAAAAAACTGTACCAAATTGGGGAAAGACCTGGGCATCATTGTATACAAATCAATTAAAACCTTGCCTCACATTAGGGGTGGGGAGAAGCAAAGAAAACGTGAGGGCATATAAAGAATGGGATAGAAAACAGTTCAATTTAGTTCAACTATTCAGTCTCACCTGGGGTGAGATCCTTACATTCACTCCAGCCCCATTGAGCTAGGTTATGGTGCTGGAGTGCCATAAAGGGGGTGGGAGGGTAGGGAGTTGAGCATAAAGAGGCTCTCAAAGCCAAGGTTCCAGCTGGGGGAGGATTTCTTTAGTGCAGGTAGACAACTGTTAGGCTGCCTTCCAAGCACCTCTTGCAAGCTCTGGTGTAGGGACCTGGCTGCAGGTGGGAGGGGGAGTGCTGCTGGCATAGCTGTGGAGATTCTGAACAGCACTGCAGCTCTCAGGGCAGCCTGGGGAGGCTGCTGTGACTTAGGCCCCAGAGTTGTCTAAGTGATGCTGGGAGTCTCTCCAATCCTGGGCTGCTCCAGGGACTGGGAGGGCACATAGGTGGCTTAAAGCCAGTGCACAAGATGTGGCAGAACTCTCTTGAATGCCATTGTGGCACTTTTGGGGGCATGCAGGTACTTCTGTGCCAGAAGTACCGGAAGTATGTTCTGGCATTTCTTTCTTCCAGGATTCTCTCACAGCTCTCCCTCTGGACTGCGAGCTCTGTGCTGCACCTAAGAGGCACCACCCAAATTGTCATCCCTGCAATACGGTGTCAGTTTTGGTCACGTTGTCTTAAAAAAAGAAATAGAAGGTGCCCAAAGATGTGCTTGCGATTTATTTATTTATTTATTTATTTTAAATCCCCCAGGAATACTCAGATGGAAGTCTAAATATTGGGACTGTTAAGGTTCGAGAGGAGACCTGTAAGGGAGAACACACAATATGTACAAAATAAATAATGTTGTTGAGGAGGCGCACTTCATTTTAATCTTTCCTAGAACACCACAACAGGGGTGGTGTAACAATGGGAAAGCTTTTTAAAGAGTAGCTTTCTTCTGACCATGAACTTTATTAGAATATGGAAACTAGTATTATCCCAAAGGTGTGTTCTGCTTTTCTGAAGAGCTTCTATCCAGAACTCACCCCTTCACCCCCCAGCCGCCCAAATCTGACTTTCTGTTATAGATTTAAAGAAACAGTTCACATTCTCACCAAGAGGACATTTAATAAAATGGAATGTCCGCAAATTGAAAACTGATGCAAGGAAATGTATATTTTACCCACTTCATAATTTACCTGTGGATCTCCTGGACACAGGTACCACTAAGCGCAAGAGCTTACTATAATTCACTCAGTTCAGCTCTGGGTGGTAGCAATGGATGCCACCCATCTTCAGCAACATGCCAGCCTTCTGGTCCTGGCTGGCATTGCTCGCCAAGCAATTAGGCATGAAGTCAGGGCCCTGGCCACGTTATTGCACACAATCAACTATCAAGATGGCTTACTTCATGATTGCATCTTAAAGTCCCACCAAAAACACCAGCTAAAGTCAAGATGCTCCTTTTCTGAAATAGTTGAGCCTCTCAGACAGTACATCAGACACAACCTTTCTAAGGATCAGCAGCAACCTGTGGTTGGATCAAGGACGCATTTCTTGGTAGTTGTGTCCTCTAGTCTCTCTGGATCAGCTCACTCATTCCCCTTAGAACAGCCATATGAACCAAAAGATCCTTCTTCATTACAACAGGATGTGTTGTTGCAGGCAGTTTAACTTATGTTTTTACTGTTGGGACTGCTTGATGGTAGATGGATGTGCTTGATGTCTGTGTGATCCTGCCATGATAGAGTGGCTACATCACTTCCCCAGCATCTAATTCATTGCGCCGTCAGACTCCATACACCAGAAGAAGCAGTGTGTAGCCTTCTGATGAACAGAGGTATGTGATTGGAGCTAATGGGGGAGAGACGACTGTATAAAAGTTGTTAAAAAGCATAAAAATGAGAGGAAGCGAGGAAGGAAAAACTGCACAGAAAAGGTAAGGAAATAGAGAACAGATGGAAGTGAGAAAATGGACCAAAAAAGGGGAGATGACCACAACTGCATCAGGATATGGTGTGTGTGTGTGTGTGTGTGTGTTACACAAAGCCATCCTAAGGATCTAGGAGATTCCACAAAAAAAAGCCTGGGAACCGCTAATCGGTGGTTGTAACACTATCAGAAAGTTAGTCTATTTTAAATATGATTTATTTTTAATTGTGTTCTGTTGTGTTGGAGATCAGTAAACATGGAGCTATAAACCGACACAACTATAATAGACTTTGAATAAACTTGCAGCAAATACTGTCAAAATAATTCCAGGGTGTACGATTCTAGTAACCAGGGAGGAGAGCTTGTATATATTTTATGACTGCAAAGTAAAGTTCATGAGCTGTATGTGAAAACCTAGTTCATTCTCATGACATCTATTTTATGTTCCATGTCAGTGCAACAATGAAGTCAGAAATCCATCTGGTGAGTGATAACCTCCCTGCAGTTTTCGAGTTCATTTTTATGAGCTTGATCTTATCTCCTACTAGCCTGGGGTGGGCAAACTTTTTGGCCTGAGGGCCACATCTGGGAATAGAAATTGTATGGTAGGCCATGAATGTTCACAAAATTGGGGGTGGGGTGTGGAAGGGGGTTGAGGGCTCTGGCTGGGGGTGCAGGCTCTGACCTAGCAGAAATTAGGAGTTCAGGGTACAGGAGTGGGCTCCGGCTGGGGGTGCGGGTACTGGGGTGGGGCTGGGGATGCTCCAGGCTGGGATTGAGGAGTTTGGAGAGTGGGAGGGGGAATCAGGACGAGATCAGGGGGTTGGGGTATGGGGGGGGCGGGGATCAGGAGTGCAGGCTCTGGGCAGCACTTACCTCAAGTGGCTCCTGGAAGCAACGGCATGTCCCTTCTCCAGCTCCTATGCAGAGGCGCAGCCAGGCAGCTCTGCACATTGCCTGTCCACAGGCACCACCCCTGCAGCTCCCATTGGATGTGGTTCCTGGCCAATGGGAGCTGCAGGGGCAGAGCTTGGGGTGGGGGCAACATGCAGAGCAGATCCCCTGGCTGCCCCTGTGCGTAGGAGCCGGAGAGGGGCCATGCTGCTGCTTCCTGGAGCCGCATGGAGCGGCCCCCGACCCTGGTCCCCAGCGGGAGCTCAAGGCCGGATTAAAATAGTTTGCCCACGCCTGTGCTAGCCAGTGGGAAAGATGCCATGGATTTCAAAGCGAACAGGATTGAGTCCTACACATTGTCCCCCTATGGAGACTTTCCAATCCAGAGGCTACTTTTCCTGTTACAGTGGCTTTTTTTAATCCTTCCTCCCACAGTGGTCACATTTCTACTGGAAAGTTTATTCTGCTGCTAGCAAATATTTTCATTGAAAAATGTGCTTACATGAAATCTTGAATGTTCTGGGATGGCCAAGAAAGAATTTTTTTTTAAGTAAAGTTTTTGACTCAGTCCCACACGACATTCTCATAAGCAAACTTAATGTAGTCCAGATGAAATTACTATAAGGTGGGTGCACAACTGGTCTAAAGACTAAACTCAGAGTAGTTATCAATGATTCACTCTCCTACAAGGAGGACTTATGTAGTGGGGTCTCATTGGGTCAGTCCTGGGTCTGGTACCACTCAATAATTTAATTAATGACTTGGATAATGGAGTGGAGAGTGCATATAAAATCTGCAGCTAATAACAAGCTAGGAAGGGTTGCAAGCACGCTGGAGGACAGGATTGGAGTTCAAAATGACCTTAACAAATTGGAGAATTGATCTGAAATCAAAAAGATGACCCTCAATAACGGCAAGTGCCAAGTACTTCATTTAAGAAGGAAAAATTGCAGCTCACCTACAAAATGGGGATAACTGGCTAGGTTGTAGTACTGCTGATAAGATTCTGGGGGTTATAGTTAGGGCCCTACCAAATTCACAGTCCATTTTAGTCAATTTTGCAGTCATACGATTTTTAAAATGGTCAAATTCATGGTTTCAGATGGTTACATCTGAAATATCAACGTTGTAACTGTGGGGGTCCTGACCCAAAAATGGATCATGGGGAGGGAGTGTCACAAGGCTATTGTAAGGGTGTCAGTCCCATGACTCTCCTACTTCTGCACTGCTGCTGAGGCAGGGAACTGCCTTCAGAGCTGGGCAGACAGAGCAGCAGCTACTGGCTGGGCACCACCAGCAGAAGTGAGTGTCACAGGGTATGGGGGATGGGTTACCATAAGTCCAGGTTTTCCTGGAAGCCTCTACCCCAGTCACAGGCTTCCAGCTGTGGGGGTTCCTGGAGATGAGTCTGCAGGGGAAGAGGAAGTCCCAGCCCGAGCCAGGACTAGCAGCTGGAGCCTGGCCCATGGTAGGAGCCTCTGGCTGGGGTGGCCCCAGCCCTGCCCCTCCCCTACAATAACCACATTTCACAGTATCAGAGGGGTAGCCATGTTAGTCTGGACCTGTAAAAGTCTATAAGGTGCCACAAGACACCTAACAGACCTGTCAAGGTTCCTTCCCCACTCTGAACTCTAGGGTACAGATGTGGGGACCTGCATGAAAAACCCCCTAAGCTTATTTTTACCAGCTTAGGTTAAAACTTCCCCAAGGTACAAACTATTTTACCTTTTGTCCCTGGACTTTATTGCTGCCAAGTGTCTAACAAATATGACCGGGAAAGAGCCCACTAGGAAATGTCTTTCCCCCCAAGCCCTACACCCCCCTTTCCTGGGGAAGGCTGGATAAAAATCCTCACCAATTTGCATAGGTGAACACAGACCCAAACCCTTGGATCTTAAGAACAATGAAAAAGCAATCAGGTTCTTAAAAGAAGAATTTTAATTAAAGAAAAAGTAAAAGAATCACCTCTGTAAAATCAGGATGGTAAATACCTTACAGGGTAATCAGATTCAAAACATAGTGAATCCCTCTAGGCAAAACCTTAAGTTGCAAAAAGACACAAACAGGAATATACATCCATTCAGCACACCTTATTTTATCAGCCATTTAAACAAAACAGAATCTAACACATGTCTAGCTAGATTGCTTACTGACTTTTTTCAGGAGTTCTGACCTGCATTCCTGCTCTGGTCCCAGCAAAAAACAAAACAAAACAAAACACAGAGAGAACCCTTTGTCCCCCCCCCCCCCCAGCTTTGAAAGTATCTTGTCTCCTCATTGGTCATTTTGGTCAGGTGCCAGCGAGGTTGTCTTAGCTTCTTAACCCTTTACAGGTGAAATGGTTTTTCCTCTGGCCAGGAGGGATTTAAAGGTGTTTACCCTTCCCTTTATATTTGTGACCCGTCCCCCAAATCACAGATAGAGTGAAATGCTGGCTGTGACTTCTTCCTGGAGCTCTAGGAGAAAACAGAGTTAATAGGACACATTCACCTCTAAATATACTACCAAGTATATAAAGACTAACAATCTCAAGGACAATTTTAACCAGTTGATTCTGGGAAACTTTCACGGGAGAATGCATCAGCCACTTTGTTAGACACTCCTGAGATGTGTTAGATGTCAAAATCAAAATCTTGGAGAGCTAAACTCCACCAAATAATTTTTTTGTTATTTCCTGTGGCAGTATGAAGCCACTGTAGCGCAGCATGGTCAGTTTGCAGGTGGAAACGCCATCCCCAAACGTATGGGCGTAGCTTTTCCAGAGCGTCGACAATGGCGTAACATTCTTTTTCACTGACTAGTTGCTTTCCCTCTCAGACAGCTTCTTGCTGAGAAACACTACAGGGGGGAATTCTTGATCCAGTCCTTCCTGCATTAAACCTGCTCCCACTCAGACACATCTGTGGTTACTAGGAACGGTTTGTCAAAGTCTGGGGCCCTTAGTACAGGGTCAGACATGAGTGTCGCTTTAAGCTGGTTAAAGGCCTTCTGATACTCTTTGGTCCATCAAACAGCATTTGGCTGTTTCTTTTTGGTTAGGTCTGTCAGTGGGGCGGTGATTTGGCTGTATTGTGGTACAAATCGCCTGTAATATCCACGCAAAAACCTATCTCCCCATCTGGTTTGGGAACTAGCACAGGCATCTCCAGCGGTTCACTGCCAGAGGGGTGGATTGCACCCATCCGTAGCATATCCTGGATCTCCCATTCTATAGCAGTTTTAGCTTGAGGAGACACTCAGAAAGGTTGAACTTTAATTGGGTGAGCATTACCCGTGTCAATGGAGTGGTATGCCCATTCAGTCAGTCCTGGGGTGGCTGAGAACGTCGGCGCATAGCTAGTGCACAGCTCCTTGATCTGCTGTCGCTGCATACGCCCAAGGGTAATGGAGAGATTCACCTCTTCCACGCCACCAGCACTTTTCCCTTTGTAGTAGACACCTTCAGGCCACTCGGCCTCATCTCCTCCCTGGGCTGTAAACTGACAAACATTTAATTCTCTGGAATAAAAGAGCTTTAGAGAATTAATATGGTACACCTTAGGCTTTCAGCTGGAGGTGGGGAATGCTATGAGATAATTAACAGCTCCCAGGTGCTCCTGGACCATGAATGGCCCTTCCCATGACACTTCCATTTTATGGGCCTGGTGCACCTTTAAGACCATGACCTGGTCCCCTACTTTGAAGGAACACTCTCTGGCATGTTTATCATACTGGGCTTTTTGCTCTTTTTGAGCATCCTTTAGGTTTTATTTAGCAAGGGCTAAAGAGGTTCGGAGGGTGTTTAGTAGGTTGGTTACAAAGTCCAGAATGTTAGTTCTTGGAGAAGGTGTAAACCCCTCCCATTGCTGCTTTACCAACTGTAATGGCCCCTTATGGTTCCTCCCTCCACCACGCGGCCATATACAAGTTCAAATGGTGAAAACCCTAAACTGGGACGTGGTACAACTCTGTAGGCAAAGAGCAACTGCTACAACACTAGGTCCCAATCACTGGAGTGCTCATTTACAAATTTACGTATCATGGCCCCCAAAGTCCCATTAAATTTCTCCACCCGGCCATTTGTTTGATGATGGTAAGGGGTGGCAACCAAGTGATTCACCCCATGAGCTTCCCAAAGGCTTTCCACAGTTCCTGCCAGGAAATTAGTTCCTGCATCTGTGAGGATGTTGGAGGGCCAACCTACCCTGGCAAAAATGTCTGCTAGTGCCTAGCACGCACTCTTAGCCCTGGTGTTGCTTAGAGCTACTGCTTCTGGCTATTGGGTGGCAAAATCCATGAAAGTCAGTATGTACTGCTTTCCTCTGGGTGTCTTTTTCGGAAAAGGACCCAGAATATCCACAGCTACTCGCTGAAATGGAACTTCAATGATGGGGAGTGGCTGGAGAGGGGCTTTGACCTGGTCTTGGGGTCTTCCCACTCTTTGGCATACCTCACAAGACCAGACATAGGTAGAAACATCCTTGCCCATTCCCTCCCAGTGGAATGACCTCCCCAAACGGTCTTTGGTCCTGTTCACCCCAGCATGGCCACTAGGATGATCATGGGCCAAGCTCAAGAGCTTTACCCGGTACTTAGTTGGAATTGCCAATTGTCTCTGAGGATGCCAGTCTTCAAGGTGTCCACCAGAAAGAGTTTCCTTATATAGAAGTCCTCTTTCTACAACAAACCTGGATCGATTAGAAGAGCTGAGAGGCAGTGGATTGCTCCGTGCCACTGTCCAAGCTCTCTGGAGGCTTTCATCTGCTTCCTGTTCGGTCTGGAACTGAGACATCAGTTCCTCATTGAATTGTGGACCTAGGCTTGGTCCCTCTGGAAGCAATGTAGGGGATGGGGCTGTTTCCGTTGACTGTGAACCACTCTCCGCTGGTGCACTATGTTGGGGTTCAGGCTCCGGCTGAGCCTCTTGTGTAGGGTTATCGGCTGCTGCCCGTTCAGGTTCGGTGGGGCCCTCTGGTGTTGGGGTTGCAAGTACTGGATTCGGTGCTGGCAATGGGTCTGGTGCTGGTTGTTCCGCCGGTTCCGGTTCTGGGACTGGCTCTGTCTGGGTCTCTGGGACTGGATCCACTACTGCTGTTGCAGACGTTGGCATGGGGTCTGGGTCCATCACCTCTGACCGGGTCCTGGTAGAAGTTTCAGGAACAGAGCTAGGAATGACTGCTTGCATAGCCTGGCTGCGGGTGACCATTCCCACCCTCTTGGCCCGCTTCACACGATTAGCCAAGTCTTCCCCCAACAGCATGGGGATGAGATAATCATCATAGACTGCAAAAGTCCACTTTCCTGACCAGCCCTGGACAGGCAACTTGGCTGTAGGCAAATTGAAAGGGTTGGACTTGAAGGGTTGAATTGTCACTTGGATCTCTGGGTCTATTAAATTTGGGTCCACTAAGGAAGCATGGATAGCTGACACTTGTGCTCCGGTGTCCCTCCACGCGGTGACCACCTTCCCGCCCACACTCACAGTTTCCCTCCGCTCTGAGGGTATCCGGGGAGTATCTGGGCCTGAGGACCTCTGGTGTGATTCCAGTGCAATGAAGTGTAATCTGTTGGGGTTCTTGGGGCAGTTAGCCTTTACATGCCCCGGCTCATTACATTTAAAACATCATTCAGCTGACGGGTCACTGGGGCGAGGTGGGTTGCTGGAGAATGGTGTGGCAGGATGATAAGGTGTCTGGAGTATTCCTTGGTGTGTAGTTGGGGCCTTGGGCTGCCCCCGATAGTAGGGTGTGGTCTGAGGGTGTCCCTTCTAATATGTGCTTCAAATGCGACCAGAGTTGTACCTCTCTCCTCCCTCCACCCATTTTGTTCTGGCTTGCCCCACCTCTCTGGCGGTCTGGGACTGCTCATATCGATCAGCATAAGAAGCATTACTTTCTGGTGAGTCCATTTCCTTATCCCATAAACACTGTTTTATTTCCTCCTTGGACATAGTCAGGAATAACTCCTGAGCTATCAAATCATACATTCCATCAAAGCTAGTGACACCCCTTCCTTGGACCCATTTATCTAACAGATCCTTCATCTGGTTTAGATAAGCCACATTACTTAATCCAGGCCCTCTCTTAAGGGTTCGAAATTTTACTCTGTACGTTTCAGATGTAATTTGAAATTGCTTTAAAACCAAATCCTTGAACTTATTATAGTCAGAAGCCTCATCAATAGGTATCTTATTGAATATGTCCAGAGCTCTTCCAGTTAATTTTGCAACCAATGTGGTGGTTATGTGAGCTTCAGGAATTTTATGGAGAGTGCACAGTCTCTCAAAGGTGAGAGAATATTCAGCACTATCACTGGATTCATCATACTGTGGACATAGTCGCTCCCATTTGTGGATTGTTGGGGAAGGATGGTTAGGGTTACCCGGTAGATTCCACTCAGCCTTTGCCTTCTCCAACTCCAGTTCATGCTTCCTGTCTTTTTCCCTCTCCTCCATTTCTTTTTTCCTTTGCCTCCATAGCTTTCTTGTGGGCAGCCTCTTAGTTTTTTTCTGTCTCTTTCGCTGCCTCCAATTCTCTCCTGTGGGCAGCCTCTTTGGCTGTTTCTGCCTTGGGCTCTGTCATGTTTGCATCTCTGTTTTTAACTAAACTTACACCCGAGAGTTGGAAATAAAACAAACAAAAACTTGGCTGTCAAAATATATATATATAGGTTGTGCTGTAACTGGATACCTATGTTCTCTGGTAGTGATTATCCGCCTACAGAAAAATTAGTGGGTTTTTTTGTTTTTTTGTTTTTTTTTTAAAAAAGAACACCTTTTGTCTCCAGGCAAATAGACAGAAAACCCCTCTAGTTGCTCTTCAGTTAAGAGGGGAAAAAAAGAGAGAGGGGGAAAAAAAACACAGACAGAGAGAACACTTTGTTTTCTCTTCCCCCCCACCCCCAGCTTTGAAAGTATCTTGTCTCCTCATTGGTCATTTTGGTCTGGTGCCAGCGAGGTTACCTTAGCTTCTTAACCCTTTACAGGTGAAAGGGTTTTTCCTCTGGCCAGGAGGGATTTTAAAGGTGTTTACCCTTCCCTTTATATTTACGACAAGACTTATTGGAGCATAAGCTTTCGTGGGTGAATACCCACTTCGTCAGATACTTTCGACGCAATGGGTATTCACCCACGAACTCTTTGCCACATTTCACAGGAGAGTTCACAGACCATGAAAACTGATGTGTTTTTCACAGCCGTGAATTTGGTAGGGCCATAGTTATAATGGATCACAAATTGAATGAGTCAACAATGTGATGCAGTTGCAAAAAAGGCTAATATCATTCTGGGCTGTATTAACAGGAGTGTTGTATGTAAGACGTGGGAAGTAATTATTCCTCTCTACTCAGCACTGGTGAAGCCTCCGCTGTAGTACTGTGTCCAGTTCTGGAACAGCACACTTAATAAAATATGTGGACAAATTGGAGAGAGTCTAGAGGAGAGAGGGGGAGAAAATTGATTAAAGCTTTAGAAATCCTGACCTATGAAGAAAGGTTTAAAAAAACAAACAAAAAACTGGGCATGTTTAGTCTTGAGAAAACAAGACTCTGCGGGGAGGGGACTGATAACAAGTCTTCAAAAATGTTAAGGGCTGTTAATAGAGAACAATTGATCACCATCCTCTTTGTGTCCACTGAAGGTAGGAGAAGTAGTAATGGGCTTAATCTGCAGCAATGGAGATTTAGGTTAGATATCAGGAAAAACTTTATAAGGATAGTTAAGCTCTGGAATAGGCTCTAAGGGAGGTTGTGGCATTCCCATAATCAGAGGTTTTTAAGAACCAGCTAGACAGACATCTGTCAGGGATTGTCTAGGTTTACTTTGTCCTCCCTCAGCATAGGGGACAGGACTAGATGACATCTCAAGGTCCCTTCCAGCCCTACACTTCTGTGATTCCGTAGCACATTCTATCTAAAGAGCTCAAAATGCTCTGCCAGCTTTAATGAATTAAGCATCAGAGTACCCTTGAGAGACTGATATTAAATTTCTATGAGTCTGTGATTATGATATTTATATTCTGATAGTGCCCCAAGGTCTAGGGCTCCATTGTGCTGGGTACTGGACAAACACGAAGACAACCACTGCTCTGAAGGGCTTGCAATCTGAAGACAAACAAATGCAAGATAGTGGATTGTGGATCCAACATACAAGCAAAAGGTTATGGTGAAGAATTGGCACAGCTTTGTTCATTACATGTATTGTAGGTTGTTTTTGTGGGGATTAGCAATAGGTTGGAAGGAAATAGGAAAAGGAACAAAAAGGAAGCTTGTCACCTGTCTAGTCAGGATCAGTTGGCTGGGTTTTATGGGCATCATGGCAGAGGTAGAGAAGGTAGGGAATGGCAGAGGGCAAGAGGGTTGGGGAGATGGAAATACTGTGATAAGGAGGAAAGGGAAGAAGAGGAGGCAGAGGAGAGCTGTGGAGGGAGCTATTGGAGAGCATGGGTAGGTGAGAAGAAATCAAAGGGGAACATTCAGAAAATTAATTAGTCTAGGCTACCCGAAGTTCCTGATAGAAACCAGATAAAGCTGAAAATCTAAGTGTGTGAATGCTGTATATGCTCAGTCCTGAGGAGCAGTCCCTGGAGCCCACTCCCTGCCTTCAAGCAAGGGCAGAGAAAGAGTAGCAGCTCAACAGACTTTCAGAAGCCCGAGCAGATGATAGGAAGCAGGGGCATGAGAGCCCAGTGTTTCTATGAAAGAGAAGGAGCTAACCTGCTTTGGTTTTGTGTGTGTGGGGGTTTTTTTTGTTCTTGTTTTTTAAACTGTTCTGATAATGACTGCTTGAATGTTCTTCTTTGTATGTGTGCTTGTTTGATGAGAAATGTGCAAAGGCATTTGGGGACTTGTGGCTTTGGTGCAAGGCAATTGGCAATTAACAGAACATAACTTGTCTCTGGCAAGTTATCCTAGCACAGAATTCCTTTTTTTTTTTTAAATAATTAAAATTTGTTTTAAAGCAACTTGATTTTTCTAAAATGCAGGAAATTGAAGTCAGTGTTCCAAAATGTTCCTGTGAATGGATTCCTTCTCTGCCACTTTCCCCCTCAGATACTCCTTTCGCTCCCTACTTCTGTTCGTCCAGTATGCCTTGCAGTGGCTTTATGCCGTTTGCCATGGTGGGGAGGCTGAAATGTGGCTTGGAAAGAACTTGGCAGGTGGGTCTGTACGCATATATTGAGATGCTGTAGCCCATAGAAAAAGGAGAGACCATGGGCTGCATCATCTCTTTCCCATACACACCAGCAGTGTCTATTCAACTGGCTCTTTGAGCCCCAAGGTGCCATTGGGGCACTGGAGTAGCCAGCTGTTGTGACATTCAAGCAGGGATGTGAGGAGGTGCAACAGGGCTATAGGTATATGCTTGGTGATGGGATGAGGGAATATCTCCTTTCCACAACTTTCAAATTGGTTGTGGACAACAGTGTTCTTCCAACAAGTTTTGGCTGGTTGCAGGGGGTGCGGGAACTGATGACACAAGAGGAGAAAAGAGCAAAGTCTGAAGGTACATTGAGCAACAGCTCAGTGGATTCTCTCCCTCATCCCCCCATCTTTTCTTTCCATGACAACCCATGCCTAATATGTGTTTAGCAGCTAGGCTCACTAGGCAGGAGCAAACTGCAGTTGCAGCCTCCTTCCAAAAGATTCCTCTATTGCAGAGGGAGCAGAGTGCTAGGTCTTTGTGGGGTGAAAGAGAATGAGGTGAGCCTGGGGAAGGCTGAGGAGAGACTGGTTGGAGGATCTTAGAAGGAATTTGTGGGAAATAGGGGAGCCTGGAAGGCCTTCATGTAGAAGTCTTGAAGGGGAAAGAGAGGAGCCTGGGCATTTAGTGGGAAGGTGAGAACTTGGCATGTTATCTAAAGACTGCTGCCGCTCAAAACCAGAGCCAGTTAAAGATGGCACCATAAGAGGAAAGGCAGGAGAAGGCCACAGTAAATGCTTGGGAGTTTTTGTTTTTTCCATGTCGGACAGCCAGATAGAAACTGGTGATGCTGGAACTTTTTTGGGGTGGCAGTGAAGGGAGGCAGGGTGGATTTAGCGCTTTTGGAGCGATCTTCCTATTGTCCTCCATCACCTTTTGGGGCAAAATTACTCTACTGGATAAGGCTGCCAAATGCATGAGTCATGTAAGATGTGTACTGCTTGGGAGCCCTGTCTAAAGTCCAAATCTTGGTTCTACAAGCAAAGCTAAAACAAAATAGTCTTCCTGGCAGAAACTCTACAGATGTTGAAGAGGGGTGCAGGAAAGGAGGAATCGCTACAAGCCAGCAAGTTGGGTGCTGTGTACTTTTTGCCAGCAAATCTCCTTTACCTAGGCTTTGCTTGTGGAACCAGGATTTGGACCCAAGAAAACGCTGCTAAGTGGTATGCATCTCAGGTGACGCATGTGCATCTGGGCAGCCCTGTTGTCTCCCTGCAGCAGGAATGTCATACATCCAGCAGGGCTGTAAGAATTCGCCCATGGTGTTTCCTCTTGTCCATTAGAGGTAGCTGTGATGGAGAAACTGCAAGAAGCCAGGCTGCCTCTTCCTCCATTTTGTGCTCTCCTGGTGGATCTGTGGGTCAGGGAGCAGTTGGAAGGTGAAATGAGCGCAGACTGGGGGATAGGATGGGTTGCAGAGGTTGAAAGGTGGGCAGGAGTTGAAAGGGGATAAGGACATAAGAAGGAAGACCAATGGGAAGCAGGGACAGAATGAGAAAAGCTGCTCCAGAAACTTCTAACACTTATTTGCAGTCTATCAGTCTCCAAGACCCACCCCAATCCCTTGCCTCCTCAACAACCCTCCCCTGTTCCAGCTGCCACAGGCTCCCTTCAGCTACCTGCCTCTTACTGTCACTGGCTCTCATGTTTGCTCCTGGCTAACCCAACCCCCAAACTGA
Organism: Lepidochelys olivacea; assembly: GCF_965140295.1. Lineage (NCBI taxonomy): Eukaryota > Metazoa > Chordata > Testudines > Cheloniidae > Lepidochelys > Lepidochelys olivacea. Next base: position 80,462,628 of record NC_140412.1, read on the forward strand.
CTTTCTGAGGCCTGAGGGATAGAGGTCCTCTGTCCTTTCCAACTCTGCACCATTGTGGTTATGGTTAGAATGGAAGAGAGAAAAGCTGAGGGAAAATAGTGACTTGTTTTTATCTAGAGTATCTATCTTGTGATTATCTAGAGTGAGAAATGGCAAGCATGGAGCTGCACACGCTAAACTATATTGCACAGCTACACTGAAAGCCTTTGGACACCATACTCTACAACAGGGGAGTTTTCCACAGGTCAAGAGCCATCATTTTCCAATATTGTTCAGCTTACAAACATATGGTTGGATGATTTTTAGACTATTTGCCCCTTTTGGAAAACCTCTACTAATCAAATCTCTTATCTGCAGAATGGTAAATTCTTGCATGAAAGTGATACAGATCTTGTTAGAGCAGCAGCAGTACCAGTATTCTTGGGGCTTAATGCCCATGATCTAAAAAAAGTAGCTCAACAACTATGACTGCGCAGAGCAAGAGGAAGTCCCATGTTCCCCAGTCTAACCTCTGAAGAAACAAAGCCAAATATTTGATATGGCTGATTTTACTGGAAAGCGTTTAGCTCTGGTGCCCAGATTACCAGTGATTTTTCCTGAAGGCTTATGCATTTTGCAGTGAACATAAACATCATAGCATGGATCATAGTTCTCAGACGACTGCAAATAGCTGAGGCAGAATACCTCTTTTTGGGCTGTATTAGCTGATCAATACTATGTACCTGCGGATGCAAAGATGTGGGGTTTCCTGTGGGACTAGGAAAGAATGGGTCTTATTGAAACAGAATTTTTTTCACAGATTCCAAGGTCAGAAGGGACCTCCTGTATAACACCTGCTACAGGACTCCCGCAAAATAATTCCTGTTTGAACTAAAGCAACTCTCTTGTCTAAAATGGCAGCAGGAGGAGCAGAAAGAGGTGGTACCACTCAGCTGGGTTGTGAGAGATCCAGCGTTCAATTCCCTGCTCTGCCTGATGTGGAGCAGGCATGTGAACTTGGGTCAGCTATCTCTCCACAGGTATACCCTAATCACTGGGCTAAAGAGTATTCTTGGGGATTTGGATCCAGGGGATTTTGGTTGGGTTTTTCTTTTTTGACTTGTTCATGAAGTGTTGGTTTGCAGTCATCAGCAGTATGTCTGTAATGCCCATGTGACAAACCTAGCCACTTCATTATCCAGCAAATCTCTTTCAAAACTGATTGATTACATCATTAAGAGCTATATTAATGTTCATTTCTTGTGTCATTTTTTACTTGAATAGGATTTCAGGGGAACTTGGAGAAGTCTTTTTTTTTTTTTTTTAACATGGTGTAGGAAACTGCATTGCATGTGTTCTCCGCTACAGCTATTGCTGTCTATATTGTACCTGCTTCTTTCTTGACAGACTACTTCACATTGAGTTACCTTTGAAGGTTCTTTTTTACTCCATTCTAAAAAGCAGGTAACAGTTCCTAAATGTAAGCCGACCCCAGTATGAATAGGTAACAGATGACCGGGATTTTATTTTTGATACATTGTCCTTTTGAGAAGGAATAGAAATATAACGTCCTTTATTGGAAGGAATGGGTCTCTGAGGATGACATGGATGGTGAATCAAGTGCTGCTTTGTCTATTACATCAGTGAAGACTTGTTTATGAATGTCATTTCAACGAGCTCCTCTGCAGAGGTTTGGCCTACATTACTGACTTTGGTCAAAAAACAGAGCCACATGGTTAACGGAGGTTATATCACTGAACCATACACAGGAGATTTGCCTGATACAGTTAGAAATTATTGAAAAATTCTATTTTGGTGGGAAAAAAATTTGAGCATTTGATATTTTTGATGAAAAGAATTGAAAATTTTCATTTAATTTTTAATCTTCACTTTGTTTCTGTTGTCAAAAATTATTATTTATTATAATCCCCTCCTCTAACATCTTTTCCTTTTTTTCTCCCATTGGAAAAGGTTGGAAAAAAGAGGGTGGGGGAAGAGGGAAGTGTGTGGGGGGGAGTAGTAGGGGAATGAGAGAATGTGTGGGTTTTTCCAAATTTCTCACCTTTTATATTACTTTTTTGTCACCTTTTTCAGTGGGGGGGGGGAGTGGGAGTGAAAATGAAAATGTTGTTTCCCTACCACCACTTTTCCCTTCTTTCCAGTTGAAAAGTAGGAGGAAAAAGTCTTACTTTCTCTCACTTTTAACTTTTTTAAAACTTGTATCACGATTTCCAGTGGGGAGGGAGGGGGGGTGGGGAGTGCGGGAGGAGGAAACTAAAAACCATGAGAAAAGGTGGACATTTTCCCATGATTTTGAAATTAAAAAAGATGGGGGGGGAATCTATATTTAAAGTTGTTTTAAGTGATTTTGTTTGGTTGACACTTTTAATAGAAAATAAGTTAGTCTGCTCTAGATATTGCAGTCCTCCGTCTACAAGTGTGGTGGCCAGTTCAGAATACCTGTGTTAAAACTAAAGCATGACGAAATAAGATTGTACGATTGGCTGGCTTGTTAGAGGTACAGTGGAGTGAGGTAATGTTCTTTGTCCTTGGACTTTGAGATCCTCCATGAACTTTGCATTCATGGTGAGACCGTACAAAAAGCTAACATCACCTTTCCACACTCTTCCCTCTTCTCCTTCCTCCCTCCCCCCCCCAATATAGGCCTTTTATAAATGTATTTGCAGCATGAAGGTGAGCCGTTATTGATCTATTCCAACTGGTGCCTTGAGCAATGACTGCTCGTTCCTTTATAAAAAGCATTTTTTTCCTCTTGAATATGCCTATGTAGTTCTGCCATGTTGTTTATGTGATTATCTAGCAATGAACCCCTCTGTACTTGCTGAAATAGTGGCATGCTGGAAGAAAAATACTGTACAAGAGTGAGCTGTGATGAATCTGCTGAGCAGTCACGGGCTGGCAGAAAAAGAAAACGTTCTTTGGCAGTTGGAGTGACAGTTGGTCAAGAGTGATTCGTTGAGGCAGCGTGGTATTTGAAGGTAGTTATGTTTGAGAGCCAGTGGGTAAGGAGCTAGAAAAGCTGTTCCTAAGCTGACTTTATTAAAAACCGACCTAGATGTGGAGCTGTGTAAAAGTGGAACAGCAACATGAAGGGGCCACAAAGAATATGTTGGGTAGTCCTTAGCCCTGGCCAGGGGACCTGCAAGATACCCAATTACCTCTAGGGCTGAAATGAACTAAGAGGGAAACTAAGTTAATGGCGACCTTTTCTCCAGCCCTAGTCAAGTCATGTGTCAGAATGGGACCCATCAGATAACAGAGCCTAGTCGTCATAGCAACTGAGGTGCCTCTGAGTTGTGGTACGCTTGGTGCTCTACTAAGTACTAAAAAGGGCTAGTCTGCCACAGCACTTCAGCACCCCCATCAGGTGAAGATGATTAAAAAAACCTTAAAGAACAAGCTTGCTCACGAGATGTGCACCGCTTCCTTGTTTTAGCCAAAATATGGTATGAGAATTCTCTTCTTGTATTATTTCAGATGTGACCAAAGCTAGGAAGTGCATGTGAAATTTGATGTGCTGCCAATGGAATATTAATTACTAATTATCTCAAAGGAATGTGAGGTTTTCCCTAGTATATTCAGTGGTGTAGTGAGGAGCCTTCTCCCTTGACTTAATCAGAACAATTCAGTAGGAGTCAAGTAGCTATTTTAAAAAAACAAACCCTAACTCTCTCGGATCTGACAAGCTCATTTGGGAAGGAGAGATGAACAAACTCAAGCTAGCTCCTATTTAAGATGCACGAGTTTTGCCTATCTCAATCCTGGTCTTTTGAGGGAGTCTTTTATGGCTGCTTTGCTTTCAAAACTAATTCTACCTCTGTGCTATGTGTATTACTAAGGTTCCATAAACATTCAGATACTGTTGGATTCAGAGAGGTTTTTGGTTTTTATTTTTATTTGAACTTTTTGAAGATATCAATAACAAATAGGCCTTGCTGAGAAGAAGTAAGTTTTTTGAGGTTTTAATTAAAACTACAGAAGCCAAAAAAAGAGAACTGAGGATGTGTAATGCTATATCTAGAGATGGGCAGAAGCATACCATCATTATTACAAAAAATATTGCAAAATTGAGTTTTTGTTAAAGGTAACCAGATGGATAGTACTAGGTACAAGTACTGAGACACAGAAATAGGTAAATCACTGCAAGTGTTCTCATGCTGTTCTGCCTAGGTGCCTTCAAAAGAGCTTTGCACCCACTAACTCTTAGATCCCATTGGAAAAAAATTAGGAACTACTGGGCGATAAGCCTTTGTGGAAAAACTGGCCACTTCATTTAGGTGCCAAAATGAGAATATTAGATACAGAGGTCTCAGCATCCACTAACTGGGGCTAGGCACGCTTGAAAATCTGGTCCTGAACATTTTGAGGCCAAAAGCAGTTCATTCTCAGTCTTTGACCCCCCCCCCCCCTCTTTTGAGACTGTCAACAAAGTTGCCAAGATGTCTGTTTGTGATGTGGGGACCTATCCATTAGGAAATAGGCCCAAACTAACAACTTATTTCACACTGGTCTCGTATCATTTGGCCACCGCATTACCAACCCCAAGCATTCAAAAATCATGAGACTAGCTTAAAAATCATGAGGGTTATTTTAATGTGAGTTCTTTTTCTTTGCCTTTAGGGTGCACTCACTTCACATTTTCGAGCTTGTCTCTGCAACCATGAAAGCTAGAAGCTTCAATTTAAACAAAAGTAAAGTTAAAATTTTCATGCAATCTCTTGATACCAGCATATGGAGCTTTAAGAGAAACAAAAAAACGTGTGAGACTTAAGGGTTGGCAGTGCTGTCATGGATATTACTGCATGGGCCGCATTCGTACCAGCAAACGAAGGTTTTATCTGTCGTTTTATGAATTTGCCAAACCATCTGTTCCCTGGGAAACTTTACTTAAATTTGGAAAACCAGACTGATATAAAATCTCAGGTTGTTGAGACAGAGGTGGTTAAATTGTTTACAGCTGCCTAGGAATTAATACACTTCCTTTCCTATATAGTGTAATGCATCGTATTTCTCAGCCAGGTGCAGGACACCACATGAGGTTCTTGTAGAGCATTCAGTTGGCACAAGAAACAACATTTTTAAGTCTTCACATATAACTGAGTTACCAGGGCTCAATAATCATTTTCTGGAAGATTAGTCCTGCCCTACAGCAGGTTTTTATGATCATTAAAGCTAGAATGAAAGCAATGGGCCTGGATTTCACACTTTTGTATCCTGCTACACTGGGGCTTTGATTTGTGACTTGTTTTTCTCTGCAGTGGGTGCTTTGACACCATTCTGAAAGAAAGAAACTGACAGTACACAAATAAATAAGCTAAATTGTAGGAACAGCTCCACAAGGGGGTAACTGCCACATTAACTTGGAGAAAAATATTTGAAATAACTTGATAACCATTTTCCAAGGCTGCTCATGGAGAGATTGTGCACTTGTACATTTTAATCGTGACCTTGTGGGTTATTTGTTTGCTTGTTTTAACAAAGCTCAGAAGTCCTAAGAACCAAGGACTCCTCTATCAAATAATTCTATAACAATTTCAGCCCTGGAATGCGCAAAACGATGGCTTTGAGACAGTCTGGCTAGACAGCATAATTTGAGTCCCCCTTTTTTTTTAAATTTATTTTATCAGCAATTTAAATGTTGTGAAAGGAACCTGAATAGTGATCTTCAATGAAAAAAACCCACCCCCACTGATTTTGATGGGCTTTGGATCAGGCCCTTAGCTGCTTGCTTATATGAGTGAAAGATTAACTAAAACAAGGGGCAGCTTAGTGATGAAGAAACGGATGTCTGAACAGGGTTGCATATTAAAAAAAAAAAAAATCCTCAGATTTCCTATCCTTTTTCTAACATACCATATGCCCAACAAAATACGCTTGCAACTCTCACCAAGTCTTCCTTTTCTTCTGCTTTTAGCAGAAGTGCGCGCTCGCTCTCTCCTTTCTTTACTTAAAAATGTAGAACTGTTTCAGGTGGTTTGTGGGGTTTTTGTTGTTGTTGTTTGGTTTTTTTTTAACTGTCTTGAGCCTTTAACCTAAATAATATAGAATATATTTCAGCTGCAGCCTACATGCCTTAAGCTCTGTCTTGCATCCTGGCCTCTGCCTTTTAAACCTCAAGCACTGAAATTCTGAACAGATCTCACCACAGACTTTGCATGAATAGTTATATACACCAACATCATGTCCTAGTCCCTCTCAAGTGCCAGCCAAACCAAATTGCTGTGGCACATAAACAATTCTGTTCATTTTCATTCCCATTAATATACTGCCAAACACAGTAATAGTCTAAAACTTTTAGTGATATGAATAAAATATTATATCGTGGACAGCAAGAAGGAAATGCAGTTTATTCTCACTCAATCAGGGGATATGCTTTTTCCCCTTCAAAGGCTGATAAATAAAATATCCTAGCGTAATCCTTGATGCATACTCTACTTATATAGTTTGTGTGTATAAATCTTATAGCATAACTAGAGATTTATATATGTGACATTGCAGTGAGAAGGCAATATTAATTATGTCATTGCATTATTACAATGCCAGAAAACTTCTTGAGTTGGCCAAGAGCAGATGTCGGTGCAGGAATTATATAAACCTACTTTGCCAAAACACTACCAAATGAAGCTAAGAGAGAAAAAAAGAAACTAATTAATTGTATTTGAATGTCAGTCATGACAATCCAGAGACTGCATTTTCTTTGCTAAAACCATCTGAGGGAAGCTACAGCAATTCTTAATGACAATACGTTTTGTGTGTCATGTGAGCTGATCCAATTTTAAAGTGGTTAAAATGTGTCCCCAGAAATGTGGGGAAGGGTTTTCAATCAAGTTAAAGAACTTTAAGTACACAAAAGCCATACTGGGTCAGATCAAAAGTCCATTTAGCCCAACTGTCCTGTCTTCCGACAGTAGCCAGTGCTGGGTGCCCCAGAGGGAATGAACAGAACAGGTAATCATCAAGTGATCCATTCCCAGCTTCTGGCAAACAGAAGCTAGGTACACCATCCCTGCCCATCCTGGCTAATAGCTATTGATGGACCTATCCTCCAGGAACTTATCTAGTTCTTTTTTTTTTTTAAGCCTGTTATAGTCTTGGTCTTCACAACATCCTCTGGCAAAGTCTTCCACAGGTTGACTGTGCTGTGTGTGTGTGTGGGGGGAGAGAATACTTCCTTTTGTTTTAAACCTGCTGCCTATTAATTTCATTTGGTGACCCCTAGTTCTTGTGTTTACTCCTTCTCATAACACTTCCTTATTTACTTTCTCCACACCAGTCATGATTTTATAGACCTCTATCATGTCCCCCCTTAGTTATCTCTTTCCCAAGTTGAAAAGTCCCAGTCTTATTAATCACTCCTCATATGAAAGCTGTTCCATACCCCTAATAATTTTTGTTGCCCTTTTTTCTGTACCTTTTCTAATTCCAATTTGATTGGAAAAACCCACCTTTTTTACCCAGATAGACAGACACTTAGTGGTAGGGTTGCCAGGTGTCCAGTTTTTGATGGAATGCCCAGTCGAAAAGGGACCCTGGCAGCTCCAGTCAGCAGTGCTGCAGGGCTAAGGCAGGCTAGTCCCTACCTTTCCTGGCACCTTGCTGTGCCCCGGAAGTGGCCAGCAGGTCCAGCTCCTGGGGGGGCGCACAGGGCTCTGCACACTGCCTGAGCACCGGCTCCGCACTCCCATTGGCTGTGCTGGGGGGGGAGGGGTTCCTGTGGGTGAGAGCAGTGGGCGGAGCCTCCTACCCACCCTCCCCTGCCTAGGAGCTGGACCTGCTGCTGGCTGCTTCCAGGGCCCAGCACGGTGCCAGGAGAGGCAGGAAACCTGCGTTAGCCTCGTTGGGCTGCTAACCAGGAGCCGCCTGAGGTACGCCCAGACCCCAACCCTGAGCCCTAACTACCAGCCCTGAGCCCCCTCCTGCACCCCAAACACCTCATCCCTGGCCCCACCCCAGAGTCTGTATCCCCTCCTGCACCCCAACCCCCTGCCTCAACCCATAGCTCCCTCCTGCACTCTGAATCCCTCAGCCCCAGCCTGGAACACCTGCCCGCACCCTCATCCCAGAGCCCATATGCCCTCCCACATTCCAAATCCCTCTGCCCCAGCCTGGAGCCCTCTCCTGCACCCTAAACCCCTCAGTTCTGGCCCCACCCTGGAGCCCACACACCAACCCCGTGCCCCAGCCCAGTGAAAGTGAGTGAGGGTGGGGGAGAGCGAGCCACTGAGGGAGGGGGAATGTAGTCAGTGGGGCGGGGCCTCACGGAAGGGGTGGGGAATGGGTATGTGCTTGGGGGGGGGGAAAGGGTGGGGCTAGGGTGTTCGGTTTTGTGACTAGAAAGTTGGCAACCCTACTTAGTGGTGCACTCCTCACAACATAGACACCACAAAAGGAACTCCTAAAGTACACTACAAAACAAAGACTAGCTAAACAAACCGTTTTCATGTAGTAGAAACCAGCTGTTTTAAATTGCCGTCAGCATCACAGAACCAAAGAAAAATATAAGTTGAAACATTAATGGTTTAAGTAAAAATTAAATAATGCATTCCATAGTAACTTCAAACAACTTCTGAAAAAGCTGCTAAAACTTCCATAAATGGGAATGCACGAATAAAACGTGACTTCAAAGGGCTCGAGAGACCTGAGTATAGCTCTTCTGTATTTTTGGGAGAAAAAATGCATCCCCTTCTTTTGCAGCTGAAAATAGGAGTCTCAAAAGGTCTTAATTTTCATCGTGCTAGCAAGGTGTGTGAGACATATGATGCTAAAGTTCTTTCCCTGAAGAGTTTACAGTCGAAATAGACAACATTGCAAAAAAACAGTTGTTAGAGTTCCATGCCTTTAGTATTGATTGGCACATCACTTTTGGTATGACCTTGTAGGCTCAGGGAAAATGCATTGTGTTAAAAAAAATATTTTATTTTTATTTTCTCTTCTCTCTCAATGTTAAATGTGTACACCAGTGGTTTTCAAACTGTCCGTCACGACCCAGTACTGGGTCACGGAATGTAAGGCACTGGGTTACGGCGGCTCTAGTCAGCACCACTGACCAGGCTGTTAAAAGTCCCGTCAGCAGTGCTGCACAGCTAAGGCAGGCTAGTCCTACCTGTTCCAACACCATGCTGTGCCCCAGAAGCAGCCAACAGCAGGTCCGCCTCCTGGGTGGGGGGGCGCGCACAGGACTCTGCGTGCTGCCCCCGCCCTGAGCACTGGTGCTGCTCTCCCATGGGCTGGTTACTAGCCAATGGGGGAGCTGGGTGGGGGGTGGTGCCTGTGGGTGAGAGCTGCTTACATGCCTCCACCTAGGAGCCAGACTTGCTGCTGGCCACTTCTGGGACACAGTGCCTCTGCACCCCAGCTGTTTGACTGACCAGGACCTGCCGAAGGTAAGCGTGCACCACAACCCCCTACCCCAGCCCTGAGCCCCCCCCTCAAAACCGTAGCCCCTTCCTGCGCCGCCAGAGCCCCCTCCCACACCCTAGACCCCTCATCCCCAAGTCCACTGGGTCACAGGCATCAACAATTTTCTTCAACTGGGTCTCCAGGAAAAAGTTTGAAAACCACTGTACACATATCACATTGTGCCTGTTCCCCTGGCTCCCTCCAGTGCACTATCTGGCTTAATGACATCCAGACAGTCTGTCAATGAGCCAAGCCTCATGAACAGCTATATGCACATAGTTGTGTTCCATACCATCCATTTCCTCACCCTCCTACCCCATTCAGATGACTAGTGACAGGACCTATTACTACCTTCCAAAGAAGAGGCTCCATTGTGAGCCAGCTTGCATTCCACCTTAGTTCCATAGCCTGCCAGGAATATGGGTTGGTGGCTGCTCCATGGAGCTGTGACCACATATGTGGTTTTTGGTATGGTTCATGGAGTCCTCAACACTTGGCCTTTTTGCAGTCAGAGGGAGACTCTGGAGTATACATACCCACAATGGGCCAGTTTGCAGGCCCTTTTCTGCCTCTTCCACAATCTTTTATTAAAGTTTTGCTGCATATCCCCCCACCTCTTTTTATTTATGTACATCCTATCTGTGGTCCCACAAAGTCCAGAGACGTCATCACTCTGCTTCTGGCATTGTCCAAGATGGCCTCCCATTAATCCAGGAAGAGGAAGCTAGACAACGGGGTGGATTATCTGTGACACAGGGGCCTATTTCCTGTCACCTGTTTGTTCATATATTTGAGCAGAATTTCTCTGGGTGGCATCCACTGACTCCTAGGACTTGTTCTCTGAGTGGTAGGCGTTGTCCAGGGTTCTTTGTTCAGGGTTGTCTGAATTCCTTGTTTTTACTCTGTAACCTCGCTCCCATCCCTGTTTTTGCATTATTTGTCCCCCATATGTAGTTGATCCTTTTTGTTTTGCAACCTCTTCCTTTCCTTCAGAGATGATCATTTGTTTTTTCTGGGAGGAACCCACTTCTTCTCAAGGATTAAATAGGATCATTTTAGCACTGCCCAAAACAGCCATTTCTCAGTGCAGGATGAGGGACCTACTCCCTTACACTTGTTGGATCACACATTTGGGCAGAATTCCTCTGGATGGTGTTCAATGGCACTTTCTTTTTTTTTTTTTTGGTAATAGTGCGTGTCTTCTCAATGACCCCTTCCAAATCCCTCATTCTGAACCTTGATCTCCTCGTCCCCATTCTGGTTTCGTTCTTCATTTCCACAAGCCACTTAGGTGACCCTTGTGTTCTGTTTCTCCTTAGTTTCTGCTAAGGGGGAAAATGTTAGTGTTTTCATAAACAGAATCTCCTTTTGGGCTCTGCCCACTACAGAAGCTCAAATAGGTTTAACATGTCCATTACAGCAGGTGGCCTTTTAAGGATGGATTTCTGGGTATTTTTAGTTCTTGGGGAAATCCCCATGAAGCACCTGACTAGAAGGGACACATGACCAGGAAGAATAATGGGAACTGGTGATTAACTACAAGGACTATATGAGAAGTAGACTGAGTTCAGGTTGAAGGAGATTAGGAACTGGAAAAGATCTGGTGTGGGACTTTTCTCCAGGCAGCTATCCTTTTGCAGGCTGCTGTGAAGAACTGTGGAACTGGTGAGCTGCCTGTGCAGAGGGATCAGAACAGGAGCAAGACTAGCAGGAAGCAGTGATAAAAGTCCTCAAAGGGCTGGGGAGCTGGATACAAGGGTAAAGAGTTGAATACCTTTAGTGTAAAACCATTAATAAACCAGAACCCAGAGGGGAGATCTTAGTTTGGAATACTAGTTCTGTGGCATATGAATACTTAGAGGGATTGGAAAAAAAGGGAAACTGAGGCCAGTGGTGAACCTTAATGTGGCAGGTACTTTGATATTGTTATGTGGTGTTTAACATCCTGTTAGTTAAAATGTGTTTAATGCTGCTTGAAATATGCCTTATTTTATCAGTGTGCATAGGGCTTATGTTAGAATAGGCCCCAATCCTACAATGTTCACAGTACTCATTGCAGAACTGGGGCTTTGAGCTCCAAGGAAGGTGGAGTAGATGTGTTGATTGGGGTTTAAGTAATACCATGACAGTTAGAATTAGATGACTTCGGCAAAGGGGGTTAGGCAATGTAGAATTATTCTCTACAGTCCAGTTTCTGCTGCTTTTAACCAATCTAGTTTTAAATGTCTTGAGCAATAGGGCTCCCAGTTCTTTTGGGATACACCTGTGCAGGCTAAGTCTCCCCTCCAGGAAGACTTCTGACCTGATATTCAAGATGAACTGTTAATTTCTCCCCAATTACAATCCCTTGTAAACTATTTTCGTTCTCTAAATTCCCTCCTGTTTGTTGAGAGGTCTAGAATATGTAGTGAAGCATGTAGTGAAGTTTGTATTAAGGTTGCCCAGGGTGTCCTTTCTCCTCTCCAGCCTCACTCAAAGTTTTTTACTTCCTTTTTACTTACTCATTATGTACTTGACTCCACATGCAACTCCAGGTCTGTCAACATTATATATTTCCTGTAATCAGAAATCAATGATTGAAAGAACATCCAGACAAAGAAGCTGTCAAGCTGATGGCTTTTCTTTTTTTACACCTTAAAAATAAGGGTGGTTTTTTTGGGGGGGAGGCGGGGAGGTTCCCCTTTTGTCCTCAGGGGTACGGAATTCTTTTAGATACATGCGTTCATGTTTTCTGTGATCCTCCTATAGGATAAAAGTAACCATTTTTAAAAATGGAAGTCAATTGTTAATTAGCTAATTGTTTTTAGCACATATGGGAATTAAATTTAAAAATAAACTCTAGGACATTGGTAGATCACTAGCCCTTGAGATTGATTTTTTTTTCCCAAGGTGAACAATTTCTCATTGTGTCTTTCAGATCTTATCCACAGCGTAGTCTCTCAGCTTTGTAAATGTCTGTTCTGACTTAAAGTCCTCTTCAGTGTACAGTCTCCTAGATTCTGGCTCAGGACTGGGCTGCAAATAGCAGATGATAGAAAGTTATTTGTATCAGGAGATTATTTGGATAGTAAAAAATCTCCCTATATGATGACTGCCTTTAATACTCCGCTCTGTTATATTAGTGTAAGCACAGTAACTTCTTTGACTTCTGTATAATTACTCTGGTGTAACACAGTACTCCTTTCAATTATATTTTGGGCATGATAGTTAGGCACTTTTTCTGTAGCATCATGTTGTGCTTATTTCAAATTTGTCTAATCTACTCTAAAATTTGCACATCAATTCTACATACTAATTTGTCTCTTGCAATTAGCATTAATAATTTTAGTGCAGCAGAAAGAGTGTTATTGCTTTTGCAAACTTCATATATGTGTTTCTCCTCCAGGGGCTATACTGAAGCTTAGCCTTGTGTAAAATAACTGGCTGTCTGGTCTGTGACTCACATAGATTACTTAAACTTAAAATTGTTCTAGAAAGCTTAACGAGTAAAAGTCCTTGGTTCTCAGCATTAAAGAATTTCTGACAAATTCGTATGCCTGCTTTAATTGCCATCCATCAATTTTGCAATTAAGATTGATTTCAGGTGCAATAACCAGCCACAGTAGCAGCTTATATTTATTTGAATTGATAAAACTATATATCAAGAAATCACCTGTCTGACAAAAAATAGCCACAAACTGATCAACAGCCACCAAAACTCCCACAGTACTAGAGGTGGAGTGGAGGAGGAACTTAAATTTGTATTGAATCTGAATCTATATCAGGAACAAGCTACCATATTTGAACTTCATAGTATAGTGAGGAATATCAAGCTTTGCCTATAAATATTTATCTGAATGGAGTTAGAAAATTCTTACTGATGAAATATAAACTGAACTGCACCATACATGGGTGTAACTAACCTATTAGTGGAGGTGCAAATTTATTTATTTTGGGAGTGTGGTCTGAAAAGTAGCTTTCCATTGAGCATGAAGAGTTCTGTTCAGAGAATATAATAATGGTAATTTTTTTTTTTGAGGAGGGAGGGGGGCTTCATCCCACAGTAATTCTCAAATATAAATGTATGTTTACATGCAGTGAAATAGAACCAGGGCTAAAAAGGCTGTAAAAATGAATTTGTACTCCAAAAAGTGACCAAAAATGGCAAAACTTTATTAGGCAGATCTGCTTTCTCTGAGTATTCAGTTTCTCTGATGTTTTGTTTTATTTTAATTTTTCTCTCATTACTGCAAAAATATGGTAAGCATAAGAAAAAATTGGATTTTTTTCTTGACTGATCAACAGAACTGTTAACTAAGTTACACAGGTAGTGCTGCAATAGGATCTCCACTTTGTTCAAATTATGCCCACTTGGGCTGCATAGATAAAACAGAGAAGGCAATACATGCACAAGTGTAATTGAAAGCATCATTTGGTCATCTGAATATTTCTGGTGGTGAAGTGCACACAACACCATCTTGGCTTTCAAAGCTGGTAGGTTTAAAAAAAAAAAACAAAACCCTTACATCTGTAAACTTAGAACTTCGGATTTGGAAATTGACATAATACATGTAGAAACCACCTGATCCTACTTTTACAAAGTCCCTTGTCAAAATATGACCACACTTTTTTACTTATAGGTGAACCATATATAGATAGAAGCAGAGGCCTTCTTCGCAAGAGAGAGAAGATTGCCATTATTCTTTCATATCCTCCAATAAGATTAGTAAAGAATGTGCACTCTCCCCTTCAAATTTTGTGTATTAGACTACCTTTGTATTATTCATCCATAGTTTTTATGGATCACTGTACTGCTGAACTGAACTCCATATAAACTGCCCACTACCAAGGCTCCGGCCATTACCTGTTTATAAATGAGGATTATTAGTGGTAAGCCTACAGGCTGACAGACTCTTGCAAATAGACTGAGGTGGGTATTTTAAAAACAAATGCAAATTATTATTGGAGTTAAAATGTGTTATGAGTTCTTGCTGACATTTGTGCCATCTCAGAAAGAGGTGATCTGGTTTAACAAAATTGCTCTACAACCAATCCCTTAATATTATAAAAACAAAATTCATGTGGAGAATGTCAATAACTTTCCATCACCTTTGTAGATCACAATATCCACAGACTCCCCTTTTACCTATGAATCATATCTGGGGTATTCTGGTACCTGTTCTGACTTGTCTGTCTCTTCACATGATTTCTTCCTACCTTTGTTCTAGTTGAAAATACACCAACTACAGAAAAGGGTGGGGGAAGGGTATTTTTGGTTAGTGAGGAGGATAGAGGAGGAGCAAAAGTACCGAGTAAACGTCAATTAATTTATCCAGATTTGTGATATTAAGTAGTGATGGTAGTGTTTAAGGTTTCTGATCACTTCCTTTCCATATGGGGGGGGGGGGTTGTTTGTAAAAAGACGCTGCGTATGTTTTTGTGCTGTTTTGACGAAGTTTTTGAATGCTCACAATGTAGAGAACAAAAGTGAGAGGAAGGGAGAAAGACGATCAGAACAACACTGAGATAAGTTTGTGAAATCTTCAAAATGTCACCGGAAAAAACCGAATGATAGTAATGAGAAACCGAGCACGACTCGGAGCTGCTGAGAGGGTACCAAGTGGTGGATTTTGTCACTAGGATCCAGTGTGAAAATGATCAAGCTGAAAATAAGTTTCAGGCTTTTTGCAAAGCTGGAGCGGAGGAAAACGTTGGTGCCTGTGTTCTGCACGGCTGGCGCGGCGCTTTGCGTGTGTGCGGCTGCCTGGCCTCGCGGTCCGGATAGATCTGGACTGCCTCTTTGCCTGCGGAATGTTGTGTGGGTTTTCCTAGCCCCGGCGGCTTCCTGTGCTACTTGCTGGCTTCTTAACAACAAGGCAGGAACCAAGCGGGCTGCTGGCAAAGCCGGACGCAGCAAGGCTGCGAGCCGGTCTTTAGCAAGCAGAGGGGGGAGAGCAGAGCTCTTTTCGGAAAGGACTTTGCGCGGGACCTGTACCTACAGCCTGCACAGCCAACTCGGCCTCTGTGGGCTTCAGCCGGGGCTCTGCTTCCCGGCCGCTGCAGCGTCAAGGAACCCGAGCCTGGTCCGAAGCGGCGCCGAGGGCAAGGGGGAGCCAGGCTGAAGTGATGACACGAAGTTTCGCTCCCGCCGGCGTCCCAGAGTGAGTTTCACTTTGCTGCTGGGGGCTTGTTAGAGCGGCGAGGCAGGGAGGAGCCGAGCCGAGCCGAGCCGCCCGCGTGCAGTGCCTGCCCCCCTCCCCAGGTGTCTCACCTGCTGCCGCTCTCGCTGCACCGCGGGCCTGGGGGTGGGTGGGGGAAGCGGGCTTTAGCCGCCTGGGAGGCTGCTCCAGCGCCCAGCTCGGGGCGGGACCCCCGGGGGGGGGCGATGAGGGGCGGGGGGACCGCAGTGCTGCTCTCCAGGCATCACTTAGAGCCCGCGGGCTGGCCGGCAGGGAGTGAGGGTAAGTAGCTCCCGCAGCCTGGGCGCTGAGGCCGGCAGTCGCTCCGCTGGCGTCCCCCCTACCGCGCACCGCCGCCTGCCTCTCCGCCCTGCCCCTGCCGCGCTCTCCCTTCCCTCTCCCGCCGCGCGGCAGCCCCCGCCGCCGCTGGGAGCGCGCGGCCCCTTTAAGAGCCCAGCTTTGCCTCCCGGTAGCTGAAGGTCATTAAACACAAAAGCTCTCCAGCGCTGCGGTCCAATATAGCGCATGCGCCCTGCCCGAGGACTGGCAGGGAGACGGCAATATGGCGAGAATGCCTGGCAGCGGCGGCGACTGGAACACCGGCAGCGGCGGCGGGGAGAACAATGCGGGGGACCGGCCGCCGGGCCGCGGCGGCACCCACCGCCCCCACCACTACTGCAGCGCGGGGGAGGACGAGGACGGGGAGGACGACGATGAGATCCAGGAGGTGCAGATAACGGGGGACGAGGAGGACGGCGCCGATGGGGGGTTCCTGCTACTGGACGAGGAGGAAGAGGAGGAGGAGGAGGAAATGGGGCTGGAGTGGGACGCCGAGGAGGAGCCGCTGGAGCCCGAGCCGGTCCTTATGATCAGTATGGACCGGGGCAGCAGCGGGCTGGACTCCTCTTGCGGCGGCGGCGGCGGCCGCCTTGGAGGCGGCTGTGGCGGCGGCATCGGGGCAGCAGCAGCTGGGGGTGCCCCAGTCCCCGCTAGCGCCCGGGGCGCGGAGGACTCGGACCCGGAGACCGACCTGCTACTGCAGCGCCCCGAGCGGGCCCGGCTGAGCGAGAACACCCGGCTGGCCACCCGCTACGCGGTGCGCATCTTCCGGGAGTACCTGAGCGAGAAGTCCCAGAGCCCGGACTTCGAGACCATGGACAAGGGGGCGCTGTGCCGGGTGCTGCGCTCCTTCTACGCCGAGGCCCGCTCCAAGAGCGGCCAGCTCTACTCCAAGTCCTCGCTCATCAGCATCCGCAGCTCCCTCAACCGCTACCTCAACGAGCCGCCCTACTGCCGCACCCTGGACCTGACCAAGGACCCGGAGCTGCGCGCCGCCAACCTGACGCTGGCGGCGGTGATCCGCAAGCTGGAGGAGCAGGGCGCGGGGCCGGTGGTCCAGAAACAAGCCATCACGCGGGCGGACCTGCGCAAGCTGTACACCTGCAGCGTGTTCAGCACGCAGAGCCCCTTCGGGCTGCTCAACAAGGTCTGGTTCGAGACCTGCATGTACTTCTGCACGCGGGGCCGCGAGAACCAGCGCGAGCTGGAGGAGGACTCCTTCGGGCTGGCCATGGACGAGGACGGCCGCAAGTTCGTCTACTTCAAGTCCCTGGGGCCCTACCACAAGTCGCGCTCCTCCTCCTGGAGCAAGAAGCGGGCGGAGAGCAGCGACGAGGAGAACCTGCCCCGCATGTACGAGACGGGCACCGAGTTCTGCCCCTACTCCAGCTTCGTCAAGTACCTGGCCAAGCGCAACCCGCTCTGCAAGGCCTTCTTCCAGCGGCCGCGGGACCACTGCAGCGAGGGCGATGTCACCTGGTACGAGAACAAGGCCATCGGCAAGAACCTGCTGGGCACCCGCATGCAGATGCTCTCCAAGGCGGCCAAGCTCTCCAAGACCTACACCAACCACTGCATCGGCGCCGTCTCCATCGCCACCCTCAACAGCATCGCCGGCATCGGCACCAAGCTGGGCGGGCACCACCCGCACCCCGCCGGGGCGGCAGGGGGCTGCTACACCGCCGCCCAGGCCATCCTCAACGGCGGGCACCGGCACCGGCCCCCGCCCGCCCCAGCCAACACCTACATCCTCCCCAAAGACAGCGACGTCCCCCACGTGAAGGCGGAAGCGGCCGCTGTGACCCCGGCCAAGCGCTCCCTCTACGAGGCGGTGTACACTGGGGCGGCCGCAGCCGGGGGGGATGCCTGCGGCCCCTCCTCGTCCCCCAAAAGACTCTGCCTCCGCCCCGCCGAGCCGCTGGACGCTGCTGCCGCCGCTGCCTCCGTGGTGGTGGTGTCAGTGAAACACGACCCCCTGCCTCTCCTCCTCCCCGAAGCCAATGGGCACAGAAGCACCAACTCACCCACAGTAGTTTCACCTGCTATTGTTTCCCCCACACAGGTAACAAGAAAACCCGACCCATCTCTATACACAACCCCTCCTTCGCTTCCCAAACCTTCCCCCCTCCAGCGCCTGCTCCAGCCAACACCAGACCCCTTTGCAAGGACCAAAGCACGCTGCGCACCCTGGGACACTTCAGACAGGCAGCTGCTGCCTCTTTGACCTTCTAGTGCAAGTCTCACTGTACAGGCATGAAATAGTCTTGTTGCAAGTTACTAAACTTCCGTGCTCTTAGCGCGCCCCGCCCCCCATTCCCCACCCCCCCATGGAGCTCTCTAAGTGGTTGCACTGATTCCTGATTTCTGATGTTAAAGCTGCAAGTTTGGGCTCTCTGTGACTTAGAGCAAGCTTAGAGTTAATCACCTTCCTTGTGAGAAGGAGGTATGAAATCCCAAATCACTCCTAAGCTAAAGTTTAGAATTGTGTTCCCAGAACGATAGGATTAGTAAATGGACTGTGCAGGCTCCTGCTTTCTTTTTACAGTAGGTGTGAGTTTTACATAAATCAAGTCAAAATATTAAATAAGAATTTGAAAGATAATTAGCATGCATGATCTTGATGTGCTAGTGAGTTGTTTAAATAACCTCATAAATGCAGGAACCAGTCAAGAAAATACTCAATTACACCTTAGTAAAGAGGGTGTAATTTTAAACTGTAGAAGTTTTCAAGAGAGTTAATGTGACAATTGCATTCATCTTGTGTGTGTTTATTAAAATAGCTCTGTTTCCTGGCAACCATTATTTAAAAAAAGTAAATTGGCTTTAGTTGCACAGTTTCATTAGTTACCATTGCGTCAAAATAGACAGCATTCGATAATGTCAAAATATATAGCAACAGCAAAATTCCTTGAGTTAGCCATAGTGTAACTGTGAGATGAGATTGGGTAGGTATGTTTCATGTAAGCAAATTAGCCTTGTCAGAACCATTGAATAGGTATAGGTTTTGGTGTATGCATCAACAACCCTTCCACCTATACACATTCCCCCTTCTCCCAATCCTTTCCTGTTGATTTTCTTGGTGGGTTTAAACCCAAAGTTACCTTAGGATTCTTAATTAAAAGATATACCGAAGAATACTTTTACTGTTGAGTTGGAAGTAGGAATTCATTCTAACTAAATCTGTAAAACTTTCTTCAGTTATGTTGCACTCTGTAAAATACTATGTTTCGGGCAATACTTTTAATGCTAGCTGCAATAGGTGATTACAAAACACCCTCTGACATTCTGGTGTCAAGCAATAATCATCTCAGTCATAGGCCTGAAAGAGCAGTGTTCAGTGAACACAGGTATATGACATGCCTGAGCAGTTTTCAAAGTGGAAATACCAGTTCTGGACAAACTGACCCTTTCAAACAGTTTGCCAGCTAATCAACCAGCCTGAAGGCTAATTGAAAAAAAGAATCTTTCTGTGAATTATAGTATTTATGTTGTCTAAAATAAATGTGACCTCTCCTTACTAGTGGGGGGTTTTGGTCACTTGAGTGCAGTACTGTAGTTTGATCTCCTGCTGTGTATATCTGGTGTCTTTGAATAGCTTAGAGGGTTGATTATGAGCAGATAGTGTTTTTGTTTTAGCTTATTATTTCAGATATAAGCTAACTCTCTTCACTATATTTTAACTGTAAACTTACCCATTCATTGGCTTATGACTTGGAAAGATATTTTAAAAATTTAAAGGTATTTTAGTTTAGAATAGCTCTGTGTACATGAGTAAGGAAGAGACAAAGGGAATAAGGCAACTGAGCTTGACAGACAGATGTTTATGGTTAAACACACTTTTACTTTTATCAAGATGGGCCACTTTATTCGTCTTAGTTAATGTAGTTATCTTTGAGTCATAATACTGTATAGTTTGATACCAGGCCATATCTTGAAATTTCTACTGCTGCTTATAATACTTAAACTTCCCCTTAGGTAAGCTTTATGTAAGTGCTGTACTGTCTTGTTTTTTTTTGTTTTTTTTTAATACCAATGACAATTACAGACAAAAAGCCAGGCTATTAAGACAGAAATATATAAAGTAGATGTTTGTTTTCTTTCTTGACTATATCAAGAAAGAAAATGAGAACTCAGTGACAAGGTTAGCGTCAATTTTGAAGTAATTATATGGGAACGTCCAATTCATCCTTGTATAGCTCATCTAATGGTGAACAAACTACACACTCGCTTCTGAAGAAAAGACTCATTTTGCTTTCTTTACAAAACTGATTAATTTAAATCCTTACTGATAGTTGGAGGAAGTTTGCTGTTCCAACGGATGCTGGAATGAGCAGTTGTGTTTGTTTTTTTTTTCTTATGGGACATATCACAGAATGAAAATATACCGTTGCTTTGTAAATGTGGGATAGAATTTTTTTTTCCCCGCCATTTTTAAATAGAAAGTCAATGTTAAACTTTTTCTCCTTTAGCTACTTTTGTATAATATAGCTATAATGATTGAGGTCCAGGGCATTTCCTGGGGAAATTAATGACTGGCTCGGGTTAATGGCCCGAGGCATCGCTTCAAACCATCAGCTATCCCAGCTGGTCATTAATCCCCAGGAAATGCCCTGGCCCTCCATCATTATTGCTTATAAAAAAAAAAAAAGACTTTCTAGGCCTTATTAACTGAGTAGATCTCCTCAAGCGGTGTGACACTGAAGTCCATTGTTATCAAGAAATCAGTAATATTTGTCAACTTGACAATTGCAGACTGCTGTTATTGACCTCTATTATGAGTTTATTCATAAAGGGACAGATTCTGCCTCCCTAGTGGCATAAGGTACGACTCAGTGTGAATAAGTGGCAGAATCTGGCCCACCATGAAAACTGGGTTACAGTGTGTTTGTGCTGTGTATGTGTGCGTTTTTCATAGCGTTAGTGACTTTAAGCAAGGTATAAAAGAGGAGTGAAACAAAAGTATTAAACTGGATTTATTTAATTTATTTAGTTCAGAATTTGAGAAGGCTATTAATTTTATGGATTATCATTGCTGCTTCGTCTTTCTTCTTAACCCTGAGATGTCTTTTAGTGCTGTTTGCAGAACTGCTGTAGGAGCCTCCTCCTGAGCCAGGGAAAGGTACATTAAGTGTTCGTCTTGACACATTTTGATCCAGCTATTGCTTTAGGTTGCAGTCCTGAGAGACATTATACAGTATATTTTAAACATACACTACCGTACCATCGTGCCACCACCTTCACTTCAGTCTTTATTTGCTCTGAAGCGTAGCAATTTTCCTGCCACTAACAACAGTACTTCAGCTGAAGTTGATGACAGAGGGATGTAATTTAGCTGTTGTTCATCTCTAGTATTATTGAAAGATGAATAATAGCTGAAGTTTAAGCTTTTGATGTTGCAATGTGGTAGCTGTTGAGATTTATAGACTTGATACATACTGAACTTAGTACAGTTATAATAGCCAAAAAGAGGTCTAAGAAAAACAGATCGGCTTCTGCCTGGGGGGGAATTACCCATCATTTCAGAAAAAGCTTCTGCTATGATGGTTCTGTAGCATAGTTGTGTTCTAGGTACTTCTGAGGAATTCCATAAATATCAAAATATAAATCCTATCAAACTTATAATAGTTAAAGCATGAGCAGTGTTTGTGTTTGTCATCACTCTATGTTGCAAGTGTTCATCAGGCTTTCAAAGTTGAAACCAGGGCTAGCTTTCTTTTATGGAGCATGAGAGTTTTCATTGCCTTAAATGCTTCAGAGAAAAGCCATATGTTGACAGAATTAGAAAGCTGGTTCTGATTTCAAGTTCTGAAAAGGCAAGCGGCGGCGGGGGGGGGGGGGAGTACTTTATCTCCTTAAGTATGCAGCAGACACAGCTGATAAGTCTGTCTGGGGTTTTTGGTTCATTTTTGGTTAAGAACCTATCTACTTGGTTTAATTCTTGAAACTTAGAAATATAACATTACTATAAAAGTGGAAAAATAATTCTGTTTGCTTTAAAATTTGTTTGTACCATAGTAAAACCAAAGCCTCATTGTGCTGGATGCTGTACAAGCATATAAGATAACAAAGCCACTTAGAATGTAGGCTCTTCAGAGCAGGGCCCTTGCTTTGGTATAGGTTAGTACAGTGCATAGTACAATGGTACTGGGACTCCAGGCACTACTTTATTAATAATAATAATAATAATAAAAAAAAGACAAGATTCATGCCTCAAAGGCAGGAACACAAAAACTGGGTGAAGAGTGATTGGCAAATAACATGTTGGTTTTGTGTAGGTTTAAAAAGTAAAGGAGTACTTGTGGCACCTTAGAGACAAACAAATTCATTTGAGCATAAGCTTTCGTGAGCTACAGCTCACTTCATTGGATGCATCGGGGCATCCGATGAAGTGAGCTGTAGCTCACAAAAGCTTCTGCTCAAATAAATTTGTTTGTCTCTAAGGTGCCACAAGTACTCCTTTTCTTCTTGCGGATACAGACTAACATGGCTGCTACTCTGAAACCTGTAACAAGAGAGTGATCACTTAAGGTGAGCTGTTACCAGCGGGGGAACCTTTTGTAGTGATAATCAAGGTGGGCCATTTCCAGCAGTTGACAAGAACGTCTGCGGAATGTGGGGAGGGGGAGAATAAACGTGGGGAAATAGGTTTACTTTGTGCAATGACCCATCCACTCCCAGTCTCTATTCAAGCCTAAGTTGATTGTATCCAGTTTGCAAATTAATTTCAATTCAGCAGTCTCTCATTGGAGTCTGTTTTTGAAGTTTTTTTGTTGAAGAATTGCCACTTTTAGGTCTGTAATCGAGTGACCAGAGAGATTGAAGTGTTCTCCAGATGGTTTTTGAATGTTATAATTCTTGACATCTGATTTGTGTCCATTTTATTCTTTTACGTAGAGACTGTCCAGTTTGACCAATGTACATGGCAGAGGGGCATTGCTGGCACAAGATGGCATATATCACATTGGTAGATGTGCAGGTGAACGAGCCTCTGATAGTGTGGCTGATGTGATTAGGCCCTGTGATGGTGTCCTCTGAATAGATATGTGGACACAGTTGGCAATGGGCTTTATTGCAAGGATAGTAATTAATAATTAATTATTTATTAATTATTAAACTGTAAGTAATAGTTTATGTTCATCATCTGAGTCAGATGCCACCAGCAGAAGGTTGACTTTCTTTTTTGGTGGTTTGGGTTCTGTAGTTTCTGCATCAGTGTGTTGCTCTTTTAAGACTTCTGAAAGCTTGCTCCACAATTTGTCCCTCTCAGATTTTGGAAGGCACTTCAGATTCTTAAATCTTGGGTCGAGTGCTGTAGCTATCTTTAGAAATTTCACATTGTTATCTTCATTGCATTTTGTGAAATTTGCAATGAAAGTGTTCTTAAAACAAACGTGCCTGGTCATCATCCGAGACTGCTATAACATGAAATATATGGCAGAATGCAGGTAAAACAGAGCAAGGGGCATGCAATTCTCCCCCACGGAGTTCAGTCACAAATTTAATTAATGCATTTTTTTTTTAATGAGCGTCATCAGCATGGAAGCATGTCATCTGGAACGATGGCTGAAGCATGAAGAGGCATATGAATCTTTAGCACATCTGGCATGTAAATATCTTGTGATGCCATCTACAACAGTGCCATGTGAAAAGTGAAAACAGACATTAGGTGACTAAGTGGGCAGCATTATCTCCCATAAATGTAAACAAACTTGTTTCTCTTAGCGATTGGCTGAACAAGAAGTAGGACTGAGTGGACTTGTAGGTGCTAAAGTTTTACATTGTTTTGCTTTTGAGTGCAGTTTTTTAACAAAAAAACTACACTTGTAAGTTGCACTTCTGTGATTGAGATTGCACTGCAAGACTTGTATGAGGTGAACTGAAAAATACTATTTCTTTTATCATTTTTACAGTGCAGATATTGGTAATAAAAAATAATATAAAGCGAGCACTGTACACTTCGTATTCTGTGTTGTAATTGAAATCGATATATTTGAAAATGTAGAAAAACATCCAAAATATGTAATAAATTTCAATTGGTATTCTATTGTTTAACAGCGCGATTAATCACGGTTAATTTTTTTTAATTGTGATTAATTTTTTTAGTTGTGTGAGTTAACCGCGATTTAATTGACAGCCCGATTAAAAGTAGGAGTTGACCAGGCTTTTCTGCTAATTGCATCATGCCATTTGATCAAAATGAGCTATTGTAGACTTTCATGGGGCAAGTCTTCAGAAGACTTTGATAAGAAGCAACAAGAAATCAATTTTGTATAAATCATACAGATGACCTTTTTGATACAATCAAGGAAAGAAAAGAGCATCATGACTAGAGTGTTGCATTGACAAAGCTTTTTTTACTCTTCTATAGAATCTGAAATGATTAAGTCAGTACTCTTGTTCTGTGAACATCAAAGCTGAAATGCACAAACTTTTAATGTTACAGGAAGCCGAAAGCTTTTTAAAAAGCTTGTGAGATTGTGCTGTAAAAGGCTTCTCGTTGCCCACTGTTCTCCTTCCAGAGAGCAAGAGATCAGAAACTGTTGAGTCTAATTGGTGAGTCTGTATGACAGTGAGCTGCCTTATTTCATGTAGGTCTAGAAATAAATGAGTGCTTAAACCCTTTGAAACACACCACTTCTGCAAAAGCCATGGGCTGTAATTAAATTGAATGTGGGGTTGTATTGTCTGGTGCCGTTGGCTATATACTTGATAACAGACCATGGTATACCCACTATTGTGTTAGAAGCTGGAACCTAATTAGCTGTGTTGTAGATTTTCAGTCACTTTAGAAGAGTTTTTGTTCATAATCTCTCTTCCAAGTGTCCTTTTTTGCCTTTCTGTTTTTTCAGAAGCACATACACTCTTTTGGAGGTGGGGGGAAATAATTAAGGATATGGTAACATATCTTTGTGCCAGTTAATTTTTTTATATATATCATATGTTTTGGATTCAATGAATAAATGTCAGTGACGGAATTGTCTGATATCACTAATAAATCTATTTCATAACAAATGTATATAATTATGCTTGAGGGACTCTCTCTTTTTCCTGAGATGATTTTTTTTATGCTAATACAATCTATATATAACTTTGGGGAAATAGTGGGCAGACATGAGAGATAATCCCATTTGGTTGTTTTTCAGCTATCCATATGAAAAAACGTCCCTTTCTTGTTTTTTTACAACCTTGCATGCATCTTTGCACTCTGACAATTCAAACAAATTAATCTGAAAACTTCAAATGTCCTAAGCACTTAATTCTTAATAAAGGCAAGTACCTTTAATGTATTTGAATGTAATTTTTAATTTTAGAAATAACTGAACTCCTTTTCTACATATGGAGTATATAACTTTCCACTAAGCTTTGTGACTCCCAAGACATGGTGCTTGTAATACACACAGGCACATGCATGCACAGAAATATGCGTGCCTATTTGCAGTTGTGCATTTTTGTAATTAAGACAGATGCATTTTAATTAAACAGACATTCCATGTTTTTATGAATTACACGTTGACTACATAAACATATGAAAACAGTTAAATTTCACACTGCACATTTATATTTCGTTTCCCTTATTTTTAGGGAGAGGGACTGCAATTGAAATAAAACTACATGAATTCATCTTTGTTAAAGATTAAATGCACTAATTAAAAATAACTTTTTATTTCCTTTCAGCAACCAGAGCTGTCATGTTCTATATCATAAACGTTTGATTTATTAAAATAAAATACAATAACACAACTTTGGAGGAAGGGAACTAACTTCCCTGCTGACACTAAACCCAAAAAATCCTTTAGTGGTACAGGAAGGAAACAGTTCTCTTCTTTCCAACCTCTTCTCCTGGTAGCTTGTAGGGTGGGGAAGAACATTTGAGTGTAGCTTTTCAATACTGAGCAGCTATGAGGATAAGGATAAGAGTGAAGTTTCTTCTGCTGATCCTATAAAGCGTGTGTGGGGAGGGTGGAGGGCGTTCCAAAGTTTGGAGCTCCGCAGTCTGTTTGGAGGAGGGCAGTGCTCTGATATGAGGCATTCTGTAGATGGGAGACAAGATACAACGGTTCATGTGAAAGGCAATTTTTGGTTTTAACCTTTCGCTAGTAAGGTTTCATCTTCTCCCTCCAGTACACATGCTACTACTTATGCACATGGGGACTGAACCACAATTTCTGTGAGAATCTCAACATAACTTGTTCATGTGCATCTATAGTCTCAACATGTTTTAAGATGTTTACATTTAATCTGTGCATGTTCATTCTTCCATATTCAGAATCCTTAAGAGTTTTTGGAGAAATTCCAAATAGGATTTCTCCATAACTTTCAATGGCATTCTATCCTTAAGTTTGTACTATCTTTATGAATGTGTTTACTTTGTGTGATGATGTTAAATATATGCTCTTGCAGTGTGGCTTAAAATGGCAACAAAGCACAGTGGGACTGAATGAAGAACAGTTTGCAATTTTTTTGTTGTTTGGTCTTGAGTTGCTAGAGGTAGGCTAAAGAATATTAGAATCTTAAATGGATAGCATTCTGTGTTGTCTAACAAGGAGCTTGGGTTTGAGTTATTGATTGGGGTGGGGGATCTAATTTCATTAGTAAGCTATCTGTGCACATGAGTATCTGCTGTGGTAGTTAAGGGTTATCAAAAGCATTCTCTAGAACAGGAAACTTCCCTATTGGTGAGACCCGTTGTCATCAATGGGTAAATTACCAAGTGTTATGGCAGGGTTATACAGAGAATCTGGGAAAGAAGCATTGAGAGCTCTGATCTTCCTATAATTGTTTTTGTTTTGTTTTTTGGATGTGGAAGGTGATGTGTTTAGCCTAATGAACAGGTTTCCAAACCTGTGCCTAAACAGAGGATTTCACTTTTTGATCATAGAATATCAGAGTTGGAAGGGACCTCAGGAGGTCATCTAGTCCAACCCCCTGCTCAAAGCAGGGCCGATCCCCAATTAAATCATCCCAGCCAGGGCTTTGTCAAGCCTGACCAAAAAAACTTCGAAGGAAGGAGATTCTACCACCTCCCTAGGTAATGCATTCCAGTGTTTCACCACTCTCCTAGTGAAAAAGTTTTTCCTAATATTCAACCTAAATCTTCCCCCACTGCAACTTGAGACCATTACTCCTTGTTCTGTCATCTACTACCACTGAGAACAGTCTAGATCCATCCTCTTTGGAACCCCCTTTCAGGTAGTTGAAAGCAGCTATCAAATCCCCCCTCATTCTTCTCATCCACAGACTAAACATTCCCAGTTCCCTCAGCCTCTCCTCATAAGTCAGGTGTTCCAGTCCCCTAATCATTTTTGTTGCCCTCCCTAGACTCTTTCCAATTTTTCCACATCCTTCTTGTAGTGTGGGGCCCAAAACTGGACACAGTACTCCAGATGAGGCCTCACCAGTGTCGAATAGAGGGGAACGATCACGTCCCTCAATCTGCTGGCAATGCCCCTACTTATACATCCCAAAATGCCATTGGCCTTCTTGGCAACAAGGGTACACTGTTGACTCGTATCCAGCTTCTTGTCCACCGTAACCCCTAGGTCCTTTTCTGCAGAACTGCTGCCTAGCCATTCAGTCCCTAGTCTGTAGCGGTGCATGGGATTCTTCCGTCCTAAGTTCAGGACTCTGCACTTGTCCTTGTTGAACCTCATCAGATTTCTTTTGGCCCAATCCTCTGATTTGTCTAGGTCTCTCTGTATCCTATCCCTACCCTCCAGCGTATCTACCTCTCCTTCCAGTTTAGTGTTATCTGCAAACTTGCTGAGAGTGCAATCCACACCATCCTCCAAATCATTTATGAAGATATTGAACAAAACCGGCCCCAGGACTGACCCTTGGGGCACTCCACTTGATACCGGCTGCCAACTAGACGTGGAGCCAATGTTGTCAAGAACTTAATTCAGCTGGGATGATCTGTTTTGGTTTGGGTTGTTTTACACCTAACCTTCCTCTCTCCCAGCCTTGGCTGTATTTCAGATTATAGGATAAGTAGTTTCCTTCCTTCACCCCTTTTTAATAAGGGACAAATAGCTACTTTTCATATGCTTGATGTAATACGAGGGAAGGATCGCATGCTATTTAGCAATGTGTAAGTGACTGTAAGTGCTGTAATTATTACGTACAGTCTTGATGCATAATTAGAAGGAAACCTTGTTGGGGAGGTGGCATCTAGTAGTGATAGTTCTGCAGATGAGTTGGAAAGCATAGATGGGGGCTTAGCTGTCATAATAGAAAACCCCACAGGCTAAAGAATCAAAGGTGCTGAATAGCATGCATATATAAAAATATGCAGAATATGTGCAAATTAGTTACCTGTTTAAGGGTTCTCCTCTGTCTCTAATCATTCAGCTCTTGAATTTTATGAATATTTGATATGTTGATATGGAAAATTAAGGTTTGTTTTTTCTTCAGTGCCCATCACTGTTGAATCTGCCATTCATTGCAAGTAATTGGCTTAGAAATTCTACAGTTTAAAAAGTTTGTAATAGACATAAGATCTCACTTTTTAAAGGGACCCTTTTTGGAAAGATTTTTATTATGAGTTTAAACTTGATTCAGTGAACTGTGATTGTGGCCTTGGTACAAGAATTTTATTATAGTGTATCCTCTGTCTTGATTAAAATTTGTTTCTGGATGCGCTGTCTAGAACCCATAGCAGGTCTATAACTGAGGTTTTTTTCTCTCTCTCCTACATTTCCAATAGATCTTTTTATAAAGAATTTCAAGACAAAAGATGAGTTGCAGAGATTGTTTTGGAGTATAAAAATTAAAATAACTTAAATGTGATGTGCCAAATTACCAAAGAAATGGGGGCATTACATTTAACACATCTTGCATTTTTCTTTTAGTTGGTGACACTACTGCAGGTGTTCTCCTACTCTACGAGGACTCTGCTGTGCACTGAAGCAGGCCCATATCTAAGTATTTTCTGTATACTATTTCACGGGCTTCAAAGACTTTTTAAAAAATATCTATATCGCAAACCCTAAATTTTTAGACACTAAAGCATTATTGTATATAAGAACACGCTTTGTTTACAATGGGATTCTATACTGAGTGTGATGTCACCAACAGAACGCGTGCTGTGAGGTTGCACCAAACAGTAGCCAGCAAAAATGGGGCTGCAAGGTGATGAAAAGTCCCTTTTTGAAGTTAAAGGGACCCTGTGAAGCTAAATTGTCCCTACAGCTATGTAAAAACCAAGCTTTTTGTCAAACTGAAGGCCAGTGTTTCCATGAGTTAATTTTGTGTTTTAATAATTCCAGTGGAAACATTTAAAATGAACATTCTCCATTCGTGGTTGCAACCCAAACATTGCAACATGGTGCCCAAGAGCCTGCCAGTAAAATTTTCCAGATATCAGTTATAAATAAAAATGAAACTGACTACTCTGCTCTATTACCTTTTCTCATGTCGCTGTCTTTGCCAACAGTAGATCTAGTGATAAAACAAATTAGATTTTTAAGATGTTCAATTCCGGTAATCCAAAGTGGTATTTGTAGTATAGCCAAGGAATTTTTTTGTGAATAAACTGAACTTCTAATCTGACATTTCTTAAACACATGCTGAAAGCTTCCTTCCCTTCGTCCTAGGTTTTTTGTTTTTGAGTATTTGGTACATTTTTAAAGCTGTCCTATTTTTTTTCATCTCTTCAAAAACATTTAGAAGTCACCTTCTATTAGATATCCAGCATAAATAATGCATTATTTTTAAAAAGCATCTCTTAATTTTGTCAACTTGGTCAAAAACTATACTTCCTCAAATTTAAAACATTCAGTTGTCATATGTTGTATTGACATCTCTCTCCAAAATGAGCCTTGGGTACAGTTTGACACTTGCTGATTACATTTGTTATGACTGTTTCCATTAAAAGCACTTTAAACATAAGCTGTTTCATTACTTCTAAAGCATTTTGCAAAAATGTCTAAATCAGAGAATGTTGAGGAGCAGCTTAGAAGTGTCCCAAGTTCATTATAGCGGAGTAGGAATGTAATTTCTCAAAATAGGCTATTATCCACTTGCTGTTATCAAGTAGCTTGGACCTAAAACTAGAAATATTTTAAAATGTTACTAAATCTTCTATTAAATAGTAACATTTTCACTAATTATTTAAACCCAAGCATTGTGCTGGTGTATGGAACTAAAAATATACTTAAGTGAATTGCGAAGCGTGGGAACATAGCAGAAATAACAGAGATTTTTAATTTTTTTGTATTCAGTTCACGAACATGGTGTTAGTAACACAGCTAAGGGGAACCCTTTTAAAATGTGACTGCAGCCTGGTCAGTTTCTTCAAAATATAAACTGAGACAAATGAATAGTTTATAGTAATGTTTAAATTTCTATAAATATACTCACTTCCTGACTATTAATGCAGTGTCACAAATACAAAAGGTGTCCCAGACCTGACACACTGAGTACAGAATTTGTAGTAATTGTTACAGTGATAAATGATTTCTGACAGTAAAATTTCAGCTGGTTTTGCATACTATTTCAGTTGTTTAGAGATTTTTAGGATCATAGTATTTAGAGGTACAGAGCCATCAGATGAAGTCTGTTCTCCTGTAAGGGTAGAATGCAGTAGTTGTTCAGCAAATGATGTATCAGATATTACACTAGACTATGCCCAAATCATTGTTTTAAAAAACCTCCCTCAACTTCCACTGCTAATTTGGTGGTCGGACATACTTCAGATATTTGGATAAAGAAGTACCATAAAGCAAGGAAATTAAAAAATGGGGAATGTTTCTTTCAAATCTTGTTTATGTGGGTTGCGATGTCAGTGAAATTGATAACAAAACTAGGAAATCTGCAGCTAAGATTTAATAGGGAGATGGGGTCAGTTACAAATTGTTAGTGTAGCTATAGTCAAAAAATGGACTCCACAACAATAGCATCTTATTCAATTTACAGTACATGCTCCTCCTATGTAGTAGTCATATTTGCCTAGTTCAGTGATGTACATTTTTACTACTTCTGTCTGTGTCTTTCTGCAGTGCTATAGGAGCATGATCTTGATTTTGTTCTTTCTCACACAAACAAATAGAAATATTAGAAGTGCAAATGTAGACCCAAACTCTGTGACCCTACATTAAAGGTTATGGAACCTGCAGCTCTGTGTTCCTTGAATTTTGAGGCCCTTTAGGGCATTTTCTGCATTTTCAAACCCATGGCAGAGTGTGTAAGAGCCCAGGTCTGCAAACTTGAGCCAGCACTACACTAAAAACAGCAGTATAGAAGCTGTGGCTTGGGCTAGTGGAGCCCATGGAGAGGGGTGGTCTTTCTTGCCTGACCCACAACATCTACAATGCTGTTTTTAGTGCTGTAGTGTAATCTCTGAGCCCAAATCTGTAGATCTGGGCTCTGAGATATGCTGCCGTGGATTTTAAAATGCAGTGTAGATGTATCCTTAGACTCCATGCTAATCTCATATTTCTTTCTCTGAAATAACCTTCACCATGTATGCAAATCCAGTAAATAAAGCTGGGGTTTGTGTCGTGATTTCCTTCCTGTTCTTCCTTCTCCAACCTCCACCCCCTTTATTTTAAATTAGATAACTTACTGGTAGAATCCAAAGAATTGGGTCACTGGCCACCCCAAAACCCATAAAAACAGTCCTGTGGTTGAGCACGGTGTGCTGGAGTATCTGTGCATGTGTGATGTTGCGGGAGGTGAGAATAGAATAGGAGAAAGGTGACTAGAAAAGAGAGAAGGGGAGTGTGTGAATCAGCCAAATATAAACTGAGCAGAGACTGAAACAAAGGTGTGGAGAAGATTTAGAGATAAGTAATGGGGATGTGAGGAGGGAGAAAAAGAGCAAATCGTTGTCTTTAAGGTGGAGGCATAAGAGAAAAATCAAAAGAACAGTGAATTGAAATAGGTTTTGCATTTGATTTATTTCCTTCAGCTATCAAAGCAGTTAAGAGATGCTGTCACAAAACGAACGGAAATATTGGGTTCCTATCATCCATATGAAAGTTTCCTACCTGAAACAAAGCTGAAATTAAACCAATGGATCACCATAAAGTTTTTATTTCAAAGTTTTATTTCAAGTCTGGGCTCTTGAATAAGTGCCTGAAGAATAAGAAATCAATTTTCAATAATGTAGTTTATGTGGCATGTAGGGACAACACTGTTTTTACTTCTAAAGCACAGTAAACTAATTTCCCTAAGCTACTTGAAATTTCTCCTGTGAAGTAGTGTCTGGATCAGTTTCTCATGCCCATCTAATTTAAACTCCATAAGGAAATAGGGGAAACATGTTTTTGATCAAACTACTGTATAAACTGGTGATCTTCGATACTCCATTACTCTTCAAGCTGCTTCTTAAAATTCCTGAAAAGAACCCAGTGATTTTCTCGTTTCAGAGTAAGACATATTCCTTCGGGATAGCTGAACAAACTCTTGTTTTGTGTGTGGCGGTTGTATGCTGGGGACAGTATGGTGGGGGCAGGATTGATGGAGTCAGTGGTTTTAGGGAAAAGGAAGATGAGCAAATTCCTTTAATCCCCCCCCCCCTTTTTTTTAGTCAAACACCTTCCAGTGTCTCTTAGTGAAATGCTAATGTTATTGTTAGATTATTCCTTCTAATGCATATTTCGAGAAACTCTTTTGTATTCTAGCTATTCTGTCTTAAGGCAGTATTTTCATTGTGCATTCAATTATATGCTATGTGGCAACTTTGCATGCTTCAGTGGTATGTTCTGTTATTAAATATAGAGTTCTGATTATTTGTACCTTGAGAAGCAAACTCAGAGCCTTAGAATTAAGGAAATATTAGTTTCCAGTTGGTACAGTGGTATCCTTGATAAAATATTTTGATCAAACTGATTATTTGTAAAAGGGTAACTACTATAAAATGTATAAATCTTTTCCCAATAATTTATTTGTAAACCATTTCTTAAACTCTGAACCGACCCTCCTTTTATCTCAGTTCTGAGAAGTAGTCTTCTCAAGCTTGTAGTCCTTAATAAAAATTCATTATAAATCACACTTGCCTCCATACCATAAGCAAAGATAGAGCATGACTCAATGTATTTTTAAACTCTCATTTTACAAGTGTAATTGAAGTGAGGTTTTTTTTTTAATTTACAGTTTGTAATAAATCAGACAGTGCTTATGATCTGTTAGCTATACTCTAACAGTGTGTAAAGTCACGGTAAACAATTCTACTGTGTTTTGGCAAAATGATAGGGTGTCACTGTAGAATAGTGGTTCTCAACCAGGTTGGGGCAGTGAGCAGGTTTCAGGGGGTCCGTCAAGCAGGGACGGCATTAGGCTTTCTGAGGCCCATGACAGAAAGCTGAAGCCCCACTGCATGGGGCTGTAGCCCGGGGCCCTGAGCCCTGCTACTCGGGGCGGAAGTTGATGCCTGAGCAATTTAGCTTCACAGTGCCCTCTGTGACATGGGGCACCGGGCAGTTGCCCTGCTTGCTACCCACTAATGCTGGTCCTGGCTTTTATATTGCAGAAAAACTGTTGTGGCATAAGTGGGTGGTGGAGTTTTTATAGCATGTTTGGGAGGGCTGAGGGTGCTCAGAGAGAGAGAGAGGCTGAGAATCCCTGCTGTAGAAGATGCCATTTAGTTGTGATAGGAAATAGAGTTTAAAAATTTTATGAGAAGCTATAAAAGTGGACAAGTCTTTTTATTGTTTGTCACTACAGTGAGCAGTGTAGTAAAAACATTGTTTTTAATGCTTTAGGATTAAAGTAGTAGCTCCTCCATACTGTTTCCTCCAGAAGCAGGAAATAGAAGTGTTTGGGGTTAAGCAGGAATAGTCCATGTGGTCTAAGACAGAGGTTCTCAACCTTTTTTCTTTCTGCGGCCCCTCAACATGCTATAAACATTCCAGGGCCCACCTGTGCCACAACAACAACTGTGTTTTCTGCATATAAAAGCCAGGACCAGTGTTATGGGGTATCAAGCAGGGCAATTGCTTGTGGCTCCATGCCGAAGGAGGCCCCATGAAGCTAAGTTGCTTGGGTGTGGGGTTCAGCTTCAGTCCTGCTGCGGTGGGGCTGAGAACTGCTGGTCTAAGAGATTGGTAATGGGATTCCTGGCCTTTCACTTCTAAATTGCTGGTTCAAACCCAAGTCCAGATATGTAGTGATTTGAAAGTTGTTAGATATTCAGAAAGCTATTTGGTGGCGTACATACAAGAATGGGTGGTCTTAGTTCAGTCCCTAGTGGACACACTACAAAAGAAACCATCGCAACTGACACTAATTGTCACTCTTGATGGCAGTCTCGGTAGAGAGTTAAAGGATTAAATGGGCATAGAGAATAAACCACATTCATCCCTAGAGGTCTGTTTCTTCAGGTCAAGGCACACTGACAGCAGTGTGAGGAAACTTGCTCTGCCCATGGTGTATTTGTTCTATTGATGGTCTCCTGGACTGTCAGTGTGATACCTTTCAAAAGTAGCAGACTCCCTCCCCTTTTTTAAGGGAGACTAAGACTCATTACCAAATCTTAACTCTTTCCTTACACTTTTTGATGGGAGTGATGAAAAACATGCATCATTGCTCTCTGCTCTGGTTTTGACATCTCGGAAACGTAATTGACCTGATTTTGATTGATGTTTTTTGTTTACTCATCACTTAATTAGCAGATCAGTTTAGGGATTTGTCTGGATTTGGAGTGAGGTCCTCTTGTCCCCCAAAATCCTTGCTGTTTCCCTCCACCACTTTGATTCCTGCCTTGGGCGAAAGCTGTTTCCAACTCCTTCCGGGGAGGAGGTATATGAGTTTCATAGACGCAGACAGACAGAGATAGCATAAAAGACATTCTAAGGAGCAAAGAATATTTCCACATTTGGTGTGCCCAGCCCCTTCTAACCTGACTCTGAGGAGTCAAGTTAGCATCTAGAAATCAGATTTTGATTTGATTAAAACAAATGAAAAAATGCTTGTAATACATTTGCTACCACTAGTATTCTAGTTTCCCTTTATGGAGTGTGGCTAGATACTGCAATAATCGGTGCCATATAAGTACTTAAGGTAGACAGAGCAAATATAAGTTAGTTTCTTTCTGTAGTCTAAGGCATACATTTTGAGGCTGAATCCAAGCTTCAAAAAGGGTAAAAGTGGAGAATAAATTCTTTAATGATGTCCTAACAGTACTTTAATACCTTCTTAAGTCCCTTGTATTGGCACACCCATCATAATAATACAGAAGCAGTTTGTAATAGTTAAGCTTAGTTTTGTTTGTACCTTGTTCATTAATAATACAAATTATGAAGTTCCTTCCCTCCCCAGAGGTAAGAAACTCCGCGTAATGCATGATTATTTAAGTTGCAGTAATTAAAATCAAATATACAATATACAAATAAAGGGGTTTTTTATGTTTATTCCCCGCCTTGTTCAATCACAATTTTTTCCTTTTGACTGAACGGGAATGTTTGTTTCAACTGGTGTAGCCTATTGTGCAAAGAGGTCACAAGCCCATTTAAGAGGTACCAAAATTTGAATATCTTCCTTGTCAATTTTATTGGCACGTCCTCTGCAATTTTAAAATATCTTTTTCTCTTATTGCTCCATTTTTAGGGTCCGTGCATCAATTGGTTTTTCAGGCCCAGAACTACAATGGGGACCTAGGTGTTGCAATGCTCAGTGTAGCTTTTAGGCACCTAGAAAATCAATGGAACAACAATGGGATCGACAAAGCCTGAGTTAAGTGCCTAGACTCTTTGTATAGTGAATGGGAAGAGATAGGGACTTGAGAATGGGATCCTCAAAAGCCAGCACAGGAAATGGGAAGTAGCCTAAGATAGCCAATAGCAGATGCTGACAAGAGAGATGAGTTGTAGTCCCTGCCCTTCTCATGGAGTTAGGCACCTAAATCTGGGTTGCAGGGAAGTACCTGTGTCTCCTTGAAATCCACAACCAGGAATCCCTCTCTAAGGCCAGGTCTACACTACCGCAGTAAATAGATCTAAGCTATGCTACTTCAGTTATGTGAATAATGTAACAGAAGCCAACATAGCTAGATCCACTTACAGCGGTGTCTACACTGCACTGTGTCAACGGGAGATGTTCTCCCACCGACTTACCTTGCTCTTCTCGGGAAAGTGGAGTACGCAAATTGACGGGCGCGCACGCTTTCCCATCGGTTTTAGCACGTCTTCATTAGACCCGCTAAATCTTCAATGCAGCAGCACCTAGTTAGCTTTGTAATGAAGACATGGCCTTAGAGTCAGACAACTTAGTTGCCGAAGACATTATTGCTAGAAATGGAGGAGATGGTGGTGCCTACCTTAAAAATTTTAGCCCAGCTGTTAGAGCACTCTCCTGGCATGTGGGAGATCCAAGTTCTATTCTCCCCCCGCCCTCTTCTTGTTGGGGAGATGATTTGAACAGGGGTCTCCCACTTCTCAGGGAAAGTGGTTAACCATTGAGCTATGGAATATTCTGATGGGTGGATCCCTCAGTCTCTCTTGTTGAAGTAGTCCCACTTTGGATAATTGGTCATTGGAACAGAGGGACTTGAATCCACATCTTCCCCTCCACCCCCCATGTGGGTGCTGTACACACCAGGCTATAGAGTCATTCTTTCTCTGGCCCAATGACTACTTAAGTATTTCTCCAAAGCGGAACAATAGCAGGAGAGGCCTACACAAAAATGTCCCATAGCCTGGTCATTAAGGTACTTTCCTAAGAGGTTAGAGACCCATCTTCAAATCCTTTCTCCCTATCAGGCTGGAGGAAGGAAGGGGATTAAACCGCGCTCTCCCACATACCTGGTAAGTGCTCTAACCACAGGGCTAAGGCTGTATATGGGAAGCTGCACTGCTGCCAGTATTTTGAATGGGGCCCAATCCAATAGGGATGCTCGGAGCATGCCTACCAGGTTGAGTCCTGCAGACCAGACAGGAGGAGGAGTGTCTGTCTTCCCCTGGTTTGAAAATTGCACTGGGGTTTAGGTACCCTGATTCATAGAGGGATGCAGCAGTGCATGTGCTCAGAGGCAGAAACTTAGTGGCTAGAGAACTTTTACAGTCAAAATCTAGGTGCCTATGCGGTTAAGCGGTAGCCAAGTTTGTGGATCTCAGTGGTGCCTAAAACTGGGCTTCTGTCTAGATCTTTAGTTAGGGGAACAGTATCCAAGGTTCCTTCAAAACATTTTCCTATTTATATTTTTCCAATCTTCTTGTCACTTAAAGTTGTGTTTATGCATCAATTTTAATGGAGTAGCATCTTTTTTTGCCAACAGTGGATGTGGCTTATTTGTAACAGTGCATTGCACTGAAAGGTTTAATTAGATTGGCGGTGTCACAAATAAGTGCCCTTAACTCGGGGTGTGGGGAGGAATCAGTATAACGTAAATAGAAATAGGCTGCACAGACCTGCACTGAAATAATGCAGGATGAATTAGAACAGATCTACTTATTTCAATGTGTTTGTGTGTAGACCAGCTTTTTTTGTAATTTCAAGTGCAGTTCTTGGTAATTTCAAAATTCCAGATAAACCATTAGTTTTAAAAAAAAAAACAAAAAAAAACTTGCCCTTAATGAGTGCCATCTGCGGTATATAAACCTTGTGCATTGTATTACATAATTATGTTGGCACATAGTATATGGGGGAAAAGATCTTACTGTTTATTCTTTTAAACTAGAATTATATAAGATTGTATAAATGTAATTATTTAATGGGGAAACAGTTTCTAATGCTATATCAGAAGTGGAACTATATTAAAACATAAGAAGGCTAATCTTCAATATTGAGTCTTTAGTATTTACTATTACATGATTGAGACTTAACGTAAGTGTGTTGAATACACTGTCAAAATTGCCCTCCTAAGGACACTTCTAAATTGATTGGTGTGATTAGGTGACTCTTTTAAAGGTAAACTATCTAGTGCTGAATTTACTGTATCAAGAACATATTTATTCACTCGGAGTAATGTTTTGACTCTGATTAATGTTTTTGAGTAACATACTGCTGCGTTATTTGCAGCTGGATTCAAATGATGTTTAGGAACTTGCATTCTTTCATGACTGCTTTCTCTTTAACAAACTCTTATCACAGAAATACAACCTACATATCTCCCTCCCTCTTTCCCAAGCTCTATAGTTGGAGTGGGGGAAGAAATAGCATTCAGTTTTATGTTGCATACGACCATGAATTTAGTTGCACATGTTGCTGTAGCTTCATTAGCTCAGTGGTTTGACCATTGGCCTGCTAAACCCAGGGTTGTGAGTTCAATCCTTGAGGGGGCCATTTGTGAGTTCAATCCTTGAGGGGGCCATTTAGGGATCTGGGGCAAAAATTGGGGATTGGTCCTGCTTCAAGCAGGGGGTTGGACTAGATGACCTCCTAAGGTCCCTTCCAATCCTAACCTTCTATGAATCTATGTGTGTCCTAGAATATTTCTGAAAACATTTAATGTGGAAGGTGACTAAAGAAGT
Organism: Lepidochelys olivacea; assembly: GCF_965140295.1. Lineage (NCBI taxonomy): Eukaryota > Metazoa > Chordata > Testudines > Cheloniidae > Lepidochelys > Lepidochelys olivacea. The sequence goes on from NC_140412.1 coordinate 80,500,930, forward strand.
TAAAATGCTAGACTTAAGATGTTTTTATGTAATGCGTGTCTGCCCTATGTAAAGCTTATAGAATTAATGTGAACTTAAAGTAGTACATATAACTATATATTTAAGTAATGAAATGAAATATTTAAGGGCCTACACCTTTTGCTATTACTGTTTCAGTTAATAGTTTGTGGTAATTTAGAGCTACATTGTTACAGATTTAGTTACAAAATTGGGCGATTGAATATCTTGCTATTGAACATTGAGGAAAATGATTTGTGATTTGCTTAACGGACGATCAAATTTAACATAACTTCTTGAATTAGTTACCCCTTCCCTTGAAGGGAGCTGAGTACTGACCCTCAGATAAATGTAACTATTTAAATGTAAAAATGCTGAAGGTAAAAGGGGCATTCAGCATATAAGTGAATCAAAAACTTTTGGTTTTGTCCATGTAAGTCCTCATAAATGAGTTGGCCTGTTTCCACTCTGTTGTGGCAACCACATGTCCTGTGCTCTGATGACATAGCTACCACAAAACACCACTAAAGAATGGAACCAAACCATAATGGGCTTGGAGAAGGAGGGTCAAACAAGTGGCATTTAAGTGTGTAGTGCAGTATTTCAGCTTTATATCTCAAGTGTAGTTCAAAAGTCTCTCAGATCTGAGCCATATGGTTTTTCAAAGTAACTTACTTGACCTCCCACAAGCTGTCTGTCTACTGTGGTGGATTTTTTTTTTTTCCCAAAACTTTTATTTAAAAATAGTGCTGGTATGAGGCTTCCTGGGCAGCATGGAGAAGGAGGACTGTTACAATTTGCTTATAAGGTTTCGACAATGGTTGGGTATTTTACTATTCTCATTCTAAAATAAATGTTTGTGTTAATTGGCACATAGAGTTTAAACTATGAAAATTGATCAGAGAAAGACAGCACTTTGTAGGACCAGTTGATTTGATTAAAAAAGTCAGATCTAGGATGGTCTTTTCTAAGAACATAAGAATGGCCACACTGGGTCAGACTAAAGGTCCATCTAGTCCAGTATCCAGTCTTCCAACAGTGGCCAATGCCAGAGGGAATGAACAGGTAATCATCAAGTGATCCAGTCCCTGTACCCCATTCCCAGCTTCCCTCAAACAGAGGCTAGGTACACCATCCCTGCCCACACTGGCTAATAGCCATTGATGGACCTATCCTCCAAGAATTTATCTAGTTCTTTTTTGAACCCTGTTATAGTCTTGGCTTTCACAACATTCTCTGGCAAAGAGCTCCACAGGTTGACTATGTGTTGTGTGAAGAAATACTTCCTTTTGTTTGTTTTAAACCTGCTGCCTATTAATTTCATTTGGTGACCCCTAGTTCTTGTGTTATGAAAAGGCGTAAATAACACTTTCTTCACACTAATCATGATTTTATAGACCTCAATCATATCCCACCTTAGTCTTCTCTTTTCTAAGCTGTGAAGTTCCAGTCTTATTAATCTCTCCTTATACAGAAGCTGTTCCCTACCCCTAATAATTTTTGTTGCCCTTTTCTGAACCTTTTCCAATTCAAATACATCTTTTTTTTTTTTCTTTGAGATGGGGGCGACCAGATCTGCATGTAGTATTCAGGATGCGGGCATACCATGAATTTATATAAAGGCAATATAATATTTTCTGCCTTATTATTTATACCTTTCTTAATGACTCCCAACATTCCGTTCACTTTTTTGACTGCTGCTGCATATTAAGTGGATGGTTAAGTGGATGGTTTTCAGAGAACTAGCCACAATGACTCCGCTCTCTTGAATGGTAACAGCTAATTTAGACCCCATCATTTTATATGTATAGTTGGAATTATGTTTTCCAATGTCGATTATTTTGCATTTATCAACATTGAATTTCATCAGCCATTTTGTTGCCCAGTCACCCAGGTTTGAGTGATCTTTCTGTAGCTCTTTGTGGTCTGCCTGGGACTTAACTATCTTGAGTAGTTTTGTATCATCTGCACATTTTTCCACTTCACTGTTTACCTCTTTTTCCAGATCAGTGATGAATATGTTGAATAGGACTTCTCTCAGTACAGACTCCTGGGGCACATCTCTTTTCTCCCCCACCCCCTTTTATTGTTGGTAGAAACTCTCAATAGGCTCTGTCCAGCTTCCATTGAAGTCAATGGGAAGATCCCTATTGACTTCAGTGGAAGTTGGATTGAGCTTTAAGACTGCAATTCTAAATCCTGTAAATGAGCACTGACTGGTACTTGGTACAGTGTCTAACAACAAATGCTGTGAATTCAAAGATTGTCCACAAGCCATCATCTCTTAACTTTGCCAAACATCAGTATAAAATTAATGGTGATTTTTGACAATTTCACTGCTCCCTGCAGGAGTTTGAACAGCAAATTTACCTTTACAAAATGTGGTCAAAGATCCAAAGGTGATTCTTTGGATCTTTACAAGTGGCCAATACCTCATTTATTGGCCTTTCCAGAAATATTGTGTGCCCTAACGTCATGCCTGATTGACTCAGTACAGACTTTGAATGGCACTACTGAAATTGCCAGTACCAGTTCTTGTAGTGCCTAGGTGTTAGATTCTCTATCCAAATACTGACCTGGACTAACCCTGCTTGGCTTGAGCTCAGATGTGATCACAGCATAGCATGGATAAGAAGCATCTTGTTCTAAACCATATGTGTAGTGTGTGTTTACATGACTTGATGGTCATGGGGCCAGATTCATCGGCACCCTCCAGCTGTTTTGCATTGTACAGTGGCACAAAGCAACCAAGTTAATCTGGGCCATGTTTCCTAACTATTGTGGGAATACTACATTCTGTAAATGTTGTGGACTGAATTTTAAGTAATAAATGTGAAAGGGACCTTCCCTTTTAGGAAACTCAAGACTCCTGGTTCTGTAGGATTTTGAGACTTGTTTTACCTCACTCTGCAAAACATTAAAATTTAAAACATGCTGCACTTGAAATAGTTGCTTTTTAAGTCCTGCAGTGGTGTACTCCCTTTACTGAAGATATTTATTGAAGATGCAGAATAATGATGATGTTTCTTTGGAGTGTGGTCCTAGAGTTTGGTCAGTGCAACAGAAATGCAGAACAAGATACATGTGTGTTCTGTATTACTTTAGTCACCTTTCTAAAATATACTAGTGTTTGGTTTTTTTTAATGGTTAGTGTCTCCTCCATCAGCTGTTATAAGAACAGTTTCACTTACTAATGTGCTGCCTGAAATATCCTTTGTTCTGAGAAGCAAGTCTGCTTCTGTTGTAATCTGGGCTAAATTCAGCTGCAGGTCAGTGTTGTTTTGGTGCAGTAGAGTTCACTGACCACATTTTGCTTCTGGCAGTCCAAGCTTTGGCCCCTTTACACAGATCAGTGCCAGGCTAACCCCATTTATTACTACAACTGAGTTAAAGCTTTGCTTCTCCTATTTAATTTAGCTCAAAACAGGAGTAATATAACCAAGCATCAGAGTGGCAAACAAGCTAGAAGGAAAGTAAAATGGGTCCTCATGTTCTTAAGCTAAAGATACCAAGTGACACCAGATTTTGGATGGAAGGAAGTGGCTTGCAGTAAATCATTAGACCCTTTATCATACATATCAATGAAAAACATGACCCATTGATTCTAGTTTGTATATATACACTATAGCTAATTTGGGGTTCTGCTCAATTCTTTTAAATAAAACTCTGATTTTCCATGTAACCTGTACTGCTCTAAGCATTCCATACTTGCTATGTTCTCTCTTGGGTTTCACAGTCCCAGTGCATAACTCCCCTTGTTTAAATCTTTTTGGCTCCAAAGGTAGTGGCTATGGATAACATCATGTGACCTCCCCACCCCTGTTGGTTCCATCCCACCAGCTACCATTACCTCAGCCTTCTAGAAATTCCCCGGCAGCTTGTTCTTGCTTGTGGTCAAGTGAAGAGCTCTTTACAGGAACTTGATATTCTCAACGAAGCTGCTAGGTGTTGAGCACTTTTGAAAACCCACCCAGAGGTTTTGTCAGAGCCAGCAAGCAGCAGCTCAGGCTATATGGTGACAATTAGTCCCTCTAGCTGCAATAGTGTTTATTACTTATGGCATATCTCCATATAAAAATCTCTTCAGTTCCTGAATTACTAGAGGAATCAAAAGAACAGGGCCTCTTGTCATATCTGGATGACAAGACCCCCTGCCCTAGTTGCCATCTAGCTATTTCCAGTTAGGATTGGATTTATAAGTTCTATTAGCCGTATCTCATGCGTAGTTCCTTCAAATATTATATGAAATGAGGAATATGCATACCCTCCCACATATCCTTGTGATAGAAATTGTTTATTTTGCATGGCAGTGCCAACGAAAGTGGTAGGAGATTTAGTGCTTTCCACTGGTTTTAATAGTTTTGTTGAATGATGTATATATTTATTTATTTTTTTTAAAAAAGTCCATGTACATGCCCAAAATGTGTCTAAAACCAAGTTGGGCAAACGTGACCACCCAAAGCAATCTGTGACTTAAGAATTGCTGCTAAATTTAAAGCTTTCCAAACACTTGCTCCTGAGCTGAGACGAAAAATTTCAGCTTGAAAGAAGCATTGAACAATGTAATAAGAAATAGAGAGACTGCCTTTTTGAAAGGAAATTCTTGTGCAGCCTTAACTATGGGCATTGTTACATACCTTGCCTAGGATATGTACAGGGCTTGCGGGGTGGAAATTCCTTAACTTTCACCTTTATTTAATTTCCATTGGTACATCCTCACTCTTTTCCCCACCCTCCAGTCAAATCAGCTCTGCCCTTAGATTTAATTTGTAGAGGGCAGAGCATTAACTATCCTCTCCCGTCCTTTCTTGTAGAGCTTTGCTGTTCCTGCAGGAGGCCCTCTGCTTCACAGCATCTCTCTTTCTACCTGATGCCTCTGCTTCCTCCTCACCTTGCAGGAGCAGCAGCATTTCAGTCTTTCTGTCTCCTACCTTCCAGAGAAGGCATTGTTGGTTCCTTGGCCTACATTATGTCAGAGGACAGATCTTAGTGTGAAGGGAGCTCTTTCCTCTCCCTCTCATGCTGGGAGCATGACACCCAGGAGTTGAGAATCCTGTAACATAGCTTCAAAGAAGCATAATTACGGGCTAATTATTTTTCCTTATTTTATTTAAAGCATCCATTTTATAGAATTAAAATCCAACTTTGACTATAGAAAAATCTGGTCTGAACATGTAATTCTATTGTAATTTATGAACATGGAGTAGTTAATGGTACAGCCTACCTATAATGGATTTATAGCATAGTATTTTTGCAAGAGAAATGTCACTCTTTTTTTCTAAGAGTGAGGCAAGTATTTCCTCTGTTCAAGTTAGTTACTCATGCAAAGATACTGTACTGTAATTGATTTGCCTACTAATATATTGTTTTAACTACTTTCCATGAGAGAGTGTGGCACGCTCCATATTACACACAGAATAAAGGGGTGTTTGAAAAGCAAACAGAATTTTTTAGAGATAACAAATGAGCTACCACATCCACTACTTAGTCTGGTGAATTAGCCATATCTAAGTAATGTGGTATACAGTCTTTCTTTAAAATGTCGTCTTTTTTTTTTAAGTCTCAGAACTACAATTGACTTTTTTACATTAAGCAGGGTCTGGGAGCTCAGGTGCATTTTAGTATCTGAACCTAAGTTTAGTATTAAGAAGATTACTGTATTTTTTTCAGTGCTTCTGTCAATCTATTTCCCCATCCTTCTGTAGTGTGTGATCCTTCAGAGATGCTAAAGGCAGTTCAGAGCTGTCAGGTTTGGACCTTTGGCGAGAATCTCTACTTGCACAGCTCCTAGCAGAAATTCATACACTGTTAGCTTTGTACCAGTGTAATTGTGGTTACTCTGACTTAAAATACATGTGGTAGGGAGTCTGTGGTTTTTAGGGTGTGTTTTCTAGTTGCTGATCAGTGAGATGAGGCTTCAATGTAACTTTTGTCTAGCTTTTATAATGTCTTAAGAGCATTCTATCAAATAAAGAGAGTTTTGCCTGTCTGTTGTCCATCTAGTCCATAATTTGTGCCTGAAAATGGCCAGTACCAGATGCTTCAGAGTTTCTTGTGTATGCTCCTCTGAAGTAGGCAGTTAAGGAGTAACTCGCTCATAGAGATAACTTATTCCTAACCCCTACCAGTCAGTGATTGGCTTCTGCTAACTGCTGGTTTCTGCTCTGTAGTATGAGGATCTGTATTTCCTAGGAAGTTTGTAATTAATATGCTTGCTTTAATCTTTGTGTTTTTACATTTGGCATTAGCCTTCCTGCTGTGACTGCCTGTTGCTGTGGGTTTTCTTTAAATTAAGATTTCCTCAAAATTGTCTAATTCTCATGTGATTCTTCCTTCGCTCTTGCCCTCTAATGTTGTGGCAATGAGTTATGTCTTGCGTGTGTGTTTTAAGTCTCTTTATTTCTTGCTTTGTTCCTGTTATCAGAGGAGTTAAATAGGAATGCCCCATTTACTTTCTTTATGTCATTCATTCTCTTTTATATGTCTCTCTCATGCCCATCAACTTGTTTCTTCTCCAGGCTTGACCGTTTTAAATCTTCACTAAGTAATCAAACATAGAATCTCTATCATCTGTTTTCACAAGGCATCTAAAACCAAAGAAGCATGAACCAGATCTAGAAGTGCTTGGATTGCATATCTCACCTGCAAATCTCTATGGAATTAAAAAGTTGTCTGCACTTCTCAAGAAAATGTGTACGATGTATCATGCTATGGTATCAACGAAAAATCTTTCTCAAATAAAATCCCAGAGTGGGAAGAGCTTCCTGTGACATTTTCAGTAGATTGCCTCATTATTAGGTAGCTAAGTTAGTTTCAGACAGATAATTCTGCCTTAAACTAGTTAGCCGGTCACAGCTTCATGGGATCAGCAGTAACTGTCTGGTGGTGGTGGCAGCAGTGGTCCCCTTATGTAGTGCATGGTTATATGGATCTGTGGTTAATCCACCCTTGTGGGCAAAAATGCTAAAATTATCTTATGTGACACAAACACCCATTTGGCAGCTCCTATAGCTACCCAAAGAAATCCCTACAGGTCCGAAAACAGTAATCCTCAAAACTCTATTTCTTAGCCTTGGATCCCAAAGTATCTTTTACACATAATGGATTCAAATGAACCAAATATAAAATATTCTTTGTTCATATGCCAGATGTTCTCCTTCTTGCCAAGCACAGAATTATTCTGTTCTGTAAGCCAATAACTATGTTCTACGTTATTTCCTCCTCCCCTGCCGCCGTATTCCTCAAACGATCCCTAATAGTCATATGTGTGGTACATTTAGGGATGAAGGCAGGAATATTGTCCCATGGTTAAAACAAAACTTTTTTTCAAACTATCAAAGCATAAAGATGCAGTTTTAATTTAGAGCACACTTACTAGTTACAAAACCGTACAATCAAACCAGAACTTCAAATAAACAAAAAAACACCCACAAAAAGTGTTAGCAAAGTCAACACTTTGACATGTCTTGATCACTTTACTTATGTTGTATCCCCTTTCCACCACTTTTTATGCATTTAGTGTTTTTTCCTTTGGGACAGAGATCATGCCTTCCTTTATATTTTATATATTATCTATCACCTGATTGACGGTGCCAGAAACAATAATAAAACCCTCTCATCAGAGAACACTTTCTGGCCATGAACAGTAGTGTTGTACAGTAACTCCTCACTTAAAGTCATCCCAGTTAATGTTGTTACATTGCTGATAAATTAGACAGCATGCTTGTTTAAAGTTATGCAATGCTCCCTTATAATGTCATTTGGTAGCCGCCTGCTTTGTCCATTGCTTGCAGAAAGAGCAGCCCGTTGCAGCTAGCTGGTGGGGGCTTGGAACCAGGGTGGACCGGTAGCCCCCTATCAGCTCTCCATTCCCCTAAGTTCCCTGTGTGCAGCCACCCAGCAGGCTAACAATTGCCGGCAGTTCAGCTGAACCTCCGCCCATTGCCATGTGCTGCTCCTGCCCTCTGCCTTGGAGCTGCTCGCCAGAGCCTCCCGCTTGCTGTGCGGTGCAGGGGAGGGAGAAGAGAAGGGCTAATGTCAGGATGTCCTCCTCGCCCCTGCAGCCCAGTTACCCCATCTTCCATAGAGCAGGGGGGACACAGGACAGGGCTCAGGACGGAAGGAGCTTACTGGCAGCAGTCGAGTCTCAGCTTGCTGATCTACTTAAAAAGGCAGTGTACTTAAGAGTGGGGTCAGCATATTTAAAGGAGCAATGCGCATCTCTCTTTCTAACACACAGGGTGTGTCTCTCTGTCTGCCATGCTGTCTTCCCTCCCTGCATTCATGCTGCCTTGTAGAGCAGTGGTTCTCAGAGCCGGTCCGCCGCTTGTTCAGGGAAAGCCCCTGGCGGGTCAGACCGGTTTGTTTACTTGCCGAGTCCGCAGGTTCGGCCAATTGCAACTCCCACTGGCCACGGTTTGCCGCTCCAGGCCAATGGGGGCTGCAGGAAGTGGCACGGGCCAAGGGCTTTGAGAACCACTGTTGTAAAGTTTGAGGCTACATTAACAACGAGTTAACCCTTGAGGGCTCAGCCAAGTGCTAGTTCATCATTTAGCAGTAAGGCATTCCCTGGGAAATATCCCACCCTCTGACTCCATCACCTCAACCAAGCTTCACAGTCATCATCACTGTGTACCAGTATTAAATTGTTTGTTTAAAACTTGGGGGGGGGGGGTGTGTGTGTTTGGAAAAAAATTTCCCTGGAGCCTAACCACTCCCCCCCCCCCATTTACATTAATTCTTATGGCGAAATTGGATTTGCTTAACATCGTTTCGCTTAAAGTCGCATTTTTCAGGAACATAACGACAACATTAAGCGAGGAGTTACTGTATTAACGCTGGTATGAGTAGTTTATAAGACAAGCTTGCTCTTCCACACTGCTGTTCCTTAATTTTGCACCAGATTCTGAATTGGAGTGGCTTACTCATGGTACTGGTTTTATGTTTTCACCTCAAATTATGTATATTATAAATACCTTCTTGCTGTACTTCTGATCAATTATTTTTCCTTTCTGTTATTCTGTAATTGGATTATTGCTAGAAATATCTTTCTGTATGATTTTTTTTAAAATTATTATTCCTATGAGTATTAAAGGGACCCAATCCACTTAAAATTGCACATCAGTATGAAAAGATTTTGCCAACAATTGTTACAAGAAACCTTTGTTTTTTTTGTTTTTGTTTCTCTCCGTGTCCCCCCCAGTATTGTCAATTTTTGCATTTGACAGCATTTTTTTATAATTTTCACTGTTTCTCCTGTACAGCTAATCCCCTTTCTTAATTGTTTGGACTTCAAGTTGATAATGTCTCATTTGCTGCTGCCAAAAATTTATAGAATACACATGAGTTAGAATGATCTCTTTCTGCTGCTGGGCAAATTAATAAAACATATTTAAGTACAGAGGGAAGCAGGAACCTAGCTGATTGTAAGGGAGATGCTATGCTTTTCATCAGCACTGTTTCAGGCCTCTCTGATTCAAAAGAGCCATTGGATTGTGCAGGCAAGGCCTATGCCACACCAGAAGATTCCCATTCAGCAGTTTTCCCAGGGTAAAATTGAATCTCGTGCTTTCTCAGCAGAGATGGTAACTGGCAGTGTTCCTTCCACTTCTGAGGCTGAAAGTGCTAGGGGGAGAACAAACATGTAATGTGCCTCTGGCAGTTTTACAATGGGTGTTAGCCTCGCTTTGTAAAGAGGTAGACAGTCTTCTGGAACACTGCCAAGGGGAGGTACTCCAGAAACTATAGTAGAAATTTTCTCATGCAAAGTTGATTTGTATATATTTTTGTTGTGCTTTTAAAAAAACGCTACTGGATTTTTTTATTAAAAAAAAAAAATCCTGTTCAAATGGACAGTTAACTGATTCTTCAGAAGAAGTTTGCAGTGTTGTTGTAGCTGTGTTGGTTCCAGGATATGTGAGAGACCAGGTGGGTGAGGTAATATATTCTATTGGACCAGCTTCCGTTCCTGAAAGAGACAAGCTTACAAGCTGCACAGAGCTCTTCCTCATTGAAAGCTTTCTCTTTCTTTTACCAACAGTAGTTGAGCCAGTATCTTTTACTGGATGATCTACTTTGTCTCCTCAGAAGAAGACTTCTCTATAGCAGATGTGGGTTTTTAAAATGGGCATGCCTAAATCTTCAGATGTGACTTTTTATAATTGCTGATATGTGAAGGAAGATTAATACCAAAGAGAGAGAATTTTAATTTGGAGGGGGGGGGAATTAGTAGCTCTTGTTGGTTTTGGGTATTTGTTAGCCTGATACCTCTCAGCAAGAGGATTAAGACCATAAGCTCAGTACAAGAATAGCGTGACCAGTATTTACTCATTTTTTGACACCATGTTTGGGGAAAAAAGAAAAGGAGTACTTGTGGCACCTTAGAGACTAACAGATTTATTCGAGCATAAGCTTTCGTAGTTCACAAAAGCTTATGCTCGAATAAATCTGTTAGTCTCTAAGGTGCCACAAGAACTCCTTTTTCTTTTTGCGGATATAGACTAACACGGCTGCTACTCTGAAACATGTTTAGGAAGTTAGTGATCTTTCTAGAAATTCAAGATGCACAAACACAACTCCAGAAAGACCTTAATTCTTCCCCTTTAAATCAATAAAAGCAAATGTTATTCCACTGCTTGTGAAGACACTGCAAAAATTGAATAGGAACTTCCTGCTAGGGCAGAAATCTCCACTTGAAGTTGATAAATCAGGGCAATCTAAATCCTTGATTTAATGATTCTTACATTTTTTTTCTTTGTTTAAGAGGAAGGGTTTGATTTTCTTCCAAGTACAGACTGAAAAGGGAATTCTTAAGAGGAACTTGAAAGAAGCTTTAATATTGTTAGATCTTTGTCCACTGTCTTGTTCAGGTAGTATTGTCATGCTGTAGTAACAACATAATGCTAGCATCCAAAAACCAAGGACTAAATTTAGCCCTGATGTTTCTAAGTGCAGCATCTATTAAAGTAATTTGCAAGTTGCACCTGCCATACCAAGGGTTCAGTGGTCCAGGATATTCATTCATTATTTAACCCTGCTACTCATTGGCATCAGTGATAAGTGCTTAGAAGGGAAAACTGACCTTAGTGGGCATGCAGTACTTTCGGTCCTATTGTCAATTGAAAAACTGATTGAAAGCATGTTGCACACACCTTCTTGTATATCTTCTTTCATATAAAACTCAGGTGATTTGTCTCACTTTTTATTATTTGATCTATAATATAAGCAAGGGAGAAAAGATCTTTTTGGGTTTAAAGAGAAATTAATTAAATTTACAGGAAAGCTGTTTCTAATGGCAGGAGCTTAGAGACAGTGTCTTGTACTTATGGTGGCCATAGGGCTGCTATTGAGTCGGTCTTCGATACTGAAAGTGATATTCCCTGGAGGCGCTAACGTTTTTAAAGTGCTATTTAGAATAAGAGATCTGTTGGCAAATGTTGACTCTCTCTCTTGCTGTATCTGGCAGAATCTTCTCTTCTTTTACCTTTCTGGTGGTGGTAGCTTAATTAAGATCACTATGATGCATTTGTATACACTCCTTGAAACCTATTGAATCAGGCAGTTTGTATAGTATAGAAGGATCAAACTGAGGAAGCAAATCAGACATCCTCCCAATTTCTCCAAAAGCACAGTTTTACCTCAGTACAGTACAAGCCAGCTAAGAATTGAGATAAGCATCTTAATGGAATAAATGGTTTGAAATTATAGGTGTCCTTCCCCCACTTAGACATCCTTGGAATAGTCACAGCAGATTTGTTGGGCTTTACTCTGACACCTTATGCCTGATGCATTTAAATTTTGCTTTCTCTAGAAAGGCTACAAAATTCTATTGACAATACAGCCTCTGATCATGCAAAATCTGACTTGTGTGCAGTCTAGTGCAAATTCCAAACACAGCTTTGTTTGTAAATGAGACTTCTTCAGAGGGTCAGAGTCAGGTGTCTTGAATGAAGACTGAGTCCATGGAAAATTTAATTTGAAAGTCTTCAAACTTCTTTCAGTTAAGAAAACAAACATGGCAGATGGAAACAAACTTTGGGCTGGATTCTGAAATGATATCTGGCTTCTTTGTGGTGCAGAGAGCCGGAATCTGGCCACAAGTAGCCAGCAGGGAATTTCCTTGGAATAGGAGTGTGCCAGTGAAAGAAATCGGCAGGGAGGAATATGGCAGAGCAGAGCTTTGTTACATAAGGTCCATTCTATCATTGGCATAAACTAGAAGAGCTGCTCAAAGCCTCACTGAGCCCAGGGCTGGTGGAGATCAGCTGTTAAAGCGTTAAGGCTTCTCCACCTTATCTGTCAGTCCATCCAGTCCTGTCCTTGTCCCTCTACTGGGAAGTGGAGCTCTCCCACAAGAGACAACAATAGTTTAAAAAAAAAAAAGTAGTTACCTATGTTTGTGTTTAACAGCAAGACAGTGCAACTGTAGGTCTCAATTTTATGAAACTGCAGGCCAAATAATTAAATAAATAAATAAAATTTTCAAGGAAGTCAGAGGGACCCAAAATTAAAGGTTTACAAAGAATATGTGGAACGTGTGTCATGTTACCTAGATTATAGTTCTGTTTGGGCATACTCAAAATGACATGGTGAATCTATCCTTACTGTGGTTCTGCTAGAATTTTATCTCTAGATGTCTGCTCCCCAGTGAATTACCTCAGCCTGTTTGTATTAGACTTTAACAGTGAGAACCATTATATTTTTTTCTGACTTGAGTAAAATAATTCCAGTTTCCTGCTTAAAGGAATTTACAGTCAACTGGTAAATGATGCTTCAGTCTGGATATTACCCGAGACGGAGGGGAATTGTTGTCTTTCAGTTGGTTTGCCAAATGCACCATGCTAATCTTTATGTAAAGTTTCTTTCCCTGTTTTATGGATGATAATTGCATTTCCTCTCTCATGTACCAGCATGTTGACATCACTCCCATGTACTTCACTCTTCCCCAATCCCTGCAAGAGGGCTGCTGCTGCTTCTGAATCTGGGCCAGGAAAATCTCTTTTTCAAAACCTCTGGTGTTGGGGAGCAGCACGAATTGGAGGAGAAAGAGGGAGCCAAGGACTGCCTTCTGTATACTCCTCAGACCCCTGTCTGGGGAAGAGACTTTTCATTGCCAAGGACTCCGAACCTCCTCCCCTAGGACTTACAGAAGTCTCTCACGGTCTCACATCCTAGGCTGTTGTTGAACAGGCAGGCAGGAGTGGGCAGAGAGGAGCAGGAAGGAGGGCAGGTCTAAGCATGTTTAGTGGAGTTCTTGCACCACCCATTGTCCTTTGTTGAGAAGACCCCTGTAAATTTCAGCAAGGAAGCAGAGAAACTCTTAACTGCTTTTAAATATTTTTAATTTCAGTGTTCTTAATCACAGCCTTTAAAGGCATACTGTCAACTGAAAATTTTTTGAACTTGGCTAAATTATAAAAAATTAATCTGCCTACCATGTAGGCTTCTGTAGTGCTTTTGACCCCAATATCAGTTAAAAAGTGTTCCTGGATTTAGGATCCAAGGTCACCTTTTGAAATGTGCCTGGAGTCAAATCCCTTCAAACACTCTGCTGCTGATCAGTAATTCACAGGTATCTGAAACAGGCATGTTGAACAACATTTCAGTGAATCAAAATAATTGAAATATGCATTGGCTTTTAAAATTGGAACAGAACTGAAAAAATTGTTATGAACAAGAATAAAGTTAAAGATGAGAGGGTAAAAAACTATGGGAGCTGCTGTCTATGGGGGCCGTAGCTGTGCTTAACAGTGCCCTCTGTAACGAATGGACTCAGTTTTTATAAACCAAATTGTTGTCTGCTTCAAGAACAATGTCCAAATGTCCCCAGTCTTAAAACAGTGATTTGTTCCATCCATTGTGTCCCGAATGGCCACATGAGACGACAGAAGTGGAGGCAGGCTCACCGTGTTCTCAGATCTTTTCTACCACCTGCTTGTTTTTTCCCCTCTTGTGTTTTATTTTTAAGGGAAACTGTATTTGTAAGCAGTTTAGACAATGGGAATTGTAATTGTGCACAAACACAATACAAATGCCAAATTAAATGTCTTGTCTGATCAATAATTTCCATTAACAATTTCTGGCTATGAACATTTTTTCCCCTCAACCCCTTTGCCCTTCATTGTTCAGTTCCTTATTCATACTAACCCAGACAAGTAATGTATTCCTTGGGTTGGTCACTCGGTCATCAAATCTACATCCTCATCTCTCCCATGGCATGCACTGATTTGCCTTTTAATTCTGAACAATTTATTAAAATAGTCTTGTGTTCTGTCCACTGGACGGTGTTGTTTCATGTTATGCTTGAGGGTTGTACCTATTAAGATTATAAACAGTTTCTTGTGGTGTGTAGCACAATTGGAACCCATCCTGATTTAAGTTCTCTAGGCACCACCATGTCATATTGTCCTCTTTCAGAGTGGCCTTAAAACTGTAGCTAACTAGACATGTCCAGTGAGATGTGCCAAATAGTAAGCTAAGGGTGAAGGAAATTTTTAACTTGTTCTATTTAGCAACTAAATTTTGAGAGATGGGCATTCTTTCTTCAGGAACAACAGATGCAGGTGGCTTGAAAGGAAGAATGTTCTAGAATTTAACAGGATCGCAAAAGTTTTGTAGGAAAGCATCTTTATTTCATGGAATTTTAAGGTAAAAACTATTTATGAATGATAGCTTTGTTGGTTATAGCTTACATCTGGAAACCACTTTCATTCCTCTTGTGACTTACCTAGACTATGGAGTGACCACAGTTTTTAATCTACCATCCTTGCAATGGTCTATTATGCTGTACCTTTTTTTTTTACCAATTTGTACACCTTGCACAATCAGTTATGCTGAATGAGGTCCCAGTCTAACTACATTATTTAACCCTGCAAATATGTTCATTTTCTCCTGAGAACCCTGAGGCAGGATATACAGTACGATATGTCCAACCGAAAAACTATTTCATACTCCATGGAGCTGCAGTATGCTAAATTGTAACAGGAATGTGTGTTGGACCAAAAAAAAAAAAAATACTAGAAAGAAAGATAATATAGTACATTGCATACACCTCACAGAATTTGTTTTTGGTTTTAATCACCTTTTCTAGTTAATTTTTAAAGCTCTTACTTTAATGTGCTTTTCTTCACTCCTGTCATGGCTATTACTTATCACATTTATTTCCGGTTTGTGTCATTTTTGCATTTTCCTTTCGCTGTCACTTCTCCAGCTATTTTCCCGTAGCCTTTTTTATTTTGAATACTTTTAACCCAATCTTATTATGCAGATCAGTAGCATCTTGGAGTGGTGGTTGTGCCACACCACATTTATAGTAGATGCCAGGGTTTTGTGTAGCGTGTATATCTAGTATCTTGTCTGGACTTGTCTTCGTTCTGCCCCAAGCAGGTCCTCAAGAAATTCTAGTTCTTAAAGATTGATATTCTGCAAATGTTAAGGTGTATTTTATGAGAAAAAATTAGCCAGACTTTTTACTCCGTCCCCTTCCCTCTTATCTATATTTGACCCAAGTTCACTTTTGTGTATGAAAGAGAAAATTAGTTGTTTAACTATATTATGGTTTATAGATGCCTTGTGTTTGAATTTATTGGCAACAGTGGCCACTATATTATTTCAGATAGACAAGTATCTACCTCATGCTGCCTTTCTAGTTTGAGTCTTTAAGAGCAATATAAAAATTATAAATATTTTAAACACAAAAGAACCTCATTAATCTGACGGCTACCCCTCTGATCATTAATCTGAATACCCCATAATTCTTGCACTCAGCTGTTTTCTCTCCCTGCTTCTCAAAGACTTAATATCATAGTGCTGTACTAAGAATGTATTACCTCTTACAACTAAATGACTTGCCAAACGAACAAAGCATGTTTTTTTGATTTCTCACTATTTTGCTTATTTTTTAAATGAAAAATTCAATAATTAGCAGTTCTCAGCATGTATTAATAGGATACCACTGAATATGTATCCTTCCTGTAGGTAAGAAGTGAAATGGTCTCAAAACAAATCTAGACTGAGTTTCTGTTTGAATCCCAGAGCCTTGAAAATAGCCTGCCTTACTGGCTTCTGCAAAGCACTTCACCCTGCCCCACCCTATTGCATGCACAGATTGCACTACACCTATTCCTCCTCTGTGACTAAAAGTTTGTTTCATCAGCATCTGTTTCTGTTCTACTTTTGGAGCTTGCTTTGGATTGGGAAGCTGCTCAGAACAGCAGTCTATTTGAGGCACATAGGGGCACTTGTCACTATAGTATAATTTTTAATGGAAAATGTCTTTCTCAAAGGCTGTCGGTACCCATTGTTTTACAGTACATGAACAATTGGCTAGTCCAGGTGTTTCCTCTTTTGTTTTCATGATATGTGGATTGGAAATTCAAGAGAAGCCTTTGCAGAATGGAAGAGCTGAGGGTTTGTATTTGTCTGTCCTAACTGCATAGCAATGGGTGGGATTTGGAAAGAAACCCAAATCCTGTGTGCTTTTTAATTTTAAAAAGTGTGTATTGTTTTTATCCTTTCTGACTCCTTTAAAACTATTAGTATTTGTTAGTGACTTTACCAGCTCTTAAATAAGCGAATATTCCTATCTTATATATAATAGTTTTATAATTAATAGTATTTGGAAACAGACTTTTTTATTCAACACTAATGGTTCTGTGTTTTGTTTTGTTTGTTTGTGTTTTTTTTGTTTTGTGGGTTTTATATTTATTCAACTTAACAATATTTAAGTTTAAAAGTTGAATTGATATTAAAAAAAAAACCAACAACTAATACCAGTCTCTGATACAATAAATTAAAGTTGCAGGCTGAAAATGAGATTTAGTGATAGGTGGCTATTCGCTGCTCAGTGGGCATCTGTGTCTTTGGGGCAGCCGGGCAGCCTTAAGGAAATTCCTGATTCATGTCTGTCTCTTTACAGGACAGTCGGCCAAATATGTCAAGACCTCTGATCACTAGATCCCCTGCATCTCCGTTGAACAATCAAGGCATCCCCACTCCAGCACAGCTCACAAAATCCAACGCACCAGTTCATATTGATGTGGGTGGGCACATGTACACCAGCAGCTTGGCCACGCTTACTAAATACCCTGACTCCAGGTAAGGGTAAAGATTGCATTGCATGTATTTTGCCATTCATTGATTCAGATTTATGCTCAGACGTTATGGGACTCTATTCTCAAAATGTTACATTTCACTCCTTTGCTTTAAAATGAGCTTAGTGTTTCTGAGTAGGTGGAAGGTTGATCTTTCTTCCTCTCCTACCGTACACCTTAGACTAAAGACACACATATTGGCAAATCCCTTTTGTTTATGACCTAAAATAAAGTTGGCACCAAGGCAGATGTTCTTAACCCTTGCATAAAGTCTATTACTATGCACTAATTTTCTCTGTCTTCATATATGAAAAATCTAATGACATGGTTACAAATTTACATACAATTTAAAACAACATTTTTAGCACCATTTACTTTCCCACACTGTTGACCTGTAATCCCAGACAGCACTGTTTTAAAATACAGTTAAGATTGTAACATGTCTAATAGCACTCACTTAAAACCTTATTAGATCATTTGTATTTTTAAAACAATTGCAATTATCTGTGGAATCCTAAATCTGCTCTTATATCCCCAATTATACGCGAATGGCTTGGGGATCCCCATAGATCATGAATATTAAATAATGCTAGGAAATTTTTACATCCACAGACCAATTGTGTGATGTCAATGGAGTAAAGTTCCATCATAGAGCTGGGGGGGTGTCTATTCTCTTTTATTTAAAAAAAAAAAAAAAAGCCCTGAACATACTCTTGATAAGCTTTACATGGGCAAGATTTTAATTCCTCACTCTAATAGATAAAGACCTAAAAAGTCTCACTCCAAAGTCGAAAAAAAGGAGCTACGCACAAAAGTGATGATCAAAATTAAAGCTGGCCAAGATATGGGAATTCCTTTCCACAAAAAATTTCAGTTTTTGCAACATTTTTGTCCTGAACTGGGATGAAACATCAAAAACATAAATTTTGTCACAGGAAGAGATTTCAAGAAAAAAATCAGCCTTGGTAGAACCAAAAACCTCTGGCTGCTCAGTTCACCTGAGCCACAAGCTCCAGGAGCTGGAGAGTCAGAGAAAAGGAAAATTCTGCAGTAAAAGTTTTGCAAAGAGGGCATTTTTTGTTAGTAAATCATTCAGACTAAATTTTTTTTTTTACCAGTTCTGTACAGAACATCACAGCTGGGCTATTCAAGCATCCTCTTGTATAGTATTTCTTGTTGGTGGCACCATATCCCTCCTGTTTAAATCACAGGTATAATTTAGGCATTTTACAAGTGCTGTAAATGTACATTCAGTGCACAAGTCAGTGTACTGCTTCTGCTTTGAGTTTCCTCCACATTGCAAAGTACCATATTTCCTGATTACAGTCCTGTCACATGACTGCTCTAAGTGTCACACTTCACACCTACTGTTCATCTAGTTCAATAACAATAATAGAACCCTTGGAACAATTATGCTGTTAAACCATTTAGCAGTTTAAGCTCTTTGCTTTTATCTGTTTTTTGGTTAAAAAAATTTTCAGGTTATGTAGCTGTACTTTCCTTTTTTTTAATAGCACATACAGTCCATTTTAAAGCATAGGGTTCTGTTCTGAGCATACACATCACTGCAATGACACTTTTTTTTTTTTATTCTTCCCTCTGCTAATGCAATATAGCTTATAGTTTTAGTAAGGGTGACAATAGTATTATAATACTAAAGGCTCGTGGAGAGAGAGAAGAGAATGCTTATGGAAAGAAAGAAAAACAGAAAATAAAAAGTTTATCCTACCTGATAGGGCATTTATTTTCAGAACAAGGAGCACTGCCTCGTGTGTGTGTGCGTATCAGAAGGGGGAGACCAAGGCATCATGAAGGGACAAAAGAAATACAAGAGATGTGATTCATCCAAGAACTGAAAATTTTTCTCCTGGTCCAGGAACAGTGTATGGAAAAAATTTAACCCTGAAAGCATTTGTAGTGGTCTGCAAAACTGGTTCTAGCCTTGTTGGGAACCTCTCTTAGGGAAGTGAAGAACAACCATATGAAGTGGAGTTCGGGCAATTCAGCATGTCTCAGGATCAGGCTATTGATACAGTCATGGAAGCTTTAAAGAAATATTTCTACTCCTCTTGTTTTCCTCTTCTAGGAAATTTGAGAAACCATTTCTGCTAATATATGCAGCTACTGTTTCCAAGTTAGAGGCAATATGCTGGTCCAGCAAATTTAAGTGACCAAAATAAAACATCATATGGGTGGGACGGAATTTCAGCTTAATCTTTTCTCCTCTCTGTTCAATGTGCCATTGTAACACTTTATGAAAGTGGAAATGGCAGCTGCCTATGTTAGAATCAAGAATTTAATAAATTTAAAATGTAATAGCAAAAGTACTGACTTTAAAGAAAACAAAACAAAACCCACAACCGCTAGGTAACAGCTGTCTTGTTTCATGTCATTGTGATAACCTCTTTTGTTTCAAGTCTGCACTGTTTGTGTGTGTGTGTGTGTGTTTGTTTGTTTGTTTTAAGTAGTCCGTGTCTCTTGAACCAGTAGATGAGTGAGTTACACAGATTAACTACTTGATAGTGGGGATTCACAGCCACTTCTAGAAAGTTTAAAACACAATTTTTAGTATTGGCAGCCTCAAAAGAGCAATTACTAAACCAGTTTAGAAGTCAAGTCAAGGGCTGTGAGGTGATAAGATGGTAATCATGATGTGACTTTTATTTTATTTTTATTTAAGGTCAGATATCTCACAGTCTTCCAGCACACTCATTTATTTTTATATTTATTGAAGAGTTGGGAATATAAACTTTCCAGTGATACACTACATTAAATTTTAGCCCCAGTAGTTGACAAGAACCTGACATTCAACCTTACATATATAACTGGTCCCTTGGATTAGCAGGTTTTTGTGGCAAAATTCCAGAACTTGAATCAGTGTTACTGTTGATTTCTACTTTGACTAAGGTGGAAAACAGAAAGAAGGCATGATTCTTGTAAAAATGTGGACCTTATATTAAATGCCCTCTGTTGTTTATCATTGGAGGCACAAGGTCACAGTTTCACATCTCCCCAGAACAAACCATGAAACTGACATGGTTCAGCTGAGATCTTGTCTGAGTGATTGTCCACCTGGATTCCACTCTGGGTGTATATGCGCGCAAGATCGGATTTTTTTTGGCCAGTAGTGCTTATGGCCATGCTTGCACCTATAGTACCCTCATACATCCTTCTCCCCCAGCCCCTCCACCTAAGGGCATAAAGCCCAACTATCCTTTGGTTCCTTCTTTTTGCCGAAAGCTGTGAGATGGAACCCGTACAGCATCCATCCTTTCTTTGCACACTGGTTAGTCCTGCTTAGTTGGCTGGAATCCTAACTAGTTACTTTATTTTATTAGTTGAATAGTTAATAGCCTATTGACTAAATACTTATTAATAGCTTTGTAAATAAGCTTCAATTAGGATAGATCCTACTTTAGCTCTATAGACATGTGCTAGCAACAGGGCAGAAGCTAAATCTCCAAGATTCAGAACCTGTCCTTTATGATATGCTTCTATGCCTGATGGCAACTGGTGCTCCCAGTACCTACTCTGCCTAGGCGAGAGACGCCTCCAGTAGCAATGTTGGCATGTCATTCTTCTCAAAACGCACTCAGAGCCAGGGAAGCTCACGTGAAGTTGTTCCTTCTTAGCAGCTCAATGCAAGCTTCCTTGAACACCGAGAGGAAGGCTACAGCCAGGCCTCACTCATATAATCAGTCTCCCTTAAGGTACATCTACATTGCAAACAAAATAAAAAACACAGCAATGGGTCTCAAAGCCTGGGTCAACTGAGTCAGGCTCATGGGGTTTGTGCTACAAGACAAAAGATAGCAGTGTAGATGTTCCTGCTTAGCCTGGAGCCTGGGCTCTGAAACCTGATAATGGAGGGTGAGCCTCAGATCCTGGGCTTCAGCCCAAGTGAAAACACCCTACCTACACTGCTATTTTTAGCCCCATAGCATGAGCCTACTCAGCTGACCCGAGCTCTGAGACTTGCTGCCACAACTTGGTTTTGTTTTTTTGCACATACTCTTATTGCTCCAGAGAGCTGAGATTCCAGTCCGAGTAGCCCCATCTCCTCAAAGGCCCTATTCATCTACTATCTTGGTATTTCTATCCTCTGAAAGGGGCAGAAAGGAGCATTGCTCAAGGGATGAGCCAAGGCACAGGTCACTATCTCTGGCACCTAGCAAATTGAGACACGAGAGTCATCAGACACAATTTGTCTCAGGTGCCATCTTCTAAGGGCTAAAAGCCTGCAAAGGCACCAGACAGTGTCTCTGTACCAACTGCTAGGAGTGCACATACAATAAATTAAATTGGTGGAGTGTGTTTCTCTTGATACAGGTCCCAGCGCAGAGTGCATTGGTACCAGGAGCGTTGACAAAGAGTGCTTCAATACTTGGAGCTTTGGAACAATGTCTTGTGGTAGTTAGTATCTCAGCACCAGCTATCTTGGTATCTAAACCATACATAGCACGGAGTGACTTACTGTGAGCCCAGTATCTGTCATCTCTCCTTGAGAGATTGAGTGTGGTGGTATCAAAACCACTAGGTCTTATGATAAAAAATAAATAAATAAAGTAAAAAATCATCTGTATGTCAGGTTAAAGAGGCATCCTATCTCCAGTAGTGACTTCTCCTCCATACAGGCACAAGATCCTCTCAATGTAGTGGCCCCTCTCTGGGAGGAAGAATACACCTTTTCTCCTTCTTCTCTGGGCATAGTAGGGACTAGTCTCCCACCCCTTCCTGGGTAGCCCAGTGAGAGTTTGGAAAAGATTCAGTGAGAGGTATCAGGAAAAGACATTGCTTTTCATAGCCCTCTTTCTGCCCTCCAGGTGTCCCTCACTTCAGTATTCATATCCTTACCATTTGAGGCCCTATTGGATGCCTATGGCATAGCAGTACTCCTGAGAACCTGTACTATCCACTGTCTCCAAGACTAGAGCACCCTCCCCAAAGAGAGTTTTAACTATGTCACAAAAGCAGCTGGTACAGCCTCAGATACTGGACAGAAAGGAGGAGGAAAGTGAGGAAAATTATCAGCTGCAAAGAGAAGGAAAAACTATCCCTGCTGTAATCTCCTCCTCCCCAGATGAGGCAGTGACCACGTCTGCCTCAGTGAATGAATTCAAGGTGTTCCAGGATCTCATAATGCACATGGCAGAGACCCCCAGGTATGCCCCTGGAGGTAGTTAAGGAGAAATGACCTAAAACTCTTGGAGATTCTACATGCTTCTACACCATGCCCATAAATGAACGACTCTTGACGCCATTGAAAAACACATGACCTGCACCATCATCCATTCCAGCCATTCTGAAATGAGCTGACAGGAGGTACCAGGTTCTTTGCCAGGGACTGAAATAGTTTTACTCACCTTCAGCACTTTGTTGTCTTGTAGTGGCTGCTATTCAGGAGAGGTCAAAACAACAGGGACCTCAGAAACCCACACCAAGAGAGAAGGGCCTGAAGAAATTGGAACTCCTTTTGAATGGAAGGTGTATTCATCAGCTGGATCCAGCTACAGGTGGTGAATCACCACTCTTCTCTTCAGATGTGACTATTTAAATTGGGATACGTTGTCTGTTTATAGACAAGCTTCCAAACACCAGGAAGAGATCAGAGATCAGCTGACTGCCTGCACTGTCTTGCAGGTAATGCTGGATGTGTCTGACAGGGCTCCAATTATTATGGTCACGACAGTAACAATGAGGTGGTTGTTATGGCTTCAGACTTTGGAGTTCCCCAGGGAGATCCACACAATTGATCTCCCTCTTCCCCCATTTGAGGGTAACAAACTTTAACTCTGAAAAGGATCAGGTCCTTTATTCCTTAAGGCTCAAGGGCGACTCTACACTCTTTGGGGCTGTAATGTTTCATCCTCAAGGAAGAAGCAAACATGTCTGAAGGATAACTACAGGCAGTGCACCTTTGCCCAATATTATCAGCTAGAGAGGAGCGTAGAGCCAAAGAGGAAGACACAGATTCCACCATATGTGGCCCTCTTCTGCCCCACAGTCTAGGGCTCCTAGCAGCAGCAGATTAGATGCTAATGTTGAGAGCCTAATAGAATCACCCCAGGATTTTTCCCCATTCTAACTGCTTACATTTTGGCAACTGCTTCTTATTCTGGGGGAGGTTGGACTGGGATTGCTTCAGGCTGAGGGGTCCTGGAGATTGTAGACAAGGGGTATTCCAGCCAGTTCCAGTCCCTTCTCATCCCTTTCCTCCTGTCCCCTTTTAGGAACCTTTCTTACAAGAATGTTAAAACAAAAAGTGGACTCCCTATACAGCTGGGAGCAGTGGAGTAGGTGCCCTTAGATTTCAGGGCAGGGATTTCTAGTCCCATTGCTTTCTGATCCTAAAGAAGAAAGGCAATCGGTGGTCCATCCCGGACCTTCAGTGTCTCAACCGCTTTATTCAACATTTCAAGTTCAGGGGTGACTCCAGCCTCCACAATTTTCTTGTTAGATCCTCTAGACTGGTTTATGGCTCTCAACCTACAAGATACCTGTTCCCTTACATTAATCTGTCTAGCCCTCAGGAAATACCTCCGATGTCTGTTAGAAACTTTATGCTACCAGTACAGGATCCCTGCCTTTTGGTTTTTCCACCACAAGGATATCCACCAAGTACTTGGAGGTCATGGCAGCTCATCCAAGACTACAAGGAATCCAGGTCTATCAGTACCTTGACAGTTTACTAACCTGAGGAAAATCACTCCAACAGGTGAACAACTTTATTCAGGTAACCCTACAATTCTTTGCTTTGCTGAGCCTCCAAGTCAACAGAGAAAAAAAAAAACCTGTATTGACTCCAGCTCAGAGTATAGACTTCCTAGGAATAGGTTTAAACTCCAGATCAGCAAGTGCTTACCTTCCACAGGAAAAAGTCAGACAGTAGTAAACTCCATCAACGAGTTTCAAGCTTACCCAGAAACACTGATGAGAGCACGCCTCTGACTTCTGGGACATATGGGCTCGTGCACCTGTGCATCGCAATTTGGCAGATTTCACCAAGCTCCGTACAGAAGTGGTTGAAATGAGTGTATCTACCCAACAGACATTGCACAGACACGATGGTCACAGACCCACAAGAAGTCCTCTCATTTGTCTGGTGGAAAGATCCTCTTCCAGTGTGCAACAGAGTACTCTACTCTTCTCTGCACCTGTACCTACCAAGACTCTTGTGATGGATGTTTCTATTCAGGCATCGGGGACGCATCTAGATGATTTTCAAATCAAGGCCTATGGTCCCCTCAGGAAGTTTGCCTCCCATAAATATCCTGTATCTCTAGCCATTTACCAATCTCTAGGTATTCACAATACAAGTGCTGATAGTCAGCACGACTGCTAGCATTATTCCCATAGGCAAGAGCGAGAGGGTGAAAAGGCTCTATCAGGAGGCATGTGGCGTGGGAATTGGTGCATTCATGTCTAAATCACACTGGTGGCTCTCTGTATCTTCCCAGCCTTCAGAGCACCCTGGGTAGATCAAATACACAGGCAGTTCTTGGACAACGATAAGTGGGCTGTCAAAGATGCAATCCTACAAAACATTTTTCATAAGTTAGGCCTTCCAGAAATAGACCTGTTTGCCATAGACCAGAACAAGAAGCGTGAGACATTGTGTTCTGGGGGAGGCAAGCCCAGGAACCCTGCTGGATACCTTTCTCACATGCGGGACACTGGGATTGGTACCTACCTTTCTGCCAATCTCCAGGATACAAAGGTTTCTGAGGAAACTGAGGCAAGTTAAAGGACTGATGATTGATAATCCCAGCATGGGACAAGAAGTTCTGGTATTCAGATCTGATGATGAATCTTTCAACACAGTCCTCCATTGCATCAGTCTCTTAGAACAAATGTCAGATCCTACACCTCGACCCAATTTCCTTATATCTGACAGCCTGGAAGTTGGCTGGTTGACATCCATTGAAGAAGCTCTTCAGCTGAGGTTCAAAAACATTCTGCTCCAAAACAGGATACTGTCAGGCTTACAAAGTTAAATGGAAGAGGTTTTCTATCTGAGCATCTTAGCACCAGCTGTCTCCCTGGACATCACCAATTTCAGTACTATTGGACTATTTCCTAGCTATGGAACTAACGAAGCGCAAACTGTTTCAGAAGGGTTCAGCTAGCAGCAATATCTGCACGCTGCCATCTTATCCAAGGCAATGCAGTATTTTCTCATCCTACAGTGGCAATATTCCTTAAGGGCCTTATTCATGTTTTTCCCCAATTCAGGAGACCCCTTCCTCTTGGGATCTCAATATAATATCAGAATGTCCCTATTTCTGAAATCTCTAGTTCAGCTATGTGATGCTCAGTTTACACACTTACCAGCACTACTGTTTGGCAGAAGCTTCCAAATCAGGTATCCATTTCATAGGATTGTCCTGCATTCATTATTTAAATAGGGCTCCTATTACTCACCTCCAGGCAGATGAATAACTGCTTGTTAGTCACCAAGGGTGGAATCCGTGTGAGCAGTTACTTTGAAGAAGAATGGTTGCTCACTTTACAATATCTGTGTTTCGTTGAGATATGCTGTCCACATGGTTTCCATTAACCACCCTCCTTCCCCGCTACTCTGGATTCCTCCTGCTCTGAAGTTCTGTATTGGTGAAGGAACTGAGGAAGGGTTGGGCCTGCTACATCCTTTATGCCTTCAGATGGAGGAGACATGAGAACATCTATGGAGCAGGTGCAGTCCCAGCAGACACTGCTGACCAAAAGAATCCAATCTTGTGTACATGGAGAGCATGCATACCAAGAGTAGAGTCTGTGTGGGCAACGCATCTCTAACCCCAGTTGCAATAGGGTAGGTAACCTCTCTCTGAGATAAAGATAAGATATTGCTAGCTAATGGCAATCTTTATTTTGAAAGAGATGCCAGCAAAAAGAGGGAAAACTTAATTTAGTTTATGTTAAACTACTGTTTTCAGTCAACATCCAATTTCATTTCCCTGCAATGTGAATGTGGATTTTATTTTATTAATCTTGGTCAGCATTCACCTCTTTAGTTGAATTTCAGAATTAACCTCAACAGCAGTCTATATCTACTTGTTTTTATTTGTAAAACTTTTTGGTGACCCTTTGTGGAGTGGGAACATTCATGCGTCTAGCCTGTAGGCTGTTTTAAATCACAATAACAATCTAATAGCTAAGGACTTGAGGAGTCATCTTACATTTAGTGATGGGCAAACCACAAGTGTTCTGAAAAGATCAAATTTTCTCATGAGATTTCCAGTGTTGTTGGACTTCAGCAGGTCATGTAATATCATGTCAATGGTCTAGGTTATAGTTTTTCAATATTTTCTACTATGGATGAAAGTTGAAGGCAGAAAACTGAAACTTTTGAACTTTCTATATTTTTGATTTCATTCCAAATTTTTAGCAAAGTTTCAGGTTTGCTCATCTAGTTATTTAGCTTTTATTTTACATGGCCCCTGGCTGGCTCTTCAGCTTAGAAGGGAGCATGACTTAAAGGTTAGAAGCTGGAGAAGAATCAGATCTGGTTTATTTGTTGTCAGTCACTGACCTGCTCTGTGACCTGAGACACGTTACGAAACTATGGAGTCCTTCCATTTCTCTTATGTAAGATAATGAAAATCTCACCTTTTGTAAAGTGCATTGAGATCATGATTAAAAGAAAGCAGCGTGTTAATGCAAATATTTAGAAGCCAGTAATTGAGACGAGCAATTGATGACTTTTGTCAAACTTGTGGAGTGCAAACATGTAGCTTAAACAAAACTATATGCTTTTTTAACCAATAGGATTATAATGTGCAAAACATATCTTCCTCTTTGTCATTTTGAATCTAAAATACTTTCAACCTCCTATACACCTGGTATTGTCAGTAATACATAGTTATAAAAGGGAGGCATCAGAATGCTGAATTATGATTATACTAAATACTTTAATCCTTCATAGTTCAAAGCTTCTGCAGTATTTTCCCACAGCAACAAACTGTAAATTCCTACTGCACAGTATAACTTTATGAACCCATTTGAATGAACCAAATAAGACTTTTTACCCTACTGCCCAACAAAATACTCAAAACAAGGGAGAGTTGGATCTGTGGCCCTTTTAACTCAGAGAAAGGAAATGTGATGAAGGTTCACTAGGAACTGGACTGATGATTTCACATAAGACACTGAAGAGTCATCAGATAACTGCTAAGTAGTAGTTTCTGATTCAAGCTAGATTTGAACCAGTGATCTCAAGGTTAAATACTTTGTATTGCACCACTACGCCCCTACGCTATTCAGTCTCTGTATTCATGAAATTCTGTACGTTTGTCCTAGCATATGATCTTACTCCCACATAACTGGTTTATGTTATATTGGTCTTTTCTAAATTGCAGTGTAGTTGGTAAGCAAATTGGCATACGTTACATATATAATTGCAGATCTAAACACACTCTGCTTCCACCTTTTGGAGTCAATACCACCAGCCACCCATGGGGTGTGTTTGGAGCTTCAGGCTATACATGCCAAGTTCTGGAATGTGTCTTTCTGGCAGTAATCCGCTTTCCTGCTGCCTTAGCATCCATTTACGTTTCCTATTTCATGGGACTCCTTTTGCAGAACTCTTTTAAAGAGAGGGTAAGTGGGGTGGGAAGATTGCCCAGGGACTGATGGTAACCACACTTACCAGTGCAAGTAATGCATAGGTACTAGCCAATGGAATATGTTGTCTGTTCCTGTAGCATGTAGCAGTAAAGCTTGGCTTTACTGTTTTAGCTATTTTCTTAAATGAGGTAGAGTCTTAGCTTCATACTCACTTATCCCTAGTTTCTACCCTGTCCTTCACCCCAGTGTCCAACTCTGAGGTTTCCTTCCCTTGTCCCTCTCCAGCTGCTATGTCTGCCCCCTCGGCTCCATCCCTTGCTGCCATGTGTCATCCTCCCCCTCTTCTATGGGTCTCTCTCTCACTCTTTTCTGGCATCTCTGTAGTTTACATTCATGCTGTTATCCTCCATCCTGGAAAAAAATCTTTTTCCTGATCCTCACCAGCTGCCTATTTCTGCTGTCCAGGTTTACTTCAGCTTGTGTCTTGATCCCTTTCTCATCTGGATTTTTACTTCTCTGTTCCAAAAACCACCCTTATGGAGGTTACTAGTGACTCCTTCCTAGCAGAATCAAAGAATCATGTCTGTTCATGTTGTACTTCATCGGTTAGCTGCCTACAATATTATTAGTTGTTCTTCCTCTCTCCCCAACCGCCGGGCTTATTCAGCTGTGTGCTCCTAGGTCTTCTGCTTGACCTCTCCTTCAGGGCCATTTCTGGTGACAACTTGTTTTTCCCCCCTCCTTTTTTCCCTGGCATCATTCAGTGGTCCAACCCTGGTCATCTCTTCTCCACGTACCCTCTTCTCCATAATTTCAGCTACATCCCTCTTGCTGATGGCTTCCATATCTACCTCTCTTCATGTCACCAGTTTCCATCGCCACACATCTCTATCGGTTGCTGACACTTCTTCTTACTGGAAGTCGCACGACTATCTCAAATTCAATTGGCCAAACTTACCAGGTACAAACATACCTTAAACACAAGCTATTAATTCAGCCCAGTTTATCTAAACTGCATTTCTCATCTCTTTCTTTGCTCCCTCTTCCATCTCCATTTTGACAGCTCTACTATTCTCATCTCCCAGTGACCTTTTTCACTCTGTCCTTCTCCCTGCATACCCAGAAAATGTTCTCTTTCTTTGTAACATCAACATGATCCACTTCTTTCCTTGCCCATCCATACTGATAAAACCAGCAGTGACCATTTCTTTTTGTAACGACTGTAACCACTGCCTCTCTGACCTCCCCATTACTGTTAATTTATCATAGTGGGCACTATGTGCTAGCTGTTTTC
The DNA here is from genome assembly GCF_965140295.1 of Lepidochelys olivacea. NCBI lineage: Eukaryota > Metazoa > Chordata > Testudines > Cheloniidae > Lepidochelys > Lepidochelys olivacea. The sequence goes on from NC_140412.1 coordinate 80,529,874, forward strand.
TAAGCCCTCAAGGTCTCTGTTCCCAGGAACTCAAAATCTAAGAAACTTGTGTTGCTGTAAGGTAGTTCTCTTCAATGAAGCCTGTCCAGTATACTACTGCAAAATTCATCTTTTTCTCCTGCAACTCTGACCACATTGATCCCTGCCTGAAGAAGCCTATAAAGTTTTTTCATTTGTTGCATCAAATTCAGCCTATTGCCTCTCCTTGAAGGCCATACATCGTATCATCTTTTGCTTGTTTAATCTCATTTATTTATTTATTTATGTATTTATTATCTGGATTACTGTACTACCTGGGAGCGCTAATCATGGACCAGGACCTCATTGTGCTAGGTACTGTACAAACAGAACAAAAAGACAAAGAGCTTACAGTATAAGTATAAGACGAGTATAAGTATAAGACGATGGGTACAGACAGAGTAGTAGAAATAAGCGATGAGACAGTATTGGTCAGCATGGGTCTCAGCACACCAGCAACCCAACCACTATCAAGTTATTTGTAGACATGGCAAAGGAGAGTTTTGAGGAAGGGTTTGAAGGAGGATAATTAATTAGGTTTGCAGATGTTTACAGGGAGCTCCTCCCAAGAGCAAGGTGCATCATGGGAGAAAGCCCAAAGGTGCCTGTTTGAAAATCTAACAAGTGGGTTATGGAACATACCATAATGGTGCCGACTCTCATTTTTGATAGGCCTGTGATACTGAATGAGAGGCGATAGGTAGGGTGGAGATATGCTGTGAATGGCCTTGAAAGTGAAGACAGTGCTTTGATACGATAGAGGAGAGGAATCCAGTGGACGGATGCAAAGAGGGGGTGACATGGTCAAAGCGATGGGCTAGAATATTATCTTTACAACCGCATTCTGAATGGATATGTGCAAGACTGCATTTGTTGATGCCAGAGAAAAGGATGTTACTGTGATCAAGATGTGAGGTGATGAGAGACTGGATGAGAGTTTTAGCTGTGGAAATGGATTAGAAAGTATTGATTTTTAAAGATATTACACAGAAAGAATCAGCAAGATGCAGACATAATCGGGATGTGAGGACCTAGAGAGAGCTCTGAGTCGATGATGATGCCCAGATTACGCGTCTGAGTCACAGGCAGGAGGGTGGTTGTGTCCATGATTGAGAAAGGAGGTAACGAGGAGGGTTGGGGGTTTGGTGCTCTGTTTTAGCTATCTTGAGCTGACATGAGATAGCGGTCTGAGATTTTAGTTTGTACAGCAGACAGATCTGGAGTAGAGAGGTAGATCTGTGAATTGTCAGCATAGACATGGCATCTGAATTTGTGTTTTGCCGATGAGATTACCTGGAAATAAGGCATAGAAGCAGAAGAGAGAGGGACCAAGAACCCATACACAAAGTTGGAGGGGGAATGAAGAGAATGTTCCGAAGGACTTGCTGAAGATTGATTATGGAGGCAGGAGAGGACCTGGTCATGGAAAACAATAGAGGACAAGACTTCAAGATGAGCTTTCTTCTCTGCTCTCATTTTTCCTTCTTCTCCTTCTTGATCCATGTATTCTTCATTGTCTGCTCTCCCTGGCATTCCATTTTACTCCACCTCCTCTCTGCTTTGTGCCTTCTTTCATGCTGTTTCCTGCCCTTGAACAGCTTCCCATCTCTTGTACACTGAGCGCCGTCAGTGGCCTCCGGAAAACCCGCTTGTTCCAAGAACGCTTCCTGTGCTGATCTCCTCACCAGTTTTGTCCAGCACATCCTTGCTTTGGACTTTAGTTTGGTTTTGTTCATTGTAAGCTGCCTTTGAACAGTGACCTGACAGAAGCTTGTTTTGTAAAGTGCCATGTACGCTTTCTACATTAACAATCCTGCTGGTTCAAAAGATTTCAACCTTTTGAATCATCGACGCTATTTCTTACAGAAACTAGGTAGTCAAAGTTGAAAGAGATTACTTCAAACTACAGTCTGTGGATCACCTGAGGTCCAGAGAGCTCTTCCAGGTCATTTTAAGAGCCAAGCAGGGGTAGGTTGGGAAGGAAGGTGGACTGTTTTATAGCCAGTTTTTTTTTTTTTGCTAAATAGCCCATAGTATGGGGTAACAAACCTGGAAACTCACTGATTTAAAGATCTTCCATCTAAGTACTTACCTGAGCTAACCCTGCTTAGCTTGTACTGTCTCTGAAGAAGATGCTAGAATGGCTGCTATTACCTATTTTTTTTTATAGTGAAAGGATAGGATTTTTTGAATATCTAAACAGTTAAGCATAATGGTATTAAATGTGACAGAACATATTTTATTGGTCCATTAATATATAAAGGCACTTAGTTACACACCCAGCTTAGGTGTGTGTTTACTAGATCACAATGGAGCTTGTTAGTATGTTAGTTACAGTGCAAGTCAAAATGCAATACATTATTGCTCTTGAAATGAACTATGAAAATGCCATTGCTTTTCATTAAAACATTATTTATTCTCAAGTAGTCCATATTCATATGGACTGGAAGTTCTTCTCTGTTGAGAATTGTCAGATAGGAAGCTACAACGTGTTAAACGCACACAAACTGAAATTAGTGATTAAGGGACCGATTCTGCACTGTGTGGAGTGCCCTCAGCTCCCATGAACATCAAGGGAGATTGTGGGCACTCAGCATCCCACAAGCCCTGGTCCCCAAACTCTTTGCATTGTTTGCCTCAGAATAGGCTTATGGACACTTTATTGTAACACAGAATGCTAGAACATATAGAGCATTTCCCATAAAAGTGTCACTTCTGAACATACAATGGACTACATACTCCCCAAATCCCTGAACTGTTTACTATACTGTCATCTTAAAAATGTGTGTGTATAGATTTGTTGTATTGAATTGAAAATATTTTTCTGCCAGACAATGTACTTGTTTTTCTGGGCTGCCTGAATATAATTTTGCTACGACTTCAGTGGACTGGAGCATTGTCACAAGATAATAGTTTCCTGCTGCTACATCAGTGCCAAATGCTAGCTTGCTTAGTAACTCCACTGTTGTTCATCTTCTTTAGCAGTGGTGATTATTTGCATTTCTGTGCAACTTCTCTTATCATGTTTCCCATATACATAGTATAATGTATAGCTCTATGCAAAAGCTAACCACAAATTCTAAACCAGAGGTTCTCAAACTGTGGTCCGTGAGCTCCATTCAGGTGGTTCGTGGATAGTTCCCTCTAAGGTGCGTGCGTGGGCAGCCACACACAAGACAATGAAGGGCCTAATTAGTGGAGCCGCGCAGGCGTGGCTCCACTAATTAGGTGCCTGGACCCTGGAGAAGACGCCCATGTAAGGTGAGGTGGTGGCCTTGGGGGGAATAAGAGGTAGGTGGGAGGGGGCAGTGGGGTGAGAAGAAGGGGTGGGAGGAACTTGGGACGTGCAGGGCTGCAGCAGCCAGAGAAAGAGGCCACTTTCCCCAGCTCCAGAGCTGCGGCTGCCGAGAAGAGACGGCCTTCCTTCCCAGCCACAGCTCAGGGGCTGCCGCGGCAGGGGAGAGAGGGAGAGACACCCCCCCACCCCCTTCCCAGCCCAGCTCGGGGGCTGCTAAGGCAGGGGAGACCTCCCTGCTTCCCAGACCCACTCAGGGGCTGCCGCGGCAGGGGAGAGAGGGCATATCCATTGTATTAGAAGGGTAAACTACTGATATTAAAATGTAGCACCCCCTCTCCACCTGCTTACCTTCTTTAATGCCAATCTGCTTGCACGTTTGGATGGACAGTTCTGGGTTCTTCTGGATCCTGCCACCCACTCAGCAGGGTGTATCTTCTTTATTTTTTCCTATGAATTTATTTGGTGATACCTCCACTCACCTCGCTCCTTCCTGGCAGGGTCACCAGGGCAGTTTGGGAGGAAAATTCTAACCACAGGGTAATCCCCACTTACTTGCCAGATAGTTGGAGACTTCCAAGAAATAACACAAACACATACAATATATTCAACACAATAATTATATTAAACAGGAGACAAATATAACAGGGTAAAACACTATTTTTAAGTTCACTGGTGCCCACGCTGCTAATACCTGTGACTTTCCCCAGTCACGTGACTTGATGTAGCAAATGTAAAGTTAGTGTCCTGTTGGTACGCGTACTTTGTTGGGGCCCTTGATGACCTATGACCACAAAATTCTTCTCTGCAGTGGTTTAGCAGTGTGGCTGACTAGGTTCAGTACAGCCCAAAGGACTCACAAGTGGGAGAAGGTGGTAAATCCCTCCACAGGTTTAATATGCAGCAGGTTATAAAATCCCCAAACCTTTACTCACTGGCTTGGGGACACAGTTCAAGGAGTAGGGGGTCCCCAAAACAAATTCCCTAACTGACTGACTAAAAGATAGTGCACTCACAAACTCCATGAATGATCCTCAGGTTCAGAGAAGACTCTGGACTCCTCAGTCAGTGCAGAGGGGCTGATCTCTGCTGGCGGGGATCCTCTTCAGGCAGGAATCAGGCTGCTTTGGTCCCAGGATTTCCCCTCACCACAGAGGGGTGCAGGGCTCAAGGTGCAGATTACATAACTGTACTAAAATCCAAACTGTAGCCTCCTAGCCCAGCGACTAGACACATGCACAGCAGGGAGCAGCCCTGAACTAGCAGACAGAGCAGAGCTGACCATGTGGTAACGGGTCTCACCTAGGGAGCTGGAGGGCAAACTCGGCCTAGCTGGGGAAGTTTAACAGCAAAACTCTACAAACCAAACGGGGAATCATTAGTGGAGAAGGAAAAGCCCAGATGAGGGATCTTGCTTTCAAGTCCCTAGAGGCCAGTTCTCAGGGGGAACCCTGTATGTAGGCCTGGGACTCACCAGCTCCCAGCACAGCCAGCCCTGCCCTAGCCCTTGCCCTGGCTGGCTCAAAAATAGCTTCTCCCCTTTCCTGAACTCCCTGGCAGGGGCATCTCACTCCCTATTGGTTGCAGGGCAGACTCTGAGTTTGCCTTGGCTCTGCCTCCTGACCAGGGACAGTGTGCCTCTCCTTGAACTGCCAGCAGACAGAGCCCCAGGAATCTAGGTAATCTCTTTGGGGGTTACAAAATATGAGTTGTGTACTTTTATTTGTAGAACAAAAAAAGTAAAGGTGTGTTTTTTTGGGGGGGGGGTGTTATAAAGCGCTTTTATCCAAAGCGCTTTACAATAGTCAGCTAACAGTACAAACAACATTTGGAAAGATCATTAAGTGGTCCACCGAGACCCTCAGCAATTTTCAAGTGGTCTGCGAAAAAAAAGGTTTGAGAACCATTGTTCTAAACAGTACCAAATACTGAGAGCTGAGAAGCTCTCCATGCTGGAGAGCTACTCGGCTAAAAGGTAGGTTTAAGCTTGTCTCAACTTGTTTGGGATTCAAGCTGAATGAGATCCAAAACTGCTGCTCAGGCTCATTAGGCTTTCCTAGGCCCCTTCTACCCATCTGAAAATTGATTTCTTTTAAACACTTTGGGAGATCCTGCGGGCCTTTACAGCTTACATAAAAAATGAAAACCCTTCCTGTCTTGGAGCAGTGTGAGCAGTCAATACAAAAGAGAAAAATGATCTTTTAAGCATATCCCATTGAATTCATTATCTTGAGGGCCCCATGTGCGATACTTCATCAAAACATCATCCTCTTGACGATACATTGCAGAAGGAATTAGGTGGTGTTCTAGGGTGAAATTCAGAGAAAATAGTGCAATATGCTTAAATGTAGTTTCACAGTGAGTAGGGTAAACTCAAAAAGAGCAGGGAATGGAAAGCTGATACTGTGTTCTCTTCTTGTAATTAACCCTATTACATTTTACATGTTTGAAATGTAAAGCAATTGTTTTAGAAGTGTTACAAGCATTTCTTTTCAGTATGAAAAATATAGTTAAGTATTTATAACCACACGTATGTTGCGTTGGATCAGAACACCTTGTTTGCTTTCCTTCATATTTTTATCATATGCATCCTTACAAGAATAAGTTGGTAAAGATAGATAAAAGATAAAGCAGAGGAAGAAAAAAGGAAACTGACTGTCACTGCATTTTTAGCTCTTGCTGACAAAGGTTTATGGGGTTAGATACAGGATCATAATTTAGGCCTCTCCGATGAATTTCCTGGTTGTTGTTAGCATGCCACAACCTAAACAATAAGGAACATTTTTGAAAACTCTTCTGTTCTAAAAATGTCTATCCTGGGGTTTTTCTTCTTCTTTTTTTTTATCAGATATTGGCATGAAAAGATCTTAGTTTTTCTTTTTTTTCTTTTTTTTTTTGTGGGGGGTTGGGTTTTTTTGTTTTTGTTTTTTTTGCTTCCTACACAGTAATACAAACCGGGGTGCATTGTTGGTCATGATGATCCCAAAGGCAGAATGTTGTCAACAAACTTATTCAGTTATTACCCAATAACACATACCCTCAAGAGTCTGACTAGTTAAGTGTTTTCTAGTCTCTTAGACATGAATGATAGAGCCTTTCAAATATTCTCAAATGGTATTCAGCCTCTCTTCTTACTTGAGGTTTCCAAATGATATTGGAGATACCCTACTGACGTCTGTTAGTCTCTAAGGTGCCACAGGACTCTTTGCTGCTTTTACAGATCCAGACTAACACGGCTACCCCTCTGATACTTGACTTATGACATGGAATTTTAGGCTATCTCTGCAGTGACACGATTCAGAATCCTAATTCGCCATGGGTGGGGAAGGGGTGTGTGAGTTACATGGTGATGGTAACTCCTGAGTAGAGCTAGGCAAAATTTTTTGACAAGTAGTTTATTTGCCAAGAAATACTGTATGGTGTCTCCCCCTAAGTGGTAATACTTTCCTTATACGTTTCAGTCCAGTCATGAGGGCCCTGGGAGATCTAAGTTAAATTCTCCCCTCCACCTGATGTGGAGAAGGGATTTGAACTTGGGTCTCCCATATTACAGGAGAGCACCCTATTGACCTGGCTATGGGATATTTTGATGTGGGTCTCATGTTGAAGATGTTCCACTTATATAAATAAATTTTCATTGGCGCAGAGACTTAGGTGTCCCACATCCTACATGAGTGTCTTAACCACCCAGCTTATAGAGTCATTTTCACAGTTTCCTTGGCCCGGTGACTTCATTGTCATGCATAGTGCCAATTAATAATCTTGCTGCTCAGAGATTTTTTTTTTCCCCCAAAAGATCTTTTTTATTGGTACTGTGAAACTGTATTTCTGCTGAGGAAAGCTCCGAGGCAGGTATTAGACCTATTCAGTGGTGAGAAGGATGCAAAATTAGAGAAGTGAAGATGACTCTCGTCACAGGAGCTGGTAAATTGGAGGAGGGGTAAAGTAGCAGAGATTCCTGTTTACACCCTTTCCAAACTCCCCAGCACCCAGGAAGTGGAAGGGAATGGAAAGAGTGCTGCTCTTTCCAGCAGCCAAAGAGATGAATACAGAGAGTTTCAAATTTATCAGACACCTACTGACGAAGGTGATATGAAAGGAGGAGTAGTGCAGGTATAAACCTGATAAGAATCGCCATATTCTTCCAAATCCCAGTAGCTGGTCTTCTCCCAAAGGTGGGCCTTGGGCAGAGCTCATCTTTCATACAAACTTCTAGCTAATAGGTTTAGTCATCCGGCTACTAGCTGGCTGGCTAATAGCAACAAAACTGTAATCACTTTTTGACTTTCTCTTTGGATTAATGGAATAGCTTTCCATAACTGAATGGCTGCTGCTTTCTAAGAGCTGAAGAGGCCTGGGTTCAGGTAAATGTTTACATTTTTACTTTAAAAATAGAAACAAAAGCCTAAATCAGGTATGTTTCACGTGCCTCTCTTCTGTTTACTTAAAGTGAAAGTTAAAAGGGACGTTATTGAAAGCTGCTGCTGCCTGGTTGGCACCATTACAAGGCAAAAAGCATTGGATTGAAAATAGAACAGCTGGCCTGACTGCTGCCTCAGTGGCACTATCCCAACTGAGTCATTTTAGTTTTATTTCTTCTAAAAATCTAAGCTCAATCAGAGGTAATTCATCCTTCCCTCTGTGTACTACTTAAACACTGAAAGTGTGACAGATATAAGGGATTTGGGAACTGACTGATTTTTGGTACCACAGAAAAATCCAGTGCTTACAATGCATTTCTGTTTTGTGGAAGTGAAATAGGCAGTTGTTTTCATGTTATGTTCAAAAGCCTGCTAGTGGTCCTCAGAACTCCTGTTGTATTAGGTCTGTCTTCAAGCAGTGGTTCTTCTGTTGGGTAAGCTCAATCCAGAACCTTTTTTAAGGGTTTCTAGTGAGGTTTTTTATTTTACTTAAAAAATTAAACTCAGAATGTGGAAGACAGAAATAGAGCACCTGATTGGCTCGTTAACAGCCAACAAAGAAAGATATTTCCTCCAAGTAAATGCAACAGTCAAACTGTATGACACCAAAATTGGAGAGAGAGTGAAGAAATTCAGGCCAAAACAAAACTGGCATGAGACCTAGAGAGAAAGGATCAGTGGGGACTATAGGCAAGCAAGGGAAATCTAGTGCTGAGAAACACAAAATCAATACCATTAGGGTGGTGATATAAACAGCGCGGATGTGAAATGGAGGCACATTCACGACCACATCAGTGGATATTTATTTTCATCTTGTCTTATTATAGTCCTAATATTATTAGTCTGTATTAATGAAACACTGTCATAGGGACAGGGAAAGATATAGGGACAGTATTATGAGGATGGATGGTCCACAAGAGAGTCTCCTAAGAAATGACTCTCAATAGAAACACGTTTGAAAACTAACGAGAAAGAAAGGGAATGGATTTGCCTCTTTAATCCATGAAGAGGCAGGAAGAAAGGTAATTTATGTAGGTACGCTCCCTCCATTCAAGCCATTTTATGAAACTTGTGGCTGATTTTTTTCACTTTCTTGGTACTCTTATACCAGGCCAAACCACTCCCACAGAGACTGGGTAGAGTTTAAAAAAAGATCAGGATGCAGGAACCAAGTGTGCGACTTTTGTCTTCAAAGTGTAATCTTGAATTGGGTAATCACAGGTTAGGCTAAAGCAAGATGACTAAACTGATATAAAATTACCGCACTGTAGAACAGCAGTGAAGTCCACATTGGCACTGTGGTCAATTGTGAGAGAGGCAAAGACTTCTCGGTGCATATCCTGTGGTTCCTAGCACTGTAACTTACTATCAGTCTGTTCTCACTTTCACAGGGTATTGTGCAACAACTTCTCTGTCTTGTTTGGGGATTGTGAGTGGAAATGGTCTAGGTTCAAAAAATTGTTTTCTTGGCAGGACCCAAGCTGGTGTGCTGTTATCTCCCGCTCATCCTAACCAGGACTGACAGTTTCTGGTTTTTATGGAGGCAGTTGTTTCTATAGCATGTCTCTGGAGGCGCTCCTGTCAAGTGATAGTGGCAGGTGTTCAAGAGGCAGCTTTTTGCCCTGAGAAGACAGCAGAGAGATTGCTGTTAAAAGGAGAAGGAGAAAAGGTCAACATCATGCAGATAGGGAGGCATGTACTGAGCTGATGCTGTATTTCATGGCAGACCTCCCACCCCTATGCAGACCACTACTTCTGGACTAGGATGACAAACGCAGAGTGGTAGGAGTACATCCTGACACAAATGTGGGATAACAGTCATTGAGCCCAGAACTTTCATGTGAGGGAAAACAACATTCCTGGACCTGCTTGAGAAGCTCACCCTCATCCTTCAGCACTAGAACAAGCAGCTAAGAGGCAATAACCATCTAGAACCATGTTGCTGTTGCCCTGTGGAACCTGGCAAGCCCAAATGGTTACAGATCTGTGGGTAAACAGCTTGTGGTTGGCAATTCCATGGTTGGCTCAGTCTGGGTGTTTTGCAGTGCACTTACTGCTACAACTTCAACTCAGGATAGTTAAACTATGAAATAATTGCAGGTTTTGAGCAGAAGGGGTTCCCGAGCTGGGCAGGTGCTGTTGATGGCATGTATGTACCCAACCTATGTCCACTGTTTGCAGCAAATAAGTACATGAACAGGAAAGGATAATAATTACTTAGTATTATGTCTGTCTATAACTGTAATAATATTACTATCATAGACAGACATAATTACTGCTGTCATTATGCAGGCCTTTGTAGATAACTGTGGCAGATTCGTGGGCACCTATGTAGAGTGTACAATGCCTGGGTATTCAGGAGGTCCAATCATTGTAGGCAAGCTGGTACTTTATTCTCTCTTAGCGGTAATCCTCGCTGCGGTTTCTGTGCCCATTTCAGTTGACCTGGGTTACCCTCTACAGCCGTGGGTGATGAAGGATCATTTTGATTTCCATCAACCTGGCAGGAGACCATTTTAAGCTACTCACTGAAGTGCAGAATGGTAGGGGAACATGCCGAAGAGTGATTGAAGGCAAGATGGTGCTGTTTGATCGCATTAATGGGGGAGACTTTTTAAGGTTGGGCAGCACCAGCTGTGTGATTATTTCAAACTTATTCCAGACCGCTGTGCCCTTAGATGATGAGGTTCTGTTGGAAATCCCAGTCTAGAAGAGAGAGCAGTTATTCCAGGCCTTGGTGTGGAAACCATCAGGTGGTTCAGCTGATAAATTACTGGAGTGGGTTTGTGAGTTCGGGAGAGGCTTGTCTTACCCAGAAATCTAACAAACCTCCTGAGTGGGAAAAGTCAGGCTTCCGTAACTCCCCAAGAGTGTAGCAAACTAGGATCTGCAATCCATCAGCTGATACACTACACTCGTGAAAAGGTTGTATCACATGTTGCCTTTATGTACTGTCTAGCCCTGGAGGTTTTTGGTAGTGCCTTTAAGCATTGTGTTAACACAGGCTACGTTCTGCATGGGCTGTCACTGTGGCTGCAGACTTTTTAATTTTTACGTCCTTCCCACTCATACTTTGGAGGACAGAACTAAAATTCAGAGGGATCTTGATAAATCGGAGAACTGGGCTATAGACAACAAAATGAACTTCAGCGAAGACAAATGTAAGGTGCTACACTTAAAAAAAAACAAATATAAAAATACAGAATGGTGGCAAACTGGGTTGGCAGCAGCACTGCTGAGAAGAATCTGGGAGTTATGGTGGATCACGACCTCAACATGTCAGCAATGCAATGCTGTTGCAAAAAAAAGCAAAATACAATTTTAGGTTGCATAGCGTGCAAGTTATGGGAGGTGATAGTACCACTCTACTCAGCTGTCCAAATTTGGTCATCAATGTATAGAAAGGATACAGAGGCAAAAGACTTAAGATGATCAAAGAGATGGAATGCGAGCCATACAAGGAAAGGCTGAAGGAACTGAGTATGGTTAGTTTGGCAAAGAGGAGATTAAGGGGTATATGATAGTGGGCTTCAGATACTTGAAATGTTGCCATAAAAAAGACAGAGAAAAGTTGTTCTCTTTTGCCATAGAGGGCAAGACAAGAGGCAATGGGTTCAAACTACAGCATAGCAGATTTAGAGTAAATCTCAGGAAAAACTTCTTAACTGTAAGAACAGTAGGACAATGGAACAGACTGCCTAGGGAGGTTGTGGAAGCTTCTTCATTGGAGGTTTTCAAAAGGAGGCTGGAGAGCCATCTGTCTTGGATGGTTTAGACTCAACAAATCCTGCATCTTGGCAGGGGTTTAGACTAGATGATCCTTGCGGTCCCTTCTAATCCTCTGATTCTGTGCAGTGATTTTCTGTTAAAAAATTACTACTATCATCAGCCACTGTAAACTGCTCCCTGCCTGTCTGCTCCATTGAACAGTGTGGTAGGGAGTGGGGAACGGAGAGAGATAGGGAATGAGTGTTTCTTGTTACTACTTCTCTAGTGGAGACAAATCTATGTGGAGTTTAATTCAGAGTTCAGGTTTCAGGGCTGGAAGGAGGAAGGATGGGCTGGGAAACTCACCTGAGAAGAGTAGACTGAAGAAGTAGAAGAGGAGAACAGAGACTGGGAAACACCATTTCTCAAAAAATCTGGAGCAAGGTTATCCTATCATCTTCTGAAAATGCTGGACACCATCTAGTGGTAAAAATACCAAAGGTTTTTTTAGATCAAACCTGACTTACCTGAAAACTCTTGAAATGTACCTAGTTGTTCTAATTCAGCCTTCAAAATCCTGACCTTTTCCCATTGATTTTGGTGCAGAGGTTGGTTTTTTTGTTGTTGTTTGGTTTTTTTCTGCCTGTTAGTAGGAGATTGTAGCTTTTGAGTAAGTTTTCTACTTACTTTTTTAACCATTTTTATTGTTCTAATGCCTTATCTGTGCTCAGGTTTTGCTGCATATTCCAACTATCAGTGACCAGCCATTAGTGCACCAGAATAAACTCCTAGTGTAGACATGGTAAAAGGGTGATTTGCACCAGTGCAGATTACCCCTGACTGAAACTGGGATAAACTATGCCAGTGCAAATGGCATCTTATTTTGTCTATATATGAGGGGTTGCAGCTACACCAGTATCCAGCCACCAATAGCTTAGATCAGGGCAAACCCGCAGTGTCTACAAGACCTTAGACAATCTCTTGTGTTTGATACAAGTCTAGTTAAATCAGTTGTTTTCTTAATCTGAAAATTTGGAAGAACCTGGAATGCCCCTCTAACTCTTCACAAATAATAACTGTTTCCAAGGAATAATATAGGTTAAAACAGCAATCTGATTGCTCCATAACCAGTATTCTTCAGTCTGCTTAAAGCGCTCAAGCAACTCTAGTAAATTAGCATCCACAGATGGTTGTGATGGCCTTTCAGTCATGCCAGGTTTCCAGCCAATAAGAAAACAGCAGACATAGGACAATATCCTTGGTGGGTGTAATTCACCTAGCTATATTGAGGCCTATGGAGTATCTGCTTAATTGAATACCTGGCCCATGTGTTCACATTTTAGAACTCATTAATCCTTTTTAGTTGCTAGATTACAGTTGTCCTGTAACTTTTATCCTGTATGATCATACTTGCACATCCCCAGTTTAAATGTGTGTATGTCATACACAAAAATGAGTGCACACATTAAGAAAATATGGGACTAATATAATGGGCTTGTCTCATATTACTTCATATTGGTAATCTTTTATATAATTGCCTCTGCTAAAGCTGATTTAGGAAAGAGCATAAAAAAATCAGTTCTTAAGCTTGAGGGCAAGAGGATGCATAGATTTAGGGATGTTATTGATTCTTAGCTAGTAATGCCACTAGCTTGTGTTATGTTTTATATTTAAATTCACATCATTTTCTATCACATAAATCCATTCTCTTTTTTCCAGATGCTGATGTCCATCAAAATACAATGCTGTTTTGTAGTTAATATGCATACTTCACTACACTTATTTTCCAGCTACTGAAAGTCATGTGAGCCACCTACATTTTAAACATGTTTTTGAGTAATAATCAGTGACTTGATATGTGGTATTTTCTGGAAAGCTAGTGACCAGTAGATTTAGGGCTTGTCTGCACATTAACGTTAATCTGGAATAAGATAGAGAGTAAATTTTAAAAGGATTAACTATTCTGGATTAACTATGTAGATACCCTTATTCTGGAATCAGAGTGCCTGATTCTGAGTTAATCTGCTTCAAAGTGGATAAAGTTGATTTGGAATTGTCAAGGTTCCTCCCCCACTCTGAACTCTAGGGTACAGATGTGGGGACCTGCATGAAAAACCTCCTAAGCTTATCTTTACCAGCTTAGGTCAAAACTTCCCCAAGGTACAAAATATTCCACCCGTTGTCCTTGGACTGGCCGCTACCACCACCAAACTAATACTGGTTACTGGGGAAGAGCTGTTTGGACGCGTCCTTCCCCCCAAAATACTTCCCAAAACCTTGCACCCCACTTCCTGGACAAGGTTTGGTAAAAAGCCTCACCAATTTGCCTAGGTGACTACAGACCCAGACCCTTGGATCTTAAGAACAATGAACAATCCTCCCAACACTTGCACCCCCCCTTTCCTGGGAAATGTTGGATAAAAAGCCTCACCAATTTGCATAGGTGACCACAGACCCAAACCCTTGGATCTGAGAACAATGAAAAAGCATTCAGTTTTTTACAAGAAGACTTTTAATAAAAAATAGAAGTAAATAGAAATAAAGAAATCCCCCCTGTAAAATCAGGATGGTAGATATCTTACAGGGTAATTAGATTCAAAAACATAGAGAACCCCTCTAGGCAAAACCTTAAGTTACAAAAAAGATACACAGACAGAAATAGTTATTCTATTCAGCACAATTCTTTTCTCAGCCATTTAAAGAAATCATAATCTAACACGTACCTAGCTAGATTACTTACTAAAAGTTCTAAGACTCCATTCCTGGTCTATCCCCGGCAAAGACCCAGCATACAGACAGACACAGACCCTTTGTTTCTCTCCCTCCTCCCAGCTTTTGAAAGTATCTTGTCTCCTCATTGGTCATTTTGGTCAGGTGCCAGCGAGGTTACCTTTAGCTTCTTAACCCTTTACAGGTGAGAGGAGCTTTCCCCTGGCCAGGAGGGATTTCAAAGGGTTTTACCCTTCCCTTTATATTTATGACACGCCCCCCCAAATCTCAGCTAGGGTGAAACACTGGCTGGGATTTCTTCCTGGAGCTCTAGGAAAAACAGAGTTAATAAGACACATGCATCTCTAAATATACTACCAAGTACATAAAGACTAACAATATTTTCCACATCTCAAGGACGATTTTAACTAGTTGATTCTGGGAAACTTTCACGGGAGAGTGCATCAGCCACTTTGTTAGAAGCTCCTGAGATGTGTTGGATGTCGAAATCAAAATCTTGGAGAGCTAAACTCCACCGAAGAAGTTTTTTGTTAGTTTCCTTGACGGTATGAAGCCACTTCAGTGCAGCATGGTCGGTTTGCATGTGGAAACGCCGTCCCCATGGGCGTAGCTTTTCCAGAGCGTAGCTTTTCCAGAGCGTAGACAATATGGGCGTAGCTTTTCCAGAGCGTAGACAATGGCGTAACATTCTTTTTCAGTGACTGACCAGTTGCTTTCCCTCTCAGACAGTTTTTTGCTGAGAAACACTACAGGGTGGAATTCTTGATCAGGTCCTTTCTGCATTAAAACTGCTCCCACACCATGCTCGGACGCATCTGTGGTTACTAGGAACGGTTTGTCAAAGTCTGGGGCCCTTAGTACAGGGTCAGACATGAGTGTCGCTTTAAGCTTGTTAAAGACCTTCTGACACTTTTCGGTCCACTGTACAGCATTTGGCTGTTTCTTTTTGGTTAGGTCTGTCAGTGGGGCAGCGATTTGGCTGTAGTGCGGTACAAATCGTCTGTAATAACCGGCCAAGCCTAAGAAGGATTGAACCTGTTTCTTTGACTTTGGGACAGGCCACTTTTGGATAGCATCCACTTTGGCCTGTAGGGGGCTGATAGTTCCTTGACCCACCTGGTGTCCAAGGTAAGTCACTCTGTTTAGGCCTATTTGACACTTCTTAGCCTTAACAGTTAGTCCTGCCTCCCTTATGCGCTCAAGGACTTTTTGTAGATGTTCCAGGTGGTCTGCCCAGGAATCCGAAAATATGGCCACATCGTCAAGGTAGGCGACTGCATATTCTCCTAATCCCGCTAGGAGACCATCTACAAGTCTTTGGAAAGTGGCGGGTGCATTTCGCAGCCCGAAAGGGAGTACATTAAATTCATACAGCCCGAGATGCGTGATGAAGGCTGACCTTTCCTTGGCAGATTCATCTAGCGGTACCTGCCAGTACCCCTTGGTTAAGTCCAAGGTAGAGATGAACTGGGCCCGTCCCAGTTTCTCTAATAGTTCATCTGTGCGTGGCATGGGATAGTTTTCTGGGCGAGTTATAGCATTTAGCTTACGGTAGTCCACGCAAAAACGTATTTCCCCATCTGGTTTGGGAACTAGAACCACTGGAGATGCCCATGCACTTTCAGAGGGGCGGATTACACCCATCTGTAACATATCCTGGATCTCCCGTTCTATAGCAGTTTTAGCTTGAGGAGACACCCGGTAAGGTTGAACCCTAATTGGGTGAGCATTACCTGTGTCAATGGAGTGGTATGCCCGTTCAGTCAGTCCTGGGGTGGCTGAGAACGTTGGCGCATAGCTAGTGCACAGCTCCTGGATCTGCTGTCGCTGCATACGCCCAAGGGTCATGGAGAGGTTCACCTCTTCCACACCACCAGCACATTTCCCTTCGTAGTAAACACCTTCAGGCCACTCAGCGTCGTCTCCTCCGTGGGCTGTAAACTGACAAACCTTTAATTCTCTGGAATAAAAGGGCTTTAGAGAATTAATATGGTACACCTTAGGCTTTCGGTTGGAGGTGGGGAATGCTATGAGATAATTAACAGCTCCCAGGCACTCCTGGACCATGAATGGCCCTTCCCACGATGCTTCCATTTTATGGGCCTGGAGCACCTTTAAGACCATGACCTGGTCCCCTACTTTGAAGGAACGCTCTCTGGCATGTTTATCATACCAGGCTTTTTGCTCTTTTTGAGCATCCTGTAAGTTTTCTCTAGCAAGGGCTAAAGAGGTTCGGAGGGTGTTTTGTAGGTTGGTTACAAAGTCCATAATGTTAGTTCCTGGAGAAGGTGTAAATCCCTCCCATTGCTGCTTCACCAACTGCAATGGCCCCTTAACCTCACGGCCATATACAAGTTCAAATGGGGAAAACCCTAAACTGGGATGTGGTACAGCTCTGTAGGCAAAGAGCAACTGCTGCAACACTAGATCCCAATCATTGGAGTGTTCATTTACAAATTTACGTATCATGGCCCCCAAAGTTCCATTAAACTTCTCCACCATACCATTTGTTTGATGGTGGTAAGGAGTGGCAACCAAGTGATTTACCCCATGAGCTTCCCAAAGGTTTTTCATAGTTCCTGCCAGGAAATTAGTCCCTGCATCTGTGAGGATGTCGGAGGGCCAACCTACCCTGGCAAAAATGTCTGCTAGTGCCTGGCACACACTTTTAGCCCTGGTGTTGCTTAGAGCTACTGCTTCCGGCCATCGGGTAGCAAAATCCATGAAAGTCAGTATGCACTGCTTTCCTCTGGGTGTCTTTTTCGGAAAAGGACCCAGAATATCCACAGCTACTCGCTGAAATGGAACTTCAATGATGGGGAGTGGCTGGAGAGGGGCTTTGACCTGGTCTTGGGGTTTTCCCACTCTTTGGCACACCTCACAAGACTGGACATAGGTAGAAACATCCTTGCCCATTCCCTCCCAGTGGAATGACCCCCCCAAACAGTCTTTGGTCCTGTTCACCCCAGCATGGCCACTAGGGTGATCATGGGCTAAGCTCAAGAGTTTGGCCCGGTATTTAGTTGGAACTACCAACTGTCTCTGAGGATGCCAGTCTTCCTGGTGTCCACCAGAAAGAGTTTCCTTGTATAAAAGTCCTCTTTCTACAACAAACCTGGATCGATTAGAAGAGCTGAGAGGCGGTGGGTTGCTCCGTGCCGCCGTCCAAGCTCTCTGGAGGCTTTCATCTGCTTCCTGTTCGGTCTGGAACTGTTCCCTTGATGCTGGAGACATCAGTCCCTCATTGGATTGGGGACATAGGCTTGGTCCCTCTGGAAGCGATATAGGAGGAGCTGTTTCTGTTGACTGTGAACCGCTCTCCGCTGGTGCACTATGTTGGGATTCAGGCTCCGGCTGAGCCTCTTGTGTAGGGTTATCGGCTGCTGCCAGTTCAGGTTTGGTGGGGCCCTCTGGTGTTGAGGTTGCAAGTACTGGATTCAGTGCTGACACGGGGTCTGGTGTTGGTTGTTCGGCTGGTTCCGGTTCTGGGACTGGTTCCGTCTGGGTCTCTGGGACTGGATCCACTACTGCTGTTGCAGACATTGGCCTGGGGTCCAGGTCCATCACCTCTGACCGGGTCCTGATAGAAGTTTCCGGAACAGAGCTAGGCCTCACGGCTTGTTTAGCCTGGCTGCGGGTGACCGTTCCCACCCTCTTGGCCTGCTTCACATGCTTGGCCAAATCTTCCCCCAACAGCATGGGGATGGGATAATCATCATAGACTGCAAAAGTCCACATTCCTGACCAGCCCTTGTACTGGACAGGCAACTTGGCTGTAGGCAAATCGAAAGAGTTGGACTTGAAGGGTTGAATCGTCACTTGGATCTCTGGGTTGATTAAATTGGGGTCCACTAAGGAAGCATGGATAGCTGACACTTGTGCTCCGGTGTCCCTCCACGTGGTGACCTTCTTCCCACCCACACTCACAGTTTCCCTCCGCTCCAAGGGTATCTGGGAGGTATCTGGGCCTGTGGACCTCTGGTGTGATTCCGGTGCAATGAACTGTAATCTGTTGGGGTTCTTGGGGCAGTTGGCCTTTACATGCTCCAGCTCATTACATTTAAAACATCGTCCAGCTGACGGGTCACTGGGGCGAGGAGGGTTGCTGGAGAACGGGGTGGTGGAACAATAAGGGGTCTGGAGGGTTCTTTGGGAGGTAGGTGGGGCTTTGGGCGGCCCCCGGTAATAGGGTGTGGTCTGGGGTGGTCCCTTCTGGTCTCCGCTCCAACTGCGACCAGTTTTCTTCTTCTCTGCCACCTCCACCCATCTGGCTCCAATCTCTCCTGCCTCGATTACAGTTTTGGGCTTCCCATCTAGGATGTATCTTTCTATTTCCTCAGGAACACCCTCTAAGAATTGTTCCATTTGCATTAGGAAGGGCAAATTTACTGGAGATTCAACACTTGCTCCTGATATCCAGGCATCCCAATGTTTCACAATGTGGTAGGCATGTCGGGTAAATGACATGTCTGGTTTCCACCTTAGGGCTCGGAACCTCCGACGAGACTGCTCGGGTGTTATCCCCATTCTGACTCTCGCCTTGGATTTAAACAGTTCATACTTGTTCATGTGTTCTTTAGGCATTTCAGCTGCCACCTCAGCTAAGGGTCCACTGAGCTGCGGCCTCAGCTCTACCATGTATTGGTCAATAGAGATGTTGTACCCAAGGCAGGCCCTTTCGAAGTTTTCTAAGAAGGCCTCAGTATCATCACCTGCCTTGTAGGTGGGGAACTTTCTGGGATGGGAAGTGGTACCTGGAGAAGGATTGCTAGGGTTTGTTGGTATATTCTGCTGGGCCTTTATCCTCTCCACCTCCTCCACATGCTTCCTCTCTTTTTCCTTCTCCTCCTCCACATGCTTCCTTGCCTCCATTTCCCTCTTGTGGGCAGCCTCCTGTACCTCTTTCTCCAGCCGCATGAGTTCTATCTGTCTTTCATGTTCCCCTTGTTTTTCCTCAGCCTGAAATTTGGCTAATTCCAGCTGTAGTCGAGCTGAGGATTTGGTCATTCTAACCTCTCTGTTTTTAACTAACTTTACACCCGAGGTTTAGAAATAAACAAACAAAACTTGGCTGTAAAATTTTGCTGTGCTGGAATAGAATACCTATTCTCTGATAGTGACTGTCAGCCTACAGAAAAAGACAATTCCCTTGTCTCTGCTCTGGGCCCAAATTAAAGCAAAAAACCTCCAACTACTTGGAAACCTGCTTACCCAGCCCAAAGAAAAAGCAAATGGGTAGAACACACACCCCCTATTTACTTTTAGGAAGAAAAGAAAAAAAAACCTCTGGGTTGGAAGACTGTGAATTTCCCTGCAGGAGGTAAGTACCCTGCCTCCAGGCAAAGAAAACTTGCAATTCACAAGATAATCCCCTTTTGTCTCTGCTTGGCCACAAAGCAGAGAAAAACAAACTGCTTTCAGTTTCAAAGCTGCTTTCTGGACTTCCTTTCCACAGGAAAAAAAAAATTCCTTCTTAAAATCTGTATTTCTAGTTCAAAAAATCTCAACTGGATCTCAAAATGATTTCAGGTTAATTCCACCACTATGCCACCATGTCAAGGTTCCTCCCCCACTCTGAACTCTAGGGTACAGATGTGGGGACCTGCATGAAAAACCTCCTAAGCTTATCTTTACCAGCTTAGGTCAAAACTTCCCCAAGGTACAAAATATTCCACCCGTTGTCCTTGGACTGGCCGCTACCACCACCAAACTAATACTGGTTACTGGGGAAGAGCTGTTTGGACGCGTCCTTCCCCCCAAAATACTTCCCAAAACCTTGCACCCCACTTCCTGGACAAGGTTTGGTAAAAAGCCTCACCAATTTGCCTAGGTGACTACAGACCCAGACCCTTGGATCTTAAGAACAATGAACAATCCTCCCAACACTTGCACCCCCCCTTTCCTGGGAAATGTTGGATAAAAAGCCTCACCAATTTGCATAGGTGACCACAGACCCAAACCCTTGGATCTGAGAACAATGAAAAAGCATTCAGTTTTTTACAAGAAGACTTTTAATAAAAAATAGAAGTAAATAGAAATAAAGAAATCCCCCCTGTAAAATCAGGATGGTAGATATCTTACAGGGTAATTAGATTCAAAAACATAGAGAACCCCTCTAGGCAAAACCTTAAGTTACAAAAAAGATACACAGACAGAAATAGTTATTCTATTCAGCACAATTCTTTTCTCAGCCATTTAAAGAAATCATAATCTAACACATACCTAGCTAGATTACTTACTAAAAGTTCTAAGACTCCATTCCTGGTCTATCCCCGATAAAGACGAGCATATAGACAGACAGAGACCCTTTGTTTCTCTCCCTCCTCCCAGCTTTTGAAAGTATCTTGTCTCCTCATTGGTCATTTTGGTCAGGTGCCAGCGAGGTTACCTTTAGCTTCTTAACCCTTTACAGGTGAGAGGAGCTTTCCCCTGGCCAGGAGGGATTTCAAAGGGTTTTACCCTTCCCTTTATATTTATGACAGGAATAAAGTATTCTAATGCCATCTATGTATGCTCTGATTCTAGAGTAAATGTGGAACAGTTTTCTTGAATAACTCTCCCTGCATACAAGTCCTTAATGATATCAGCTCACCTGGCCACTCACTATTGTCCAGTAACTGGTCTATGAATCATGTTACTGCTTTCATAATTTGTATTTTCTTTTCTTTCCTATTTTAAATAACTTTCTTCCATCTTCACCTTCCCCTGCACAAATACCTTCTTAGTTCAATAGGGAAAGGTACTGCTGTAGGGAGTATACACACATGACAGCAACTAACCTAATAAACAATAAAACTAATGCTTTGTGTATGTGTTTGTCAGCTGAAACATTTACCTATATGCTTTTTAGAATTGTATTTCTCACCTCCCCTATAAGCAGGATGCAGGTGTGACCAACACTTCTACCGCATGCATTAGTTGCTACTTAGTGCTTGTAACTGCTCTATAACTTGTTCTGATGTGAAATTTCCTGTGTCTGGAAACTTTTTGGCCTTGTCTTCACAGGTTTTGTATTGACTTAAATATTTTGGTTAGAGGTGTGACTTTTTTTTTTTAACTGAGAAAGTTAACTGCCTTCACACTAGAGGTTGTACTTTATCAGTATAGCATATTTTTGTAAATTTACAGGAATAAGTTAGATAAGGTGCGTGAGGTAATCTCTTCTATTGGACCAACTTCTGCTGGTGAGAAAGAGAAGTTTTCGAGCCATACAGAGGTTTTACTCCCAGCCTTACAGCACCATAACCACATGATGCTGAGAGTACCTTTCCCAGACTTGAGAAGGAGCTCTGTGTGGCTCGAAAATCTCTAACAGAAGTTGGTCCAGTAGAAGATATTGCCTCACCCACCTTATCTCTCTAATATCTTGGGACCAATACGATCAGAACTAACCTGCGTACAGGCATAAGTTAGTCAGATCTAAGCAACTTCATACCAGCATAGTTGTGGCCTTGCTAGGGAGCATGTAAATTTCATTGTAATGGGTACAAACTGATATAGTTATAGCAGTACACACACCGTGTAGACAGACTCTTCAACTTCTATTGCTTACTTGTGTATAGGTAATATTCTTCTCCCCCACCCCCAGCTTCTTAGATACTGCTACATCTAAGTAGTTCCTGTCCCCAAAGAGTTTACGCTCCAGTAGAGTAAGCTACTGTTCACCATGAGTAAGGGTTGGTGGACTGTGGCCCTGAGAAGTTAAGTAACACTATAAGAGTGTGGGAAAGGGTAAAGAATATAATAAAATATATACACTACATTACAGCTTCTGTTCAATAAAATTATACATACAAGTTATCAAAACATCATTATGGTTTCAAAATGAAGCACTAAAACGTTAGGAAATGCCAGAATTAAGGCTGCCTTCCCAACCTTATTTTGGTGCCCTTATGTATGTGCATTATGATGGTCTGTGATTGCATACTATTTTTTCAACAGTACCTCTGCTTCATTTGGT
This sequence comes from Lepidochelys olivacea, assembly GCF_965140295.1. Lineage (NCBI taxonomy): Eukaryota > Metazoa > Chordata > Testudines > Cheloniidae > Lepidochelys > Lepidochelys olivacea. Next base: position 80,552,006 of record NC_140412.1, read on the forward strand.
GCATAGAATGGATGGTGATCAATTAATAAGCAGCTATTCAATATTTGTTTTTCTCTCATTGTTCATTATGTGGCCCAAGGCCTGATTTACTGCACACTATTCAAACCCCTGTTCTGAAGACAGAATTATTAATTTCCTCGTGTGCTCAGCAGTAGAATAGCCAAGTGCTTCACTAACAATTAATTAATTTGTCTTCGCAGCATCTCTGTGAGATGAGAGTAAAACTCTGTTTTACAGAAGGGGAACTGATACAGAGAGCAGTTAAGGCCAAAACATGTCCATTATTTTTGGGTGCCCACTATGAGGTGAGAATGTGATTGCTCAGCCTAAGTAATATTATGTAGGACTTCAGATATTCAAAGCACTACTCCTGCTACTGTCAATTGCAGCTGGGAATGCTCAGCACTTCTGCAAATCAGGGCCCTGGGTCTCAAGTTGGACACCCAAAAATGGAAAACACATGATCAGTGAGCACATGTGAAAAGTTTAGTTTAAGTGACATGCTCAGCATCACAAATGAATGCTGCCCCACAGGCAGGGATAAAATCCAGTTCTCCAGTGCAGCATTCAACTGCCTTAACAAGGAGACCCTCCTTTCTCTTCCTGAAGTGCCCTGCCTCACTCCAACACAGGTGGCAGAGTCCCCTATGGTGCACCGCAGGGTCGTCCTGGTTGGTGCCAGCAGAATCTGAGGCCTCCCAGACTACAATCAGAGGGACTGAGTGGAGTGGACCCTCCTCCCCCTGCCCACCAGTGCTCAGCCAGGCATGGGGGTGCCCACCCTGTATGTCCCACTGTCCCCTGTCGTGTGCTCGAGAAGGTGAGAGCAGCCTTGCCTCTCACTACTTTTTTCTCTCTCTCTTCAAGTGGGTGCTGTGGGAGGGTGCTCCCCATCTACCCTTTACCCCGACCTTCCTGAAATCATAATTGGGCCCCTGCCCTGCGAGCCTCCCCAGCCGCACTTGACATGCCCCCAAGTTGGCTGAAAAATATCCAGCTGGTTTGCCTCAGAACCGCACCCAGAAAACATCTGTGCGCACTTGTGCTTCACATCACCTGCTTCCCTGGCCTCATGGCCCACCACTTGATGGGACCTGCTGCCACCTGAGGAGGGACCCTGGTGGGCCAGTCTGTACTCTACTCCAGTTCAATGACCTGCCGTGGATATTAGTTGACAGCTCCTCTACGGCGCTGTGAGCACAGGTGTGTACCTAGTGCGATTCATTAATGCAGCACCTGCCCTTTCTTCAGCAAAAGGGAGACCCTGTTACCCCTCTGTGTAGGGTGCATCAGATTGCATCCCGTTTCAGCTTACTGAGGTTCTGGCTACATTTCTCCCTGCATCTCATTTATGCACACCCCACCCATGGTCCCCCAAAGTTGTGAGACACCTTGTCAGCCTCCTGGTGCAGGCTAGGATGACTGTCCATCGCTCCAGGAGGAGAAAGCTGGACTGGGGTTAGGGAGCAGTGCTCTGCAATTGTGGGGCCTATTTCTGATCCTTTGTGAAGTTATTCATCGGTGCAGGGTTCTGGGCAGTATCCACTGACTCCTTAGACTCCTTTGAGGGCCAGTGAGTTCTATCAGGGGTCCTACAGACAACCGCCTTCTTCGCTACACACCCCTGATTCATCCCCAGAATGCGTCCATGCTGTGCACTGAAGGAGGCCAGGGTCCTGTGGGAAAAATAGTATGCAATCACAAAACTCAAGACTGTATCATAATGCAAGCACACAGGAGGGCCCATTTAGGGTTGCGCAAACAATCCTTAATTTGAGTATTTTCTAACTTCTGAGTGTTTGATTTTACAATCTTAATGTTCTAACTGGGGGCGGGCGGGTATAATTTTCCAAGATTTTAAAAAAGCAAACTGGAAAAAAACAAATTGCGTTCAGTGGCATCATATTGACACCCACATGGATCATCAGCAGGGTTGGAACCTTTAGATCCACTGCCCAGACCTCCACTACTTGAACTAACAGAGTAGCTGAGGTGGTCATTCTCTGTGTGGACCTTCAGTAGTGACGAGGACCTGCTTTGCCAGTGGGTTTCACAGATAGTTGCTGACAGTAGAGGAATGGTGAGACTCAGGAATTTTGGGTTCGATTCCAGGCTCTGGAGGGGCTCTCCAGAGAAGGTGCTCACTGAGGGGCGGTCTGGAGGGGCACTCACTGAGAAGCGGTGCTTTGAAGGGGAAACCGTCGCGTCTCTCTGGCTGCACCTGCTCCTCCTGAGTCCTCCGCCCATGTTCGCTGGGCCACATTCTGAAAGGGGCTTTAGAGGGGGGGTTGGATAGGGGGTGGGGTCCTGGGGGGCCTGTCAGAGGGTGGGGGTATGGATAAGGGTTGGGGCAGTCAGGGAGCAAGGGGGGTTGGAGAGGGGGTGGGATCCTGGAGGGGCGGTTAGGGGCAGGGTGTCCCAGGAGGGGGAGGTCAGGGGACAAGGAGTAGGGGGGGAGGGGTGTTTTATGGGTTGGGAGTTGTGAGGGGGGCAGATAGGGGGTGAGGGCCAGGCTGTTTGGGGCGGCACAGCCTTCCCTCCTGGCTCTCCATTCAGTTTTGGAACCCCAATGTGGCCCTCAGGCCAAAAAGTTTGCCCACCCCTGCACTACAGCATTTCAAATAAAGTTTGCCAGGGTTTTTAACATGGACAAAACAACATATTTTCCCTAGCCCCCTTCTCAGAAATGGCTGAACTGTTTTTGGATGAAATTTGAAAAAAAAAAAAATCAGCTGGAGGCAGATACCCAGTGTGGAAAATTTCAGCCTAAACGGTTAAAAGAGTGGCAAAATTATAAGCAACTGAAAACAGGGTCTTATAATGGGAGGTATGGGGCAACTTTAATAAAAGGCAGTGCTACCAGATCCTCTTGTAATAAGAATTTGCATAATGCGTGACCTTTAAACTGGTTGGCTAGTTTTTGCTGAAGTATGTAATTTTTGTTGTGATTTATGCTCTACAAGAAACAATTCTTTGAGTAACAATATCATCTTTGCTTGCATGCCAGTTCTAGAGCAGAGGCTTGGGGATTAACCAGGGAAGGTTTTTAAAAGTTCCTTTCTTGTTGGTTTGATTTGCTAGTTAGTGAGAGGCTTTGCTGCAGCCTTAATTCAGCAGGTGGCTTTTTTTCTCCATTATGGGGTAATCCTATAGGATAAACTGCTAAATCAAGCTTGTGATCCATTGCACAGAGCTAAGGGGTTGCAAAATCTTACCCTCATGGGTTTAACTGTGGACACAGTTTTGTGTAACTTACAACAGGAAAGGAATGTGCATTCTTGCCATATCTGTAGAAGCTCCTCTTTAGAGAAGAGGAAAGGAGGAAGAAATGGTTAGTGAGAGGAAACTGCTACTTAAATAGTAATAGACGGAATTTCTAGCTGAGTGGCTAGGCAGCCCCAGTTAACAGAATCATGGCACTAGGAACAAGGAAACTTAAGTTCTTTATGGCTCTCTTACCAATGTTGTCATTTTATGTGTCCAGCACAACTTCTTCCTGAGGCAGTGTGACACCCAGTTCTTTAATATCCTCCTCGAAAGGGGCAAAGTCAGGGTTGTCTGTGTATGCTGTGTGAGAAGCATTATTTTTAACTCTGAATTATCTACTGTTCTTGAATTTTAGACTTTTTTGTGGTTTTGCTGATTCAGAGGTAACTGTTACTCTCTTTTAGCTTTCATTTTTAGTAGCATTAACTCTCCAGTGTCAATGTAGAAGTTAAGTGTGCAAGAGTTGAAGCTATTTAAAGATAGACATTGTTCATGTGTATATTTTTTAAAGGCAAGTTTTGTAAACTAAGATGAGAGGGGGACTGGACCAAGTTTTGTTTTTTTTTAATATGATTTCTGAAGTACAGTTCAGTGTTATAATATCAATGATTGCAAAAGTGGCTCAATATCCTAAAATACACCAGATAGAATAGTCTCAGCTAGCCAGAGCACATGGATGCTATTTGTTAATGACTCGGTTGCTTGATGATTTTCAGTAATTGTACAGTACACACTCTTATTTCCCTACCATCCTTTGTATTGTGTACACTGGCAACAAACTTGACCATCTAAATTTCTGTTTCATAAACCTGATAAAAGAAACCCTTCACAAATTATTAGCCTCAAAGTAGCTAATTTGGCATTCCACTTGAATAATTGGAGGGTACTTCCTGATAACTTGGTAATATCCTGGGCAAAAGGACATGGTGGTTGTTACTAAGTTAATAAGAAGCCTCCCTCAAGTTATATTCTAAATAACACACTTCAATGGAATTGGATTTGAATTTAGTAAAATTCTCTTGGCAAGCAGAGTATTTGTTAAAATTTCTGTGAAATGTTGTTGTAGCCAAAGGAACTTGATTACAAAAATGTGGCTGGAGAAAGTATTTGCATGATTGATCAGTTTAAGCAATTTTATGAAAAAATGTTTTGATGTGTTTTAAAACATGAGGAACTTATGAGGCATATTTGCAAGATAACAGGTGTTATAGGCGATGTGGACCCTTATGGTTTTGGTTCTATTCTTCTCTTCATTAGATCCAGTGTGCAGGAAACCTGAAAAATTAGTGGGGAAGGGGACAGAGCATGAGAGCTGATCATAGATAGCAGAGTATAGAATGTACCCCTAGATTACTTACTTGCCTAGTTTAGAGGGTAATTGTATATATTCAGGTCGCACATCTTGTTGCTTTTGTTCCTATATTGCATTTTCTATATCTCTACGGCACACATGGAAACTGACTGAAATGTATGGCGGCAAGAGAGGGAACTCAAATGGGAACCAAAAGAAACTCAGCAAAACTTTTTTTTTTCATCACCTAAAGTTTTGGAATGCTGCTCTGTGGCCTTACCCTGAATTTAATGGCTTGCCTGTGGGAGATGGCTTCCTTCTGCCCACATATGTGGTATTCCAGCCATGAATCATTAGTTCTTAGCATCCCCTCCCATCTACTCCTTTCACTTCTACAAATGGGCATCAGAGCTAGTAAATTTATATTCCCTTACTTGGCCACAAGCATTTTGAAATATCCCTGTAGCGATTGTACAGAGCCTACTTTCTGCAGCCTACCTCTACTAGAAATTCTTCCATCTTGGTTACTACACCCCTACCTGTGAACTTTGCACTAATATGTCACACAAGCCAAAGAGAATTGCTGTACTTTCTCTACTTCAGGTAACTAAAGGTAAGTAAATTCACCATCTGGAGTGAAACACTATTTTAGTTTGGCCAGGATATTAGCAGCTGGCAGCATATTGGTGACTCTGAAGTAGCAGAGCTTCCCTCCCATTCAACACTCATGCTTGGATCTACATTTCTGAATCAAGAACCTCAGCTCTTAATAAAGGCACAGCTAGGTGGTTATTGCCAGTGTGATGTCAGTGTCCTAGGTTGGTAGATCACGTGTTAAACGGTGACACTAGGGATTTGACCTCTCAAGGAAAACAAGCTATTTATCAAGCAGCTAGAAACTAGGGTGCTTCGGTTTTCTTTTGGGAGGGGCCTCTTCCCGTTATTGCTTCGTCCCACTTGAATTCTCCCCAACATTTGCTCCAGTATTGTGTCCCAACTTTCCTCTTCTGTTTGGTATAACTTAGTTACTTGCTCACCTCTACATCTCCAGTCTTGTCTTTATTGCCCAAAACTAATGAAAAAGTCCTTCTTTTTTGTTCTCTCTCTAAGATATGGCACATTCTTCTGTTGTGATTACAAATGTGTGGCTCAATTTATTCTTTTCCAATTAATGTGACAGTTTGTCCATGTGGGTTAGTTCTACTAGTTCATTTTATCAAATATTTTGTTTGCATTTGTCTCCTGTAGGTGCTGCTTGTGATGTGGCAGATTATAGCAAATGCCTTGTTTCATTTTATTGTCTCTGATGTGTCCCCTAATAATTTCACCTTGCTCATCATTTCAGATCTCCCGATCTGGGGCTTACAAACTATATTCTGCATGTAAGACTACTTGCCACTTGAATCTTGAATCTATCTCAGTTTCTAATGAGAATTGTATAGCCCCCTGTGTTGACCTTTGCTTTCGATATTTCTTTTGCTTCCACATTTAAATAACAATCCTACAATGTTTGAAATGGCCTTTGTGTAAAGTATTCTTTAGCAAGATGTCTCTGTAGAGAATTCTTTTAAAAACTCCCCCTGAGTTTTCTCTATAACATTTTCTTGTATATCTCAGCAGGGGTGCTGGAACAATTTGTATAGTGGGGGTGCTGAGAGCCACTGAACCAAATTGTAAGCCCTGTATATAATGGAAACCACTTCAAGCCAGGGGGTGCGGCAGGACCTATGTATCTCGGTGTTTAATACTCCTTTCCTGTCCATAATTGACTTGTTGGACCTGATGCTTGCTTGCTCTCTGCTGGCTTTTTTATACAAACTTCATCTCTAGGGTAGTTAGTTTTTAATACACTGTTCCCTCACTGCTCTGTCTCTTTATACTTATTGCATTCATGCCTCTTCTGTTAGGTCTTACATTATTAGATTGACTAAAGCTTATCTATTCCAAGGAGATCTCCAGGACTCTCAAACTTAAAACCTTCAGTTATACATAGAGAGGCAGAGATGATTAAAATAGAAAGGGTTAGCGTAATATTCACAGTGAAGGGTTACAACTGACTATCTGGTTAAAGTTATGTTGTGTATTTTGTCATTGAAAAATGCACATTTCTGTGGTTGCTTCATGTTTACATGGCATCTTTGTCATGCAGATTGAGACAAATCTCCCTTTGCATTCAGTCATTCTGGAAATGTCTGTGAGATGAAAAGCAGATTGTTGAGATGAAAGCAGTCCACTGTAAAACAACTAAAAACTCAGGATCATATGGTTGTACCAAGCTTAAATAGTCTAGCTGCGCATTTCTCTCTGCCGTGAATGTCCCTTGGTATGTGCTAGCTTCTAGGAGAGTATCTTTTTATGGCCAAACAAACAAACACAAACAAAACCCTTCAAAATATTATTTAAACTTACTAGGAAGTAAAACTAAACTGCCATGAAATGAACACACACTTAAATAGACCTGATTTCTAATTTGCTCTTACATAAATTGTCTTTGAGCACTTAACAAAATAGAACTACAAAAAAATTAATAAAGATGACATGAACTAATATAATGGTTGAGCAGAAATAAAAACCCATTGCCAATAATCCACTGCCTCAATAACCAACTTCAAAACAACTGTACGTAAGCATTCCCCAAAATGATTTGATACTGAAACTTACACCCATTTATCTTTTAAGGCTATGCTGTGCTCACTCAGGTGACTCCAGTAACTCTAGTCTCCTGAGTAAGGTTGAGTATGGTTTGTCCCTAAATGCTTTTTTTGAAGAAATTTTTTACCATCCAATATGTTAATTTTAATGAGATAATTATTTTCATCAGTGCTCTGCTCCTTCACAGCTCTTCTCTTCCTTCTTTTTTTATTCTCCAGCAGAAATCTTTAATATTGATCATGAAGCCTCAGTCAGTACCATCAGCATGCTGTAGTGTCATAAACACAGGATTATTACTTCATTGCTGGAGCAAGCAAAAGGAGAAAATAGGCTGTGAAGGGAAAACCTTTGGTAAAGGGACACAGTCACCTTGAGATCTAGACAGTTTGTAAAAGAGTTGCAGTAGTTCATTGTACTCACCCGCCTGTGGATTCTGCCTGCCAGTTTTGTGGCTTAAACAGTTGCATTCCTAACTTGCAGTTTTCCCTCTTCCCCATTCTCTGTGCAAGATGCAAAGGAAAGAGAAAACAGTGATGATGACTATATAAAACAAATCTTGTGACGTACAAAGGAAATAACTTTTTTCCATTATTGTTTTGTCATAATAATCTTCGGTACTATCTATAAAATAGAACATATACAGTTTTCAGTCAGATTGATTTTTTTGTTTTTTTAGTTAATAGTGTCGGTGGAAACAAAAGTATATTCAGTAATAAACTTGCATGCCATACTTTCGTTCTGCAGTCCTTGTTTTGTGCTCGTTCTACTTTAGACCAAAAGTAATGTAATGATCCAAATACTTGTAGACAATCAGTGTTTGCTTCTGTTTCAGCCTCCTATGTTTCTGTCTAGTATAGAGGATTTTTTGTCACCTGTAATCCAGTGAAGTCACCAATCATCAATCAGCAGGATTGTATTATGTTATGTTATGAAATCTGTGCCAATGTTCTGTTTTTCATTGGCACTGGCCATTTTTTCTTCTTCCCTGAATTCTCTACTGAGGCACAAGACACTAGCAGAAAATCAATTTTTTATAATTTTCCTGCAGGCGGGGTATCAGCAAGGCTTTTCATTTAACAGCCAAACTGGGGGTTGTTTTTTGAAGAAGACAGGTGTTCCTTTTAGTAATGTCACCTTCCATTGCTCAAATGTCTGGATTTTCTTGAGAGAATCACAGACTGAAAATTCTGTTGTGTGCTTGTTCGTGGGGGAAATGTCCTCTAAAGTACATACTAGAGTAAAAGATTGGTCTCTTCTGTGTCCCATCCCTCCTTTCCAAAAATAATAGTGCCGGTTTTAGGCTCTGCAAATAAAACTCTCTGTTTGAAGTTGAGTTTTAGAGTAGATTTTTTTTTTCAACCTTAGAAGCAATAGTTTGCTGTCTGTGGAATATGATACTTAAAGCCAGAAGAATTAACTATTGCTCTTTGATGGTCACCTTTTCAACCCATGGGATGTTAATTTTCCTTATATACAGAAAATTCCAGTCTAACTTTTAATTAAATATGTTTTAAGCACATTTTCCTCTAAATGTACTATAGCTTTTTTTACCCTTCACCCTTGCTATTTGGCTAAATCTGTATATTATTATCAACTTGCTTTGCAAGCTACCTTCAAACCGCTTCCGTATTTTGAAATCCATTCATCTGTTGTTAATTTGTCATAAATTTTTTGCTATCTTTGCTGATCATCAACTGTGTGTTTTTAAACCAAGATTGTCAGGGAGCATGGGGTGGAAACCATATCTTCCTATCTTTCGTTGGAAGTGAAATTCTAATAAACATAACTTCAAAATCCTGTTTCATGCTAGCAGACTGATGTCATTTAAGCATTATAATTTCTATGTCAGACCAAGCAGAAGGACAAGCTGAGTTATAGGTGAGAGTTTATTCAAACACTATTCTATTCAAAACCTTAAGTGCAAAAACTTCACAGCATTGTTAAAGGATGGCTCTTGGCTTACCTACACTCTTTCAATATTTAATGTTTAGGTTTGTGTGTGTGTGTAATTTCATGCACATAATTTTTTAATTACTACTTTAAAGTAAAATTTGCAATTTCTGTTATGGGACTTAGGGTGGCTGGGGGAGCGCTGCCTTGATGACAAATCATAAGCTTTTTGGAGCAGGGACCATGTGTTGTGTGTTTTGTAGAGGGCCTAGACTAGGTGTTCTCAACCTACTTCCTTCTGAGGCCCCCCCAACATGCTATAAAAACTCCACAGCTCACAACTATTGTTGTTTTTTGTTTGTTTTTTTTGCATATAGAGCCAGAGGAAACCCTCCGAAGCTAAGTTGCTCAGGTTTCGGATGGCGGGTGTTGGGTCACCGGGCTTCAAACCCATGTGGTGGGGCTTTGGCTTTCTGCCTTTGACCCAACAAGTCTAATACCAGCCCTGCTTGGTGGACTCCCTGAAACCTGTTCATGGCCCTCCGGGGGACCCCAGACCCCTGGTTGAAAACCACTGGCCTGGACAATGGGTGTTTCATAGAATATCAGGGTTGCAAGGGACCTCAGGAGGTCATCTAGTCCAACCCCCTGCTCAAAGCAGGACCAATCCCCAACTAAATCATCCCAGCCAGGGCTTTGTCAAGCCTGACCTTAAAAACTTCTAAGGAAGGAGATTCCACCACCTCCCTAGGTAACGCATTCCAGTGCTTCACCACCCTCCTAGTGAAAAAGTTTTTCCTAATATCCAACTTAAACCTCCCTCACTGCAACTTGAGACCATTACTCCTTGTTCTGTCATCTGCTACCACTGAGAACAGTCTAGAGCCATCCTCTTTGGAACCCCATTTCAGGTAGTTGAAAGCAGCTATCAAATGCCCCCTCATTCTTCTCTTCTGCAGACTAAACAATCCCAGTTCCCTCAGCCTCTCCTCATAAGTCATGTGTTCCAGTCCCCTAATCATTTTTGTTGCCCTCCGCTAGACTCTTTCCAGTTTTTCCACATCCTTCTTGTAGTGTGGGGCCCAAAACTGGACACAGTACTCCAGATGAGGCCTCACCAATGTCGAATAGAGGGGAATGATCACGTCCTTCGATCTGCTGGCAATACCCCTACTTATACAGCCCAAAATGCCATTGGCCTTCTTGGCAACAAGGGCACACTGTTGACTCATATCTAGCTGCTTGTCCACTATAACCCCTAGGTCCTTTTCTGCAGAACTGCTGCCGAGCCATTCGGTCCCTAGTCTGTAGCGGTGCATGGGATTCTTCCATCCTAAGTGCAGGACTCTGCACTTGTCCTTGTTGAACCTCATCAGATTTCTTTTGGCCCAATCCTCTAATTTGTCTAGGGCCCTCTATATCCTTTTGACTGTTCCTGGTCACTTTCCCCTCCTCTAAGTGCTTCAGAATTGGTTCCTTGGGGACCTGCTCCATGATTTTTCATCCTGCTCTGGAGCCTAGATGCTCCTGCATTACAAATAACTTAGGGCAGAAGTTGTCAGAGCAGCTCCCAAGGAGAATGCAGATACCTTATAATATTTAAAGTGTGTGTAGGATGAAGAGCTGTCCGTTACCATTCACTAACAGAGGAGGCCCAGCTGACAAGACTGTAAAATAAATGTTCCTTCTTTGCCCCCTTCCGCTGTAAACCAGCATATTAGAAGGGGCCCTCTAAGCCCTATCACAGGTGGGGGAGAGCAGGCATTGCTTGAACCTACCAGGTATCTGGGAGGTGGCAGTGTCTGCAAAGCAAGACTCGGCAAAGATTTTTACTGCTCAGCTTCCAAGGAAGCTAGAATGCAGAGGGAGGACGGAAGGGAACAGAGCGTTTTCCTTGATCTCAAGCACAGCGCAGTGCTCCTAGACACAACTGCTGCAGTTGCTGCTTAGGGGCATTAAGTTCGTGGCTCCCGTTCCACACATTATCAGATCAATGTTCAGAAGCCCCTCCCTTGATTTGATTTTTGAGGGAGGGGAATTGAAAAATTGCAAATTTTATCTAAAAATGAAGTAGCTGTTAATTCTTACAAAAATATATCTGACTGGAGTTTGCAGTCTTTCGCTATTAATATTAAAGTCTGGTTCTGTTCTGGAAAGTAATTATAAGAATGGCACTCTGGGGTTCCATGTTTACTGTTTCTAAGAGACTTGTAGATCAAATGTGCTACTTTTAATACAGCTTTTCTAACCCAGCAGACTCAACCTCGCAACTTGAAATCAAGCTGGGTTCTCTGTTTCTAATCCTGGGTCATCATTGTCAGTAGTTAACAATTTTGCAGGCCAGATTCTGTCCTCGCTACCAGTTGTAATTTCCTAACCAATTAATAATGAAATAAAACCATACGGTTTCAAATATTTAATTAAAATAACCATTCTGCAAAACGCTGTTTGTGAATATCAATTTGATTGGATGATAAAAACAAGTTATACTTAGCCATGTTTACACACACTGTGCATTCCAGTGTGAATGCTAAGGTCACAGGCTCAAAATGATGATGAAAGTGAGTTTTAAAGGCATATTTTCACCAGCACACTTTCACGCAAACAGTCACAAACCTGGCTATAAATTATGCTCATCAAATCAGTGAACAGAATCTATATTGTGTGACCAGTCGCAACTTGAATTTTTGAGTAGTGAGCCAAATAGTAAATAAAATGCATGAACAAGTTTGTTGAATAATTATGAATAGAAAATTGCTGTTGCAGCCCAGGGTGGATTGATTTAAATCAAATCTTGTTTTACATTTGTACTTCATAGCTATTTTCAGAAATGTAACTATTTTCATTGGTTTATAACTATTCACACATATTGATTTGCAACTAAATATAGATCTTACACTAAATTTGGTACATCTTTTTGCTAACCAGGAGGATGCAAGCAATTATATAGCTTAATATTTTATTCAGATTCTTAACTTACACAATTTTATTGTGTTAAAAGATGGTGAATGACACATTTCTTATTTACTAGATAATGACTAAATTTTTTACTCATGATTTATGCCAAGCTGTATTTGGTAGAAACTGGAATTCAATCAAAATGCACAAAAACAGCATTTTAATATTTTTTATTAGTTAAGTAAAAGTGCCTTAAATCTGCTGGATACAGAAGGGGGAAAGTGTTTATCAAAACATATTTTGTGTTTAAAACTGATGTATTAAATAAAGAAAGTAAACTGATTTGTTTCTGGTCACCATGTCCTTCAAGATTTTAGAACTAGTAGATCTCATCCTCTCATATCTAGTTTTTATTCATAGATTAGAAAAGGAAAACAAACTTTCCTGCTTTCTCAGCTCTAAACTGCTTTCTGAACTTTAAATGAATTAATTACTAAACTGAAGTAGTTGAATAAACTGAAATGAAGAAAATATTCTTTCTGTGCCTGCAGAAGAGGCTACTGCTGGCACAGGCTTGTTGAGCATTTCGGCAAATTCTAGTTTCTGGTGCTTAGCTTTTACCAGTTCAGTGGTTTGACTTCCTTTGAAAATTTTGCCAGCAAACGTGTTCTGTTGAATATTTTTTTATTTAATTTTTGATTTTAATAGCTTATAATTGCCATAATTTCAAATGTAATTTTAAATTAGTTTTTAAAAAGAAAAATGTATTTTCTTTAAATTAAAAAATCCAATTTAAATTAGCAAAACTGATTTTAAATTAAAAGTATATATTTTTTAAAATATCATTTATTTTTATTCCTGTTATGCAATCTTTCTTGAAAGAGAAAGAAGCAGAATTCATTCAGTAAGTTATGTGTTACAAATTATTCACTCAACTGTAATAACAATGATTACCTCAGCCTAGGGCATTTCCTGCAGAACTTTAAATGACCATCTAAGGTTAATGGTCCTCTGTTTGTCTTCAAGTTGTCATCTCTCCAAGCTGATCAGAAAAAGCAGGTTAAATTTGAATCCTAGCCTGAATATAGTGTATGTCACTGAGATATTTGCTACTTATTCTGTACTGGTATGTGATTCATTTTAAAGTCAGTTTATTGCTCTTTGTATAATTTTGAAATGGAATAGATTTTAAATGTGGGTTATGATCACGAAATGCTTACACTGTTTGTCTTATTTGTTACCTAGAGAAACAAGGTGAATGAGGAAATTTATTCTATTGGACCAACTTCTGTTGGTGAAGACACGCACTTTTGAGCTTATGCAGACCTTTTCTTTATTGGACCAGCAGACGTTAGTCCAATTAAAGAGAGTACCTCACGCACCTTGTCGCTTTAATATCTTGGAACGAACACGTCTAAAACAACACTGCATACAACAATGGAAGTTATTTGAGATCTAATAGTTAGGGACGGGGGAGGGAGGGGATGGTTGTTCCTGCTATTACTATTTTAGTATGAAAACAGTCTCTGTAGTTTACATGTGGTGACTGTATATTCCAAATGGAAAAAGAGATTTTGGCCAGATGTACAGAGTTTTTGTTCCGGTTTAACTTTATTGATTTGGAAACCAATATTGTTTCAATTGGTATCACCTCCTGGTATGACAGTTATAACTGGTATAAAGGTGCTTATACCTGTATAGCTTATACATACCTTTTTTGTACCAGTATAACTTCCACATTAGGAGCTTGCATTGACTTAGCTAGATCAGCTTTAAACCAATATAAATAAATCGGTACAAAAATTGTGTGGAGATGAGCCTTTATTTCATTAAGAAAATGAAAAGGTAGAATTTGCAGAATACAGCAAATTGCAACAGGGCTCTAAAATTGTGGGATCGCAAATCAAGCAAAGCCCCGATTTTCCTCCCTGAAAACTGTCCATGTAACATTTCAGACTTATGCAATATTTGATGCAGCTCTGTTCACAAAAGTGACCTTAGGTGAGTTTTAGTGACTAAATGTACGGACATGCGCACTCACTCTTTCTCTTTGAAAAAAATTCTAACACAGCATGAGGGATTTCGCTCAAACTTTACACCCCTCTTCCCCTCTCCCATCAAAAAAATATTTTCCTTAGACACCAAACCTAGAAAATTTCAGACCTAAAGGTTAATGTTGCGGGAAGATTAAGCACATGAGATTTGGGAGAGGGGGATGTTATAAAGGTGAACAAAAGTGCCTGTAGCTTGCTCTAAAGTTAATAGGCACCTGTTACAATCACATTAAATTTCTACTATGAAATCTCCTCACCCACTATTCGTATAATTTATTTAATTGTACATGGTTTAACAAAAGTGTCTTGAAGTTCCAATTTCTGTTATGTAGCTCTCCCTAGTAAGCAGTAGCATTCTTTAAAGGCCAGAATCTGGAGCCCTTACACTGAGTAGTAGTTACATGCAAAAATAGTCCTACTGAAGTCAAGGAGCTACTACTGTGAAGGCATTGAACTGCTCATGTGAATGTTGGTAGTTAATGGCTAAAATGTGGTTTGTAATTTGACCTTGATGATCGCCTCTTTTCCTCTCCAGAATTGGAAGGCTTTTTGATGGCACGGAGCCTATTGTTTTGGACAGTCTCAAGCAGCACTATTTCATTGACAGAGATGGGCAAATGTTCAGATATATCTTGAATTTTCTACGAACATCAAAACTCCTAATTCCTGATGATTTCAAGGTGAGATTTTAAGTGACTTAAGTGTGTTTGAAATTATTCTGCAAATGTCTCCACTCCTCAGAGTGGGAGTGTAATTACACTACATTTAGGAGTGTAATTAAAAGTCTACGAGGCAGGAGTGGGTTTTGGAGCATTTGACAATGCTTTTAGTCACTTGGCAGAAGTAAGGTTTGTCTCACTAAAGTGACATCCGTTGGCCTTTTCTTGAATGGTATTAATGCTAAGTTTTGCCTTCCTGACTGTAACATAGTATAGCTTATGCATTAAACTATATGACCTCTGCAGAGGGTTCCCCATCAATTCTCCTTCTTCAATTAAAAGGACTCTGTCCTGTGATCACAGGTTGACACTGGAAGAATGATGTGTGAGTCCTGACAGCCAAAAGTAAATAACGTTAAAATGTGTATAATGGGTGAACTGCAGAGTTTCATTTTCCCTTAACCTCTGAGAGAGACACATGTGACTTGTTCTTAGCATCTTTGCTGAGAAATCAAGGGTGAGTTCTTGCAACCCCATTATCTAAGCCAGATATTTATCAGTCTGGTCTAAGCTTTTTTTTTTTTTTTTTTTTTGAGAGAGAGTGAGTTCTTTTAATGAAAATTGTGAAAATCTTAGAACTTCCTGTGTGGGGGGAGGGTCATCAGTGAAATGCAAACTAGAGGCCACAGATTGGCTCAGAAGGGATCTTTATCATCCTTTCTCCCTGTGAATGTACATCTGAGTATGCATTGTGTTCCGCCATTACATGCTTACATAAGGAGGCATGACATTAGGATGGGATAGGAAAGATGACATGGAAGGCAGTTTAGAATGTTGTATAACTTTTTGTTCATCTTTAAATGCATGTAACCTGTTGAGCTCTTTTGAAAATCTGGCCCTAATTGTTTAAGTAGCAGGAAAATTAATTTGCCTGGCTGGTGAACTGAACATTAGTTTCAGTTTAAGAGCTGTATTGCAGGAACCTTTTGAATAATCTCTGATATCAACACGCTTATCCTTTTTTATACATATCTAGTATAGACCCGCCTAAGTAACATAGGTATCTAAAGGCTGCCTTCTTCATAACATTAATAGTGCACTCTTGCAGAGTAGTTTAATACATAATTATATTATAACTCTGCTGAAAATGAAAAAAAATACGCTCTTGACAGCACGTTCACTGTGGTGTTCAGCAGGTCCCTTCTAGTCACGTTTTGAGTCTTCTAAAAAGACGCATGTTTAAAGCAAATAGCTCTCCCTCTTCAGGACAGATGCTTGGGTTAGTTGATGACTCTCATTTAATTATAAATGCAGATGGACAATTATCCATTTATCATGTGCCTATTAAGCATTGTCTGTTGCTCAATTTCAGTGCAATATTGACCTTGTTACTACTGCTCCTTTGTTGTCATTACATTCCTCTACCTTCCCTGATTCTCACATTGGTTTTCTTCACCCAGACACTTTTTTCCCAAATACATGCTTTAAACTAAAAAAGATACAGCAACAACAAAATAGAAATATAAAATTTGGAAGCAAGCAAACCTAAGAGCATCAGGTCTATTTGCAATGCTTCAAAATGCATTTTCTATTATGTTTGAGGCAACATAGCAAAAACAATACTGTTGACAAAATGGGATATATTCAAAATATTTAACTTTTAAACTGCAGTAATATATGCAAATCACTATGCAAATATCTGAATCCTTTTACTTTTAAAAAAGTTGCCGTCTTCCTCATTTACATGCTTATACCTGTGCCTGCTAGTATTGCTGTAAGACATGATGGATCCTAATGATGGATTTTCTGAATCCTGATTTAGTTCTGTTCCATCTGTTCAGGGAGGTTGTCATTTTATGACATCACTATGGGGATAAAAATTTAGAGAAAGGTGGATTGCGACAATCTGATGTGCTCCATAATACACACTTCTTTTTTTTTTAAAAAAAAAAAGCAGTAAAAAACATTTTTCTACGTATTATTTCAGTCAGTAGATTTTAAGAGACCGTTTTTGCTTGTTCCTTAACTGTGCATATAGTAACTATGAAACGTGTAGAAGTGGTTTCAACTCTCGAGCTATCCTAGCCTCTTTGCCAGAATAACCGTATAAATAAGCAGTTACTGTATATTCACAATGCATCTTATTTAGTTGTGCACAGTAAAATTATATATCTTTCAGGACTACAGTTTGCTATATGAAGAGGCAAAGTATTTTCAGCTCCAGCCCATGCTAGGTGAAATGGAAAGATGGAAACAAGATCGGGAGACTGGCCGTTTTTCAAGGTCCTGTGAGTGCTTGGTGGTGCGTGTTGCCCCAGATCTTGGAGAGAGGATTACGCTGAGTGGCGATAAATCTTTGATAGAAGAAGTTTTTCCAGAAATTGGCGACGTGATGTGTAATTCCGTCAATGCTGGCTGGAATCACGACTCCACCCATGTCATCAGGTTTCCATTGAATGGATACTGTCACCTCAACTCAGTTCAGGTACGAAGTCATGAGTGTATCATTTTAAAAGTAGACCAATGATTGATTTTGTGCCAACGGACTGACTCTCTTTACCTTAACTCCAGAAGGTTTCAGTAGGCAAAAGCAACTGGGGACTTTGAGGTGGCTAGTAAGAATAGGTTTAGTTCCACAGGTTAGGGCTGACTTCCTTAACTTATTTCACATGTATATTTCCTAAACATCCTTGCAAAAGAACAAACATTGCTGAAACAAATTACTTTGAAAACCATACAACTTCCCCAGTGTTAGTCAAGTGTTTTGTGTTTGATCAGGAGCACCCTGGTGCATGTGTTGTGTTGCCATTTATGTTTTGTGTTGGATGTGAGATCTATTCTTTCTTCCTGTTCTATGAGGAAACATCAGTGAGGACATGTGTCTGCTTCTGACAAAGTGGGGCATATTTATTTCAGGGTCCATGGAAACATGCTGATTTCTTCCTGTTGTTCTTGGATATTTTTTCCATTTTATTATGAAATAATGAGAAGCAATAGTACATAAAGTGAGTCGCCTTGGTGTAAAATAAATCTGTCCTGAAATGGCTGAGGAACCCTGAGAGATAAATGTTAGCAAATCATGCACATTGTGTAAAGAGTTGTCACTTTGGATGGACTATCACCAGCAGGAGAGTGAATTTGTGTTGGGGGGTGGAGGGTGAGAAAACCTGGATTTGTGCTGGAAATGGCCCAACCTGATGATCACTTTAGATAAGCTATTACCAGCAGGACAGTGGGGTGGGAGGAGGTATTGTTTCATATTCTCTGTGTGTATATAAAGTCTGCTGCAGTTTCCACGGTATGCATCCGATGAAGTGAGCTGTAGCTCACGAAAGCTCATGCTCAAATAAATTGGTTAGTCTCTAAGGTGCCACAAGTACTCCTTTTCTTTTAGCAAATCTAGAGTAAGTTTGTAATAAACTAGTCACTTGCAGTGTTCTCTCCCTCATCCCCTGGATTGGTGACAGTAAGGAATTTTCTTCTTTTAGCAACTGCACCATATTCAACAAGTGTTTGTAGGTAAAGTATCTTTCAGTTCTGGAATTTTCATCAATACCTTTGTTGTTGTTTTTATTTAGATGCACCTGTGCAATGCTTTACACAGAGATACTTGTATCTGCAAAAAATTCTAAATTAGACCTACACATTTTCCTCTCCCACTCACCCATCACTATGTTACATATGTAACACTCAGTGACCAGGTCAGATGAGGTCAGTCCTTTTAAAGACAGACTAGGAATAATTTTTCAGAAGTAATTCTTCTTTAAGTATATGTCCCTATGGGTGCTCCACTGTAAGATGTGCGTGCGCCCATTCACTTTCAACCAGAGATTTGAATCAGCAATGTTCTATGGCTCCATGCCTGCACACTACACAATCTTGTGCTCCAGAATAATGGTATATAGGGAGGAGCAGACCCACCACCACTCCAGTTCCTTCCAAAATGCCGGCCACTTGAGTTGGAACAACTGAGGTGTCCACTGCTTCCTGGAAGCTATTTCTTTTGTTTTATTTACTCAGTATTTGTTTTGGTTTTGTTTCAATATTTGCTTTCCTTTTTAAATTTTGCATAAATTTGTGTTTATTTGTGACCGCCTCCACCCTGGGTTCCTTGGCACTGACTCCTTGGCCTTCCTCATTGGCTTAACTTCTGGGGTATGCCAGTGGCTCCAGGAGTCTAATCCTGCCAGACCTACAATAGAATTTTCACCAGACTGACAGGCATTCTAGCTGTCTCTGGTGTCTCAAAAACTCTCACATCATGTCTAAGTGCAAAGATGCACAGAGATTAAAAGCATGTTTCACAAAGAAAGGAAGGTAAGATTGAAGCTTCTCCTCATGGCACACTCCTGTAGGGTCCGAGTCCTTCCTCCACTCCCCGCAATGCTTCGGGAGTGACTGAGGTTGCTTCAGAGATGAAGCACCCTAAGAAAAGAGAGCCTTTCTTCTGAGAGAACCTCCAGAAAAAGGGGTAAGTCACCTCCTTAGAATGGATCCCAGGGAGACCTCATGTCCCATAATGAGTACCTGCAAGGGTCGAACAGACATTGACACTGAGGTCTCGGTACCACCTAAGCAGAGGTCCTGTTCAGATTAGCCTACCAGCAAACAGCACTGATAAGCACTTTCCCCAGCACCATCTTGACATCGGGACTCATCTAAATCCAAAGACTCAAGAAAATCTGAGATGCTGGTACTAAAGCCTTCCAAGAAGTCAGATAGAACCCTTTCAAGCCTCTGCTCCCTCTCCAGTACCATTAACTTTGGGTGGCATGCACTTGGAGCATAGAGCTAATATTTCAGTGGCCACTCTACCACCGACGTCAACAGCTCCCACTTCTCTTTAGCAGCTAGAACTTCGGTACCACTCCCAGTTCCAACTGCCCATTGCCATAGGCCTCTGGCACCTTAGCAATTCTTTTTGGAGGAGGATCTGCTCATCTCAGAGGAACTGAAGTCTCTACCGCTTAAGGGGCACTGAGAGAAGTTACCTGCCAATACAGATATGTCCACTGGTTATCTCCTTCTTTCATCTCACACTAGGAGCCGGGCTCCCAGTACTCACCCATCCTCCGGTGCCTTCATAGCCCCCAGCACGGTCTCTGGCAACAACACCATGAGCTTCTGCTTTGGACATGGGACGCTACCTCAGACTCTGAAACGTCTGGGCAGGGCTCTTCCTTGCTGTACCATCTTACACTGCTTGCGGTGTACCCTAGCGAGAAATCACCAGAACCCAGAAGGCACTCTGGGCATTTTGAACACGAATATTCCTGGGAACTCTCCCCTTACCCACCTTATTGGAATCGCTGGACGTCTTAAGGGCACCAATTCTGTAGGGTTCCTGTCTGGAAAAAGCCGTGTTTTGACTTCCCACAGGGGCTGCAACAACCTTTGGCATGGCAGCAATAGTCTCCTGTACCATATTTCTCATAAATATTGGAGGACATTCAGGAGCTACTTGCAGAAGAGGAGCTACTTCCTCACACAAGTCCTTCTCCTCCCGCCCCCCTCCCCCGCCCGACAGTGTGGCGATGCTGCCGCCGCCACCACCCTCCTATGCAGAAAATTTTATGGTATTCCAGGACCTAATGACACAACCTGCAAAATCTGTTCAAATCTCCTCAGAGGAGGTACAAGTATCTCAGCCCTCTCTGGATATTCTATGTGTCCCCCATCCCCCACCCGCAAGTAAGATAACTCTGCCTATTAATGAGGTGCTCTTGCCTCTAGCCTGGCAGATCCCTGCCACTCTTGCATGTACCTTCAAATGGACAGACAAAAAATATTCCGTATGAGTGAAAGGGCTGGAGTATTTCTTCCCTCACCCCACCCCCCAGCTCCGTTGTGGTGGACGCAGCCAACAAGAAAAACCACCAAACTCACTCAAGATTAACACCCTCTGAAAAAGAGGCTCAATACCTAGACCTCCCCAGCAGGAAGAGACACTCGTCCGCTGCTCTTCAATTTTAAGTAACAAATTGTCATGCCCTGATGCCAAAATATGATTTCATAGAATCATAGAATATCAGGGTTGGAAGGAGCTTCAGGAGATCATCTAGTCCAATCCCCGGCTCAAAGCAGGACCAATCCCCAACTAAATCATCCCAGCCAGGGCTTTGTCAAGCCTGACCTTAAAAACCTCAAAGGAAGGAGATTCTACCACCTCCCTAGGTAACGCATTCCAGTGCTTCACCACCCTCCTAGTGAAAAAGTTTTTCCTAATATCCAACCTAAACCTCCCCCACTGCAACTTGAGACCATTACTGCTCATTCTGTTATCTGCTTCCACTGAAAGCGGTCTAGATCCATCCTCTTTGGAACCCCCTTTCTGGTAGTTGAAAGCAGCTATCAAATCTCTCCCCACCCCATTCTTCTCTTCCACAGACTAAAGAATCCCAGTTCCCTCAGCCTCTCCTCATAAGTCATGTGTTCTAGTCCCCTAATCATTTTCGTTGCCTTCCACTGGACTCTTTCCAATTTTTCCACATCCTTCTTGTAGTGTGGGGCCCAAAACTGGACGCAGTACTCCAGATGAGGCCTCACCACTGTCGAATAGAGGGGAATGATCACGTCCCTTGATCTGCTGGCAGTGCCCCTACTTATACAGCCCAAATTCCATTGGCCTTCTTGGCAACAAGGGCACACTGTTGACTCATATCCAGCTTCTCATTCACTGGAACCCCTAAAATAAAATAGGTCCTTCTCTGCAGAACTGCTGCCTAGCCATTCGGTCCCTAGTCTGTAGCAGTGCATGACATTCTTCCATCCTAAGTGCAGGACTCTGCATTTGTCCTTGTTGAACCTCATCAGATTTCTTTTGGCCCAATCCTCTAATTTGTCTAGATCCCTCTTATTCTATCCCTACCTTCCAGTGCATCTACCACTCCTCCCAGTTTAGTGTCATCTGCAAACTTGCTGAGGCTGCAACCCACTCCATCCTCCTGATCATTAAGGAAGATATTGAACAAAACTGACCCTTGGGGCACTCCGCTTGATACCGGCTGCCAACTAGACATGGAGCCATTGATCACCACCCATTCTGCCCAATGATCTAGCCAGCTTTCTATCCACCTTATAGTCCATTCATCCAGCACATACTTCTTTAACTTGCTGACAAGAATACTGTGGGAGACAGTGTCATAAGCTTTGCTAAAGTCAAGGAATAACACGTCCACTGCTTTCCCCTCCTCCACAGAGCCAGTTATCTCGTCATAGAAGGCAATTAGATTAGTCAGGCGTGACTTGCCCTTGGTGAATCCATGCTGACTGTTCGTGATCACTTTCCTCTCCTCCAAGTGCTTCAGAATTGGTTCCTTGAGGACCTGCTCCATGATTTTTCCAGGGGCGGAGGTGTGGCTGACTGGCCTGTAGTTCCCCGGATCCTCCTCCTTCCCTTTTTTAAATATGGGCCCTACATTAGCCTTTTCCAGTCGTCCGGGACCTCCCCCAATCGCCATGAGTTTTCAAAGATAATGGCCAATGGCTCTGCAGTCACATCCGCCAACTTCTTTAGCACTCTCAGATGCAGCGCATCCAGCCCCATGGACTTGTGCTCATCCAGCTTTTCTAAATAGTCCCAAATCGCTTCTTTCCCCACGGAGAGGGCTGGTCGCCTCCTTCCCATGCTGTGCTGCCCAGTGCAGTAGTCTAGGAGCTGACCTTGTTCGTGAAGACAGAAGCAAAAAAAGCATTGAATACATTAGCTTTTTCCACATCCTTTGTCACTAGGTTGCCTCCCTCATTCAGTAAGGGGCCCACGCTTTCCTTGACTTTCTTCTTGTTTGCTAACGTACCTGAAGAAACCCTTCTTGTTACTCTTAACATCTCTTGCTAGCTGCAACTCCAAGTGTGATTTGGCCTTCCTGATTTCACTCCTGCATGCCTGAGCAATATTTTTATACTCCTCTCTGGTCATTTGTCCAATCTTCCACTTCTTGTAAGCTTCTTTTTTGTATTTAAGATCAGCAAGGATTTCACTGTTAAGCCAAGCTGGTCACCTGCCATATTTACTATTCTTTCTACACATCGGGATGGTTTGTCCCTGTAACCTCAATAAGGATTCTTTAAAATACAGCCATCTCTCCTGGACTCCTTTCCCTCTCGTGTTATTCTCCCAGGGGATCCTGCCCATCAGTTCCCTGAGGGAGTCAAAGTCTGCTTTTCTGAAGTCCAGTGTCCGTATTCTGCTGCTCTCCTTCCTTCCTTCCTTGTGTCAGGATCCTGAACTCGACCATCTCCTGGTTACTGCCTCCCAGGATCCCCTCCACTTTTGCTTCCCCTATTAATTCTTCCCAGTTTGTGAGCAGCAGATCAAGAAGAGCTCGGTCCCTAGTTGATTCGTCCAGCACTTGCACCAGGAAATTGTCCCCTATACCTCCCCAAAACTTCCTGGATTGTCTGTGCACTGCTGTATTGTTCTCCCAGCAGATATCAGGGTGATTGAAGTCTCCCATGAAAACCATGGCCTGTGATCTAGTAACTTCCGTTAGGTGCGGGAAGAAATCCTCGTCCACCTCATCCCCCTGGTCCGGTGGTCTGTAGCAGACTCCCACCACGACATCACCCTTGTTGCTCACACTTCTAAACTTATTTCAGAGACTCTCAGGTTTTTCTGCAATTTCATACCGGAGCATACTTCAACAACTGTTCAAAATTTACTCATTTTATTGATCACTTGCCACAGGACAAGAGGGAGCAGTAACAAGCCCTCATTTCCAAAGTCCACTAATCACCAGAGTTTCCTTGCAGACCGCCCTCAATGCTGCTGACATAGCCTCATGATCTCTGTCCACTACTGTGATGACTGATAAGCATCCTGGCTCCAGTCTTCCAACCTTTCTAGGGAGATGCAAAACATGGTGAAAGACTTCCTCTTAGAAGGGCCTAAGTTGTTCAGTGGTGATACTGTTGCCTCCCGCCACTCCTTCAAGGATTCAAGGGCAACCTTAAGGTCACTTGGCATTTATATACGTGACAGGACAACGATTCCAACCATTCCAGTACCCACCCTATCACACCTATAAGGTCCAAACCTCATAAGAGAGAACCACCCCTGACAGCAACCCCCCTACCTGGGCTTCCTTCTAAATAACTATTTTGACAGCTGGGTCAGGGGACATGAGCAATCCCCTCTGGATCTGCTCTGTGAACCCAACTTCCATCCTCCCTTTAGGAACCGCCTAGCCCAATTTCTACCTACTTGACAATTTATCACCACAGACAAGTGGATTCTGAAGGTGGTTTGGATGGGATATTCTATTCATTTCCATTCTGTCCCCCCTTCCACTCCTTTTTCAGGAACCCATCTCAGCCTGTCCTGCATCTGGGAGTAATAGAGCCGGTTACCCTAGAATTTGTGGGAGAAGGTTTTTATTCTAAATATTTCCTGGTTTCCAAAAGAAATGGCAGCTGGAGGACAATTGAAGACCTCAGGAAACTGAACACCTACATTCTTTTCCAGCACTTGAGGATGGTGACTCTGGCTACCATAATCCCATCCTTGAATCTGGGGGGTTGGTTTATTACCCTTGACATTCAAGACATGTATTTTCACATTGCTATGCACTCTTCCCAAAAACGCTTTCTACATTACATCGACAGCTCAGAACACTATCAATACCATGTCCTTCCCTTCTAACTCTCCATTGCCCCATGGGTCTTCATGAAGATTCTCTCAGTACTATTGGCTTCCCAAGGGGGTGTTCAGCTCTGGAGGTCATGCTTCACCTCCCGCCCTCCTTCCCTTCATCTGCAGAGTCTCCGACTCTGTAGTTGAGAAGGAACCATAGCAGCAGTGGGTTCAATCCTCCTTATATACCTTCACTCTGGAGCACAAGGACACGGACACTGTCGATTCAAATCTCTGATTGGTAGCGCATGGGCCCGCACATTCTATGGTGGAGCACCCATAGGGACAAAACAAAGTGAAGGACTCAAGTTACTGAAAGGTAAGTAACCTCTCTTTTTTTTTTTTTTTAAATGCATTAGAAAGTTGTGGGTGGGGGGGAATGCAATGGTATCTAAAGGAAAGCTACTAATTAAGACATTCTAGCAGAGTCTGTTAGCAGAGCTGTGCATTCTTTGTTCTTCACCTGGATCACAGTTTATACAAGGTCGCAATCTAGCTACTGCAAGTTGATCATCCTTCACCAGCAGTAGCAGTCTTGGTTTTTTGTTGTTTATTTTACATTTATTTTCTCTCTTTGCAGGTACTTGAGAGGTTGCAGCAAAGAGGCTTTGAGATTGTTGGCTCATGTGGAGGAGGGGTGGACTCTTCCCAATTCAGTGAATACGTACTGAGGCGAGAACTCAGAAGGACATCTCGTGCACCCTCCGTCATTCGAATAAAGCAAGAGCCTCTGGACTAAATGGACATGTTTCTTTATGCAAAAAAGGGACGTTACATGTGCAGTTTGGACACCAAACAAGTCCTGGAACTAAAATTGAATAAAGACGCCTTTGTATGAAATATAGAGACCACACCTGAATTAATATGGGAGCATTTTGAATCGTAATAATAATAACCTCAAGGTGTAATTATATGTCAAAAGATAGGAAATGCAAACAAAGGAAGGGGGGGGAAATGGGAAGGTAGGGTTGGTGCTGTGATAGCCATTAAGTGTCCTAGGCCTTCTTTAGGCCCACTTAACGGTAAACAAGCCATTATCATCAGAGGGGAGACAGAGTTCTCCTATACATTTTCCATTACCAGAGTCCATCCACTTTCCCATGTGTATGTCTTGATTCAAGTTTATTTGCATATGGAGGTTTGTGTCGGTGTCTTTTTAGAGGTAACCAGGCAGGAGGACTTCAGGAAACATCCATCCATTGCAGTGAAAGATAGTTGACTGAGATTTTAAACATAGTCTGTACAGATGTCAAACACTTTTGTCTGCCCTCACAGATGTGAAAAGTTACTCTTTTTTTGTTTTAAATGAGTTGAGTTTTTTGTTTTTGCAATGGGACCAGAATTAATACTTGGTAGAGTTGCTCTAGTTTGAATCAGCTGCTTTCCTACAATTTTTTAAATTGTATAATGATAGGATACAATAAACTCTGTTTAAAATAATGAGGGTGTGGATTAAACCAACAAAAGCAAAAGAAATTTAATTAAAATAATCAGTCAGTAGCTCACTCTGTTATGCTTCCCCTAGTCCTATTCGGGTTGCAGAATAGCAAGTTATCTTGCATACAGAGAGCAAACTGCAATTCCCATGCTGGGTAGAGTGAGTTACAGGAAATAGATGTTCTCATTGGCCTATATTAGAAAACCTGTCTGGTGCACCCTATATTGCTGGTTTACATTCAACACTAGTTTTTTAAGCTTTGTCTGAGTTTGAAAAGAGGCTATTGTGGTATGGGACCATTTTCAATACTGGTAAAACTTAAAATAATAATAATAAAAGTTTGGCCCAGAGAAATCAGTCATGAAAATAATGCCAGGTAAATGTTCTGAAACCTATAACTAATAATAGTCACATCATTCCTTTTTTAAACATGGAGTTGGCAGCTGTAACTCTGAATTACCTTAATGACTGTAAGTCAGAATGTTTGTTTTTAATGTTGTTAATTTCCCTCATTTAGGGCTAATAAGTTTCTGCCTGGAAGTGAGACCCTTTGGCTACACCATTGACCTTATTATTCTTATTACTAGGCAGTAACTTTGTACACAGTTATCCTGCAAGTTATTCTTATTGTGCAACATCTCATTGAAATCAATTGTGCACGTGCCCAGTTGATGTCAGTTAGACTTTGCAAAGTAAACATAATGCGTAAATGACACTACTGCACAAACTGTTCATGGGTTGATGATTTTATCACATAAGAGGCACCAGCAACCACATTATCTTTCGTCCAAAATATTTCTTTATGCAATATTACACTATATGACTGTGTATTACTATGGAAAATCCTATTGAATCAATGGTGCAGGCATTCCATTCATTTCAGTGAGACCTTGCTATTTATTTAAAAAAACATTGTGAAAAGTAAATACTCCATGTAACAAGGTTTTTAATATAGTTCTGATAACTGAAAAAAGTAAACCATTTTTTCTGGTTTTTATTAACATTTAGGAGAGGGAGGGATATTTAATATTTTCTTGGCAGTGCATCCCATTGTGATTTGAAATGAGCAGGTTATGGAATCACGGCGGGGGGGGAGGGGGAGAGGAACTCCAGAAATCTAAGTTATAAGGTTTTAGTTTCCTGCTGATCTGTAGGTATACACTTAGGAAAAGCTAAAATAGCTGCAAAACAATGCTTGTTTTTGAGTAATAGTAAGTACTCCTCTTACAAAATAAATAAATGCTTGTACTCCCCCCCCCCCCCCCGAAGTTGGTTGTTAGTTTGCACAGAGGTGGAAAAGGAAACAGCTGAATCCATGGGAAATAAATATTGTAACCAATCTTTAAACTGAACATAATTGGAGATGGTCGAATAACAGTTGTGACTTTGAAAAACAACAACCCACAGCCCAGGAATTGATATTTGCATTGGTGCAAAGTAGTCTGAAATGGTTGCAACTGAATCTGAATCTGAAAAACTTGAATATACATTATGGAAACTCTGCCAGGCTGTCTGAGTGTAGTGTAGCTACTGGGACCTTGACTTATTACAATGCACCTGTCTGTCCTCTGGTCTGTGTAAGCACAGAGATCATTGGGGTGGATGGGAAACAGGCATCAAAAGAATTCACTTTATCTTTCCTCTTAAATTCTACCACAAAACATTTTTGTTGCTGTTTTTTCAAGTTTCTGGGTTTTGTTCAGATGGCAGTTTTGTGGCTCTTTATACAACATACCTGTTCAGCTCCCTGAAGCCGGAGAAACTTCCTGTTCTTTCCAAATCCCTGAATGGCCAGATATGCTTTCACTGAATGTTCATTCATTAGGAAATGAGTCATAAATCATTCGGAGACCCTGAATGTAAATGTCACTGTAATTATGTTGTAGTTATGGAGTAAGAGGTCACAGACAAAGTAATGACTAATGAAAAGTAATAAGATGCAGGAATAAACAAAACATAGATTTTTAGAGAGGAAACAGATTAGTTTTGTGCACATGAAGGTCACGCTTGTAACAATGTGTCTTTAAAATGTTGCTTAGAAAATCTGATCAGTAGACACGAGCAAAATATCCAGTAAGAGAAACAGAAAGGATGAGTATAAGGACAGCTCATTTCTGGAGGCTAATAATTTTTACTTGCACAATAGTTTTATTTATCTATTTTTTTAGTATAACTGTATTTTATGCCATCAGTGGGTGTTTTATTTAGCTATACCAAGTGGAAAAATGGCAATGAATGCCAACTCTACATGTCTGGCAGGTTGATTAAGCAACTATCAAAGGGACTGCTGTGCATGTACTCTGAAAATGCCACGTGACACACCCTTCCTTGAAATAAAATTTTGGAGGAGGAAAAATTCTGACTTCCAAAGAACTGTGGTAGCATTGTTGCTTTTTGAAAAGTTAACACTGGATTTTTACAAGTAGCTCTCAAAGGTTTCACTTCTGAAATGCAGTACAGTTCTTTCCCAAATTCAACCTTAATATACACTAGGTAATGCAAGTCTTTATATATAGTGACTCTTGAAACTCCCAGATCTGATGAGTCCCTAAACTGAACTAATCAATCCTTTCTCCCTTTGATCAGGTGGGAAAAAATTAAGTCCCTATTTTAGTCACATTTGTAGAATTGCTACATACCAAAAAGTAGTTGGTAATTCTGTTCCCCACTCCTCTTATAACAGGAGCTTTGCCCAGTTCCATTCTGCAATTTCTTTTCCCAATTCATTGCCATGAATCTAGGAGAAAGCTGAATTGTGTCTTTTAAACTGCACTGGTCACCAGGCTCATATTTTCAATTGTTGGCTAGCAGGGGCATGAGTAATTGGGAAGCAATTTTGGGGGGAGGAAGGGAGGGCTGTATCACACTGAAATTTGACTAAGTTGGTCATGCTGCACAGTGAAGTTAATCCACAGGATGAAAAGTCATATGACTGAAGATGTAACAAAAGCCAGCAGGGACATCAGTGGAGCCTGACTCTGGCTACAGAGGACCATCTGAAGGTACATTATTATGCTAAACGTGAGCTGATTTTTAATTTACAAAGAAATAACTTGTTCGTGGACCCTGAATATTTTCCATAGACCTTTTCAAATTGGTTCATACTTTAATTATAAGGTTTTGCATTCCCATGAGTGAATTATCAAATACACTTTCTCTTTGAAGTCCACATTTTTTTAACAGATAACTTGGAATTCTATTGACCAGTGTTTATTTTTTAGAGAAATAAAACAATTTACTCGAATCTGTCACTTCTTTACTGAGAAATTCTATATTATGAATCATTTCTAGTGGACAACTGGGATTTGAATGCAGGCATTCTTGTTGCCTGTGGTTTATTTACAGTGGAAATGAAACCAAGAAACCCTCAGGGCCTTTAGACCAGTTGATTTTTCTCAGACTTCAGTTTGAATGGTTTATTATTTCTTGAGGGGCTGCAGGGATCACCAGCACCAAAATCAATACTTTGCATTAAGTCTCTGTGTTGTCTTTGGCTATTACCTCACCGAGCTGGTTATTCAAACCCCCAGAAATAAACTGAGTATGTTGGATTAGATGTTCTGTGTTTGAGATAGAAGCTGTTGAAATCAAATCACCACCCCTCTTCCAACACAGATGCAAGATATATAGTTGAATTGATAGTACAAAAGTTTCCTCCCAACATTCTATAACTGTAACTTGAGCGAGAGCATTGTTTTCATATTAGCCAATGACTAACTTCAGTATTTGATGGCATGTTAATATTAGCACTTGAAATTGTCCTTCTTTTGGATAAGACACTTGTTTTCAAAAGTAGAAATGTCCCGTGGGAGATGCTGGATACTTTTTGTTTTCTGTAAATATATATATTTTTATAACTTTCTTGGCCTGCAGTTTAATACATTATTGTGCCATATGTCCATGAAATAAACAAGAGAAATTATCAATAGCTAACTTCAGATTTTCTTTTAAGAACCAGATTCTGCTCCCCATTGCTCACATTGGATAGTAGTTTACTCCTTAATTAATCTCGTTTGGATTTGATTAGACTATTTCATGGAGAAATGCGCTACGTAATGGGGGTAGGGGGTCAGAATCTGGACCAAAATGATCAATTGCCCACAATCCTGTATTTTAAAATTTAAAAAAAAAACCTTACATTTTAATATCAGATCAGAGTGAGAGAAACACACCTTATCTCACAGCAAAGTTTAAACATTGCATTCCTGACAACTCCTCCTATTTTCCCATTAGTGTGAAAAATTTGCCCTGAAGTGACCAGCTCCTGTGTCTGTACGTGTAAGTCATGCTGAGCACTTGCTGAGCTACACTGGTCAGCTCTATTGCATTTAAGAGTACAGCTTTGATTAGCTTTTGTGGATGGATGGTGGAGGAAAGAGAAAGATCCATGTGATTTGTCTCTGTACTCTGAGTTGGGACTGATAAATGAGTTCATCTATAACACCAAATAGTCTTTCTGTTTCTGTTCTACTATGTAGCTTGTCAGTATTTTTTTTCTGAGGAAAATATGTTATATTGGATGCCTGACCTTGCCTAGTCACCACTATTAAGCAGCCTGAAATTTATAGGTATGCAACATGTTAAGTACACACCTCAATTTGGGTGTCCAATCTTTTTTTAATCTATACATAAAGTCTACGTTGACACTCTAGCTTAATGTACTGTTAGTTGTATTTGTTCTGATTTTCCATTCTATTACATTCAAATTTATGGATTAGTGAGGATCAAATAAATTGATGTTTGATGCTTCAATTGATTTAATCCAGAAGAAATTACACTTGGTATACAAATCAGCACATGGGATGCTAGTTCAATCTGTAGCAGCTGTTTCACTAATCCTTACAGTTTCCTAATAAATAACCTATTTCAGATTTGTATTTGGTGTCTTGCATTGAATACAGTTATTGTCAGATAAATGGTGAAATTGGTTGTGAATCTACTTGTCTTTTCCTCTATATTGTATTTGTTCTGCTTGGGTGTATTTGAGAAGTTCCATAGTAATACTTTGCCTGCTCAGAAGATGGTACAAATCTTTAATTAAACATCTCGGCACCTGTGAGGGAGGTAAGTGCAAGCATGCTCCTCTTACAGATGGGAAAGCTGAATTATTAGAGAGTAATGATTTGTGCAAAGCTGCAAGCAAAGCGGGTAGCAGTGCCAGGATTCACACTCAGGTGTTCTTGGCACTAATCCACCATGCCATTAACTGTCCTTTCATTTCCTTCACAGTTACACTTGCTATACAAAACCACTTGGGGAACATTGATATACTGTGATGTATTACTTTACAGTTTGCTCAAATATGGCATAGAAGCTTTATAGCCACTGCCTTTCAGTCTCAATTTTTAAAATTCCTGTGTTGATCTTGCATATTCTCTTGGATTTTTTTCTTGTTCCAGTTATAAAACAAAAAACTGACGTGTTTAAATAACCTCTGTTTGGTTCTTTATCTTTGTCCTCTGGGCCAGTTCTTTAATTAGTATCTGTAGTCTTTTATTTCTGAGATTTCAATTCCCTTCCATAGAACTAAGGGATCATAGGGAAAAAAAAGCTGTATAATAAGTGAAAGAGGCCTGGTAATTCATATTAGCTATCTGAAAAAAAAAATCCAGGAAAATACACCTGCTTAAAGGGATTACAGTTCAGTTTTGATTTTTATCAATGACAGGAGTCTTTTAAAGTTATGGGTGCTAATGGATATGTTTGTTCAAGGCATGGCTTGATTTTAGCTTCAAACAATCCAAAATTGAAATTGCAAAATAAAAAAGATGAGGATTAAACCTCTACATTAACTTGGTCCTTCAGTATCTGCTTATCTTTCTCACAGTAGTACTGTGTTTGGATGAGTAGCTTAAAAAGAGTACCATATTAACAACCTTAGCCAATGCACCTTTAAAGACTCTACTGGTTGGCTTAGAGATAACAGTACTGCTCAAAATAGTCTTCTGATGCATTACTGATAGATATAAGTTAAAGCCATAAAACTTGCAGCTTTATCAGGCAATATCTACTAAATCCTGGAAGCATGTAAGATAACCTAAACGTAATCTACTTCATATCAGCTCTTCCAGTGATGGATAGCAAAACAAAAGCAGGACTAATGAAAAATTAATGAAAACAGTTACTTCCATAAGAAAAATGATCTATTTTTCCCACCTTTGTATTGATCTTAACTGGCCCTGTAAATGGAAGTGTATAATTTTATCCTAAGGTAAAGAGGGTTAGGGAGAGCAAGCCTATAATTCTATTCATGTTTGTGACACTTTCAGGCTAAAAAAACCCCAAGCACTTTCCTTAGAATGTTAGTCACCTGTGAATACAGACTTCAGTAATGTGTTTTCTACTCAGGCAAACTGCCATGCTGTTTGCCAGACATTTCATGAGCAGTGGACTTTAAGTACTTTTGAAGGCTAATAGGGAAGTACAAAGAAACAATGTTTAGGAAAAATCAAGTATATTCCATATAACTTGGGTATTTAACATGTCTGATGCATTCATATTTGTTTCTGACTCATCTTCCCCTTTGTTGGAGAAACATTTTTTTAAAAGACCCATGTCTCTTTTCTGTGAGCAAATCCGTATTCACACCCAAGAGTGCTGGCAATCTTTGTATGGCCAAGCTAACTGGGTTAAATTGTTCCTTGCACTAGTTTAAATAGTGAGATCCTCTCACTTCTGTTTTCTTCACACTTTATCGTTGATGCATTTAAACACAGCTGGCTTTTTTATAAAGTGAACAGAACATTGCTGACTTTTTCAAGATACTGTAACATAAATTGATCTGTTCTAATACTTTTCTGTAAATTGTATATTAAGTTATTAAGCCCTCACATATTTAACGTTAATGTGTCCATCAAGCCCTAACAGTGCTGCTGAGGTGATATATCAAAGGGACTGGAATATAGTCAGATTTTGATGGAAAATAAGTGTTTTTAGTACAAAGCTTAGGAAATGTATCTTTCCCATTCCCCATTCTATGTTGTATAGGCCTCTTAATATCTCCTTTGGGGGAGAGTGTTACATACCTACCTGAGTCTGTGCTGTGGTCAGGAGGTGAGAAGGGAGATGTTTCTGCACCTACAGGTAGGTGAGTACTACTTTGTTACCTTTTCCCATTTTCTGGAATCCCCTGACCTGTCTGCCCTTTTGGTCACATACTTGACCCCGTTGCTCTCTTCTTTAGTACACCGTGTCAGCCAGGATGGATTTGATTTAAATCACTAGACAGGAAGACACAATTTAATCATGGTTTTCTACATAAAAGTGCATTCTTGTTGGTTGTTATAACCTTCATACATATTCTTCACAACTCAGAGATGGATGTAGGTTTCATTTTTAGAAGGTACACACTATACATTTTTAAAGTGATTTATTTGAAAACTTTTCAGATTAGTTTTACAGCTATATCAGAAAATGAATGAGTGTTTGGTTATTTCATTTACCAAAGGTAATTGAAGCAGATATTTATGAAGTCATTGGGCGGTGAATGATCTCCAATTCAACAGGTTAATCGTTAATATTTGGAGGATTTTCTTGCCATGCTGTATCAGGTGGAGAACATCACCAGACAGACATTTAAATTGTTTTATTTAACTAAAACAACAATGTTACGTATTCTGGGGTTTTTTCTTCAACAGCAAACATATAATATTTTAACAAAACAAGCATATGAATTTTTGAATTTAAACATTCAAGTTTTTTAATATCAGGTTTGTTTTTGTTAAAATTGTTTTTAACTAAAATAGTTAAATGACATTTTTTTTAAAAAAATTAAATTGACTGTGTCAGCCAGGTCAACATGAGAAACTTAAAATACTGGCTTCTGCAGATAACTCAGTCGTCTTCACCTTCATTTTCCTGTTTGTTCATAATCTGGAAAAGAAAATCAAGCTTTCCTGCTTTTTCAGATCCCAAACGATTTCTCAGTTTGGAATGAATTAGTCCAAAGCAAGAAAATATTCTTTTTACACTGGCAGAAGAAGCTACTGCTGATAGAAGTGAGATTATCACTTCAACAGTCTCTGAATCCAAGTGCTTAAGTGACTTCCACCAGTTCCCTGGTGTGACTAACTTTAAAACACCATCAGCAAATGTATATTTCTTGAATGGTTCTTATTCCCAAACTGGGTCTCTTTTACGGCCTGCTGCCATTATAGGTTTTCCCTTCCAGTGAGAGAATGGTATGGTAGACCTCAAATCAATGAAGGCTACACTCAGAAAGACCTCAAGACTTCTGGAATATGCTGCTCAGTTTTCTCACATTTATCTCCGGACTTCTTCTCCTTGTCCAGATCTATTCCGCCCCCAACAATCTGCTAGTCATTGAACTTTTTGAAACTTTGCACTTTTAGAGAGAGGTAAGGGTTTGACTCTGTGTACACAAATTTGCAGAGGGACAATAGGGTTGAAGTCTGTTGTTTCTCACCTCTATATATTATTTATTTAAAAACATTTTTGCTGTTAACAAGAATGTTATCCTGGAGACACAAATCCACAGTTTGAGAACTGCAAAACTAAGCATCTCTGATGGTATCTTCTAGACGGAGTACTGAGTCCCGCTGGGTAGATAAAAAGATTAACCTAAGTAATCTATACAGAAACCCCTAGAACCCCGTAAGATTGGGTCCCTAATCCATGAACTATTGGAACTCATTTACAAAACTTTTCTTAAACGTTACATGAATATATTGTCTCATACTATAGAGTCAGAATTTATAATCCCTATTCCATGATGAGATATCTTTGGGCTATAATGTATTTTAATTAAAACTATCTTTAGGTAGGTTTTTTCCTCAAAAAGCATTTTATCAAAAAAATCTGATTTTAAATAAAGTCTGAGGTTTATTTTATTTTTTTAAAACCTTGATTTTTATCCACCCTTATGTCAGCCACATCTTAGGCTGAATGTTTTCTTTGCAATGGCACGACAACAGCTCCAGTAAAGGACACATTGCCTCTTATAGTGAGTTTCATTTAAAACTGGATATTTACCACACCTCACTGTTTAGCTTTACTCAGTTTGTATTACAGAAGCACCAAGAAGACCCAATTGTGCTAGGCCCTCTATAGACAAGAGGTGGCATTCCCTAATCTTAAAATGAAAAATATTGTGGTAAATGACTCTGGATGGTAAGTGTCTAGTTTTTAATGGTGCCCACTGTCTATGAGGTATATCGCTTGGTGATAGCTAATCCAGTGGAGATCTGAACAGGGAAGTGTCAAGATCACAACATGAACAGTAAAAATTACCCATAATTCACCATCAGCACAACCTCATGGTAGCAATGATGGATACAGTAGTGTAGACAGGGCTCAGGAATTTATACCATTGTGACATCTAATGCACCAGGACAGTAACACCAAAGCACTGCTTATGCCAATGTGTCTGTCAGGGTGCTCAAAGCATGACAGCCACTTCATGGCCAGTAAATAAAAATAGGGTGACCATACATCCCATTTTGGCCAGGACAGTCCCCTTTTTAAGCTCTGTCCCAGATGTCACAACTTTTTTTGGCAAAACTTGGCATTTGTCCTGTTTTCTCTGATGTTCAGTTGGCAAGAGCAAACAGAATAAACGCCCACTTTTTACAAAAATAGTGGGGTGCACCCCCCCCACCAACTGGGCACAAAGGAATTTTCAGGAGGGGAGGGGAGCGGCTCAGGCCCACCCTGCACTGTGTCCCGTTTTCACTTTGAGAAATATGGTCACCCTAAATGAAGAAATACTTCCTGCCTCAAAGAGCTTACAACACAAGGGTGGGCATATAGCGAGGTTACACAGACACACACACTGTACATGAGTGTCTACTTGGTCCTCACTGTGGGTCCAGACAAGATTCAGTGCCATGCATCCATTGCACAGTGCTGTGAAGCAACAGTTTACATGAGCAAATTGCAGTCTGAGTCTAGAGCTTGCAACCACTTTGGAGAAATTAGCCACATCTTCAAGAGCTGTTTTTAAAAAGAGCAATAGGGAAAAGGGGCCAGAGAAGACCCACAAAGCCTTACATGAAAAGACTTTAGGGACCTGCAACACAGTGAGCGTGCTGGCCCTGATTCAGCAAAGCACTTAAGCACATGCCTAACTTTTGAGAATGAGGCGAAAGTAGAACAGCAGTAGAGTGGGACTAATTATAGGCTTACGTTAAAATTAAGGTTTCAGAGTAGCAGCTGTGTTAGTCTGTATCTGCAAAAAGAAAAGGAGGACTTGTGGCACCTTAGAGACTAACCAATTTATTTGAGCATAAGCTGTAGCTCACAAAAGCTTATGCTCAAAAAAATTGGTTAGTCTCTAAGGTGCCACAAGTCCTCCTTTTATTAAAATTAAGCACATGTTTGAGTACTTTGTTGGATGGGGGGCCAGCATGCCAGGACACTGCAGCATCCAGTCCTAGCTTTCCATGATCATTAATCTACACTGAACTTCAGAGCCAGAGAAGCATGAAGTGCACGTGGGGATACAAAGGAGCAATATTATGCAAACAGAAAGGGCCTTAGCTATCAAAATAACCAGATGCTGATGGAAAGAGTTATGCACAGTATTAGCATGGAGTGAGCATTGAGAGTCACTGACAACTCTGGGAGTAGTATTTTGCATGGACTGAAGTCCGTTGTGAACAGAATTGGCAAGCCAACAGCCTGGGAGTGCTAAAGATGTCTACAAGTATGAAACTTATGGGAGTAAAAGACAGCAATGTACTTTCTCCTTAACTCATAATAGTGGGAGGAAGCAGAATGACCTAAGTCAAGCATAGGAGTGGGGATGGGTGCATGGCATTGAATTCCTTCATTCTTTAAAGAAGGGGAAAAGGAAATTTATGTCTCCTGGTGTGATGAAAGGGACAAGTCAGCCATGTTAAAGTTATGTCAAGCAAGGAAGAAGAGACTTCTGGGAAAAGTTGCTCTGTTGCAAATTAAGTTTTGCCTTTTTTCCTCCTCTCCTCCCCAAGATTTGTATGTTGCTGTACAGACCATGTGTGTCTTCAGCTTGACCATTACCTCACTATACTTTGAACAAAGTGTGTAATGGACTTTAAAAGTGACCTGCAAAAGAAATATAACCTTTTTTTACTCTTTTATATATACTGACTGCCTGACCTTCCCTCCCACACATATTCCCTTAAAAATGTTTGTTCTGTTTGTGTTTTGGAGCCTGGGAAATATCATACCAGTAACAGCAAAAGAAATTACAGGACTCCTTGGGGAAGCAGAGATCTGCAGGGGAAGACTTCTGAGTCATCACACAAAAGGGTACGGTTGTTGAATCTTTCAGAAAGAGCTTTTTCTCCCCAGTGCTTCTTGGGAGTTGGAGTTAAATAAGTGTACACAAAGCTAAAACATTTTAAACAGTCTAAAAATTGGTTACACTCTCTGTTTTAGTTTCATATCTAAATCCTATTAGTTCTCTAGTCCTTCTGTAAGCAAAGGAAAGTCCGCGCCTTCTGTTTAGAATAAAAAGCCATCAGAAGCATACTTTCAAGGTTCCTTGTCCATTATAAAGATGCAAAAAGGGACACAAACATGTCTCTTCCTGTACAGTCACCTTTAAGCTATGTTGGACACTGCTGAAGCATCAAACTGTCCTGCAGGTTCCCAAAACCGTCATTCCACTTTCTTCTCCTTTTCTGCCTTCCTTTCCCATTCTCTGGGGTTTGTTTTTTCTTTAGACAAAGAGACCAGGCTTGGGGTCTTAAGACTTTTTACAACAATCTTTCATAGTTGCAGATTAGAAATACACAGTCAGGTATCAATACAGAACTTTCTGTGAGAGACTATATTAAAGTTAATACTCCTGAAAGTTTTATGAACTGTAGAACCATACAGTAGTTCATAGTTACTTCTCATTATTGAAGAATGAATGATAGAGGACTTAGAAAGCTGACTGGAATCGCTAGTGCCAGAACCTATTAGAGTTTGTATATAGAGCCCCAGTTCAGCAAAATACTTAAGCATTTGAGTAGTCCTGACTTCAGTGGGACTACTCATGATGCTAAAGTTAGGCCCATGTTTATGTACCTTGCTGAGCTGGGGCATAGGTATCCAGAAGGAAGAGGGGATAGAAGAAATCGGAAAGGTTTAGCCAGTTTGGTTGGTTGTCTGGTTGGTTTGGTTTGGTTTGATTTTTTGATTTTTTTTTTTTTAAGTGCTGGTAACATAGGATTAAATCTTTCCCCAAGTAAAAATAACTGCAGATTTAGCATCCTCTTATGCTGTGTTCTCAGTACCCTAATAATCACTCCATGATCCACATTTCCCCCCCTACAAAAATGCAAGCAATCAACACGCCAGCATTCTCAGTTCAATATATATAATTTATTGTAAAATATATATAATTGACTTGGCAGTAACAGCTCCACTGCAGTCATAAACCTATTTATGAATCATGAATAATAGTGGATGTTGATGGAATGTTACTACAGTTAGATGTCATGTTAAATAACTGATGTACAGTAGCAAACCACTACTTTTGCCATTTTCTTTTTTTTAAATGTAAAAATCTACTTTTCCATTATTTATTGAATGATTTTTATGTACTCATTGCTGTAGCATCTGGGTATATTAAACAAATGAATTCAGCATCACATTGAGTTAAATTACCCACCATAGACAAAACAAACAGCTGCCTCATTTCATCATGCTTACAAATCTTAAAAATATGTGTTTGTGTTTGTTAAACTCCCTGGGGCTGAGCCCCTACAATGGGTGCTGGGCAAAGATTATACTGGACAAAGTGGGAAGTGGAGTAGACAGTATGTAACCCCAAGCATGCAGGTATTCACACCCTACGCATTATTGTAATGCTCCTTGTACAAAATATGCCTTGTGAGGTATCATTTGAAAACAAATAACTTGCTGATCATTAATATTCTAGTGTGATGTATGTATGCAGTGTGTATGAAGTTGTGGATATATGCTAAAATTACGACTGAAGTGTGCTGAGTTCAGGCATGTCGCGGGAGTTGGTAAACAGGTCTGCACTAGACAAAGGAAGGTGGGTTAACTTCAGTTTACATATAAGCAGTAAACACGACCATCAAGACACGGAGGGTGAAGAGAAAACAATTTGCATTTTAGCAGTTTTCTGCAAATACTAATGGGGGGAAGGGAACAGCCTGGAGCTTCCTTCACCACCACACTCCATGTTGGCTTCCCTACAGCTTTAATAAACTGTACTTTGAGGGGTAACCTAGAATCCACCTCAAAGGTTCACTGGACTATAAAAGAAAGGGGCAGAAAATCCCAAATTCTCTCTCACCTAAGAAGACAAAGGAACCAGCACTTTTGGGCTTCTGGAGGAGATCCTGAATGGGGGGCAGCCACCATCTTGCTGGAAGACTGTGAGTGAGAAAAGCCATCTTAAAGACCGTCTATACCTTGCTAGATTTGTTTTAATCTTTTAGATGCAAATTTTCACTTTTATTTGCTTGTAACCATTTCAACTTTATCTCTTAAACTTGCTTAAAATCCTCTCTTCTTTTGTTAACAATACTTGTTTTACTTTTCATCTAAACCAACAGTGCTCTATTTGAATTCAAATGTTAGTTAACGACAGTTAATGCAGCAAACTGGTGGGTTTTGTCTCTTTAAAGAAGCAAATGGATCTTCTTCTGAACATTGCAGGAGGGGGCTGGACACTGCAGAGCACATACGTTTGGGAAAGTTCAGGACTGGGGCGGTGTTGGGATCAGGTCTGAACAGCCTACAGAACACAGAGTGTATGCTGGCTGTGTGCATGTTCCAGGCAAGGATCCACGAGTAGCAGAAGCATTTTGGGGGCACTCAGGGTTATAAGACAAGCAGCGACACAATCTCACTGGTTTGAATTGCACCCCAGAACGTGACCCAGTATTGCTTCTCTTTGGAGAGTCTGGTAACATACAAAGGCCAAACTTTTCAGACTTGGGGGCCTAAATTTAGGGTTCTAAATCCACATGAAGGAACCTAAACTAATACAGCCTTAAGGGGTGCTGCACACCCTCAATTCCCATGGAACTGAATGAGAACAGCAGGGCTTAGCCCCTCTGGAAAAGCTGGCCCTCTTTTATTTTTAAGGCTTCCTCTTGCTATTGCTGTTGTTCCACCCCTGGGAGCCCCAGAAACTTCTCAGCAAGCACCAGGTCTTCCTTATGTTCCCACTTCCAAATATTCTTCACCATCCCAGCTCCTGTCACACATGAGGAGAGTTCTCCCTCTGCTTTTGGCAAAGGAAGGGCAGCTGTGTTCCTCCTCCACCCCATGTTCCTTGCTCTGATTCCCACTCCCCTCCAAGACATTCAACATGCTACTGTTAAAATCACTGTCTACCATGTCAGCTCCTCCTTAAGCGCCTTCACTTGCTCCCTGTCTCTTTCATGATGTTCAAACTCCTCACCCTGCTTTCTAGGGCCCTTCCCTTGCTCATATCTCTGGTTGCTCCTCACCCTCTGTGCTTGGGACGCTCTCCACACATTGTTCCTCCATTTGGCTCCTCCCACACTCACCTGGGAGCCTTTCTTGCACCTCTCCCTCTTTTGGGAATTACATCCCTCATCCATTCTTCTTCAAATCCCTCCTGAAAACCCACTTCTTCAATAGCTCACTTACCATTTTTCGCCTTTTGTCTCATCTCTCTCTTCTAATCCTGTACAATTGGACAATTTTCTTCTTGGATCTTTAACATAATCCTATTATATTAATCCTTGTGCCATCTTGTTTACCTCTTGCCTTTGTCTGTTATCATGGTTTAGTGTTAGCCGACTGAGAACTCCACTCTGCTCCTGTGGATAATTGATTTGAGTGGGAGCAGGATTTGGCTGTTAGACTGTAAAGGCCAACATTTTCAAGCTTGTGTGGCTAAAATTAGGCTTCTAACTCCTGATTTTTCAAAGGTATCAAGCACCTATAGCTCCCATTGACTTCAAGAGGTTTGTAGATGCTTGCCATTTTTGGAAGTCAGGCCACATGTATGTAGGTGCCAAAATATGGATTTAGGTGCCTAACTGAAGGTGTCCTGGTCTGGAAATGTTGATCTAACTTTCAGAGAAGGGGCTGTATCTTTTGTCAGTCTCTGTAAATGCCATGCCAAATTATTGTGCTATAGTTATATTCAAGAGTAAAAGCCTGGGGAGGAGGTAAGAAATATATTTCCCCAACTTCTTCTAGGAGCTGAGTTGCCCAAGAAAAGGCAGTCCCTACCAGCCCAGTCACTCACTCAGAAGCTGCCTGAGTGTTGTGCTGTCCCTAACAGTTTTCTGCCCCAGGCCTATTCTATTTGCATGCTAAAGCCACCACTGCTCCTTTTAATCCCAGGACAGATCTCCAAACTTCTGCTGGCACAGTTCAGTCAGGGTTGTAATGAGGCATGAGTTGTGACCAACATCGGTGGGCCCAGAAAAGTCCCTGGTATGATGCAGCTATAGCCACAAAACTTTGCTTTTACCCATCCCCATACAGCTTATTTTCCTCAGGGAGATGGCAATAGAGTTTAGTGCCAAGAGTTCACTTTCATCGGGGTTGCTGCATCCCCGGGAAGAGCATAGTGTACTGCTATAGCTATACAGGCAAAGCCTTCTCACTGTAGACCTGGCACCAGTCTGTTATGATTCTTTATAAACTTGATAGAGCAAGGGCAGAGCAATTCCTCACGCTACTCTCTGATATGCCATTCTTTGTAGGTTTTTTTCTTCAAACAGTCACAAAAAAATGCTCTTGAAGGGGAAAGTTGCAGTTGTGATACACAGCTATGGGCTGCGATGCACTGCATCCTTAAACTACAGTGGCAGCTGTAGCTAAGCTAGACTTCTTTATCAAACAGGACCTGTTTAAACCCTTTCTCTTCCTACAAAATGTCCCACAAGAAAAAGTCCTTTATTTCTAGGTTCTTTTTGAAATTGCTGTCAGTGCAGTATTGACTGCTTTTGGCGTTCCCCTGCATCTGTGTTTCCCTGTGATGTGAGCTAGAAACTCTTCCCATTCGTTTATTTCAATGTAAATATTTTTTTTGTCGAGAAACACAGAGATTGAACAAGGGAGGTAATGGGAAAATAGAGTGTGGGATGATAAATCTGGGACAGAAAAGAACACACCAATTACTGTGGCTTGCACACACATCTGCTAGATGAAACCAGTTTTACTGGCAGTTGCCCAAGGACAAACACCATAGGGCTATTGACTTCATGTTGCCCTTTGGTGATGTGCCCAGGTAAGCCAGACTTTTTAAATGGGTGCCTGGCATCAAGAGAAAAGACTCTACTCTCTAATGCCAGCTTTGTATCCTTGTGTTCTTTTCACATCAATTAAACATGCTTCTGTCTTGTTCTGCCTGCCAGAGCATGGGTGGTATTCGCTTTCCTTCCATAACTCCTTAGATTGCTTTGCCGTAGCTTTTACAACAGCAAAAGTTGGCATTTGCCTCCAGTGCGGCAGGGAGCAAGAGAAACCATTTCACTTTCATGCTGTTCCCCCCGACCCCCACCCTCCCCAGTGCCTCTGCACAAAGAAAAGGTATTTGATGAGTTGATTGTCTTGGAGAAGTGATGTACAGGGCCAGTGCTATTGTTAATTTGCAGTGTTTCAACAGAATTGGCTTTTTCCTTAGGATTTAAATTGTATGGAAGCATTGCTGGGGTTATATAGTGCTGAAGATCTGGACTATATTTGGTGTTCTTGTCTCTTTTTTTTTTTTAAATTACATTAGCTTCTCTCTCTTTCTTTTTTTTTTTTTCTTTTTAATCAGCAAGACCCAGAGAAGCAGGCTTTATGGCGCAATAATTGTGTATGTTTTGATTATAAATATCCTGAGGCAAAGTTAAGATTATTTCATTCAACCATCAAAGTAACACACCTGCTTCTGCTTCAGCAAGGAATGTGGAAGGAACATTTTCTTGCATAATAGCTCATCAGTGAGTAGTAAGAGGCCTTGGTTCTAATAAATGCTGCATACATTTTATTGCAAAATAGGCTGATGACTTTGGTAAAGCAGATACCATCTGATTGAGACATGAAGACACATATGGTTAGATATTATTTAGGGAGCTCCACCGGGGTGTTTGTCTTCCTATGTGTGTTGCTAAGCACCAAAGTCTCTTGCCCATTACGCTGCAAATTACTTGGCCATTTTAAGATGTATCTTTAAAATAGAGCTAAACTTTTCCCAAAGAGCCAGCTGGGCGTTACCTTTCTTGATGGGAAAAAAAAAATCAAGTGTTGTTACGCTGATAATTTGCACAATTAAAGCAAGGCCATTTATTCCATCTCAGGCTTTGGCCTGGATTTTTCAAAGGGACTAGTGATTTGTGAGCCCCTCCATCTTCTGGGTGTCCAGCTTGATGCAACTTAAAGGGGCTTGCTTGTCCAAGGGCAGGAACCCCACACTTTCTGAAAGATCAGGCCTCATGGTGTCTCATATTGGGCACCCAACAGCACTTCTGTATATTTAGGGCTTTATCTCTAGTTCAATATTTCATATACTCGGAATGGCGAACACCTTAACCACTACAGTAAATGTAACTATTACAGGTGGTGGACAACTGGCTTGCAGTGGTACCTGCTTAAGCTTTTCAAACAGGCTGCGAAGCTGCCGGGCTGCTCTCTTGGTACTGCTCCTGATTTACTGATCTGAGTCTTCAATGGCATGTTTTCTTTATGAGAATTTCAGTACAATTATTTCTTTTAAATAGATACAAGGATTAGAAATTAAACATTCTTGACTATAGAATGTGAAAACACAGCTTGGCTCATTCAGGTAGA
Organism: Lepidochelys olivacea; assembly: GCF_965140295.1. Lineage (NCBI taxonomy): Eukaryota > Metazoa > Chordata > Testudines > Cheloniidae > Lepidochelys > Lepidochelys olivacea. The sequence goes on from NC_140412.1 coordinate 80,595,513, forward strand.
TCTGCATTGGGCACTACTGTAACCAATTCCTACTCTATCTTGTATTCCTTGCAAGGCAAAACTCCTATGGGAAGGTTTGCTTGTATAAGGGGTACAGGTGAAGTGTAACTATGCCTGGAGGTGGCAGCAATTTGGCTAGGCTGGGGCAGGTCTTTCGTAGCTCCCAAATCAAAGTTTGCAGCCTAGGCCACGCCTACACTACGCGCCAGATCAGCAGGTAGTGATCGATCCCTGATCGCTCTGCCGTCGACTCCGGAACTCCACCACAGCGAGAGGTGGAAGCGGAATCGATGGGGGAGTGGCGGCCGTCAATCCCGCGCAGCAAGGATGCGAAGTAAGTGATTCTAAGTCGATCTAAGATACGTCGACTTCAGCTACGCTATTCTCGTAGCTGAAATTGTATATCCTTATCCTACTGCACAGCAGTCCTGGCTGTTCTCCTCTCTCCCCAGGAGCTGGTTCAAACAGATGGATTTTGCAGCATGGCCTGCGGGTCAATGGGTTCACATTTTGGCCCAGGGTAGGGAGCAAGTGCCCAAAGTTAAAGGCTGCTCATGGAGAATCTCCTCTCTGCCAGCAGCTCCCAGTGTTAATTGTAAGAAATATAAAGCATTATGGCTATAGTTCCTCTGCCCCCGTATCCAGCTTGGAGATTAACAATTAACTCTTGCGATTAACTAAAAAAAGTTAATTGTGATTTAATTGCAGTTTTAATCACACTGGTAAACAGAATACCAATTGAAATTTATTAAATATTTTTGGATGTTTGCCTACATTTTCAAACATATTGATTTCAGTTACAACACCGACTACAGAGTGTCGGGGTGAAAGTAGGCCCATACGCAGCCGACGTTAAAGCACTGCCACAGCAGTGTTTTAACGTTGCTGCCCCTTCCTCCCCCACCCCCCGTCTCCCCCGTTAGGGTCCCTACTGGCAGGGCTGCTACCAGCAGGGCCACCGACGGGGGGGTGGGGTAAAAGGGGCAGCCGCCCCAGGGCCCAGCGATTTAAGAGGGCCTGGGGCTCCTGGCCACCGCTACTGCAACACTCATGGCGAAAGAAGGACCTGCTGAGACAATCCACCAGCATGTTCCGGACGCTGTGGAGATGCGAAGCTTCCAGGTGTATCACGTGCTGGATACAAAAGTCGGACAGGCGGAGTGCTTCCTGACAGAAAGCCGATGAATGCGCTTCCCTGTGCCTGTTGACATAGAACATTGACGTGGTATTGTCTGTCAACACCTGCACTAATCGACCGGACAATTGTGGCAGGAAGACCCGGAAAGCTAGGCAGATGGCCCTATGCTCCCTGATGTTTATATGTATTGCTAGCTCCTCTGTCGATCATGTCCCCTGAGTCCACAGCGTACCGAGATGTGCTCCCCAACCGAAGTTGGAAGTATCCAACAACAGGGAAACCATGGGCCGTGGACCCTCGAACAACACTCCTTCCAGCACCAACCTTGGGTCGGTAAGTACCTTCGGCGGGATCGTGATGATCTTGTCCAGGTGATCCCTGGACAGGGAATAGACTGTCGCTATCCACAATTGGAAGAGCCGCATTTGGAGCCTTACATGGTGGACAACGTAAGTGCACGCTGCCATGTGACCCAATAGTCTGAGGCAGACCCAGGCTGTAGAGAGTGGATGTACAGAGATTCAGGGCAATGTCAGATCTCATTGCCAGAATCTGTCCTGCAGTAAAAATGCCCCGGCTCGGGTAGAGTCGGTACCACTCCGATAAACTCTATTCTTTGGACCAGGATTAACATTGATTTTTGTTCATTTATCAACAGGCCCAGAGCATGACACATGGCTTGCAGCACGGTGACGCTTTGCTAGATTTGGGTCCTGAAGGTCAGTCGTCAAGGTGCGGGTAAATCTGGATACCCTGACATCTGAGGTAAGCCGCTGCTACCGAAATGCACTTGGTAAACACCCTTGGAGCTGTTGCTAGGCCAAAAGGGAGCACTGCAAACTAGTAGTGGGCAGTACTCAAAAATAAAACAGGAAACACCTGGGTCCGTGGAATGTTGATATATGAAAGTAAGCATCCTTCAAATCATGGGCTGCGTACCAGCCTCCCAAATCCAGAGAAGGAATGATGGAGGCCAGGGAGACCATGTGAAACTTCAACTTCTTGAGATATCTGTTGAGGCCTCGCATGGGCTGCAGACCCACTTTGGCTTTTGGGATTAAAAAATAGTGGGAGTAAAACGCCTTGCTCCTTACATGCAGCGGGACTTCTTCCACAGCTCCCACCTGCAGAAGGCATTGCACCTCCTGTGCTACCAGATGCTCGTGAGAAGGGTCCCTGAAGAGGGACAGGGAGGGGGAATAGAAATAAACTGGGGGGTATATCCCCCTGCTACTGTGCTGAAGACCCACCAGTCTGATGTTATAGAGGCCCAGGCAGGAAGGAAGGGGGACAGCCAGTTGGAAAATAACAGGGGAGCAGGATCCAGGCTGGAAGGTTGCCCTCAAGGACCTCCTAAGAATGCCCGCTTACCACCCTGTTGGCTATGGATGGAGCTGGAATGAGCAGAGGATGCCGGCTGGTGACCTTGCCGGTGCTTATACCTCTTGCCCTTCTTATGGAAGGGTTCCGACCAAGGTTGGCTTCCAAACCTCTGGGTCTGTTGCGGCTTAAATCGCTTCCTCGCTGACCCTGGGGTGTACAGGCCCAGGGTGCACAGGGTTGCCCTGGAGTCTTTCAGATCATGCAGTTTTGTGTCTGTTTGCTCAGAAAACAGCACCAGGCCATCAAATGGGAGGCCCTGGATGGACTGCTGAACCTCCGTTGAAAGGCCCGACGACTGTAACCAAGACGCCAGCCTCATGGAGATGGCAAAGACCACAGTTCGGGCCGCAGAGTCCACTGCATCTGAGGCCGCTTGGAGGGCTGCCCTTGCCACCACTTTGCTCTCCTCAAGAATAGCCAGGAATTCTTTCCTGGGCTCCTCTGGCAGCGAGTCTGAGAACTTGGCCATGGACTGCCAGATGTTAACATCATAGCGGTCAAGCAAGGCCTGGTGGTTGGCCGCTCGCAGTTGGAGGCTGGAAGCTGAATAAACTTTACTTCCAAAGAGAGGAAGCCTCTTTGTTTTTGTGTGTCGCACCACAAAACTTGGGGCAGGATACACGTACAAATATTCGTGCCCCTTAGCGGGGACATAGTATTTACACTTTGCCCACTTGAAGATGGGGGGCAGCGATGAAGGCATCTGCCACAGAGTTTTTGTGATCTTTGCCACCCCCTTGTGTACCAGCAATGCCTCCCTGGCTGGGGCTGCTGAGCTTAAAACGTCAAAGAGGGAGTCCGAGGGGTCCTCCAACTCCTCAGCCTTCAGCCCCAGGTTTGAGGCAACCCTCTTTAAGAGCTCTTGGTAAGCCTTGGCATCATCCTGGGGGACTGGATGAGAGGACCCCCGTTATCGCTTCATCAGGCAAAAATGATGATGAGGCAGGTATCAGCGGGTCTGTCACCTCTGCTGCCTTCACTATGGTAGCCTCAGCTGAGGTTGGGGGACCCCGAGGAGCCTGCTGTACTCCTGCAACCGATTCAGGGGGTGGGCAGGAAGCCATCGCTGACCACTTGCTGGATGCTTCCAAGGCTGACCTATGTCCTTGTGATGATCAGGGAAACACCCAGGGGTTCCAGAGATGCCATGCAGCTAGCCAACAGCCCTGAGCCATGCTACCCCCTATGGTCCTGCAGGCAATGCCAGTGCCCCTGGCCCATGGGCAGACTTTGCTCCTTGCTGTCAGAGCCTGAGGAGGGGGATACATGTCTGGGGGACCAGGCTGGTGTTGAGACCTTCTGCCCACCCCGGTTGCTCCATGCATCAAGGCTGTGGGGACAGTGCCGTTCTTCTGCGGGTCTGCACCCACTCACTGGTGATCGCCACCTCGAGCCTAGGGACTGTTGCCTGGAGTCTGGGAACTGATACTGGGAACTCTGGCTGGTAGGCCGATCCGTGTCCAGGGTCTGGTAGGTCTGGGCAGGCGAGCGCTGTTAGGATACTCCCTGAGGTGAGGAGTGGTGCTCTAATGATGGTGACCATTGGAAGGGTCCCAAGGCAGGTTTACCCCTGGATCAGGGAACCTCCATAGCTGGCGTGGGCGGTACTGGTAAAGACAAAATATCCTTTGTGGCCTGAAAGGCCGCCGGTGTGGACAGCATCATCAGCTGTTGGGTGCCTCTGCCATTTCCCAGGGTGGTGGGCAGGTCTTGGAGTGGGCTAGCCCACTCAACAGGAGCTGGGGCCTGACCTCTGTCCGGAGGGGAAGAGCTGACCCTCAAGGGTCTTTGCTCTCCTCCAGTCCTCTTCTGCACTTTGTGGGATGTAGGAGAACATCCCCTCCCGGCCTTTCTTTGCTTTCCAGCTGGGATGGGAATAGATGCCGGACCGAGGCCAGTGCTGGTGGCACACACCACACCGAGGCCATGGCGCTGGGGACAGCTGATCTGGACAGCTCTGGGGCTGATGTAAGTGCCAACTCCATAAGGAGCACTCGGAGGCGAATGTCCCACTCCTTTTTTGGTTCGCAGTTTGAAACTTTTACAGATGCAACACAAGTTGCTAATGTGGGTTTCCTCCAAGCACTTTAAGCAGCTACTGTGGGGGTCGCTGACTGGCATGGGCTTCTTGCAACAGTCACAAAGTTTGAAGCCTGGGGATCAGGGCATGCCCCATTCCTAGGCTAAGTCCCATCCGGGACTACCACTAATACTAAACTACACTAAGGGAACTGAAGAACTAACAACTATGAACAGCGAAGTTTGCAATTAACAGTTGAGAAGAGTAAGCTTGCCGAGGCAAGGAGATGTTCCAGCACCGTCACTGAGGTAAGAAGGAACTGAGGGTGGGGGGGACCAGCAGTGCCCCTTATACCGTGGCATACACACACCACTCCAGAGGCTGCCAGAGCTGGTCCCCTACAGATACCACTGTGGGAAAAACTTCAGGCACCAGTCCATGGGACGAGCACACACACCTACAATGGAATGGACACGAGCAAGCACTCGAAGAACCACCTCTCCTTCCGCACATAGTCCCCATGACTTCTGTTGTCCCACAACTCCTCTGATTTGCCCCATGCCAGTCAGACTGCCAGGAGAACTGAATGGGTTCTGCTTTAGCTGGGGGTTCTGGTCTGTTCTCATTGCTCCTCTGCATTTGGGGAAAGAGGCAGATCTAAACCACGTAGGTATTTTTGGTCAACAGCAATATCTTAAATGTTATGTAGAAGTCCAATGAGCAAGCAGTGCAGATGTGCTTCCTGGGGGAAATAATACTTAATAAGCAACATGCTATCTTCTGCACTTGCTGAACTTCTCAAGGGGCATCTCAGCCTAGACTATGTTACTGCAATTTAACTTTCAGGCGTCAAAGCTAGGATAGTCATAGCAATGGGCACATGGTACAGCCTACTCTAGTTGTATTTCCCCTCTCCTTGCAAATTACAAATCTGTGCACTCCTCCAACCATTCTCCTTTGCACGTGCCTTGAGTGTAGCGCTAAAACCAGTTGTCCCTCATTCCAAATCCCAAAAGGTTAGAAAGGAGAACTGGAAGTGGAAGTGAATCTTCCAGTTGTGTGAGCATTTTGTCACAGAGCCACCCACTCGCACACCATTTGGCTGAGTTGGATGGTGGCTACAAAGGAGGAGCAAAAGTTTTCAGATACAGAATTTTACAGTTTTGTTGCAGAATATAGTGGTCAAGTTTGTACAATAAGTCTTCCCTGATTAGCAGAGCCTAGCTAAAATGATTGGAGAGAAAGCCATGTCGCTACCAGTTGAGGTGGTGTGTGGGAGAGCTAAGTTTTTTCCAGTGTTCCCATCTACCACAAAGTAAACTGAAATTAAAATGTACTCCTAAGTTTTTTACACTCGCACACAGAATCATTAACTTTGTGTAGTTAAAGACTAGAGGGATGGAGTAAAGGTTTGTTTTGGTTTTGGCCACTGGCAAAATTTCCACCATTAGCTAATGAATGTTCAGAAAGCACATTGCATATATAGTACCTTTTATCAAAGGAGCTCAAAGTATTACATTATATTATCTGCAGGGCCTCAGGCTGGTGCACACACAGTACTAGACCTGTAAAGTTTAATGGGGGGGGGGTGTCCAGGAAGCTGCTGCTGCTGGCAGTTGTTCTGTGCCACGTGGTGCTGATTAATGGAGGGGCAGCAATAGAGAACACTTAGTCATGAGAATCTGTTCGAGATGAAAGATTGGCTACAAGGATCAGGTGCAACATGCTTATACCTTGCCATGGGGTGGCAGTTTCCTGTTCCATTTTGTGGTACAACCAGCTACTAGTGCTGGCAGAAAGAGGTTGGCGGGAGGATTGGTAGCAGAGAACTAAAGAGGGGCCTGAGAAGGCCCAGAGCTAGTCCTGCACTGGTGCCTGGAGGTGGTAGCTGTCCCTTTGCTATATGGAAGCAGGAGGCAATGCACATCCAAAGCTGTAGCAGCTGTGGTGAATCCTCTGTGTCAAAGCCAAAAAAGCTGGGTGTGGGCTCGGCTGATGATGCAAACTATCCCTTAACAATGGCTTGTTACGGGTGTTGGCAAAGCCTCCGAGGTTCGCCATGGAAAAAATGTGTGGGCACCTATGCTACAGCTGACCAGGTGGTGCAGACACGCTGCTGCATGCAGGAACTTGCAGCAGAGAAAGCAGGGCCTTGGGGACAGGGCCGGCTCTAGGCACCAGCAAAGCAAGCACGTGCTTGGGGTGGCACAGGGGCAACATTCTGGTCACCCCCCCACCACCCCTTTTCTTTTTGCTTGGGCCGTTGTGCTCGCGGAGCTTGGGGAGGCAAATTTTTTGCTTGGGGTGGCAAAAAACCTAGAGCTGGCCCTGCTTGGGGAGCGTGTTACAGTCGGAGGGAAGCCACTTTCTCACAGTAGAATAAGGGCTCCTGGTAAAATGACTGAAGCCCTAGCAGCAAATGCTCCTGCATGAAGGGCCAGGGTGCAAAACCAACCATGACTGAATGCTATAGTAGGCAGGGGGAGTTGCTTTCCTGGCCCTTTCCTGTGGAGCAAAGGAGGCATCAGAAAGTAGGTGGCAAATGCAACTTCCACCAGGGAAAGGCCTGGGCAGACACTGCCACCTAAAAGTATCCTGCCAGTTGGTGCAAACTCACAACGCCCTGAAGAGCTTGCTGGAGTGCTCAGCAGGGAAGACAATGCTCTTGCCACTGATGGAACACAACGCAGGTGCTGTGAGTAGCCCAACACTGCTTTTCAAAGGGGCTTAGGTAAATATGGAGGTTGCCAAGTGGCTTGAGGCGGGTGGGGGTAACAGCTGGCCCCACCATACACAGGCAACTGCAGGAAAGCTCAAGTAGTGCCAAACCTATTGCAGAAACGGACAGCTATGAGTCAGCTGCTACAACCCTGGAAACGGCTAAGCCTTGTATAAGGGTGAGGTACTGCAGGTACCTTGTTTTGCATGTTCTTAGCAAGCATGAGGCCAGTACGATGACCAACCAAAGCTGTGACCACATCAGCCTTGTTGATTCAGCCCATCATGTTGATTCAGCCTCAACAAGTGCTGCAGGCGCGGGCTGTGCTGTGGAAATGCCCCATTAGTTATCGCTAGGGTGACCAGATGTCCCAATTTTATAGGGACAGCCCCAATATTGGGGCCTTTGTCTCATATAGGCTATTACCCCTGACACCCTGTCCTGATTTTTTCACACTTGCTGTCTGGTCACCCTAGTCACTGCCACAGCCAGAGCGTTCTACACGTGGCCAAAAGTGCCTCTTTAACCCTACATAGACTGTATAGCCCCTGCTGGCTAATAGTCGAGAGAAGGGAGCAGAGTCTTGTGCCTAAGCTCCTGCATGGGGCGGGTGCAGAGCTGGTTTTAATTCCTGGCTCTGGCACAGCCATTCTGTGTGACTGTGGGTAAGAGATTTAATCTTGCTGTGAACCTTGAGGATGAGTAATGTGCTTCCCATCCCCAGCAGGTAGGGGTGGTTTGAGAACAAGGATGGAGGAATGAGACTCAAAGGGTTCTTTTGGGGTGGGGCACTGCCTGCCAACATCTCCGGGCGAGGAGCTGCTGGCTGAGGACTCTGGCTGCAGTAGTTGTGTTGGGCAATGTGGTCTCACCTCATCCCTTCGGCTGCCTCAGTGCTACAGAATGTTAGTCTTCTGCTCTTTAATAGCAAAGCTAAATAGTTTCTTATGTATGGTTTTGCAAATGAGACTGGCTTCCCCTTCAAGCCCTCCCCTCCTTTCGGCAGAGGCAAGCAGGCATGTTTATGGGCTACTGCTGCCTCTGGCTGTGGGCGTATGTAATTACTTAGGTTACATCAAAGAGGCCAACTATTTACTTACAGGCCTGGTTGATGCTTGCTCCCTGAGGCCAGGCGATACCCACACCCATTTTTTATTGCAAAGGAGTAGGTGTTTAATGCCAGTCTGCCACTAACACCTCCTACCTGGAACAGCAGTGCATCAGTCACCCATATCAGCAGAGAGCCCCCATAACACAACAATCGTGTATACTTGCAGAGCCAAGGAGCCCTGCTCATGGCTCAGCATCTCCTGAGCCTGGTGCTGTACAAACACAATACAAAAGCCAGTCACTGCCCCCTAAACCTCACACTCTAAATAAAAGCCAAGTCTGGGCTACAGCCACTCTGATTGGCGTGTACAAGCAGCTGCAGCCTTTCCTCTGACCACCAAGTACTCCTTTTCCTTTTACAGAAGTTATAATGTGCCTCAGCTAGACTTGACATGGACATACTCACAGGACTAGAAGGAAGCTCATCTAGTCCAGTCCCTTGCACTCGTGGCAGGACTAAGTATCTAGCATCAGACCATTCCTGACAGGTGTTTGTCTAACCTGCTCTTAAAAAATCTCTCTGATGGAGATTCCACCACCTCCCTGGGCAATTTATTCCAGGGCTTAACCACCCTGACAGTTAGGAAGTTTTTCCTAATGGCCAACCTAAATCAAAGCCCACTGCCTCTTATTCTCCTTAACTTCTGGGTATAGGACAATTTTTCTCCCTACTCCTTGGAACAACCTTTTATATACTTGAAAACTGTTATGCCCCCCCCGCCCCCCCCTTCTCTTTGCCGGATAAAACAAACCCAAACTTCCCCCATAGGTCATGTTTTCTAGACCATTAATCATTTTTGTTGCGCTTCCCAGGCCTCTCTTCAGTTTGTCCACATTTGTCCTGCAATGTGGCACCCAGACCTGGACACAATACTCCAGCTGAGGACTAATCAGCATGGAATAAAGCAGAATTACTACTTCTCATGTCTTGTTTCCTACACAACTGCTAATACATCCCAAAATGTTGCTTGCTTTTTTATGCAACACTGTTGACTCATGTTTAGTTTATGATCCCCTCCCCCACAATCCATTTCTGCAATACTCCTGCCCAGGCATGCATCTCCCATTTTGCATTTGTGCACCTGATTGGGTATATCTACACTGCAATAACAACAGTGAGGCTCAAATCTTGGGGCTTGTGGGGCTCACTATAGATGTTTGAGCTTGGGCTGGTGCCTGGGCTCTGAACTCCCATGAGGGGTCAGGGGCTCAGAGCCCATAATCCAGCCCAAACAGCTGCACTGCTAGTTTTAGCCCTGCATCCTTTGCCCCATCAGCAGAAGCCTCTTGAGCCAACACTCTTAAGATGGCGTGCCCGGGATTTTTTATTATTTCAGTATAGGTATAGCCACCAAGCTCTGCCCAGTCTTAGTCTCCCAGTGCAGCCTGACCAACACACACTTGAGCCTGAGTGGCTGCAAGGGCAGTCATGCTGCAGACAGACATCAGTCTCACCTCTTGCTCCACCTGGCTGCTGGCAACATAGCTCTGAGTATGGGGCTGGGGTGTGACCTGTATTTTTTTCCCCCCTGCAGAAGGATGGTATAAATGCATTGATCCAAGAACAGCTGCTGGTGCTGATCTTCCTCTTGCTTTAGCCTAGTGCATGCCAGGAGGTTTTTCCAATTCTACAGCTGCCTTTTCCTCATTAGGTGCTGGCTCCACTCCCCACAGTTGAGTTATCAACATTGCAGGTCTCACTGCAGGCTTGTCGGAACAGGAGCTTACTGGCTTCCTCTTTTAGGAGGAGGAGGGGGGGGAATTAAGGGACCATTCCAACATGGGGCTGAGAGTGTTTGCATACCTTACTCTCTTACTCCATACTCTCCCTGTGGGTGAATGGGGACACTGAGAGGAGATCTACCTGTGTCAGGTAATTTGCCTATAGCTGTTAAATGCCCACAGCTGTAGAGTCTGGGGTTGCTCTTTATTCCATATGGACAATAACTGCATGTATATGCAAGGGGGTGAGCAACTGGGGATGTTACACACTGCAGAAAGTGGGTCATGCTCATCAAGAAAGCAGTGGGGCACTAGTCAGCAATTGAGAGGAGTTCAGAAGAATTTCTTATAGCATTACCGGGGGGGGAGGAGAAGAGTACAGGGCTGCCTTTTGGAGGCCTCACCCTTGGAGAAGAGGGATTTTTTTGGAATCCTCGCGTATGGACAGGGACAGTTCCCATGAAGCACCTTAACCTGTACTCAAGCTACAATAGGTGCTCCTGGGGTGGCAGGGTAGCACCACTGCTCCCATGCCCTTATCACCTTCAGGCCCAGGGATTAGAGCACTCACATTTCCACCCCCTCTGCAGGGAGAGAAGAGAGGATTTGAACAGATCTTCCATCTGGTCAGAGTGCTTAACCCCTAACCTCTGGGACAGTGCGAAGTAGAGCTTCTCCTCTTGAAGCTGGTCCATGTTGTACGAGCAACTGGCCCAGGTGCACTGAGCTCCAGCTGTCCCACCTCCCCCAGGCATGCAGATCCATGTCCTACTCACTCAACTACAGCATCACAAGAGAGCACCCAGCATAAATATTTAAGTAGTCAGGCTGTAGTGAAAAGGAGTGAGACCTCGCGCTTGTAACCTTTAGCCCAGGGGCTAGAGCATGCCCCTGTGGTATCAGAGATCTGGGTTTCACCTTTCTTCAGTCAGGGTCCTGGCCCCTCTCACTCAGGGCTGTTCCACTATATATAAATTATTAATGCATGCAGGGTCTCTCACCTCCTAGGGGAGGGCTCTCACCCACTAGCCCACTCCCTCTTTAGTTGTCTATACAGAATGGACAAACTGCAACCCTACTCCATTGCTCCACCCTGACAGCATTTAAGGTCCTGCTCTTCATTAGGCGAAGAGGGGACTTGAGCCCCCTAAACCATTCCCCACCCTCCTTGAAGCAGCCCACTTGAGATCAGGCCAGGTGGGTCTTCTCCTCCCTTAGAGTGCAGAGGAAAGGGAGACAAGTTTTAAGCCATTCAGCTAGGAATAAATCAGCTGCATACAGGCCTGGATGTAGTATTGTCAAACCCACATTTGATTGAGTAACATGATTTTTAACTCCTGCTATAACCACTCTCACCCTGGAGAAGCTATAACCCTCACATGAATTTCAGCCCTGCCTAGGGGAACACCCAGCTGTCTGCTCTTCCCTAAGAAGTGGGGAAGGCAGCCAGTCAATCAGGGCTGCTGCAGGAAGCAAGCAGCACTCCCTCATGCCTCGAGCAGAAAGGAGAGGAGGAAAGAGCCCAGCACTGCTGCTGTTGCTGCCACCTCACCCTGCAACCCCAGGCCTGGGAAAAGGGGGGTGGGGTGGAGCTTCCGTCTGCACTAGGCCAGGGAAGGGGCAAGGAAACTGGTGTAGCTGTCCTCTCAGGCCTGGGAGAGGCATGAAGATTGCCCAGGGCTGCAGTGGAGAAGAGGTGGGGTTAGAGGTGGCACAGAAATAGTTAATCAGAATTTTGGGAGTGGGGAAGAAGCAGGCAGCATTTTACACAAATCTACTCTGCTCACATTTAGATTCCAGCCAGAGCCCCTGCTGCAAGAGCCAAAGTTATCTTACTCCATAAACTCAGGAGAGTTGGCCACACCAATTGACAGGCAGGGATGCAAAAGGGAAATTTAAAAATAAAATAAAAAAACTTACCCCACACTGGAGTCTTTAAAAAAACTCATGCATACTGGGACATGGTTTTTTGGGGTTAGGCTTTTTGAACATTTGGGGTTGGTAACACTGCAGTTCAGGGGTCTCCCTCTATCCTCCCAAAAGCCAAAATGTCCTTTCAACCCTTTCACAGCTGCTAGGTAACAGGGCCATCCTTACACATCAAAAGCAAAGTTAGGCAAGAGTATCTTAACTGGCCCCAGTAGGTACCCCTTGACAGAGAACTCCCACTGCCCTTATCCCAGCCTCTGGAGTGTTGCCATCAACCAGGAGTTCTAATGACTGACAGATCTCCGAGCTGGAGGTTATGAATCTGAAACACCAGTCATGCCATGAGCAGATATAGATAAGCAGTTTCCAAGTCAGTGGAAACCAGAAAGTGTCCTTATCACTGGCTGCTACAGGAAATGGCACTATCAGTTTTCGATGCGATACTATATGACTGGGTCAGCCAGTTTAGACCTACACAAGACCGTAGCTCCCTTCCTTGCTTTCTCAGTGGGAACAGTAGTGTCCAACCCTTTCAGTTGAAGGACCGAATATATTTTTTTCAGAAAGGAGATGGGGCTAGATGCTACGGTCAGGGTAGAGGCTGTGCTCTGCTTGCCCATTTGCACCACTCAGATGACACAAAGGAAGGGGAAACCTGCTGCACATCCCCAATGAGCCTTCACCTACCTATGCCCAGGGCATTTTCTCTGCTTTGGAAAGGGTTGCAAAACTCAAACTGGCCCTGCAGCTATTTTAGGCTAATTACATCCTACTCATACTGGGTATCCTGGTTTCATACAAGGACCTGAGTGGCTGGAGAAAAATTAGAAATTCTGATTGGACTTCAGCAGCTGCAAAAATGCTCTGGAGTGGACTGGTCAAACACTCAAGAAGATTCCTTTCAGAACATCCTCCCCAACTCCTCCCCTCTACAGAGCAGGGGTTTACACTGCTTTTAGGTTAGTATACAACTAAAGTTCAAAGGAAGCTAAATATGGACATGTTGCAGCTACAGATCTTCTGCCTACCCTCCTTCCTCTGCATTAGAGAGCTATAGTCACTCTGCCTGGATCAAACACTGAGCCACAGGAAAAAAAGAAAAAAAAAAGGGGATGGGGGAAGGAGAGCTCAGCCTTGCTCCTGACACTGAAAACACAGGAGAACCTCAGAGTTATGAACACCTGAGGAATGGAGGTTGTTCGTAACTCTGAACAAAACATTATGGTGGTTCTTTCAAAAGTTGACAGCTGAACATTGGCTTAATACAGCTTGGAAACTTTACTATGCAGAAGAAAAATGCTGCTTTTAACCATCTCAATTTAAACGAAACAAGCACAAAAAGTTTCCTGACCTTGTCAAATCTTTTATTTAAACTTTCCCTTTTTTTTTTAGTAGATTACATTTAATACAGTATTGTGCTGTATTTGCTGCTTTTTTTTTTGGTCTCTGCTGCTGCCTGATTGTGTTCTGGTTCCAAATGAGATGTGTGGCTGACTGGTCAGTTCGTAATTGAGGTTCTACTGCTAATTTCAACTGATGCACTGGGACATGGAAGAGTGTCACCAAGATGCAGCCCAAGCAGATTCACACTTTTGGTGTTCCTCAGGCACTAATTTAGGATGGGACAAAGGAGAGGGTGAAGAACAACAGGTTTTTCAAAACATTAAAGAATCATGTAGGAAAGATCTGAGGTGGACAAAGTGAAGTTTTCATACATTTCTTCCTCTGATGGACAATTAAATTGAGTCTGTTCAATTAAACACCTAACCTGCAAATTAGCCTGAAAGAATTCTAGAAGACGCATAGTGGTGCGAGAATGCAAGAGAACATACTTCAATAAAATCAAAGTGACTTAAGACAGAGCAAAGAGCAGCTCTAGCGAACTATTTTCCTTCCTTAGAATTATGCCTTTACTTTTACTATTGTCCTTCTTGACAATTCCAAAATGATCAACTGTTTTTCAAAAGAATCTCTTCCCTGCACAATTCAGCACACTGTGTAGAAGTAACAACTCAGCTGAATTGCTTTTATAAGTTACCCCATCCCCAACCAATCACTATTCACAAGATGTCAAAAGATTTAATGTATTAAAACACAATCTCACACAGCTCTACGGGAATTCCTCCCCTTTCTCTATCTTCTCCCTATTCTTATTGGCAAGATTATTAGTTTCCACACTTGGGAATGGCTATAATTCAGTAATTGCACCAGAGATTTTTCTTTTCAAAAGGTACTCACTCCACATTATTCAGGTCTGAGCCGTCTCTCTCTCTCTCGCGCGCACACACACACACACACACACAGTATCTATTCATTTATAAAATACACAGCCCTTTCCAACTTGTGGGAGTACAAGTAAGGAACCTATACAAACAACTTTAATTATTAAAGCTGTCACACCAAACAACTCAAAACATAACTGACAGATTTTGGAAGTAAACCAATATGAATTGGCTTTCAAGTTACTGAGAAACAGATGAGGTGTCAGATTCACTCCAAACAGATTTAACTATTGTGTAAGTCAATGTGCAAGAACTGTAACTGTGTAGGAACTTAACTGTTTAGAGAAGTACGTGAACAGTTTGTAACGTACATCTTTGTAGGTGACGAATCTAAGTACTAGAAATGAATGGCACTGTACTCTGTGAGTGTTGCAATCATACCATGACCTGGACAATGTTTAAGGGGTCCATTATATGGACATACAATTCACTTAAAGATATTATAACCTATGCATATTCTAGACAATTATATTGTCGTCGTATGTTCCCAGCATTAAGTTAGTAAACTGGTCATCCATAAGTATCAACATCCTTCATAATAATAAACTGCCAAAGATTAGAGAAAATTACCCTGAGTTGCATCTCTTTCAGATATAAAAGGAAGTCTTAAAAATCAAAGTAAAGGTTACTGATATAGGCCAAGGTAAGGATGTTGAGCTCCCTGGCCCAAAATGCATATATTTAAATCATTTAAGGCCCTATCTAAAACCAACTGAAGACAATGGAGAGAGACCCATTGACTCCAATGGGTTTTATATCAGGACCTTAAGCTCCCATGTGTTCTACTTTATGAAGGAAATATACAGACACACCAACAATAAAAAAATTAAAGCCTGTTCAGATTTAAAAAAAGCTTTTGCTCTTGATTAAATACTACATTAACCTAGCACAGCTATGGGTTTATATTCTGAAGGTCAACAAATATTTTACATTTCAATTGTAATATTTTGGGCTATTTCTATTAAGGAGTTCCTTGCTGATTTTGTTCTTAATTTTTGTATAAATACAGACTTCAATGGGCATGTGTTTAACCAATCAAAATATTTAAAATAAAGCAAACCACAGCTTCCTGTACATATAACTCTGGTGTGATTACCATGATTAAGAGATAACTGCATCTCTTCTCATTCATTTCTGAAGCATCAATTTTCAAAAACACTGAAGATTGCGTATTTCCTAGCATGAGATGGAGTAAAGTTACCCACTATTATTTTTAATAAAATAATTGCTTTAATGCAGTATTTAAAATAATTTTAAACATCTGGTCAATAAGATACAGTACACAAATATGGAAAAATGCTGCACTTTACGTAAAAAGTAAAGCTAAGCATTTAATTATACAAAACAATTTTGCCTGATGCCACCAATATCTTGCAAACTACAGCTTCATTGTCAAAAGTACTGCTTTTTATATATACGCTATATGTACACAAATAATTTACAGCAATTTACTAACTGTTTACTATTGTCCCAACACAAAAACATGACTGATTCGAAACATACTGTATTTGGTAAGGGTCTGCAGTGGTCCTAGTGATCGAGCATATGGTTAAGTGTCATTTTTTTTCACTTGAGCATGCCAAATAACTGTAGGAAGCCTTTTCCTTAAATTTCAGCAGGAAGGCATTCAATACACAGCCCCTGCCTTCCCTGCTAGTTGTGTCAGACAGCCATGCTATACAGTGCTGTGTCATGGGGTATGTGATGCAGTAGGAGGAAGGGATTTTCCCTTCTCCAACAAGGCAGCTTTCACTGGATCATCAAATGCAGAAAAGAAACTATTCCAACAGTACTAAGAAACTGGAGTCACCTTCACTGAATGGGAATTACACAACCGGTTAAACCATTTAGTTTACATTTTTGAGACAATCCCCTGATCACTAATATATTCTGCACATCTTTGCTGTAGCATCTGCACATCAGTTAAATTTACATTCTCAATAAAGCAATGAAAGCGTTGCACCTTGCAGATGCTACCCTCCCTCTTAAAAAAGGAACTATTTTCTGACTGTATAGTCTAAGAATATTTAACATTTTAAATAGCCTTTTCTGCAGAAAGCCAGTGCAGGCTGCTTTTGACTGTTCAATTTTTCTGTTCAAGGTTTAATTGAACTTACTGCTAGTTTAGATGACTAGCCAAGGAAAATCTACCAGATCTAGTTTCCCCATTCCTTTTTAGGCTCCTTTTCTCATTCTGGTCTTTCACTAGCTAGGTCCAGGTTTCCTCCACACTGAAGCTCACACTATCCAAACCATAGGCTGTGAACCTCGTGGCAGGAGCTTGTGCATTTATACTCACATTCCTCTTGGCTGAGTCTTCCTTTGGAGGCAATAAGGAAAAGTGAGCTTGCTTCATACATCCCTTTGCTTGCTCCGTCATTCCTTGAAAACTGGCTTTTAGAAATAGTTACAGCAACTAATTCCAAAACTAGGAAATGTAAAGAGATGCCGAGTCAGGTAGGCAATACACTAGTATGTTGATTGATTGCTGGCTCATGATTAGATACATTCACCAGGCTATGTAGTGCCTTGAAATTTGTTTTCCTAAATAAGGGTGGATTGGAGGAAGGCTTTGGAGTACTGAAGCAAGTGACGTAGATAACTTGGTATACATCTTAAGTCTTTAGTCTGCAAGAGTTAAATGCATGCAGGTGGGCTGAGTACTTGTGTGCTCGGTGTCTTCACTGTTTTACAGATTGGTTTAACTCGAATTTGATTAATTTTTAAAAAACCCTCCAGGTGCTAAATTAGGTATTTAATACAAATGTGTATCTGTAAACAAAAGATATCCTTATAACGGATTATTTCCCACAAATTGAATTTCAGGACAGTGCAACAATGCTTCAGTGTTTTCTTTGGCAGTAGACAGCAAGAAATGAAATGCAAGATTTGAATCATCACTTGAGAAGAGCACGGTACAAGGCTAGAGAACGCTTCATCTCCCTCTCTTGTTCCATGCAGAATATCAAGTCCCTGAGACAGACACGTGTTATTCTTGGACGAAACAACTGTTTTGTAAGACTAACACCAGATGATCCAGAAGCAACTGCACTGCCATTCAAGCCCTAAACAGGGTTGGGGAGAAGAGAGAAAAGAGAAAGTTAAAATGAATTATTTTTCAAAATACATGTCACTTTATTCTGAATGGGCTAGACTGCTGAAGTCATGTAAAGGCAGACAAAATCTAGCATGTTGATATTCAGCTTTATGTATGTTTTTGTAAGCGAGAAACCTGCAATCCATAAATCCCATTTCTACATAACCTATGACAATTTATCTTTTGCAATTTAATTACTGTCTGCCATTTTAATTGGCTATTTCAACAATTGGAAGAAAATATATCACTCTAAACACTACGATTAATTGCATTTTCACTACAGATACAGATCAGTGAGTGCTTTTACAGACAAAAACCATGCTGAAAGCCACCTAATTACACAATAGCAGAGTTGAGGAAAACTCTGAAATTTTGGTTTGCAAGAAACTGACATTTTAAAATTTGGTTTTGGTCTAATCAGGACCAAAACTAAGTTTCTTTAACATCTGCTATAAACCAAACATTCCAAATTTCTTTTATTTTGGACAAGCTGAAACATGGTGTTTCCAAAAACAAGACCCCCACCCACCCATCCACACAGTTCCTTGACAGCTGGAGTGAAATTAAGATGTTTGTCAGTTTCACGGTTGATCACCACTGAATAGCAGCTGATTTCCAGGGCAGGGAACAACAGGTCCCCTTAAGCTTCAGGCTCCCCCAATCTATCAGCATAACTGGCCTGCCAAAGACCATGGAAGCCCAGGCTTCCTAGCATCCCTGCCAGCCAGAGTTCTGTCAGAATGAACCTTGCCTGTGATTCAACAAAATTCCACAACCCGAACCATGTTTGCAAAACATTTTGGGTTCACTGAACCAACATTTTCTGTTTTGTCAGAAAATTTCCAAGCTGCTGTACACAAAAGAATGGGTATGTATGGCAGAGAATACCATAGGAATACACTATTTTGGGTAAAGACACAGTGAAGCCCTCATTCCCACCCACAACCACTCTTCTGCTTCAGATTTGGTCTTCTCACAAAGACAGCTGTGTCTGAGAATGGACTCAAGTATTAACACATGGTAAACACAGCAAAGAGGAACTGGAACAGTATAACCATTCATGTACAGTCATTTGTCAAAAAGTGTTTAAAATAATCCCGGAGATCCTATCATTCAAGACACAAAAAACCACACAGCCAGAGTATCTAAATGCTGGGAAGACATTCCTTGAATATGCAGTCTATCCATCTCCCAATCAGCAGGTTTATCTGGATATGAAAATCAAATTAAGAGGGGAAATTATGATTAGCTGTCGTACATTCAGGATGTTAGCAAGAACATATGTACGCAGCCAGCCCCCATTTTGAAACGAACAGAGATTAATTAATAGAAAAAAAAAGGAAGATTACTATGAGCTACACAATTGACTGGCTACTTATCTTGGAGCCAATCTATACTATACAGCCAGTCTCTTATCACTACTGCAGGCTTCTTGGTAATGAATGCAATTTGTACAAATACAAGTGCTCAGACTTTAACTTCAACCAGGCGATGCCCACCAGCATCAATTCCACTTGGAGGTGGTGTTACTTGGATGCAATCTTAAGTATTGTCAATCCTTATCCTAACAGTCTCTGTGAAACTTCCCCAAAATGGGGCTTTATCACCTTGGCTTAAAAATAACTGATTAAAAACAAGCCAGTGAAGGACAGTCCACAGCAATGAATTAGATATTTATGCCATAAGGAGAGACTTTACATTAAAGAACATTTAAATTTATAAGCTAAAATACATTAAAAGGTACTTTCACTAGATATTAGACAATGATTTGCAGAAAATTAAGCAGTATTTCTTACTAGCAACATGCACAGAATTAAGCATGGTTTCATTTGTTTTACAGTCATTACTATTAAAAACTATGAAATGCCATCATTTGAAACTGTCACGTTGTTAAATGGCTTGGAACAAACGTGTGTGTGGGGAAGACTGCTGGCCACGTAGCATAAAGAGGGCATTGCTGGCCTGGTAAGACACAAAAGGGTCACAGTTCAAGTTTGTCATATGACAACCCTGAAGGATCCAGGGAAAAGATAGCTCTGCAGTGCAGCTGCCAGCACAGAGTTGAAAAGGAGGTCAATCCAACAGGATGCAGCAGAAGGCTCAAGGCAATGTTATAAATGAAACAAACCCCCGGGGATTTTCAGTAACCCAACAGCAATGTCCTTTATAATTCAAAGAACTTCATGGAGGTGAAAACATTCTCTCTAGATGTGAAGTCTTACCTTTAAAAAATAAACACATACATCCTCTCTATCTTATTCATTCCCTTGGAAAAACGGGGCATACATCTCAAATCGCCAACCTCTGTTTGAGAGCTGTCAATATTGCAAGCTGTTATAAGGAAGCGGGAGAGCTAACCTGTCTAGGTTCAAGGAGTTTTGTTTTTCATCTTTTTGAAAAGAGTTATAAATTTAGTTTATTCTTAAAGTCTGGAGTCCTTGGAAATCATATCTAGTGCACCCTGCAACTGGGAAATTGCATTACAAAAGAATGTAATCAGACAAAAACAAGCTCATAATAGACTGTAGTCTATTAAGACAGTAAATTCACACTTCCAACTTCATAAGACAGCTGTCATCTATTATACAAATCTTTATCAATAAGCTACTTGAGTACAAAATTCTTGTGGCCTTTCAAATGGCTACTGAACATATCCAAAGGAACAGCCACTAGGTTCCCCAAATTCACTTCCAGGAAAGTTCAGGCCACTGCATGTTTATTTGAAAAGAAACAGATCAAAGCCCAGATTTTTAAAAGGTAATTAGGCATTGCTGCACTCAACACTGCAGCGCTTAACTGATTTAGGAGCCTAAATCTCATTTTCAAATGGGATTTAGGCACTTAGTTTAAATTATGTTGATTGCCAATGAGATTTTGGGTCTTAAGAGATTAAATACCTTTACAAATATGGGCTTAAGTCATATTTAGTCTGTTACTGTGCTTTAACAGGCAATTTGGGTCAGGCCACTCACATCTCTGAAGAGGTAACTGTTGGTTCTGCAAAAGGAATGAATCTGTTTGGAATGACACCTACCATGGAATGCGGTGTTGCTTTGAGGCTACAGCAGATAGAAACCTCCTTTAAAGTACAAGTTAGCTGCAGAGCACATACTAGCAAAACCTCAGATACGCAGCACTCCAGTTCCCTCTTGGTTTGCCCTTCCCCACCCGCAGCAACTTTTTGTGCTTTCATATTTTGATTTAAACCGGGGAGCAAGTGAGGAAAAAAGGGAAGTGTCTGTACTGACACTTTTTACCTCTAAGAGTATTGCTTTCAAAGCAAAACATCTGTGTTTTTGGTACCTCAGAAAAACTGGTATTCTGCGCCTACAAGTTCGTGCTCAAATTGTGCACCGAGAATAGCTAATTGCAGCAATGTGTCTGCATCTGTCAAGAACAAAAGAAAACTGGCACAATTCACTGCTAATGCCAAAGACCTGGAGTCAAGACTACGTGGATTTTTGATACTTAGAGCCATATCTGTAGGTGACACTCTACGGAAAGTGCTCTCTGCAGAGTAACTGCCAGAAGAATCCTCTACTGCTGCTCTGTGAGGGAGAAGATTAAGATGCCTCTTGTCAGGATTGGTGCGAGCCCTATTTGGACATTGGCTGGCAGTTACTGACCCACCCTCCTTCCTGGTCTTTCCCCTCCCAACCCTAGATGCCTGCACACCTGCTCCCGCCTCTGCTTTGCAGAGCTTACCTGCAAACAGGTAAGACATATCAGCCCTGCAGGCACCAGCCTGAACTCTGTCTTGGAGTCTGCATTAGTGGTAGTTTTCAAACAGGAAGGATGTGTCCTCTTCCATCTCGTACTTCCTCCACTCACTCTAGAAATGGTATGTATGCCATGCTAAGAAACTTAACCAAACAGAACAGTTTAAAAAGAGGATATAAATCCCTTCTATAGGGAATTCCCACCTATCTTCTGTCTTACAGCAACAGATCTAACTAAGATCAGGGCGCCATTCTACTAGGCCCCAAACATGGACCGTGGAAGACTAACCTCTCCGGGGTGGGGTCTATGACAACAACAAGGTGGGAGAGGAAGCAGAGGTATGTACAAGTGAAATGACTGCCCAAAGTCAAAGCAGGTCAGTGGCAGAATACGTAACAGAACCCAAGATTTCTGACTCCCAGGCCAGTGCCCTAACCAGCGAACCCAGCCTCTCTCTTTTCTGAGAAAATGTTTAAGATGACATGTTATTGGAAGAATTATATCAATGCAAATCAAAAATGGCTCAGCAGTATCCACAGAGGAGACCGAACTCCCCTGGATGGTGGGAAATACAAGCACCTTTCCCTTCAGAAGAGCTTTTAATCAATGCAAATGTGATTTCATAAAAAATATAAAGCGATATGTACCCACTGCATATGGACAAGTTTTTGAACAATTACGATTTCACCTAAATCTATTGACAATTTCTCTCCTCAACATAGTAAAAAGGTGGGATGCTTAAAGTGAATGAGAGTCACAAGCAAGGCCAGCTGAATAACTGCCCTTCCCTCCCACTCCAAGTATTTGCATTTTTACCAATGCGAAGCACAAATGGAGAGTTATCTAGTCAAAGGTGTAATCTCAAGTGAAGAGAGGTTTGAGACAGAATGACGAAGCACCAGGCAGTTTGAACAGATGAGGAAGTCGGCTTTGAAATCAGTTAGTGGAATAGTTAAGAAACCCCATTAAATGAATTTTTCTTAAAAAAGCGCAAAACAAACTCACTCCCTCCTCTAACTTGAAGATCGAGCCTAACAGAGTAAGATCCCTGCTGTGGGCAGCAGCAGATCTATTGAGGGTAAAGGATAACCAGTTCCTTATACAGACGGCCTGATCGCCAGACAGGCCAGAGTCATTTTCTCAAAGCCCCAAACCTCTCTCTCACCTCCACTCCTGTGGTGGAATTAACACTTGAAGAAATAGCTGGTAGACTGCAACTATGGAGAACTTGCTAACACAGAGACACATTCTGGCTTTTCCCATAGCTGCTCCCTGATGTTCTCTACACTGGGGTGGCAGAGGGGGAAAGGGGCCCAGGGCTGTCCAGCTTCATAGCTTTTGAAGATTTCACAAGAATCTGGAAATCCTCAAGCTACTGCCTTAGGGCAGCTTTGATGTCACCTTACAGGAACTCTCCAATTGCTAATCTGAAAATTGCAGGAGAGGGAGACACCCCCCATCAAAATACCTACTGGGGTACGCAAAGGACAGACATGTGGCCATATCCATATGTTGGGAACAATTATAGCATGAGGTATTGAAACCAGAGGAAGATAGACATAAGCTAGCAGATCCAAGAGAGTGTGCATTAGTCTCCACAAGGCAGTTATAATTAGAGAATTACCACACTACATCTACTACCATATCCTATATGTAATAGTTTGTTAAAGAATTATGACTCTTTACGGAATTTATCTGAAATGAAAACTGGAGCAGCACTGCTTGTATCCAGATAGAAGGAAACCACACAGTCAGTGACCAGCTGAGTCTTTGTGACTATAGTCACAGAGAATTGTAGGACTGAAAGGGACCACAATAGGTCATATAGTCCAGTCCTCTGCATTCAAGACAGGACTAAGTAATAACTAGCCCATTACTGAAGGTGTTTGTCTAACCTGTTCTTAAAACCCTTCAGTGACGGAGATTTCACAACTTCCCTAGGCAATTTGTTCTAGTGCTTAACTACCCTGACAGTTGGGAAGTTTTTCCTAACATTAACTTAAATCTCCTTTGCTGCAATTTTAAGCCATTGCTTCTTGTCCTATCCTCAGAGGCTGAGTACAATTTTTCACCCTCCTCCTCCCTGTAACAACCTTTTATGTACTTGAAAACTTATGGCCCCCCTCAGTCTTCTGATCTCCAGACCAAACAAACCCATTTTTTTCAATCTTTCCTCATAAGTCATGTTTTCTAAATTTTTAATAATTTTTGTTGCTCCTCTTGACTTTCTCCAATTTGTCCACATCTTTCCTGAAATACGGTGCTCAGAACTAGACAATACTCCAATTGAGGCCTTACCACCACAGAGTGGAAGAATTACTTCTTGTGTCTTGCTGACCACACTCCTCCTGATACATCCCAGAATGATTTTTGCTTTTTTGGCAACACTGAGACACTGGTGACTCATTTAGCTTGTGATCCACTATAACCCCCATATCCCTTTCTGCAGTACTCCTTCCTAGACAGTCATTTCCTATTTTGTATGTGTTCCATTGATTATTCCTTTCTAAGTAGAATAATTTGCATTTACTTCAGACTATTTCTCCAGATCATTTTGAATTTTAATCCTATCTTCCAAAGCGCTTGCAATCCTTCCAGCTCTGTATCATCTGCAAATTATCTAAAATTATTTGTGAAGATATTGAACAGAACGGGACCCAGGACCAATCTCTGCAGGAACCCACTTGATTATGCACTTTCAGTTTGACAGTGAACCACTGATAACTACTCTCTGGGAACGTTTTTCCAACCAGTTATGCACACACCTTCTAGTGGAGCCATCTAGATTATACTTCCCTAGTTTATGAGAAGGTCATGTGAGACCATATCAAAAGCCTTAATAAATCAAAGATACACCACATCTACCGCTCCCCCTATCCACAAGGCTAGATACCCTCTCAAAGAAGGATATAAGGTTGGTTTGACATGATTTATTCTTGACAAACCCAGGCTGTTGCTTATCTTCTAGGTGTTTGCAAATTGATTGCTCGATTATTTGCTCCATTATCCTTCCGGGTATTGAAGTTAAGATGACTGGTCTGTAATTCCCTGGGTTGTCCTTATTCCCCTTTTTCTAGATGGGTACTATATTTGCCCTTTTCCAGTCCTCTGGAATCTCTCCTATCTTCCATAAATCTGGCTGCAGGCACCGGCTGAAAGTTTTATATTTAAGGTATCAAGTAGACAACCCTTCATCTTGCCTTCTTTCTGTAAGAATAAGAATCCTTTATGTACCAGTGAACTTATCGTAAGACACCATGTGATAAGTCAGAAAGCATATAATTACTACTGCCAGGATGATTTTGGTACAGAGTGAAGAGAACAAACTGTTCCATAAGATTTTAGGGTTCCAAATAAAAACTTTTACTGACCTATAAATCAGTCACATCTACCACTCGTTAGATTTTTCTTAAGAACTATTGGTTTGAAAGTCTCCAGTGAACCCAGAGCTTTCTCTGGCATTTGTTATGAGCCAACAGTTCAGTACTTGAATTGTACCTCAAAAGGCATGAGTGAAGAGTTTGACACTACAGTGGTGGCGATTATGAAGTAAGAATACCAAAGTTTGTACTGTAATTATCTCCATTTTAAGCGATTCAGTCTCCAAGATCTTAAGTGAAAGTAAGTGTAACCAATTTAAATGGTAAGACTACAGACTTCTGGAATATGTGGCTCCAAAGTACTGTTAATAGTGTTAGTGTTCAGAGCTACCTGCTCAGGACCTGATCAAACGCTCACTTACCTCAGTGACCCTTTCCACACAGAATTCCAGCTCAGGTTTAAAAATAACTAGTTGATAAGATTATTTAAAAATTTAACCATTCGTAGCTATTTATGTATGTGCAGGTTTCAAAAGATTCTTTAGAACTTTTCTATATGTTCACAGTAACTCTACTGTGTAGGAGCAGCAGAGACATAAGACAGTTAAGTTACAAGAGCTACACAAATACAGATCTGATATAGCTGCTGTTCATAATACATCCTATATAGATAGTTAGGATAGGGCACTGGACTGGGATTTCAATCTGGGTGCAATTCCCAGTACAGTCACAGACTTCATATGTGACCACAGGCAAGTCATTTATAATGGACACTGTGTCTAAGATCCCTATCTGTAAAATGCAGATAGCACTTCTCTAACCTGCCAGGCTGTTGAGAGGATACAATCCATTAATGATTGTTAGGTGCTCAGATACTACAGGGATGAAGGCCATATAAAAAGACAGGTTGGTTGAACTGTTGGTTAAATAGTTCATTATCTAAATGTAAAGGAGAAACACTACCAAAAGTCAGCCACTTTTACATTAAAAAAATAATCAAATAAAGCTTGCACAATCTAGCCCATTGTAAGTCATTGGGACTATTCCTGCCAGTCCTCTCCAAAATGACAAAGGATCACAGTGTAGCCCATAGAAAGTGAAACAAATCCATGCTTCTCAGTGACACCAAAGTCAATTACAGCAATTCTGCTTCATTGTGCCCTACTCTGATAAATCTTGGTTTGCTAATAGTCCTTGTGTCCACAAAACTGGCTAGAATGCTCTCTCAAACTGTATTTAATGTATTAAAAACTGATTTTTTTAAAATATAAACTTGTTTAAAAAGGAGACAGTTATAGACCTTGAGTGTAGATCAAGTTGAAGTCAAGCTTAGATCTCTATTTCCAGGCTGTTTCTCATGCAGCTAAAAACAACCATGTATATTTATGATGTTATCTTTTGTTTAAAAAGGAGCTTCACTACACTGTCAAAGATCTACAGAACAGAACAAAATATTGAGCTACATTTTCCCTCTCAGATTTCATTGTGACACTTTTACAAGTCCTTTCAAGTACAGGCAACAACATGTTTTACATATTGAAACAAAATTACTGCAAATGTAATGTCAGTTTATTCACTGTTATGCTCAAGATTCATGTACGCATGTCCCTTTCTATGGCTACATCAGATGCCTAATCTGTACCTGGAGGTAATGAATACTGTACAAATGTGTCATGTTAGTTAATAGACAATTATTAAGATGAAGTTTTCTGGCTCTTTGCCACATCATTTTAAGCAATATATTGTCAACTACATTATAAATCTCTTGACCCGTCACATGTCATCAACATTTATGTGTTACCAATAAGTTCAGCCTAAAGCTACAGTGCAATTAGTCATTTAAATTGCAGATATATTTCACACATAAGAAAAGAATTAAGTTAATCTCTATACACAGAGAACACACTATGGGCCAATGAGCTGCATTCCTTAAATATATAAATGGCAGCCTCGAATATCTTTGTCTACTTGCATGGTAAAATATTATGTCAAGAGTATGGCCTAACCTGACAACTGTTAGGAAATTCAGAGCTGAAACTGAAACTACAGTCTTAACTGACAGCGGTGTGCTTGGGTCTTGCAGCAAAGTATAATGTTCTTTGTTTCACGGTCTCCTTTTTATGACTGCAATATACTGCACCTCAGCTGGACAGGTGAGTTAAGACTAGGGCATGAAATCTTGAGTTGTCTGGTGGTTTTAAGGGTCTGTATATGCGAAATGCATGTGTGTTAAAAAAACCATTCAAGTTTAAAGGACATCAGTAGTTAGAGTTTACAGCTACTGACGTTTAAGACCAGCTCATCTAGTCTGACCCCCGGCACAACTCAGGCCACCAACACCACCTAGCACCTGCATGCTAAACGCAAAAACTAAAATCAGTCACAAGTATTACATCCCGCATTAGACCAATTACTGTGTGCCACAGGTAGAGAATAGGTGGGACCGAGGTGCACGAGTGCTCAACACCCCTGCAATGTCAGGGAAATGATTAAGTGAGATAGTTCCAGATAAACCTGGCAAATGACTTCTGCCCACATACTGCAGAGGAGGGCAACACCTTCCCCTCCACCCCTCAATCTCTGCTAATTCGACCTCGAAGAAAATTCCTTCCCAAGCTCACATACGGAAATCAGTTAGACTCTGAGCAGGAGAGCCCCAACCAGCCAAGAACAAGAGAGAATGCTCAGTGCCGCCTCAGCACACTGGCCCACCCCTCCCGATGTCCCATCTCCATGCATGGCCCATTTCTGATGCTTTAGAGGAAGGAGATGAAACTTTCCTAGAATACGTCATGAGGGGGAATCCCTTCCTGACCTCTGCAGGTGGCCAACTGAAAACCTGAAGCATGAGTTTTGGGGAACATCAGATATAATCCATAATACAAGGAAGCGGAGAAACACCCTTAACATGCACTTCTGTAATAACAGTATCTGCATACTGGCTCAGTTCTCCAGAACATCTACTTGCACGTGTTAGAAGTCCACACCCAACTTAAAGTGACCGCTTTCAAAGTCACATGCTCAGCAGTTTTTAAGAAACTGTTTCAGCTGCATTAATGTGTACTAATGAATGGCATCAAGCAGCTGGCAGACGGATAGCTTGGAAACTGGGTACATCACATGATATACAAAGCAGCAGCAACCCAGTTCTCATCTCCTATTAAACCAGTGATCTGAATTTAGTTCAGATTTAAATATAGTTGCATCTTAATCCAATATTTGAGTTGATGAACTATGTATACCCACACAAGAATACTTCACTAAGAGCTTGTCTAAACTACCAAGTTTTGTTGACAAAACTTATGTCGACACCCAAAAGTCGACAAAACAAAAATTGCCAAAGGGTGAACACACTTGCTCCCTCTGTCCACAGATCATGTCCACATTGGGGACACCATCATCGACAGGATGAGCAATGCATCGTGGGTATGTAGCCCACAGTGCCGCATTGTGGGAAGGAAGAGCTGATCCCTGTGCATCTTGGATTCTCTCAGAGTTCTCCCACAGCCCCCGCAGCTGCAGAGAGCCGCATCATGAGCAGCTCTGTGAGCTCTCCTTGCTGGGGAACAGCAAAGCAGCACAGCCGTCTGTCCTCCTCCCCCTGCAGCGGCCATCTGCCTGCTGCCCTGCACTAGGAACAGCAGCAGAGCAGGAGCCTTCCAATTATTTGCTCTGTTTGTTCTCCAAAGGGAGCAGCAGACAGATACTTCCTGGAGCTTTGAAAGGGGAGGGACGCATGCCTGCAGGGCAGCAGAGAACACTGAGCAGAGCAATCAGGACAGGCATTGTGGGATACTGGCAGAAGCCAGTTCTGTCGACAAAATAATCAGCAGTGTCTACACTGGCTCTGTCGACAATAAAGGGAGGAAAAAAGACAAAAGTCTCTCATAGGGGTGGAAGTTTTTTGTCGCCAAAACTGGGCGTTTTTCATGACAAAAGTCCCATTGCATTGTGTACGCTCTTGCTGTTTCGTCACCAAAAGGCAGTTTTGGCGACAAAACTTGCCAGTGTAGACAAGCCCTAAGGGAAAATTAAGACTGAAAAGGTTCTTACACCTACTACAGCTAACACCCAAACATTAAAAAACCTATGATACACATTAAACTCTGAAAAATAGGAAGTCCTACTTAATTATTTCCCTTCTATGCTAGGCCATTTCCACGATCACCTCCCTAAGGGGTAGGGGTCTCTTTTGGCAGTGATGTGGGGCAGGAAAGACTTGTTGCTCAGGTGCTTATCCCTGCTCCTTCCAGTGCCCCTACGTGAGCACTTCCAAAGCTGTAGATACATTTGAATATTTAGTACTGCTGATAGTTGTATCAAATTAAAATGCTGCTAGAAATCCTGTCAAAAATGGTGCTCGTAAGATAGACAGGAGAACTCACTCAATCAGCCTGATCAGACTAGAAGGGATTCCAGTTCTAGAACAGAAAAATATCTGGTAACCATTTACCTTCCTAGATCCTGACTTTGCCCTCAATTTGTGACAAATGGGACAGTATGCAGTATGGAGAAATGAAATACACTCCCCCCACCTACCTGTACTTGGAAGGAACTGCTGGCTTATTTAGGGACCATTCTGTTCCGTACTTTGTCCAAAGGATTCATCTCTGGGGGAACAAGATCTAGCTTACAGTGTTTTATAAACATCTAAACGGATAACTGAGTTGAAGCCCTGCATACATCTGTGGTGACCAATGCCATTTCTACTCAAGAAGGTGCCACAGAACAGGCTTTGTGAACCCTGATTCTTTCTGGTACAGGGATTTTGAATTAGATAAACAAAGATCTTAATCCATCCATCTGTATGTTTCAGGTTTTGTCTCCTCACCCTCTAATGTTGTGGGTCTGGGTGCTGGTGTTGAAAAAGCAGCCGCTCACAGGGATTTGAATATGAGGGGAAGATCTTCCAAGGACTTAGAGGTATCTGCAGAGATGATATTTAGGGTCTAGACCACGCTGGAGAAAGTCCAGCAGTTTGGGAATACTGGATTTTTGGTATGGATTCTTCACTCTTTAGAAATGAAGGAGACTCATGCCCATAATTTAGCATGAGCTGGATAATGGAAGCCATGTGATTTATTACAAGTGCTGTTGTTACCTTGGATCCTAAATCCCTTCCTGTGTCTCATCTTGCTTACTAGCCATGTTGTCAAACTTCTATGGGCTGGAGTTGGGGTCCTGCAGAAGTCAAGGTATTTGCAAGGCTGTGCACTATGATCTCACCACACAAGCTACAGCATTTGTTATTTACAAAGCACCATCAGAGTGCTCTGTGCTATACAAATCATGGAGGAGATAAATGGAAATATCTGAAAAAGATCAAAGTGCCATTTAACAAAGTGATTTAGACACCTAGGCTCTTAAGTCTCATTTAAAATCAGTGGAATTTAGGTCCCAAGACACTTGAAAACAGAACACTGCCTTGGAGTGAGAATTTTTTGGCAGAGATTTTGGGTAACGTTTTGCAAAGCACTTAAGTCCCATTTTCAAAAAGTGTCTTGACCTAAATTCCATTGACTTTCAATGAGACAGACCCTAAAGTACCTAAAATTATTTTTGAGAATAGGTCTTAAGTGTTTTTCAAAGTGTTATCCAGAATCTCTGCCAAAGAATTCTCAATCTAAGACAGACAACAGATCAGGAAACACTGAATAGCCAGAATATCATTTTACCTCAGTGGTGCTGCATCTTTTAAAATTGAATAGCCATCCAGTGTAGGGTAGAGACAAGAATATCCAAGGGGTGAAAGACAGGGAGCAGTCAATTTAGTTTTTGGCTTCAGTAATGCAACCACAAGCACTGATGATGCAATATACTATATAGGGGCTCACAGAATGAGATACATTTAGCATGTAGTGCAAGCACACATAAAATAGACAGTAGACATACCGCTTCCATGTTAACGCCGATGTTCCACTTCTGCACATGCAGACTTAAGAAATACTCAGCTTTCCTAGAGCAGAGTATCTACGCAGCTAAGTTAGTGGATCTGCGTGACTGTCAAGAACCTATCTACAGACAATACTGGTGGGAGTCTACATTTCCAGTTTTACTGTAAGCCAAGGCACCTGTTATTTACTACTAAAACGGTACACTACTACTGCAGACAGAACAACTATTCTCCAAGCCATACCTAGAATCCTGGTGTTTCTTCAATCCATTGCAAAAGCCAAGAACTATTAACAAAAACTTGATACTACAATGAGAACAGCAAGTCAGTCAATACAAATGTCACTAACATAAAAGCAAGTGTATGAAAAGATAACACCTACAGCACTCCTGGGCTAGCATATGTGGCTTTATTTCTAAATTGCTAATGTAGTAATGTGGGTCAGAAAGTAAGAAAGGTTAGACATATCAATTTTATTTCTTACGTTCCCCAAAACTACATTAATGTAAATTTCTGATCAATCTTTCCTGCACATAGTACAATAGTCTGAAATTCTCTTCAGAAGTTGAAGACTAAGAAATTGCTATGAATGCATATTTAGTTTCAAATGTAATGCACACATTATATTCCAAATTTTTATATTATACTGCATATAGGTACGGTGCTATTAATTTCTAAAACTGCAATAGGTTTCAGAGTAGCAGCCATGTTAGTCTGTATTCGCAAAAAGAAAAGGAGTACTAGTGGCACCTTAGAGACAAACCAATTTGAGCATAAGCTTTCGTGAGCTACAGCTCACTTCATCAGATGCATCCGATGAAGTGAGCTGTAGCTCACGCAAGCTTATGCTCAAATAAATTGGTTAGTCTCTAAGGTGCCACTAGTCCTCCTTTTCTTTTTGTAAAACTGCAATAGATTTGCAAGAGCTAGAATCTTGTACAATGGAAACAAATTTTATAAGCACTTATTTAGAAGCTGTGGTTTTGTACTTCCCTGCATTTGATTTGGGAACTTTTAAGAACTATGTTTTGAAAAAGGATACTTTTCACTACAACTGTTTCACCCCCATATGAGAGCGCCTCCATTTTAGATGATGGTGACACTTGAGTGTGTCATCATAGGTAACAGTTTATATGGCTCATCATGCACCAATACAAAACCATGATACATAATCAGAAAAATTAGGGAGAGAATTTGTGGCTCAAAGTGTTCTTCCTCACAAAAGTTAGCATTCTCTCCTTTTAGCGAGAATTTCAAAAACATCCTTGTCAAATACATTTTTTAAAGTGTCCCCATCTTACAATTCTTTAACATTTGTCCCCCCTTTTTTTGGAAATGTAGCAAAAAAAATCTACAGAATTAAAGTCTCAAGGCCTCCCCTGCACAATGTCCATGCAAAGTGTACTGAGTGACTAGACTCCACAGAAATTAATGAAGATATAAAAGCGTACAACTGAAAAGAATTTCTGATGATCCTTGGAATGCAACTTGCAACTGGCATGTATTATCATGATAACCAGATTCTTTTACAAAGGCTTAAACCCAAATTCATTTTGAATGCTGATGTTTGATCCTGGTAAAGAGAATATAACAAGCATCTCAAACAAGAACAAAAGATAATTCTTCTTTATATTGACATCTATGTAGATGCTAGACCTGGAAATGTTAGCCTTAACAGTCAGCTTGACAATCTCCATTGATTTTTCCATAGCCATAACCCTGTGAAAAGTAGTGGCATGTATCCATCATCAATAGCCATTATAGCACGCAGTTTACTGTATACTGTGGCACAGATGTCCATGGTGCTTTAGAGAACAAAGGAAGGGGTATGTCGTTGCCTAGAGGAGTTTACAATTTAATTCAGACATAAAAGCTGGGGATGACAAAGGGTAATGGGGCTTTAACAGAGACAAAGGTTCTAACAGTAGATCATATATACTTGTGTCAGTATCTTAGTCCCCAGCTGATTTGTCCAATTTTGTTCCCTGAAATTTTAATATTTCTTTAAAATAATTCACAATATTATTTTGTCTTTAAAATATTTAGAGTGCAAAACTGACCAGCACACAGGAGTGAGTAACTAGTACTGGAATGAGAGTCTTGAGGAGGAATCAGATGAGAGATTATCGGCATAGAGGATGAGGAAGAATATTCTCAGGTGAGGAGCCATCATGATCAAAGGTGCAGACCCACTTGTGGGAAGCAGAGTAAGGAAGGGACACACTGCACACGTTATAAGATAGATTTTAGCCTTTCACTTATTGTGATTTTGGAGGAGTGACTGGAACCGTTACAGTCTATTGTGTTAAGTTGCCCTCTGCCAGTGCTTGTTAGGTTTCTTTGGCCAGTGAAGGTAGATTTGAATGAAAAACATTAATTTATGTACGTGAAACATTTCACTTCAACACATTTGAAAACTAATAATTTCTCTCCTCCTTCCCTAAATACCCTAGAGCTTTAGTTTACATTACTGACTAATGGCCTGAAACACTTCCATTTATTTTTTAAATACTGAATTATAATATGAGGAACCAGAAAAATTAAACATACCAACATCTCATTCTCTTATTTTAAGCTATGCTGGAGCACAGCTGAATGCCCCAAATGTTGTGTACAAAATGTTACCTGATGCAACTTGAACATTCATGGTAAAAGTGACTTTAAAGAAAACCTAACACTACAATTAACACTATATATCTAACTGAATTGCACAAAGGGTAACTAGAATGCAAGAAAAATCCTTCCATCACACAACTCAGGTATTGAAAATGGATACAGGAGTATTGGGGACAGACTTATTCCTAGCTGCTATAAACCAGGAAATTCTGGCATTTAAGATGGACTATAACACTTCCTATATTTGCAATACAAAATGAATAATTATACTATATGAGTTTAAATTAAATTACTCAGACAAGTTGCCCAAAAAGATGATTTTAAAGATGCCAAATGTGTATGGGCCTAAAGCCACATTTGTACTTGCTTTCATCAATTTGAATTCATTGCACAATTTCATCACCAGCGTGTGCTCATTCCATGATGGCATGCTAAGTATATAGTGCTAGAAAATGGTGCTTCAGAGCCTCCCTGCCACAAATGGTGTTAAACAGGGCTGTGTTCGCATCTACACTATTTACTATTCTCTTTGAGATTATGCTGCTAGAGATTCTTTCAGAGACTGAGATGGGGGTATTTATATGCAATTCTATACAGCATCTTCAATCTCCATCTTCATGCTCATACTAAGCTGATTGATTTGCTCATTACGGAGTTCCTCTTGGCTGATGACTGTGCACTCGTACCGCATATCTGTGAAGATGCAATATCTAATCGACTGCTTTTCTAGATCAGCCAAGCGATTTGAACACTATCCGCCTCAAGGAAACCGAAGTGCTTTACTAGCCTGCTCCAGAAAAAAAAAGAAAAATATTCTGTCCCCGAAATCACAATTGATGACAATGCTTAAAGCAGTAGAAAAATATTGCTATCTTGGCAGCACTTGATCTAATAATGCCGTGATCAATGATGAAATCACAGTGCATTTCTAAATGCCTTTGGTTGACTTCACACCAAAATCAGCGTCTATTGAGCAACGTATTCAGCACTCTTTTCTACAGCTGTGAAACATGGACACTATCACATGCACTTGATAGAACTAGAGCGTTTTCAAATGCCCTGTCTGCATCTCATCTGTACCATCAAGTGGTCGGACAGGAGACCAAAACATGGAAGTCCTGGAGTGGTGCTGAATGACTAATGGTGAATCCCTAGTCATACAGGCTGGGTGGTCATCTCTTATGTATGGATGGTTCACAACTTCCCAAAGCATATTTTATGGACTGTTGAAAATGAGAGCATGTATGCTGGGAGGCTGACAAAAACGACATTAGGACACTCTCAAAGCTCACCTAAAAGCTGGCCAAGTCTAACTGAATACATGGGAACTTGCTGCTGCGATAGATCGGGATGGAGGCAGACCTGTTGGTCTGCGGTTAAGACATTGAGAATAACAGAACAGAAAAAGCTGAAGAGAAGTGTGAGCGAAGAAATCAGGCTGTGGCAAAAACACGTGGCCATATCTGCCCAACGGGCGGACACATCTGTGGATTCCTCATTGGTTTACAGTTGCACAAGATGCACTGAAACAAGCTGACTCATATGTCGACTATGATTGAGACTCCAGTGACAACAGCCTCTGAAGAAAGGCTATTTATTGCTTAGCATGTTTTGTCACGTTATCAATGAATTATGGGTATTCTACTTCTAGCAATATTAAATGGGACTCAGACCAATTTTTAATTTTTTCAATACCAAATATACAGTCACTAAATTTTGTTCAGACATCTTAGAAAAAACGGTTACTTACCTCTCGTAACTGTTGTTCTTCAAGATGTGTTGCTCATGTCCATTCCAATAGGTGCGTGCACTGCAGTTGCCGGAAGCTTTTCCCTAGCGGTACCTGTCGGGTCGGCCGTGGAGACCCCTAGAGTGGTGCCTTCATGGCGGTGTATATATGTCCCTGCCGACACGCTGCCTGCTCAGTTCCTTCTTGCCGGAATACTCCGACAGTGGGAAGGCGGGTGGGATTTGGAATGGACATGAGCAACACATCTCGAAGAGCCACAGTTGCAAGAGGTATGTAACCATTTTTTTTCTTCGAGTGATTGCTCATGTGCATTCCAATAGGTGACTTCCAAGCAGTTACCCTGGGGGAGGGCTCGGAGTTCACCTAACTGCTGAGTGCAGGACTGCCCTGCCAAACCCAGCATCATCCCTCGCCTGCCAGGTAATGGCATAGTGGGAAATGAAGGTGTGGACTGAAGACCAGGTTGCCACTTTGCAGATGTCCTGAATAGGGACCTGCGCCAGGAAAGCTGCGGATGCCGCCTGCGCTCTGGTAGAGTGCGCCGTTATCGGCGGGGCTGGAACTTTCACCGGGTCATAGCAAGTCCTGATGCAGGACGTGATACATGACTAGATGTGCTGTGATAAGATCGGGAGCCCCCTCATTCTTTCTGCAATAGCGTGTTGTGGTGACTTACGAAACGGCTGTGTGTGTTCAATGTAAACTGCTAAGGCCCGTCTAACGTCCAATGAACAGAACATGCGCTCCCTGTGAGTGGCATGGGGTTTAGGGAAGAACACAGGTAAAAATATGTCCTCGTTCGCATGAAACAGAGACAATCTTAGGCAGGAACGCAGGGTGGGGGCGTAGCTGCACCTTGTCTTTACAAAATACTGTGTGAGGTGGTTCAAAGGTCAGTGCTCTGAGTTCGCATACCCTTCTAGCGGAGGTTATAGCCACCAGGAAAGCCACCTTCTAGGAAACGTAGGAGAGGGGGCAGATAGCCAGATAGTTCAAAGGGGGGCCCCATGACTGAGGACAGGACCAGGCTGAGGTCCCGGGGGGGATGGGCCGACATATTGGAGGATAAAGCCTGTCGAGGCCCTTAAGAAACCTGCTCACCATGGGATTATCAAACACTGATCCCCTCGCCGTTCCCGGGTGAAAGGCCGAAATGGCTGCGAAGTGTACCCTTAGGGATGATATTGCTAACGCTTGGTGCTTGAGATCTAAAAGATAGTCCAAAATAAGGGGAATTGGGGCTGATTGTGGCTCAGTTCCCTTTTGTCTAGGCCAAATGGAGAAATGCTTTCACTTAGCCAGGTATGTGGCTCAAGTGGAGGTTTCCTACTCCCCAACAGGACCTCCCTAACCGAACGGGAGCACTGAAGCTCAAGAGGATTCAGCCATGGAGCTTCCACGCCATGAGGTGGAATGACTCCAGGTTGGGTGCAATAGATGGCTGTGGTTCTGTGAGATTAGGGTTGCACAGAGAGGAAGCGCTATTGGTCTGTCCACTGAGAGGTTCAGTAACATGGTGAACCAGTGCTGGCGGGGCCATGCTGGTGCTATGAGGATTAAGGAAGCCCTGTCTTGAAGAGTCTTGAGGAGCACCCTTTGTATGAGGGGGAATGGCGGGAACGCGTACAGCAGGTGACCCGTCCATGACAGGTGAAAGGTGTCCATGGTGGAGCCTGGGCTGTGGTTCAGGAAGGAGCAGAATCCCTAACACTTCCTGTTGCTCCGCGTCACAAACAGGTCCATGTGGGGAGAGCCCCACCTCTGGAAAATTGAGTGAGCGATGTCCGGTCTGAGGGACCACTCATGTCCATGGAACGAGCGACTGAGGCGGTCTGCCAGCTCGTTCTGCACCCCCGGAAGGTGCGATGCCTGCAGGTGTATGGAGTGGGCAATACAAAAGTCCCACAGAGTGAGAGCTTCCCGACAGAGGGGAGAGGAATGAGCACTACCCTGTTTGTTTATATAGGACATTGCTGAAGTATTGTCTGTGAGCACTGTTACGCACATGCCCTGAAGACAGGCCTGAAACACTTGGCATGCCAGGCGAACCACCCTCAGTTCCCTCAAGTTGATGAGCAGCGATAGCTCTGCATGGGACCAGAGGCCCTGCGTTCTGACATTGTCCAGATGTGCTCCCCAACCGAGCACCGAGGCGTCTGAGACAAGGGAAAGCGTGGGTTGGGATTTTGCGAAGGGTACTCCCGCACAAACCAGCTGTGGTTGCAGCCACCATTGGAGAGAGTGGAGCATTTGAGGTGGGAGGGTCACTATTGAGTCCAATGGGTCCCTACCTAGTCTGTACACCTGTGCTAACCACATCTGGAGGGACTGAAGGTGCAGCCTGGCATGCTGTACCATGTATGTACAGGCCACGATGTGCCCCAGTAGTCTCATACAATTCCTGTCTGTAGTTGTGGGGAAGCGGAGGAGGGTCTGGATAATGTCCGTGAGCGCTCTGAAATGCAGTTCCGGAAGGAATGCCCTTGTGTGCTTGGAGTCCAAGAGAGTGCCGACGTACTCTATTCTTTGTGTGGGGGTCAATGTGGACTTGAGCTCATTCAATACAAGTCCCAACCTGTGAAACGTAGCCGGGGCCAGGAATACATGCTTCACCACCTCTGCTTGGGGACTCTGCCTTGATGAGCCAATCCTGTAAATATGGGAACACCTGCACCTGGTGCCTGTGGAGGAAGGCTGCTACTACCGGCATACACTTGGTGAACTCCCGTGAGGCCGCTGAAAGGCCAAATGGGAGCGCCCTGAACTGGTAGTGCTGGCCACTGACCACGAATCTGCGAAAGTGTCTGTGGGTTGGAATAATAGCAATGTGAAAGTATGCGTCCTTCAAGTCGAGGGTGGCGTACCAGTCTCCCGGATCCAGGGAGGCAATGATGGCAGCCAGAGAGACCATGCGAAGCTTCACCTTTTTTATATGTGTTGAGGTCTCATAGGTCCAGGATAGGCCAAAGCCGGCCCTTGGGGATGAGGAAATAGCAGGAGTAGAACTTCTTGCCCCTGAATTCTTGAGGAACCTCCTCTCTTGCCCCTAAAGCTAGGAGTGATTGTACCTCTTGTAAAAGGAGTTGCTCGTGAGAGGGGTCTCTGAAGAGGTACGGGGAAGGGGAGTGGGAGGGTGGGAGGGAACAGAACTGGATAGAATATCCCGCCTCCACCGTGCAGAGGACCCAGAGGTCTGACATGATCTGAGACCAAGCACAGTAGAAGTGGGAGAGCTGATTCACAAAGGGGGACGGGGGGGAAGGATCCAAGAAGGTGACTGGTGTACTGTCCTCATGTGCATCTTCAAAAGTTGGGTTTGGGGCCGGGGTGCTATTTGGTTTCCTTGGCCCGAGGAGGATTGTGGTGGGCGCCTCCTGTTATTTCTGCCTCTCCTCCTAGGTGGATCCTGCCTCGGGGGCCCCGGGTAAAAACAGGACAGGGGCTGAGGTATAAAGGGATTTCTTTGAGGCACTGGGGTGTGCAACCGAGAGACTTCAGAGTTGCCTGCGAGTCCTTCAGGCTATGCAGGCGCGTGTTCGTATTTCGAGTAAACAGGCCCTCACAGTCAAAGGGGAGATCCTGTATTGTGTTTTGGACCTCAGGTGGGATTCTCAAAATCTGAAGCTACGCACTGCACCTCATAGCGATGGCGGTGACCATGGTTCTAGCTGCAGAGTCCGCTGTGTCCAGGGCTGCCTGGAGGGTGGTCCTAGAGACAATTCTGCCCTCCTCAAGGAGAGCGCCAAACTCCCTGCAAGAATCAGCCACGATTAATTTCTGGAATTTAGCCAACGAGCTCCAGGAATTAAAAGCGTATCGGCTAAGCACTGCCTGCTGATTCGCTACCCGAAGCTGGAGCCCCCCAGTCGAATAGACTTTACGGCCAAAGAGATCCAGCTTCTTGGCGTCAGGTGACTTAGGTGCGGGGCCTGGTTCACCCTGCCGCTCCTTGTGTTTTGCCGCATCAACCACCAGAGTCCCCAGTTGGGGGTGGGTAAACAGGTGCTCATAGCCCTTTTGCAGCACAAAGTAGCGTCTCTTGACCCCTTTAGCCATTGGTGATAATAGAGGCTGGGGTTTGCCAGAGCACCTTTGTGGTGTGCCGAATTGTCCTTATGAGGGGCAAAGCTACTCTGGAAGGACCCTCGGGGGTGAGGATGTCCACCATCGGATCTGAGTCCTCCATAACCTCCTCTGCCTGGAGGTCGAGGGTAACTGCTACCCTCATAAGCAGGTCCTGGTGGCCTTTGATATCCATTGGTGGTAGAGTGGTGGAGGTGCCTGCCACCGCCTCGTCTGGCGAAGAGGTCCCCGGGACAAGGTCTTTCTGCCCCTCGGGTTCTTGGGAGGCCAGGTCAGGTACCTTGGAGCACCCCGAGACCAGAGTTTCAGGTGCTACCGACGTCAGCGGAGGAGGAGCCGTGCTGGTCTGCAGCCACTCAACAGCCCTGTCCCATAAAGGATCCTCAGGGGCCCTAGGGGCGTAGTGTGCCATCAACGTCGCCGATGTAGGTGCACCAGGGGCCGATACCACCGATACCAGCCTAGATCCCTGATCTTGAGCCTGGTGGTAGGCCTAGGGGGTCCAAAAAGGCCATTGCACTGGGCCCTGCCACTGGGGTGGCCAAGTGGCGACTGGTGCCGGTTGTCCCGCTGGCCTACGGTGCCGGGATCGGTGCTGGAACCGGTAGTGGTTGCGTCGGGACACAGACTATTCTGTGACTGACTGACTAGTATTCTGTACCTGACCATGGGGGAGCGGAGCCCAATGGTGCCGGGGAGCAGTACTGGGGAGACTGAGACCGGCGCCACAACATCATGGGCTTCCCCTGATGATGAATCAATGGCACTGCCGCCATTGGAGCCAGCGCTGCTGCCATCAGCGTCGTGACTGGTGTCGTAATCGCCCGTGGGCACAACATCACAGTCAGTGCCATCACCAGCGCGTGAGTTTGCGAAGCTGGGTACTGCGCCATCATATCAATGAGGTCTCGAGCTGCCTCATATGTGTTCGGAGTGGAGGGGAGGTCAAGCTCTTCCTCCAAATTTTCACGGGTAGGAGAGTCCGTTCTTGCTGGACTCAATGGCTCTGCGCCTGGGGCAGGAGTCAACGGCACCAGTTCTTGGGGACCAGACCGAGGGTGTCCCACTGGAGGACGCACCCCACTGGAATCCCCACTCGGCTTCCTGACAGGGGAATATCTCCTCTCTGGTTTCTTGTTCTTATGCAGTACCAGGGACTGTGAACTGGCCTTGCGGGCCGGGAAGTGGTGCCGGTGCTCCCTGGCAGAGTCCTTCCTCAGTGCTGGGACATCCCATACTGAGGATGCTGGTGTCGGCTCAGACTGTGGCTGAAGGGCCAACTCCATCAAGAGGAGCTTCAGGCGATAGTCCCACTCCCTCTTAGTCCTGGGTCTGAAGCTCCTGCAAATAGCGCACTTATCTGTCTGGTGGCCCTCCCCGAGGCACTTGAGACAGGTGGCTAGCGGATCACTTGTTGGCATAGGTTTTGCACACCTTTTGCACACTTTAAACCCCTGTGACCAAGGCATGCCCCGGCGCCGGGGAGAGCAGAACAGGGGGGAAACCCCCCAAAGTAAGCTAAACTAATCTACAACTATTTACACAGAAACAAGGGAACCACTAGGTAAGGCACTTGCAAAAGCAAGAGACTAAGCTGTTCCAACGACCGTCACAGGCGGTAAGAAGGAACCGAGCAGGTGGCAAGTCGGCAGGGACATATATACACCGCCATGAAGGCGCCACTCTAGGGGTCTCC
The DNA here is from genome assembly GCF_965140295.1 of Lepidochelys olivacea. Taxonomy (NCBI): domain Eukaryota; kingdom Metazoa; phylum Chordata; order Testudines; family Cheloniidae; genus Lepidochelys; species Lepidochelys olivacea. The sequence continues at coordinate 80,635,991 of NC_140412.1, forward strand.
ACAGCTGACCCGATGGGTATCGCTAGGGAAAAGCTTCCAGCGATCGTGCATGCGACGTGCGCACACACCTACTGGAATGCTCATGAGAAATCACTTGAAGAACATCGGTTCAGAAGTTCCCAGAGAAAAACAAAGAAGAGGTTACATTCACAACATATCTACTGTGAAATGGAACAAAGCATCAAAAAAGGTTTTACAAAGAATTAGGTATTCTTAGACAACTCCTCTGTTTCCAAGACAACAACAATACCACACATGGAAATGCAGAGTTGCATTCAAGAACTTTTTTACATGTGAAATTACCTTCATGACATCCTTTACTAATCAGCATGCTAGGATTTAGATGCTGGTCCAACTAGAGATGACCTGAGATCAATACAACACACACCAAAAGTTAAATTTATGAATGTGCATTTCCAATGGAACTTACGATAAATGCTACCAGGTTTGTGTCAGTTTAAGTTCACAGCCAAACTCCTTTTTTAAAAAGTACTACACACTGCAATATCACACTATTCTCTGCTGTACTTATTTGCCACAGAGCTACAGAATTTTTAATAAAGGAAATAATGGACATGCCACAGAATGAGTGACAGCTGAAGTATGTAACAGGAAGCCATTACACAGCCTCTTATGCCAAAAGAGGGTTAGCAACTGCAGTCTTGTGTTATATATCCTTTCCTTATCAAAGGCACTGTTAAAAAAACAAGAATGATTAACAAAAAAAAGCTTGGTGGGAAGGGAAGGAGAGATGAGGAAAGTTATTCTAATGCCAGGCTCATGTTTTCAAGTTTTCCAGTGTTGTTACATAAAAACGGCAGATAACAAGCTCATTTCTACACGCAGAATAAAGGTCCCTATTGATGTATTGAAGATTCCAAGGAACATAAAATGTACCCACTCAAAAGGATGATAGTTCTTAATACATATCCTGTGGCCAGGTTGAGTTGGGTTCCTCCACCTCACTTGCTCTGAGGGGCAGTATGGCAAACGAGGATCATAGAGGAGTCTCCTATTTGCTAGGTCTCCCTCCTTTGCTTCTCCAATTTGATTCTTTCTGACCTAGGAGACTGTTCACCTGCTTTACTTCCCCAAGGACAGTCTCTTGTCAAAAGCTGGACTAAGAAAGGCCTAAGGGATGGGAGTCGCCACAGCACTGACCCAGCTGCAGAAATTAGGCCGGTAAGTGGAAAGATATAGGCTCTTTCCATGTATGTCTCAGTTTGGAATCACAGAATTGTAGGAAGGGAAGGGACTTCAATAGGTCATCTAGTCCCGTCCCCTGCACTCAGGGCAGAAATATGTAATAACCAGACCATTCCTGACATGTTAGTCTAACCTATTCTTAAAAATCTCCAGTGAGATTCCACAACCTCCTAGGCAACTTGTTTCACTGCTTAACTATCCTGACAGTTAGGAAGTTTTTCCTAATATCCAACCTAAACCTCCCTGCTGCAATTTAAGCTCATTGATTCTTGTCCTATGCTCAGAGGCTGAGTAGAATTTTTCACCCTCCTCCTCGTGACAACCTTTTATGTACTTGAAAACTCATGTTCCCCCTCAGTGTTCTCGTCTCTAGACTAAACAAACCCATTTTTTTCAATCTTTCCTCATAAGTCATGTTTTCTAGACCTTTAATCATTTTTGTGCTGTCCTATTGACTCCCTCTAGTTTGTTCACATCTTTCCTGCAATGTGGCTCCCAAAACTGGACACAATACTCCGGTTGAGGCCTGTCATAAATATAAAGGGAAGGGTAAACCCCTTTGAAATCCCTCCTGGCCAGGGGAAAGCTCCTCTCACCTGTAAAGGGTTAAGAAGCTAAAGGTAACCTCGCTGGCACCTGACCAAAATGACCAATGAGGAGACAAGATACTTTCAAAAGCTGGGAGGAGGGAGAGAAACAAAGGGTTTGGGTGTCTGTCTGTAGTCGTCTTGGCCGGGGACAGAACAGGAATGGAGTCTTAGAACTTTTAGTAAGTAATCTAGCTAGGTATGTGTTAGATTATGATTTCTTTAAATGGCTGAGAAAAGAATTGTGCTGAATAGAATAACTATTTCTGTCTGTGTATCTTTTTTGTAACTTAAGGTTTTGCCTAGAGGGGTTCTCTATGTTTTTGAATCTAATTACCCTGTAAGATATATACCATCCTGATTTTACAGGGGGGATTTCTTTATTTCTATTTACTTCTATTTTTTATTAAAAGTCTTCTTGTAAAACACTGAATGCTTTTTCATTGTTCTCAGATCCAAGGGTTTGGGTTTGTGGTCACCTATGCAAATTGGTGAGGCTTTTTATCCAACATTTCCCAGGAAAGGGGGGGTGCAAGTGTTGGGAGGATTGTTCATTGTTCTTAAGATCCAAGGGTCTGGGTCTGTAGTCACCTAGGCAAATTGGTGAGGCTTTTTACCAAACCTTGTCCAGGAAGTGGGGTGCAAGGTTTTGGGAAGTATTTTGGGGGGAAGGACGCGTCCAAACAGCTCTTCCCCAGTAACCAGTATTAGTTTGGTGGTGGTAGCGGCCAGTCTAAGGATAACGGGGGTAATATTTTGTACCTTGGGGAAGTTTTGACCTAAGCTGGTAAAGATAAGCTTAGGAGGTTTTTCATGCAGGTCCCCACATCTGTACCCTAGAGTTCAGAGTGGGGGAGGAACCTTGACAAGGCCTTATCAGCACAGAGCAGAGTGGAAGAATTACTTCTGTCTTGCTTACCACACTCTTGCTAACGCATCCCAGAATGAGGTTTGCTTTTTTGTGCAACAGTGTTACACTGTTGACTCATATGTAGCTTGTAATCCATATAAGCCCCAGATCCCTTTCTGTACTGCAAATCCACAGATATTTACTTTATATCCCCATCCATGGATGTAGATATCTGCAAACCATTTTTGTGGATCATAGCTCAGATGCAGATACAAATTTTGTATCCACACAGGGCTCTGCAACACACTCACCGGAATGAAGTGGCTGTTACCCAGGCTTCAGCTCCGCTCTCTGAATCAAGCAGCAGCAGCAGCTTGCTGGGCATTCTGGGAGTTGTAGTCCACAGCTTGCTCAGATAGTGAAGGTAAATTGCAACTCCCAGAAGGGAGTGTGACTCTGTGCTCCTATGCAGTGAGCCAAATGCAGCATGTTTTAGAACCACTGCAGCTGCGTAGGAGCGTCCGAGCCCCCACATTGGGGGGGCGGTGCTGCACACGAGGACCCAGGATGTAGCCTCCACCCAGAGAGGGGAAGGAAGTATGATGGGGGCAGAGCGGGTTATGGGAGGTCTCTGGGGAGAAGTGGGAGGCAGTTGGGGGTTTGGCACAGCCCTGCGTCACTGGTGTGAGGTGATCTGTGGAGGTGTTAGCCGAGCCCTGCAAATCCATTGATAGCTGCAGATATCAGAGGACAATTTATGCAGATCAGATGTGGATAAAAAGTTTTGCATCTGCAGAATGCTCTACTTGCAACCCTTCCCAGCTTGGTATCGTCTGCAAAATTTATAAGTGTACTCTCTATACCGGGGTAGTCAATAGGCAGACCATGGGCCAAATCTGGACTGCTAGACACTTTTGAACAGCCCCCGAAATCTTTTTATTTATTTATCTATCTAACATCATTGTTATTTTTACTTTCTTCTTCTCTGGAGTCTGGACCTTGAGTATACATTGACCGAAAAATTGGGACCTTGACAAAAAAGAATTTCCTATGCTCTAACATTCTACTCAAAGGTTTGTCTGCAGATGTCTGCATGTTCAACCAATGTTGGGGCCTAGTGAGCAAGTGCAAGGAATTCCAAGTGACATATTTGCAAATTTCATCTGATGGTTCTTCCCATGTCCAGACTAAGAGGTGGCCACATCTCTAGTGTAGTGGCTTTAAGTCTTCCTGGAGAGAAGTTTGGCAGCCTCGTAAGTCTTAGATATCCAACACAATTCATATGGCCAGGGTGCATCCTGCCACCTTGAGCTCTTTCCCTGAACTGTGGAAGAGAATGAAAAAAGGAATCTCTTCTGCTCAATGTTTCTAATCCAAGAGCACCTCAAAGGTCCTGTGAGATGACAGGTGTTACAGGAAGGAAAAACTTGAACAAGACTGGAGTAGAAGCTTGGATGGGGGGGAGGGAAGGGTAGAATATCATGGTTAGGAAAGGAGTGGGATGTCAGGATTTTTGATAAAAACTAGGACAGAAGCCAAGGATCATGTTATTATGGGAAAGTCAACAACACAAGACTATAGGACCACTCACACACTACTCTCTTTGCCAAAGAGATAGCTACTCAAGCCACCTCAGGGAGAGGAACAGACGGTGTGTTAAAAAGAGACTCATACTAGGTACATCTAAACTGCAGCTGGGAGCTAGCCTTGTTTGTGCTAGCGGGGCTTGAGCAATCACGCTAAAAATCGCAGCAGGGGCTGAGAGGCTTTGGGTGGAGCTTTAGCTCTCAAGCCTCGGGGTTAGGAGGGGTGAAAGCCTGAGCCGTAAGCGCCACACTGATATTTTTAGTGTCATAGCTTGAGCCCCACTGGCGTGAGTCTGACTACCTGTTCTGGGAGACTCGCTCCCACTGAGATTTATACAAGCCATGTTCCGACTCCCTTTGAAGACACTGTGGAACTCAGGGCAGAGGAAGTGGCTTTAGATAACGTGACACTGCGGAGAGGATCCCACGTTGTCTCACCCCTCTACTAGGCAACCAAGGGCTCTAGTGCAGAGATTAGGCTTTTGATGAAAGCCAGCTGCTCGAAGTTTAAGAAAGCAGATTCTGGTGTAGCTGAAAGAATCTCTATGCCCTATGTAAGGGGAACAATCCACACTCTAAAACAAAAGTATTCCTCTTTCAAGGGGTTAGCATGGTCAAGACCACCTTACTGGAGATTCTAGACTCCTTCAGGAGCACCCTGCCACAAACCATGTTAAAGGACTAAAGGGGAAGAGATGGCCAGCCCTCTGTGGAGATAGAGGTGGTTAGGGACTATTTAGAAAAGCTGGACGTGCACAAGTCCATGGGGCCGGACGAGTTGCATCCGAGAGTGCTGAAGGAATTGGCGGCTGTGATTGCAGAGCCATTGGCCATTATCTTTGAAAACTCGTGGCGAACCGGGGAAGTCCCGGATGACTGGAAAAAGGCTAATGTAGTGCCAATCTTTAAAAAAGGGAAGAAGGAGGATCCTGGGAACTACAGGCCAGTCAGCCTCACTTCAGTCCCTGGAAAAATCATGGAGCAGGTCCTCAAAGAATCAATCCTGAAGCACTTGCATGAGAGGAAAGTGATCAGGAACAGCCAGCATGGATTCACCAAGGGAAGGTCATGCCTGACTAATCTAATCGCCTTTTATGATGAGATTACTGGTTCTGTGGATGAAGGGAAAGCAGTGGATGTATTGTTTCTTGACTTTAGCAAAGCTTTTGACACAGTCTCCCACAGTATTCTTGTCAGCAAGTTAAGGAAGTATGGGCTGGATGAATGCACTACAAGGTGGGTAGAAAGCTGGCTAGATTGTCGGGCTCAACGGGTAGTGATCAATGGCTCCATATCTAGTTGGCAGCCGGTATCAAGTAGAGTACCCCAAGGGTCGGTCCTGGGGCCGGTTTTGTTCAATATCTTCATAAATGATCTGGAGGATGGTGTGGATTGCACTCTCAGCAAATTTGCGGATGATACTAAACTGGGAGGAGTGGTAGATACGCTGGAGGGGAGGGATAGGATACAGAAGGACCTAGACCAATTGGAGGATTGGGCCGAAAGAAATCTGATGAGGTTCAATAAGGATAAGTGCAGGGTCCTGCACTTAGGATGGAAGAACCCAATGCACAGCTACAGACTAGGGACCGAATGGCTAGGCAGCAGTTCTGCGGAAAAGGACCTAGGGGTGACAGTGGACGAGAAGCTGGATATGAGTCAGCAATGTGCCCTTGTTGCCAAGAAGGCCAATGGCATTTTGGGATGTATAAGTAGGGGCATAGCGAGCAGATCGAGGGACGTGATCGTTCCCCTCTATTCGACATTGGTGAGGCCTCATCTGGAGTACTGTGTCCAGTTTTGGGCCCCACACTTCAAGAAGGATGTGGATAAATTGGAGAGAGTCCAGCGAAGGGCAACAAAAATGATTAGGGGACTGGAACACACGAGTTATGAGGAGAGGCTGAGGGAGCTGGGATTGTTTAGCCTGCAGAAGAGAAGAATGAGGGGGGATTTGATAGCTGCTTTCAACTACCTGAAAGGGGGTTCCAAAGAGGATGGCTCTAGACTGTTCTCAATGGTAGCAGATGACAGAACGAGGAGTAATGGTCTCAAGTTGCAGTGGGGAAGGTTTAGATTGGATATTAGGAAAAACTTTTTCACTAAGAGGGTGGTGAAACACTGGAATGCGTTACCTAGGGAGGTGGTAGAATCTCCTTCCTTAGAGGTTTTTAAGGTCAGGCTTGACAAAGCCCTGGCTGGGATGATTTAACTGGGAATTGGTCTTGCTTTGAGCAGGGGGTTGGACTAGATGACCTTCTGGGGTCCCTTCCAACCCTGATATTCTATGATTCTATGACTTTGGCCTGGTCTACACAGATTTTGTATAGGTATAACTACATTGGTATGGGGTGTGATTTTGTAATGAAACAGTTAGCAGTACAACCCCTAGTATGGATGCAGATGCCTTATACGGGTTTTGCTTAACCCCCTTTCTGTACTTCTGTGAGAGTTAAAGTGGTACAACTTGTGTGTTTAGACAAGGGCACCTGGGTCAGGAGGACATTACTTGAACCCTCTGTCCTGACCCACTGGGGAGCATAGCTTGCGTACCAAGGACCCTCGGTTATTCTAGGACAACTAGGATTAAAAGTAGATGCCTCAACTACTTTTTGTGGGCAGTGGAGGCTAGTTTTGTCTTCCAGAGACCACCTCAACAGCTGTTTATCCCTCTGGGTCAGATTCTCTTCCCCTTTGGGGAAGCTAGGCAACTAGTCGTCTGTCTCAGCCACAGAAACAGTTACGCTGCTGTAACACACCACTGAGGTTGTGGAGGTTTCCTCTCAAAGATTAAGTAGAGACTTTCATCATTCTTTTGATTATGTCTTGTAAATACAGCACTCCTTTTATACAGCATGCTCATCAATAGGGCTCTGTGTCGGTCACGGAAGTCACGGATTCCGTGACTTCTGCAGCAGCCAGTGTGGCTGACCCCAGGGCTGCCCAAGGAGCTGGCCCCGGCCTGTGGCCCCCGGCTGGCCGTCTGGAGCCGCCGCTGGCCATGGCCCCCGGTTGTGCCTCCCCCAGCAGCGCACCCCATATTTGCCCACCCCCCCTTAAGATTTATACTAAAAATACCTGTGATTAAGTCATGGACAGGTCACGGGCCGTGAATTTTTGTTTATTGCCTGTGACCTGTCCATGGCTTTTACTAAAAATACCCATGACTAAATCATAGCATCACTCATCAATACACATTATTAGTAACCAGATTCAACTAATTTCAGTTCACCAAAACTAAAGCTTTTAGTATTTCTTTAGTCATTAAATATTTGTTTTCCCTACAATATTCAACAAGCCTCAGGGAGGGCTTCCCTCCTTTTGTTCCAAAAGGTAAAGAAGATAATTCAATATTAAAATGGAACAAACGCATGCAGGACAATTCAATACCTCAAGCCCAGATCCAAGGTTTGGTGAATCCAGTGGTCTTTTTTTCCTTGGCCCAATCGCTGCCAAAGCTGTGAGATTGGCTTCTCTTTGTTGCATCTGTGCCAGCTCCAACTGTTGCATCTAATTTAAAAAACAAAAGCATATGATATATGGTATACTGAAGGGCCAGTTCTGTTCATTCAGCTTCAATCATCTGATCTTGTCTTTTACGTAGATTATAAAATCTGCATCATACAAGAGACTATGGCTTTTCAGAACTTACAATTCCGGTAGTTAGGCCCACCGCCACATTAGTCATTTTAGGAGCCCAGCAAATGCTAACCCCACCACATATGCCATGGCATTGTCCTTAGGTTCATGTGTTTTGGGAAGACAGCACCTAGGATCAACAATACTACCAGAGATATCTCTGTTGATCTTCAACTTTAGTGAATTTTGCTATTTATTGATTAGTGAGACAAGAAAAGTTTTGGCTCAGAACCAGTTTAAATGGCGAAAAATTAAAATTTTGAGAGTTGAAGGTTCTCGATATTGAGAACTGGTCACACTGTACTCAGTTTCACAGGTTGTTTCCATTTAGGGTGACCAGATGTCCTGATTTTATAGGGACAGTCCCGATATTCAGGGTTTTTTTTGTTTTTTGTTTTCCTCCCCTTCATATAAGCACCTAATACCCCACACCCTCTGTCCTGATTTTTTACACTTGCTATCTGGTCATCCTATTTCCATATGAACAAGTGAGAAATTCTGAAACATGATCTGTATTTGACTATATTCATCTTGACGTCAATTATCTGAAGCTTAATTTTGTGAACCAAGGCCTTGTGCCCTGACTACTCTGAATGTCATGGGGACAGAATACTTGGATCACAGGAATTTTCAGGCTACTGAGGTTTAATAGCATGCAGGTAGCACTTCAATTCTCTATTAGTTAACTTTTTTAAAAATGTCTGGGGTTTTTTAGAATTTGTATTTGAGACGTCTAACACTCCAGATACTTATTTTCAGTTGTTCATTAAGAAAAGAATTCCTTCAAAATAAGTCAAGACTTAGAGAACTGATTCCATGATTAGCTGGTTGGATTAGTTTAGTCAAAATGAGGACTAATAAGGTTTTTAAATACACTGTCATGCTACCACTAAAAATCACCAGCAGTTTCTAAAAATAAAACAAAGTTTCATACAGCAGGGCAACTACAGCTGCTTTCCAAGTATGTTGAAATATTCTTATGTTGTCTATAGGATGGTGGAATGACTCAAGAAAACAGAGGGGGAGTCTGTAAGTATCCCCCACACCCTTGGCGAAGGAATACCGTTTATAGCAAAAAGGCAAAGCAGAAAGGAAATTATTCTCCATCTCAGTGTTCAAAATGTTCCCTGAATGTGAAGCCCATGCATTTGATGTTCTAGTCATCAGCTACAGCTACAGTTTTTTATATTAAAATGGTAACACTTTCTTTCAAAGCATAAGAAATTTTCAGCCGAAGTTGAATTCCTCACAGAATTTTTGACGGCTCAGTTCAACCACAGCATGCAAGGAAAGCAGCTACACTTTTTCCTCATCTCACAAAATTTCACTGAAACTTCTTGCAGTCTGCTCACATTTTGCTGTCTAACTACAAAAAGAGCATTTATTGCGCTTGCCGCACAGTTGAACACTTTTGCTTTCTCCCACTTCTTTAACTTTAATATCTTGTTAAAAAGAAGGAGGCTCCTTAAAATGGGAGCTTAGTATGCCAGCAAAAACTCTGACATCTGAATTGGCAGCAAAATTCTGCTCTCTTATTGGTCATTTAGTCCTACTGGAAAGGTATGAAGTGATCTGCAACGAAATAAAAAGGAAATATTACTCACCCTGTGCAGTAACTGTAGTTCCAGCTGTGCTCCCTTATGGGTATGCCATTTCAAGGGCTCACGAGGTGCACATGATTAGAGATTTCTAGCTAGCAGTACCTGTTTGATCTGCGCCTGCACCTTATGCCTCCTCATGGCAGACAGTGAGGCGATATTGGGGTGCACGGACAAACTGCCCTCAGTTCCTTCTCTACTCAGTCATTCCCTAAGGAACATCTGAAGCAGAAAGGAGGAAGGGTGGGTAGTGGAGCACCCATAGGAACACACATCTTACAGAACTACAGATGCTGCACAGGGTAAGTAACATTTCCTTCATCTTTGAATAGTGTCCCTTTGGGGTGCTCCACTTCAGATGACTTCCAAGCAGTATCCCAAGGAGAAGGGAGCTTCGGATCAGGGTCCAGAATTGAAGACAATACTGCAGAGCCAAGTGCCACAGCAGATCTGATGGAATGACGCAGGGCATAATGCTTTGAAAACGTATGGACTGAAGTGGCGCTATGTATCTCCGATATGGGAACATCCTTCAAAAATGCCCTAGATGTTGCCTGCAAACTGGCTGAATGCGCTTTCTGATCTGGGGAGGTGGCAGGGGAAAAGGAGGGCTGAGCACCCACAGACTCCTAACAGGTAGAGAGACTTTCAAAAGGATATCAGGTGTCTTTGAGCAGAAATAGGAGCCCATTTGATCTATCTGCGAAAGATATGAAGTGTAGGCGATTTCCTAAACCACTTAGTCCTATCCAGATAGAAGGGCTTTGACTTTCTAACACCCAGGTTACGGAAATAGGATTCCAACTGAGAACTATTACGTTGTGGAAAAACATACTGGTAGATACCTTGGATTTTCATCTTGCTCCTCTTGCTGATTTAAAAACATGCCGGACATGATGTCCAATATGACCCTGATCGTTCTGTCCTGATGGAGGGCAGCGTTCCTAATGGCCCTGTGCTCCAAAAAGTTGATTTGGAGATAGCTTTCATGGACTGTCCATCTGCCCTGAACCAGGGGGTGTCAAAGTGGGCTCCCTACCCTAATAGGGTTGGGGTGGGTTGGCAGAAAAGGATGCCTGCAGAGACATGGAGTTGCTCCTTCCACCAGTTTAGGGAGTTATTCACGTGCAAGCGGACCATCACCTATCCAAGGTGGTCTGGTCAGAGAATAGGCAGTTCTCAACCAACCTTGGAAGCAGTGGAAGCGTAGCCTTACATGATGGGTCACAAAGGTGCACACTATCATCTGGCCAAGGAGTTGAAGACAGTTGCTTACTGAGGTCCAAAGGCTGCCCTGAATTGTTCCTACCATTCTTGACAGGATCACAAATCTGTCTAAAGGGAGATATGCTCTGGCTGTCACAGAGTCCAAGTATGCCCCTATAAAACGTTATCCTTTGCACCAATACTAACATGGATTTCTTTGATTTCAGCTGTAGGCCCAACTCTTGGAACACACCAACGGCCTTCTGAGTGGGTGATAACCCTGCCTCAAAAGAGCACCCTTGGAGCAGCCAGAGGTCAAGGTACAGGAAGACAAGAATCACTGCCTGTCAAAGGTAAGTCACCATCTACTGCTAGAACCTTCAAAAACACCTTTGGAGCTGAAGACAGGCTGAAGGGAAGCACTTGATACTGGAAGTAATCTTGGACTATAGTGAATCATAGGTATTTCCTGTACAATAGGTGTATAGTTATATGGAAGTAGGTATTGTGTAGGTCAAGGGATGAAATCCAATCCCCTTCCTGTGGCAAAGGAATTATAGTTGCTAGAGTCACCATCCTAAACTTTTGACGTTTCACCAACTTGTTCAGCGGTCTTAGATTTAAGATCAGTCTCCAATCTTCATCCTCCTTTGGTACTAGGAAAAGTAGAACTACTTCCCTATTAGGAAGGGACAGATTGTATTACTCCTAGCTGGAGAAGAGAGTCCCCCTCTTGCCTTAGTAGATGCTCATGAGGCACAGGGCAGGGGAGTGGTTTATGAGATGCCTGGGTGGCCATGGAGGGTGGCTGGGCCACCTTCTTCCTCTGAAACCTGTCTCTTTCGGGGGGAGGAGGGAGGGAGGGAGGGAGAGGTTCTCCATGGATCTGCAATACCCCAAGAACTGAACAGGGTGTGACCTCTGGGCAGTCTCTGACCTACTGAAACATTTCATGTGCATGCCTATGGAACATAGGGCAGTCCTGTAGTCCTTCAGCATATGCAGGGAGTCATTCATGGTCCCAGATAAAAGCTTACGACCATCAAAGGGGAATCCGCTATAGGATTCTGAACCTCTCAGAAACTCCGAAAGTTGGAGCCAAAACACTCTGCACATAGCTACCACTGTGGAGATCCATCTGGCAGCAATGTCCACAGCATCTACGGATGCTTGAAGAGCTGTTCAGGCCAATAGCTGAGCCTCCACAACAGTGGACCAGAACTGCTTCCTGCAGTCATGTGGCAGCTGTTCAATAAAGGCCATGAGCTTGTTATAATTAGTCAAGTTGTATTTGGCCATGATTGCCTGACAGTTCACAATCCAGAACTGCATGGTCACAGACAATAGGACTTTTCAAAAAGACCCAGTTGCTTTTGGTGTTTGTCATCAGGGTAGGTCTCAAAATGTGGCTTACACCATTCGTTCACTGCATCCACCACTAGGGAGTTAGGTGGAGACGAGAAAATAAGTAGTCAGAATCCTTAGAAGGCATGTACTAGTACTTATCCACCCTTTTGCATGTTGGTGGTCACTGGCAGAAGACAGGCTACTGGGCTAGATGGAGCTTTAGTCTGACCCAGTATTGCCATTCTTACGTTCTTAGTGGCCAGTATCTGCCATATCATCTTAGCCGGATCCAGAAGAGCCTCATTAATAGATGGCAACACCTTCCAGAGGGATGCTAACTACAAAACATCCAGGAGCTTGTGCTGCTGATCTTTGACCTCCTCCAGAGGGATCTGCAGAGCATCAGCTACTCTTCTAATGAGGCCCTGGAACAGCATGAAGTTGTTGGCAATGGAAAGTGGGGGAGGCATAACAGCCTCATCCAGCAACTACGATGAAATTGTGGTCTCATGGGTGACTTCCTCATCTGCCCTAGCCTCCTGCTCCTCAAATGCCTCCTCCTGTCATGCAAGGGGAGAGAGAAACCCTGGCCTCCTGGAGGGACAGTACCAGTAGTCCGTTGAATTGTTGCCAACAGGCAGCCCATGTGTCTCAATATGGGTATTGTGTGTGTGTGTATGGGGCGGGAACAAGGTTGGTTCCACCATCCTTGGTGAGCTGCAAAGTCCTCCCTGAGCGAGGGTGGGTTCCTGAAGGGGTATGTAGGAGAACATCACCCCCCCCGCAAGACACTCAAGGAGACCAATTGGAAGTCCTCTTCTTCCTCTACATCTTCCCATAAGGAGGCAGTCATTGAGGATGGATGAGAGTTGTGTTCCATGGAGTGGCCACTCAGAGACCAAGGTCTCTGCACTGAGACATGCTTGGTACCTGGACAGCAATGGAAACTCCAGTTCATCCAACACCGAGAGGTCCCTCGAGTATCAGAACTCCTGCAGTAACAGAAAGGACCCCAGTAGTTTCACCATAGCTGAGATTGCCATGGCTGGAGACAACTGTACCCATGATGATAAGCATACTTCAGGTGTTATATATGTCAGACACTGAGGACAGTTCACATATGCACCCCTGTATAGACTCAGTGTCTGCCATGAGGAAGCAGAGGGTGCTTGCTCAGGGCACGGGCACTGCTAGCTAGAAATCACCATCAAGGGCTTGAGAGGTGCATAAGCACTGGAAGTGGAGCACGCATAGAGAGACACTACTCAAAGAAGAAATTAGGCTTATGGTTCTTTATGTACAAAGGCAGAAAGCTGTGTTTAAAATGCAATCCCTGGTTGGTTGGAGTTTTTGTTTTTGTTTTTTTAAATACATTAAAAAACTTAAATTTTGTTTACCCTAAAAGCCTTTGGCAGCTTATCACTTTCATTTTGAAAAAAGTGATGTGTCACAAATTCAATGTTCCTGCCCTAGCACTTAAGGCGGAAGATCAATATGCTTAGACCCCTTTTCCCCAGCAAAACACAGACTTGACGTTCCTAATGTTACTAAGGTTACAGTTTAAAACCCCAAGTCATTCACACAATGTACGAAGAGACTAATCCAAATTTTAAAAAGATTTTTTGCAGCTCACCTTATCTGCTCAGAGAAGTTAAACAATGTTTCTACAGCATTAGCTACCATTATCACACTTACATATTTTTTATTTCTATTTTCTTGTTAAATGTAATAGTTTGTTCTTCAGAACTTGCATTTTGCATGCTTTGTTTCCATTTTTTAGTAGTGTAGACTAACTTTTCAAGTGTTTAAGGAAGTGGGTAACCTATGTTACCAGCAAAGTTTTTCAATTTCTTAAGTTACCTACAGCTGCCTTATATAAAAACTTAATATTTGTGATGTGTGTTTTGGAAAGAACAATTTTTAAAAATAAAGAGGTAGATGTAGAAAATACTTTCTGAAGTCAAGAATAACTTACTCTAAGCTGGAGAGGAAAAAAACAATTTAGATCAAAGTAACTAAATTGGACCTTCACTTAGAAGTTCAGCCAAACCTCAAGGTTTAAAAATATTCAATAATTTTCATTTTTATTTGAAGTTTAACCACTTCCTGGATTCATTAGAAGCAATTAAAAGCCAAGGTTCTTTGACAGTCAGCTGTTGGATTTTCAAGCCCAAGTTTCTAGACCTAGGGTGTTCCAAAAACATCCAAATTTGTGGGCAATAATCTGAGCTGAATTTCACAGAATTGTATATCCCTTGTTTTAACCACATTCCTATCAATACATTTTTGTACCAGTGTTTTTCATACCGAGGTGCCACACTGTACTTCACAAACTCCAAGAGCATGGTTTTTAGTTTTATGGCTGTTACAATACAGCAAAAAGACAGGTAAGTGCAGATAGACCAGTATATAGTTGCTTTCATCAACAGATAGCCAGTTAAAAGCAATGGACCTTATTTCCAAAGATGGTGCCTAAAGTCAGGGAGTCCAAGATGCTGATCCTAATTGAGATTTGTGTGGGTGCACCTCTGCACAGCTCATTGCAGGATCAAAGCCTTAGTTTATAGTTCGGCCCTCCAATAAGTGGCCAGATTTTCAAAGGTGTTTCTGTTTTAAAGTCAAATAATAGTGGACATAAGCTGATGACCACAAGACAAGCAGGAACTGAGTCTCACAGCAACAGAAAAATGTATTGACCCTTCTCACAGATTTAAGATTATTAAATTTGGACAAAATAAGTGGGCTGCCAACTTTTACCTTGATAGGCAGCCATGGTAATGATAAAACAAGAGCCAGTGACACAAAGTATGACAAACTGATACTGATTTAACTGAGAGCCAGTCAAAGGTGATGTGATCACCCAACTGGCTACTGGTGAAAACAGAGGCTGCTGAATTCTGTACAGTGCATTAACTCTTTAGTGGAATTTACTCCATGGAGTTGAGAAGAGACATTTATCAATTATCCCAAGAGACAGATACACCTTTTGCCAGCTTGGCCGATAGTCACACCTCCCTACACCAGCTAATCTCCCTTCACTTTGGCTGGAGGGATTGGGAATTCCCTGAGAGGGAGGGCAGGTGCTGCTATTATTGCCCCGTTACTGTTGGGAAAGCAGGTTCAGCAGAAGGTGAATTTCTTTAACATGGTGAATTGATGCATCCTTGGCTACCCAACCTCTCCCAGCACCACTTTCTAAAGCCAATTGTTGCGGGGCCCACCCATATATGAAAAGGGGAGTTGAGATGCTTTCTGCCACTTCATCCATCTACACTCGGTCCACAACACATCTTCCACCATGGGACCAACAAAACCAGGCCAGGATTTGAAGAACAAGTCTCATTCTGGCTATTTTCTGGAAGTGACAAAGTTGTGTTCTAGTACAAAGAAACACCAATTGTGAAATACAATGCCAAATGTGAACTTCCAGTATAAACACCCATAATCCTTGTAAGGGACTGAAGGAAATATTAATGAAGAGCACCATGCTAGCAGCCCAGCTCAACATACTGGTGAGTCAATTAAAAAGATCTGATTGAAATGTATTTAGTTTTTATAAATGTACAATACTTGTGACAGCAGTGAAAGCAGAATGGGAACAGGAGGTCTCATGAGACATTAGGCAGGAAGATGGTATTGAGACATGCCAGTGAACAATCGCTAGTTTATTATTCCTGTGATACAGTGGTCAGGAACAATGTCAGAAAAACATCTGAGTTAGATTTTTCTTTTCAAACAGATATTTTTGTAGTATATCCTTGAGTTATCAGAAAAGTGAAGGAAGGGGAGAAATGGAACAGGGTTTACAGTGCAGCATAAAGCAGAGTAAGAACTCCTCTTGGGTAGTGAAGACTCAGAAGTAGTGTATGTGGAAGCTACAGAAGGAGCTGGTGCTTGGCTGAAGGATTTCTTAGACTACCAGACTTTCACAAGGAATGGTTAGAAGTCAACAGCTCTGAATGAGGAAGAGGCAGTGTCTCAACTAACCCACTCCTCCCAAATCCACTTCTTAAGAGATGCCCTCTAATCTCATTCTCCACTACCTTCCCTGTCCTCCTGCCTCTTCTAAATACATCCCAGACCCCTCTCAAAATACAGACATCATGCCATGCTAATCTTTTGAAGTGTCTTTAAATCTTTTAAAAGGCAGGAAGTTGCATTTAGTATTTCAAATATTTTCCACGGACCCTCTATTTTTCTATCAATAGAACCTCTTCCTATCCCATTTAAATTAAAATGAGGGCTTGTGCCCTTACTCAGTGCCACACCCTGAACACTTATACATTGTTTTCTAGGCTATGGAGGATATGAACTCCTTTCAAATTATCTCTTCATCTTGTTGTATCCCATTACCAGGAAATGGATAATGCACCACCACAATAATGTCCACGACAGCCACCAAAACTAGCAAGCTCCCTCTCCTATCCTGACCTACGCTTCAGCCACTGACATAGAAGATGCTGCTGCCATTATGCCACTCCACGAAGAATGAGGATTTTGTAAATGCTACTCAAAATTTATGTCTCAAAACAGCATAAAGGGAGCAGCCTTTGGACCAGAAGCAAACCACAGCGTTCATGCACATTTTCCTCCCTTGGAGCTTTACTTTCACTCTAAGAATTACAGTACAAAGATTTCTAAAATCCTGTACACAAAGATCAAATTGCTGTGAAAGCATCTCACAAGTTGCAAAATAGTCTTTGTTGCTGCTGGCCTTTTTAATAATAAAACTGGGTTTTAAAGTCTGGTCTTGCAGCAGTCAGGAACTTCTAGGGTGACAATAACCATTTTAGTTAATCTGACCTGCAGCACAAATAAAAAAAGGTACTTTTTTTAGTCCTTCCTTATAGTGAAATGGCATTTGCAGTATAGCTGTAATCACATAAAATGAAAGCTTTTAAAATTGACCTCTCTCTTCTCCACTCAGTTTCTCTACTAATAAAAATATTACCTTTCCAGCTCATGGAAATTATTTTTCTCACTCTTGTGAAGTCTTATTCTCCACTTTTCAGTAAAATATGCAAAACCTCTATCCAATATTAAACTGACTACATTTCTATTGACAATACCTTTTAAAAATAAAGTTTAACGTATGAAAAGACCAGCAATATTTCAGCTATGAGACTCCAGACTGGTGAAAAAGCAATTTAGGTTGCTAAGCAAAGCATTCCCAAGATTGAGATCTTTGGTCACAGTGGTGATTAGAGCAGGTTGCTTACCAGTGGTCTCCCATCAGTCCTAGATCTGCTAGCCACAGTTAGATGCCTGACCAAGGAGACAATTTTTTCTCTTTGTTATTACCCAACAGGTTGGTTTGTTGGTTTTGGTAATTACAGAAAGCAAAAAGGAAATATATTACTCATCTCATAAGCAAAAAAGCAGGGCCATTGGTTTCCAGAGGCAGATACCATCATTGTCCCATTGGGCAGGATAACCAGAGTAGTATGAAGTCATTTCCTTAAACCTGACAAAAGGAAATGGCTCTTCATGAAGCTTCCAGCCTGCACCCACTAAACAGAACTCAGTAACTGCTTCAAGTCACACTGCCTTCCAAGCAACATATCCAGGGTCTTATGAGCATGAGTTTAATTGTTTAATAATTCAGACAAGATGGTCTGAGGTGAACAGTTGCCTTTGAAGTACTTCATAATGGGACTAATCAGAGCCCTATTTCACACTGGGTGAACGTGGATAGTTATGTGCTAAGGAAAAACAGTTTGTTGTAGTGTTCATGAAAATCTATCTGGGAAACTGGAAGGGAAAGAAACTCCGTGTACTGTTAGTGGACTGTACTTTTAACTAACTCACAGATTGGTGTGTCATGTCTCTAGTACGTGATTTATTTTATTGAACTAGGTCATGTTGCCTCAACTGTATAAGAAAAGGAGCTATTTAACTCAATATTTATTGTGTTTACAATTACTTTGGTAGGAAGAGAACTTGCATTTTGATAATACACACACAGGTGTGACGTTATCTTGGGAAAGTGACAGGGGAAGAGGAAGACGATGTGTTTTGAGGATCCAGAGAGCAATTTTACTTTTCTCAGGAGCCCGGTTTTTCCTATGCTATCCAACATTTAGGACAGTTTTGCAGAAGAGGCAAAGTATATAAGAGGAGCAGGTGGGAAGAGCATAGGGTAGACCAGGGATTCTCAACCTTTTTTCTTTCTGAGGGCCCCCCAACCAACATGCTATAAAACGTCACAGCCCACCTGTGCCACAACTGGTTTTCTACATACAAATGACAGGGCCGGAGTTAAGGGGTACGAAGCATGGCAATTGCCTGGTGCCCCATGACACAGATGCCCCCGCAAAACTACGTTGGTCAGGCTTCATGTGGTGGGGTTCTGGCTTTCTGCTCTGGGCCCAGCAAGTCTAATGCTGGCCCTGCTTGACGACCCTCTGAAACCTGCTCGTGGCCCCCCAGGGGCCCCAGATCCCTGGTTGAGAACCACTGGGGTAGACAGCAGGGTAGCAAATAGGCTTCGGTTATGGGAAGAAAAGAGGCAGCACTTTGGCAGATGGCAGGTATCCTAGCAGAAAGGTCAATCCAAATGCTCAACTCTGCATGAGTACAGCATGACAAAGTACATACAGAAAATGTGACACCCACATACCATGAAAAATACCCTTATACACAACTATGGAAGAAGAAATAGAAATGGAAAAATCAAGTGCTAAGGAACACTATGGCAACGTCTACACTACCCACCGTATCGGCAGGTAGTGATCGATCTATCGGGGATCGATTTATCTCATCTAGTGTAGACCAGATAAATCGATCCACGATCGGTCTGCTGTCGACTCCGGAACTCCACCAGGGTGAGAGGCGGAAGCGGAGTCGACGAGGGAGCGGCGGCCGTCGATCCTGCGCCGCGAGGACGCGAAGTAACTGATTCTAAGTCGATCTAAGATACGTCGACTTCAGCTACGCTATTCTCGTAGCTGAAGTTGCATATCTTAGATCGATCCCCCCCATAGTGTAGACCACGCCTATGATGTGGACTGAATAGAAGGAGCAATATAAAGAAATTAAATCTTTGAGACTAGGTAGTAAGGAGTATGCAACTGTTTGGATGCAAACAGAACAGTATGGAAAGGAAGCTATACAAGGAACAACTCTGGGCTTGGTTTGGAGTGATTTAAGAAAAATGACTGGAAATGTACAGGTGTGGGATCGACCAAGAGTGGCCCTTACATAGATGGGTTTAGTAATTAGCAAAAGAGGGATAACTTCAGCACACCAAGTTTAGAAGAACATGGGGAAAAGATAAGCTATATCAAACGATTTAAAGCATCAGAGGGAAACTGGCAGCAAAGGAAACTGGGGAGGGCTGAAAGACAAGTTAATGTATGCCCAAGGGTTATGCATGCTATTCAGCAATAAAAATACGTTCAGAGTAATAAAAGCAGTAACGTGGATGAACAAAAATACGTAGAAGGCTTGAGGAAAAAGGAGATGGCAGACAAAGGCATATGAAAGAGACAGAACAAGGTGGAGAGGACTGTTTCAGTTTACAGAATAAAGAGAAATTATAACAAAACAGGTAATCACAAAAGAGTTTACTTAAAAGATCATTTAGTTTTTCTACTAATTTAAAAAGGATTCAGTTCTCCTTTTAAGTCTTTTCCATCGCTGTACATTGGCTGTACATCTTGAAATTCTAAATTTTAACTGTCATTTTTTTTAACCTGTACTGTTTATTCTAGATACTGAAATTACTTGCATCTCTCTTTCTCATTTCTTTTTATCTATATATTCTAACTTGCTTCACATAAAAGCTGAGGGATGTAAGGTGTTTAATCTCCTTTTACCTTTCATGCATCAAGTTTTCAGAAGCTTTTTACCCCTTCTCTTGAATGCTCTTCTTTATTGCCTTCTGCTCTAAGATATCTACCTACCTTCTCCATTCCCTTTTGCTGCATACCAAGCATGTTCCTATTTTAAATTTTTGTTTTACTCTGCCTCCTCATGACCTTACACCAGCTCTCAGCAAACCTAACCCATTGAGCATTGGAGTCTTTACATTTCGTTTGTTTTATAGGCAGTTTTCTGACCTGCAGGGTGAATGCCATATTTTTTCCAGCAGGAGAGGTGGAATTTTAAGATTTTGAGACTAATGTATTTGCCTATGATGCAATTTCTCCCTCTACCCCCTTACATCCTTTCTAACTGAAAGCTTTAATTAGCCATACAATTTGTTTCTACTGGCTTTTAAAATGTATTTTAAAGTTAAATACAAGAGAGCAGGCAGTATAGGGTCTGAAGAGGCTTGGTGTGTAGCTCTTTAAAAAACTATTACATAAAGTTGCATTAGATTATATTGTGGATTTTAAAAAAAAATATTTCACAGGCATAGGTTCAGTGGCAAAGAAGTCTAAAGTAAATACTATCTAAGATTTGCCCTACCAGGCCACATGTCTAATCCACTATCCTGACAGTGGCTATAACCAGATGTTTCAAAACAAAGTGTGAGACAGTTACACAAAAACCTGTACAGAGGGATTTTCTTGCCAAATCAGTGGTTGGCTTATGCCCCAACGTCTGAGGATTTAGATCCCTTACAGAAAAGAACTTGTCTAATCCTTTTCTGAATCCTACTAAACTCTTGGCCTCAAATATCTTTTTGTATTGAGTTCCACAGGTTGATTAGGTGTTGTGCATAAGAGTATTTCTTTATCAATTTTAATGTTGTATTTCAAAGTTACGGATGTGCCATTGTTTCCGAGTGTAAATCGGAGCACATAATTTACCTTTGCCATACTATTCATACTGTAAACTTCTATCATGTCATCGCTATACAATTTGTCGGTGTCTTCTCACACAAGTTTCTCACTAGCTATTTGTAGCATCCATCCCTGAACTCTTATTTATGCTATACATTTTGAGAGACGGGTGGCCAGACTGAAAACTGCATTCCATATGATGGCGTATTATAGAATGCCATAATATATTCAATACTTCTCATTCTTTTTACATTGAATATTGTTTGCTTTTGACTGCTGTTGAGTAGTCAGCAGTAGCTTGCGTTTAGCTGCCTGCAAGCCTGCAATAATGGGGAGGTCCTGTTCTTGAGAGTCTAGTTAACTTAAAAGCCAGCAATGAGTATCAGTAGTTCCTTCCAATGTGCATTACACCTTGTATGATTTTCATCTGCCATCATGCTGCCCAGTTACTTACCCTGGTTAAGTCCCTCAAGTCTTATCACATCTTGAGATAGCTAAACTGTGCTCTGCAAGTTTTGCCATCTCACTTTTTACTTCCTTTCACCAATTAAATACATTAAACATTGGTCCTAATATAGAATTTTGGGTATTTCCATTTTTAAACCTTTTGCTATGTTGAAATCTATCTATTCTTACTAATTTCTCACTCTTCACAAGTTTATAATCTATAGCAGTACACTTTACCTCCTAGCCTGTAATTACTTAGGGTATAGCTACAATGCAACAACACGCTTGTGGATGACTTGGGCTCAGGCTAAGGGGCTGTTTAATTGTGGTGTAGACATTTGGGTTCAGGCCCAAGCCCAAGGATACTCCCCCCTTATGGAGTCCCAGAACCCAGACTCCAAACTGATCCCAAACATCTACACTGCAATTAAACGGCCCCGAGCCTGCATCAGCTGACATAGGTCAATCGTGGGTGTTTAATTGCAGTGTAGACATGCCCAGAAGAGCCTGTTAAGGAAACTAAGGGTGACTTCTTGATAACCCAAAAAGACCCTAAACGATTCCCCTTCAGGCTTTTAAAAAAGGTAGGTACAACATTTGCTACCTTTCAGTCCTTCAGGAGAGCTGATTTTCATACGGTATTCCACATAGTGGCTCAGCAGCTTCATTCCTAAGCTGCTGCAGAACACTAGGATGTACACCCCCCATGTGGTTATCACTCTGTGCCAGCACCTCAGTATTTTACTGTACCTCGTCTTTATTACCTGAAATAATAGCTCTCCAACATCCTCTGTCGTACGTGCCCTGCACTGCCCTCTTATAAGAGCTTTCATTTGTTTCAAAATTAAAGTGTGAGCACTTTAATTTTTGTTTAACAGTCAAATTTGCTTCAACACAAAGATATCCGACTTCTTGGGGGGGGTGGAAGAAATGCTGAAGTCCAGATCACATAACCAAATGACTAAAGCAATGGTTCAAATGACTAATGCCATAGACCAGCTGCTACTGGAAGATCAGACAGCTGGTTGACGACACAAGGAAGAAAGGAGAGCAGCAGAATACGGACCCTGGACTTCAGAAAAGCAGACTTTGAAAACCTCAGGGAAATGATGGGCAGGATCCCCTGGGAGAACAATATGAGGG
Source organism: Lepidochelys olivacea (assembly GCF_965140295.1). NCBI lineage: Eukaryota > Metazoa > Chordata > Testudines > Cheloniidae > Lepidochelys > Lepidochelys olivacea. The sequence goes on from NC_140412.1 coordinate 80,658,329, forward strand.
GGAAAGGAGTCCAGGAGAGATGGCTGTATTTTAAAGAATCCTTATTGAGGTTACAGGGACAAACCATCCTGATGTGTAGAAAGAACAGTAAATATGGCAGGCAACCAGCTTGGCTTAACAGTGAAATCTTGTGGATCTTAAACACAAAAAAGAAGCTTACAAGAAGTGGAAGATTGGACAAATGACCAGGAAGGAGTATAAAAATATTGCTCAGGGATGCAGGAGTGAAATCAGGAAGGCCAAATCACACTTGGAGTTGCAGCTAGCAAGAGATGTTAAGAGTAAAAAGAAGGGTTTCTTCAGGTATGTTAGCTACAAGAAGAAAGTCAAGGAAAGCGTGGGCCCCTTACTGAATGAGGGAGGCAACCTAGTGACAGAGGATGTGGAAAAAGCTAATGTACTCAATGATTTTTTTGCCTTTGTCTTCACGAACAAGGGCACTCCCAGACTACTGCACTGGGCAGCACAGCATGGGAAGGAGGTGACCAACCCTCTGTGGAGAAAGAAGTGGTTCGGGACTATTTAGAAAAGCTGGACATGCACAAGCCCACGGGGCCGGATGCACTGCGCCCGAGAGTGCTAAAGGAGTGGGCGGATGTGATTGCAGAGCCATTGGCTATCACCTTTGAAAACTCATGCCGACTGGGGGAGGTCCCGGATGACTGGAAAAAGGCTAATGTAGTGCCAATCTTTAAAAAAGGGAAGGAGGAGGATCTGGAGAACTACAGGCCAGTCAGCCTCACCTCAGTCCCTGAAAAAATCATGGAGCAGGTCCTCAAGCAATCAATTCTGAAGGACTTGGAGGAGAGGAAAGTGATCAGGAACAGTCAGCATGGATTCACCAAAGGCAAGTCATGTCTGACTAATCTAATTGCCTTCTATGAAGAGATAAATGGCTTTGTGGATGAGGGGAAAGCAGTGAACGTGTTGTTCCTTGACTTTAGCAAAGCTTTTGACATGGTCTCCCACAGTATTCTTGCCAGCAAGTTAAAGAAGTATGGGCTGGATGAATGGACTATAAGGTGGATAGAAAGCTGGCTAGATCATTGGGCTGAACGGGTGGTGATCAATGGCTCCATGCCTAGTTGGCAGTTGGTATCAAGCGGAGTGCCCCAAGGGTCAGTCCTGGGGCCAGTTTTGTTCAGCATCTTCCTTAATGTTCTGGAGAATGGTGTGGATTGCACCTTCAGCAAGTCTGCAGATGACACTAAACTGGAGGAGAGGTAGATATGCTGGAGGGTAGGGATAGGATACAGAGGGACCTAGACAAATTAGAGGATTGGGCCAAAAGAAATCTAATGAGGTTCAACAAGGACAAGTGCAGAGTCCTGCACTTAGGACGGAAGAATCCCATGCACGCTACAGACTAGGGACCGAATGGCTAGGCAGCAGTTCTGCAGAAAAGGACCTTGGGGTTACAGTGGATGAGAAGCTGGATAGGAGTCAACAGTGTGCAGCTGTTGCCAAGAAGGCCAATGGCATTTTGGGATGTATAAGTAGGGGCACTGCCAGCAGATCGAGGGACGTGATGGTTCCCCTCTATTTCAGATTGGTGAGGCCTCATCTGGAGTACTGTGTCTAGTTTTGGGCCCCACATTACAAGAAGGATGTGGAAAAACTGGAAAATGTCCAGGGGAAGGCAACAAAAATTATTAGGGGACTGGAACACATGACTTATGAGGAGAGGCTGAGGGAACTGGGATTGTTTAGTCTGCAGAAGAGAAGAATGAGGCGGGATTTGATAGCTGCTTTCAACTACCTGAAAGGGGGTTCCAAAGAGGATGGCTCTAGACTGTTCTCAGTGGTAGCAGATGACAGAACGAGGAGTAATGGTCTCAAGTTGCAGTGGGGGAGGTTTTGGTTGGATATTAAGAAAGATTTTCACTAGGAGGGTGGTGAAGCACTGGAATGCATTACCTAGGGAGGTGGTGGAATCTCCTTCTTTGAGGTTTTTAAGGTCAGGCTTGACAAAGCCCTGGGTGGGATGATTTAGTTGGGGATTGGTCCTGCTTTGAGCAGGGGGTGGGACTAGGTGACCTCCTGACGTCCCTTCCAACTCTGATATTCTATGATTGTGATGTCTTCAACTTGTTTCCAGCTCCTATCTGCCTCTTCCACAGGTTACTACTACATAAGAGGTGGCAGTGAAGAGGAAATATGAGCTACCCTGAGGACTAGAGTCACCACTGGGAAAAGGAATGCATGGAAGAACAGAGAACTAAAAAACAGGGCAATACGTGCATGGGAAGAGGAAAACCATGGAGCAGGGAAGATAATCAGGAAACTGGGAAACCTTTTTTTTAAATGGGAGGAATGAATCTGTAGAAGGGGAACAGATAACCAGAGTATCTGTAGAGCAAGGGGTGGGGTGAGGATAAAAGGAACAGAGCTCCAGAAGGGAAGTGGAAATACAGTGAGACTAGTTTTGAAACTATGACACATGCAAATATTAGTAACTGCTAAAATAAATTAGATCTTCTCCTACCACCATTTCTCTGAAAAAGGTGCAGTAGCTGCCACAGTGATTTTAGGTTGAACCAAACAGGGTGAGGAGACAGTCCATGCAAACACAAATGCCGGAGAGATGGCCCCCGAGACACTAAAATGTGGGACATACTATTAAAAGCAGAACCCCTGAATTAAAAAAATACAGTTTCCAAGGTCCCATGGCGCACACACAAGATTTCAGAAAAGAGGTGAGAGAAAGGGAAGCTTGAAAGATGCTATTTTAGATTCAGATGCACAATGAGCACCACATACGACAAATCCGCTGGAATTTTCCGTTCACGTGCAGCTCATGCTTGCTCATCCCATATTATATTCCTACTCCTAGTACATCTATTTAAGTCATACTGGAATAGAAGGCGTTAGCGGACTAGAGACAAGTCAGCACACTGATATTTAAGAACATACGCCATCTGGGGAAGATACAAAGTTACTTGCACATAAACTTTTTTCCCCCCCCTAAAGTGAAAACTAAATAGTTAAACTAAAAAATTAAACTAGAATAGAATGGGGAGTGCCAGAAAATAACTAGAATGTTAAGGTTCAAAGAACAAGCATCACAGATTCACAAAAAGGAGGTTTATATCCCATAAGCCTGAAATAACAGATGAGAGGGAAAGCCATGAACAATTTACCCAAGCTTTGGGAATGCTATTACACAAAATACTAACATAGAAGGTTAGTAAGTATAGTAGAAAGCACAAAATTCTTGAATGGATAAAGGAATAGCTTGAGGCGTGCCCAATAGCAGTCTAGAAAGGAATGCGTACTTTCTGTAGGTGATAATTTGCTGACAGATTTGAGTGAAGCAGGGAAGTAAATAAAGATTCAAATTTAGTGTGGACTAGGTAGACAGAACAGGGGCAAATAGGTGGCTGTTAATGTACAGAAGATTGAGGAGTGAGGTTAGACCGAAAAGATCAGGGAAACTATTTATAATCTCTTTACAAAAGCATATGTCCATTGCCCAAGTCTCTGGATGCACTTACAATAAAACAGTTTTACAAAAATGTTGCAGCCAGCTGTTGGATGAGCGCTAACCCTGAATTTATATGTCTTGTGACAGGGTCGGGCCGTTTGGCTACAGGAGAGTAATAGAAGGCAGATATATTAGCCCCAGGCTAAGTAGGTCCCTTTCCCCTGTGTAAGGTAACAGGGAAGGTTCAAGAACAAACAGGAACTTTCTGGAGATGATTAAGACAGACAGGCTGATTAGAACACCTGCAGCCAATCAAGAAGCTGCTAGAATCAATTAAGGCAGGCTAATCACGGCACCTGGGTTTAAAAAGTTTGTGGTGCACGTGTAAGGAGCTGGGAGCAAGCGGTGCTAGGAGCTCAGAGTGAGAACGCATATTGTTGGAGGACTGAAGAGTCCAAGCATTATCAGACACCAGGAGGAAGGTCCTATGATGAGGATAAAGAAGGTGTTGGGAGGAGGCCATGGGGAAGTAGCCCAGGGAGTTGTAGCTGTCGCACAGCTGTTCCAGGAGGCACTCTAGACAGCCGCATTCCACAGGGCCCTGGGCTGGAACCCGGAGTAGAGGGCGGGCCCGGGATCCCCCAAACCTCCCAACTCCTGGTCAGACACTGGGTTGACGAAAATGGCCAAACTGAGGGCTGCCATGAAGCTCTAAGGTGAGCAAATCCGCCAATAAGTGCAAGACCACTGTGACAAAAAAGTTAAGACACACCCCCTCCCTCCACAATTAGCAATCCCTAGAATAATGGACAGATGGCAGGTATAAGTTTACAGAAAGGCAGCAGGTTGGTATTATATAAAACAAAGAGGAGGCTGCAATGCAACTGTCTAGAAGGGGAGGACAGAATTGAGGGTGGTAAGAGGAGAAAAAATGGGAGGGGTAGCGTTTAATGAATGAAGAGTGCAAAGCAGAAGTATGATACATTGTTAGGGCTCTGTGATGTGTGGCTGACCCAGGGCCACCCAAGCAGCTGGCCCCGGGGACAACCACACCAACCGCTACTGGAGTGGCCCCCAGAGCAGCACCCCTCCACCCCAGCTAAGATTTAGTCAGGGGTATATAGTACAAGTCATGGACTGGTCACAGGGCCATAAATTTGTTTATGGCCCATGACCCGTCCATGACTTACTAAAAATACCCATCACTAAACTGTAGACTTATACATTGTTTATAACAGGAGACATGTCATTTATGAAATACAGACACTGTGGCCAAGATGGTCAAAAGTGACTAGCTATTTTGGAAAAAGAAAAGGAGTACTTGTGACACCTTAGAGACTAACCAATTTATTTGAGCATAAGCTTTCGTGAGCTACAGCTTACTTCATCGGATGCATAAAGTGGAAAATACAGTGAGGAGATTTATATACACAGACCACGAAAAAATGGGTGTTTATCATACACACTGTAAGGAGAGTGATCACTTAAGATAAGCTATTACCAGCAGGAAAGTGGGGTGGGGGGAGAGAAAACCTTTTGAAGTGATAATCAAGGTGGGCCATTTCTAGCATATTTCCAGGAGTTAACAAGAACGTCTGAGGAACGGGGGGTGGGGGTGGAGGGGGATATGATCCTCTGATAGTGTGGCTGGTGTGATTAGGCCTTATGATGGTGTCCCCTGAATAGATATATGTGGGCACAGCTGGCAAAACGGCTTTGTTGCAAGGATAGGTTCCTGGGTTAGTGGTTCTGTTGTGTGGCTGCTGGTGAGTATTTGCTTCAGGTTGGGGGGCTGTCTGTAGGCAAGGACTGGCCTGTCTCCCAAGATTTGAGAGAGCGATGGGCCGTCCTTCAGGATAGGTTGTAGATCCTTGCTAATGCGTTGGAGAGATTTTAGTTGGGCGCTGAAGGTGACGGCTAGTGGCATTCTGCTATTTTCTTTGTTGGGCCTGTCCTGTAGTAGGTGACTTCTGGGTACTCTTCTGGCTCTGTCAATCTGTTTCTTCACTTCAGCAGGTGGGTATTGTAGTTGTAAGAATGCTTGATAGAGATCTTGTAGGTGTTTGACTCTGTCTGAGGGGTTGGAGCAAATGCGTTTGTATCGTAGAGCTTGGCTGTAGACAATGGATCGTGTGGTGTGGTCAGGGTGACTACAAAGCTGGAGGCATGTAGGTAGGAATAGCGGTCAGTAGGTTTCCGATATAGAGTGGTGTTTATGTGACCATCGCTTATTAGCACAATAGTGTCCAGGAAGTGGTCTCTTGTGTGGACTGGTCCAGGCTGAGGTTAATGGTGAGATGGAAATTGTTGAAATCATGGTGGAATTCCTCAAGGGCTTCTTTTCCATGGGTCCAAATGATGAAGATGTCATCAATATAGCGCAAGTAGAGTAGGGGCATTAGAGGACGAGAGCTGAGGAAGCGTTGTTCTAAGTCAGCCATAAAAATGTTGGCATACTGTGGGGCCATGCCATGCCCACATATCTATTCAGGGGACACCCTCACAGGGCCTAATAACATCAGCCACACTATCAGAGGCTCGTTCACCTGCACATCTACCAATGTGATATATGCCATCGTGTGCCAGCAATGCCCCTCTGCCATGTACATTGGTCAAACTGGACAGTCTCTACGTAAAAGAATAAATGGACACAAATCAGATGTCAAGAATTATAACATTTATAAACCAGTCGGAGAACACTTCAATCTCTCTGGTCACTCGATTTCTGATCTAAAAGTGACTATTCTTCAACAAAAAAACTTTGAAAACAGACTCCAACGAGAGACTGCTAAATTGGAATTAATTTGTAAATTGGATACAATTAACTTAGGCTTGAATAGAGACTGGGAGTGGTTGAGTCATTATACAAAGTAAAACTATTTCCCCTTGTTTATTCCTCTTTCCCCCCCCCTTTCCTCAGACATTCTTGTTAACTCCTGGAAACGTGCTGGAAATGGCCCACCTTGATTATCACTTCAAAAGGTTTTCTCTCCCCCCACCCCACTCTCCTGCTGGTAATAGCTCATCTTAAGTGATCACTCTCCTTACAGTGTGTATGATAAACACTCATTTTTTCATGGTCTGTGTGTATATAAATCTCCTCACTGTATTTTCCACTTTATGCATCCGATGAAGTGAGCTGTAGCTCACGAAACCTTATGCTCAAATAAATTGGTTACTCTCTAAGGTGCCACAAGTACTCCTTTTCTTTTTGCGAATACAGACTAACACGGCTGCTACTCTGAAACCTAGCTATTTTGGGTACCCAACTTCCGTCACATTAAAAAGAGTGTGATTTTTCAGTTGGACTGGTGCTGAGTACTTCCTTAAAAAAATAGGGCTCCTTAAGGTGCCTCAAGTTAAGCATCAAAAACTGAAGTACCCAAAGTGACTGGCCATTTTGAAAGTCTTGGCCCATGTGTCTAAATTGTTTGACAAAGTCTTTTATTATGTCTCCATTTCTAAGGCTTCCAAAATCAAAGTTCTTAAGTCCAGTCCTCTACAAATGGTTTACCAACCTTTGGGAAAACTGAACCCCCCTTCAGGATGGGTTGCATGGCTAGTCTCATTTTCAAATCCCTCGTGTGTTAGAGGCTTACCACCCACGGTTTAGACCTTTAATGGAAGGAAATTGAGCTGTATTTTTTACGCCCTTCCATTTTTATTTTGTAGCTCTTCATGGTTTGATCCTTCCTCCTTTCTTCCATGCTTGGATGAGCAGTAAATAGTTAAAACACTTGACATTTAAAGAATCACTGACATCCAAGTTAGCATTCCCCTTTGAAATTTAGGGCAGTACACATCTCAGTGCTACTGTTTCAGGTTCTCTGGAAACATTGGCAAGAGCTCCCAATTTAAAAGATGTCTCTGCCTCCACAACAGTTTAAAAAAAAAAAGGTACCCTAACTGAAAGCTGAAACTCTGGAGAACAATTGAAAGGTCTGTCTGTTCCCTGCCCCTCCTCACCCTGCTGGTCTTTTGCACCCCACTCTTCAGGAAACACTGCTTAAAAGGTTTCAGAGTAGCAGCTGTGTTAGCCTGTATCCGCAAAAAGAAAAGGAGTACTTGTGGCACCTTAGAGACTAACAAATTTATCTGAGCATAAGCTTTCGTGGGCTACAGCCCACTTCATCGGATGCATAGAATGGCACATATAGTAAGAAGATATATATATACACACACACACACAGAGAATATGAAAAGGTGGAGTAAGAGGCTAATTAAGATAAGCTATTATCAGCAGGAGAAAAAACTTTTGTAGTGATAATCAAGATGGCCCATTTAGACAGCTGAGAAGGTGGTGTGAGGATACTTAACATGGGGAAATAGTTTCAAACCCAAGTTAATGGTATCTAGTTTGTATATGAATTCAAGCTCAGAAGTTTCTCATTGGAGTCTGTTTCTGAAGCTTTTCTGTTGCAAAATTGCCACCTTTAAATCTTTTACTGAGTGGCCAGAGAGGTTGAAGTGTTCTCCTAATGGTTTTTGAGTGTTATAATTCCTGATGTCAGATTTGTGTCCATTTATTCTTTTGCATACAGACTGTCTGGTTTGGCCAATGTACATGGCAGAGGGGCATTGCTCTTCTTACTGCTTAAAAGGAATGTTGAAGTCTTCCAATGCTGCAGGGTTTTTTCCTGCAGGACACCTTCTATTACAAACTTCAGCTTTTTAATGGTTATCTGTGATCCAGAGACCTAGGAATTGCTCCTGCTGTGAACAGTTCTGGGTAGCCACCATGACTTCTCCTTATTGGAAAGACTGACCTGGAAACAACAGTATCCTTGCCCACAGCCCCACAGATGCTCATGTGTTTGGGGTCAGGCTTCACTCAGGGTTTGACAGGCAAAAAGGCTGTCTTGGAGATAATGAGCCTTTTCAAATTTTAATCCTGAATTACCACCAAAAAAACCTGTCAGTACCATAGGATATTTGTTGATTTCTCCCTGCTCTTAGATTCCATTTGTGTTTGCATCAAAAAAAAAAATATATGCAAACATTCAGCCCTCTTCAAGCTTTCAGTGAAGAAGTGTCAGAACGGACCAGTTGGATTTGGGCTCAATGCAACTCTCAGCCCCAGAATGGAACTGTTAAGAGAAAAATATCCTACCTCATTAGGTTGCATTAGCAAGCTACATTTGGAATCTTATGAAGCTCTACTTAACTCATTCTTTAAAAGGACATTGAAATGATAGAGCAGCAGGCAAAGAGAATCACATACTGATGCAAAGATCTCTATTATTCAAAGGCAAACCTATCCCTGGATTCTTTTGATGGAGAGGTAATTAGAAGGAGCATTCAGTGGGGTGTACAAATTTGATGGAAATATGGGACAGATGGTACAAAGGCTGTTTAAACTAATACAAAGGAGAGGTCTAAAGGACATGAACTCAAATTAAGGAAGGGCTGAACACTAAATTCAGGTGGAGTGTCTTCTCCACCAACGTGCCTTCTTGCTGGTTTACTGATCAGTTCTCTCTCTAAAATGACTTAACAAAATATTTAGGACTAATAATGCAATCTAATTTCTTAGATTCCAATTTCCTATTGTAGTTTAGGATTTACAGGTTCTTGTACAACATTGTTTGAAGGAAAGGAGGCCAGGAACTATATAAATTTCTTACATACAGGGTACTTTAGGTTGCAATGCTGCATTAAAGTCTCCCTAAAAACCAATAAAGCACTATGTGCTAGAAGTTATCTACAAAAGATAGATAATGGAAATCAGGATGCAACCACACAAACATTTGAAGAGGTACATTTGCTGCAATCTCAGTGACATGAGAATCAATTTGGAGAGAGTATTTAGGCAACACTCCCACTTGCAAATTGTAAGCTTGACAATATTTTTAGCACAAGATGAAAAAAACCCACATAATAAAAGCAAGTTCTCCCTTCTGCCCTTCCTCCCTTCTCTCATTTTATATATTTCTCTTTCTACTTTGGTGGAAATCCAGAACATTGATTTTAGGACTATTTTACTGGATTTCCATTTGTTTTGCCTCAGCTCCTACATGAATCCAAACAATAAGGACCTTTAAAGCGTTCATAAATAACCTGCTAGTGCTGCTGGCACCTAGGAGCCAAGTGCAGCAATGTTAAGCAACAACAAATTTCATAGTTCAAAAGGCACAGTTAAAGAAAAAGGTTGCTCAGAAAAATCACTCTCATTTAGCACAAAGATCCTTAAAAATTGCATGAAATCAGTCATGTAACTATAGAAACCAATTTCTTCAGCTCTGTATCACACGTCTCACACCTCAATTGTCTTTATTATCATCTGCTGTCAGATCCTTAATCAGAAATGTGAACAGGCTTGATGATTTATTCAGCAGGGAAAAGAATCTGTAGGTCAAGTGAAAAATTTCACACACACACACACACACACACACACACGCTCCCTCCCCTCCCCCCAACCTTAGGTACTTTCATTTCATTCTGTTCCCAGTAGCTCTGGGGGCAACTCCAGTGAGATCCAATATTAAGGCTCAATTAAAATAAGCTCCAATTAGTGGAGCTTTTTTCTCTCAGGCTAGAAGAGTCAGGAAATGGATATTGGGAAATGTAAAAAGTCAGCTACTGAGAGGAGGCTGCAGACATAAATGAACTTATTTGTTGATTTCTACAGTTGCTATGCAGAGGCCTCTGGGAGTAAAAGCTTAACCAGTCTAAGCTATAAACTAAAACCCCTGCAGCGAAACATGAACTGTGTGAAACAAGGGCTCCATTCCAGAACAGAAAACTGCTGGGCCCAGAAAATTAAAAGCCAGAGGCGTTTTCCATTTAAAACTAAATCCCAGTACCGCCTCCCAGCCAAAGAATTATAAGCAGTATCAGATTTACAAAACGAACAATTACCCTGGAAAAATGTAGCCTATTGTACAGTCCCAGATGCTAAATCTCAAAGTTTCTTTTTTTTCCCCTCTAATCCCACATTATATTCCTACTAAGTGTATGGCTGTAGTTTACAAAGAACCATTTCTAGACAGGCCTAAACTATGAAAATTAAATGGTAAAAAGAGCTCATAATTCATTGACCTCATTTAAAGTACTGCCCTTGCCTGCAGCAGTTCCTGTCCTTCCCCAAGGCCCCTGCAAATGCTATGCAACAGCAAAATAAACCCTGACCTAATTGCCAGGGGAGGGCTGCCAACCTTTCCTCAAAACACAAAGGCAAACATGGTAACTTGAAAGTCCTACCTCTTTAGCTTTCTGCTTTAATCGCAGCTGTTCTGGATCTTCTTTATTGGAACGACTCTATTAAAGGAAGAGAAAAATTTAACAAATTACTAGCATCTAAACACCGCAGCATCCGTTAAATATTTAATAAGTGACAATTTTCTCTTGTGATTGAATGTCTTAGCTCCAGGGGTGAACGCCTCAATCCAGATTGGCTTCTCCCTCCTCCCCCAAGCCTCCCTCCTCTTCATCTGGGCCTGGCTGCCTCTGTTCTAGCCTGGAGGAAGCTTAAACTGAAAATGATGCTAACGCTGTCAGTCAGGTCCAGTCTAGGCATGATGTTGTTCATGTCAGCAGCAGACACTTAAAAGGACAGGAAGTAGAGAAGAAGCAATTGTTCTTGTTTAAGTACAGTGAGATCCTTGTAAATCAAGATTCCATACCCACCCAAGTGATTCTAGAATATGGGCCCCAGACTTTTATCAGTTCTTAAAAAACAAACACACACACTTAATCAAACTGAACCAAGACCATACAGTCACACTCAGTAGTGCAGCATTTACATGTTTTGTTTATGCTCAGCCAACAATTTTAACCAATAGAGCAGAGGCCAGAAGTGGGTCACATATTGGACTGACTGGTTTGCAACACACACAGCTTGCCAAGCATCACACCTCTAGAGCACCAGCAGAAACAGTGGGGACAAACATTTTGACGAGGCACCATGTAGAATATTGACAAAGGCAAGCAAATTGGATCCAGAAACAAAGACAGAAGGTCAGATTAAGAATACAGAATAAATATGGTTTTATGTTTACCAGCAGGACTGAATGCACCAAAACATGGCCTTTAAGTAACAAGCTTTCAACTTTAAGGAATAAAGATTTATTTTTATTTCTGTATCAACAATCATCATACTATGTTTGATGAGCATATTTTGGTTTTGCATTTATTTCTGGAAGATTAGGACTCCTCACTTTTAGCGCCAAAAAAACAAATGGAGACCTAGTGGACTGGACAGTAGATATGCAGGGAGATGGCAACAGAGATTTACCCCATGGCTTGCACGTGAGCTAAACATCCATCTCTAAGAGAAGCAAAAACCCAATAAGAACACCTTTTCTGCATGGCATAGGCCATGCTAACATATACTTACATGTTATAATAGCAAAATCAGAGATTGAGAAGTTTAATATAATGAGACAGGCATCACTGAATGTCTGGTGTTCAAAAGACAGTTATTTTTTTGGGTGGCCAACAATAAGATGTTTCTTACCTTGGCTGCTCGTAAAAGCATTTCTCGTTCCTCTTCATCCTTTCTCTGTTTTTCCATGTGATCCAGTTTCTCAAGAAATCTAAGTTGTGCTCTGGTGTCACTAGATGTGATATATTTATTACTCTCCTGCAAAGAAATTATTAGAGGTGGTCAAGTTTTTATACATTGCTAAAAACCTATCCTAGGTCAAATAAAAACTTATTGGAAAGAAGCTGCATTGTACAAAATTCTCTTTTTCAAAGCTGATCATTGTAAGTACTTTCCATACAATTCTGCTTACAAGAGAATCTATTTGCATGTCTCCTCTCCAATTATAGTATCTTCCTTGAGGTCTGTCTATTCATCTACTTAACAGCCATCTGCCATTAGCATCCAGTACCTCCATTTGACTCCCTATTCACTGTCTGACAAACTTAGGTTTTAGATATATGTGATTTGAAACTGCCAGTTTACACCTAAGGGGGAAAAACCACACATACAAAACATTTTCTTACTGAGCAAACTTTTTTTTTAAAAAAAGTCAAAATGTTATACAACTAGGATACATGAGATCCATTTTTACCACCTACTTAAGAAAACCATCGTAGAAATAGGAACTATATTTCACGCTGCTGGCAAAATATAATAATTTAAATGTTGCAGCATTGTTTCAGCTAGTCATTCCAGAATGTGAATTAAGCCTTACTGGTATTTCCAAAGGGGATGGAAGAGGGGACTAAATTTTTTCCAGAACCAGCTAAAAGATACTTAGATTGAGAATGAGTGCACATTAGCACTGTTCATTATAGTTTTAGGAATATATTTTCACCTTGGTGGATTAACAGCTCCCATTAATGCGAACGGTAACTAGGGTACATTTGTGCGTGAAAGGGAGTATAGGTAGAGTCTGCAAATACATGGATATCTGCTTTATATCCATATGTATCTTCACAGGCAGATATCTGCAGATCATTTTTGTGGATTGCGGCTAGGATGTGGATACAAATTTCTATCCGCGCAGGGCTCTAAGTAAGGGACCTTAGTGACAGGTTTCAGAGTAGCAGCCGTGTTAGTCACAAGTACTCCTTTTCTTTTTGAGGACCCTTAGTGTACACTAATGGTAAACACCATCATTGCTCCTCTCCTTGAGTTCTTTGAATGGAACATACTTTTATCCTTTCTAGATATAAAAAGGTAAAACCTAATTTAAATATGCAGGGTATGGAAGGCTATTTTCATTATATTTTTGCTCTAATTCTTTAAATTTTATATTTAATATGCCATGTACGATCCAGAAAATATGTAGACAAGACCAAAGTGGACTTTTTCATTTGTTCTAGGTAAGTTACTTGAGTGTCTCCTCTTACTGGTGGTACACTTTTTCCTCTTATCTCAGAGAAACTGAAACCTTGGGACCTATGTCATCCTTTTCTCCTCCCTCACCACTTTAAGTTGCCACTAGCCCAGCCCAGCCCAACCCATTCCCATGTTCTTTTTTTAAAAATACTCCTACTACAGATCTGTTCTTGTCTTTTTGTCCTTTTCTCACATGGTTCCTGGAACATTCACCCCTTCTTTCCGCAGGCTGCCCCTGCCCCTAATGTTATCCCCTGTGGTGTGTTTATGATGTAGTCTTGTTAGGCAAATATTTTGGGATTGGCTTTGTATTTTAATCATCATTGTTGAGCTACAAAATCACTTGGGGCAGGATGAAGCTATACCACCATACCACATTCTTTTGTATATGGTGTCTTTCAAAAGAGTACCCCCAAATACTTTACAGCATACACAATAAGTTTATGGGGCAAGGATAAACTCAAACATGTGAGCAGTAACTGGTTTAAGTTCCATCTTTAGCATTTTAGTTTACACATTCCACAGAAAGAATCCAGTGCCAAACAACAACTTAAAATGGAAAAAGTATAGAACTAGTGGGCACAAAGATATCTTAAAATCTGCATGACTCAACCCTCTACTAATGCAGAATTCTTAACCAATAGTTTTCTCTTCCCCTTATATGCAGCTTGAGCCCCCTTCTAAGAGTTCTTTATATTATGGTATTGCCCCAGGAGCCCAATCAGAGACCAGGCTCCCACTGTGTGAGGCATCCTAGAAACACAAGGTAACAGTTCCTGCCCCCCAAAGAGCTTGCAATCAAAGTCAGAAATCCTAAGGTACACCCTTGAATCCCTTTCTCCTCTGCCCTATTCAGTTTTGCTATGGTTCTAGGTCTTGTACCATTCCCCACAGGACGTGCACTATCCTGAAAGTAAGTATTGGTATATTAGTAGAATTTGTTTTGAAGTAGCAACCTAGAATCCACCATGTTGCAGTATTGCTTTGAATGGCAGGTAAAGAGGCTGTGTGAAGTTAAAATACTTAAGACCTTTTACCAGTCTGGAATGTCAGACATGCAATCTGAAGTTCCCAAATGCAAGATTTAAAGCGTTAGTGGTGCAGGGAATAGAGATTTCTTACACCACTTCAATAGGTAACAGCATCATCCTCAACTTTCACAGAGGAAACAGGACTCCAAAATTAGGTCTTTGAAGTAAGGCAGGAACTATTTTTTCAATTGTTTAGTTTTAAATTTCAGTTAAATATGGAATATGTAAAAACTGAACATGTTAACTCAACAGATCTGCTCCCTGTGAACATTTGGCATCATATACACTTGTTTTACAGTGATAAAACTATATATTTTACTCCTGTTCATACTGCAGAACCAATACCGCTACGTGAGAGCAAGATTCTGTTCACAGTCATGGGCTAACATAATTGTTAAATTTCCAATACAGGATTAAACTGTGCCCTGAGCTACACCTGTGCAATTCCAGCAAAGACACTGAGATGCACAGGTGTAACTGAGGGTACAATCTGGTCTGCATAATCTATTATTGCATATCATAAGACAGAAAGCTGGATTCATATGTCAGGTTGAGTTTGCATGGCTGGCAGTTCAAAAAAATGTCCTTTTGTTTTAAAACTGAGCATGTTTGCCCTGGAAGTAATTGAAAGGCAAACACAGAATCCCCCCAAGTGACACTCCAAGAATGTTTTCAGACTAGAACTGCACTTTAGAATTTAAGCTTACATACATGGGATTTTTACAGTTCATCCCCCAACTGAAACCATCAATTCCCTTCCCACTTTTTTTTTTTGGCAATGCATGGAGTCTTAAAAGGGCATTGGTGCACATTAGTCTAATATGTTGGCTAAAGTGTATATAACTCTGTAAATATTTTACCTTAATTTTACATGTATCCGTATACATGAAGTTATTTCCACATACTCTAATGAAGTGTCTCTGCAGCAGCTAGATTATAGAGGATTATGAGGCATGTCTTCAGTGGGAAAATACCTGGCAGCAAGTTCAAAAGCAAGTATGACTTCCTGTTTTCTTACTCAATTACCGTGCTGTTATGAATGAATGGGAACTCTGACTAAAGCAGGTGTGGTTTAGTATGCCAACTCCTACCAAGAATTCCCCCCAAATCGGGGGAACAAAGAAAAAATAGAGACCTCTTGAGGAGTAGATAGTTCTTTCTAGCTCAGTCCAAAAACACACCAAAAAAAGGGATCACTAAGTGGAGGGAGCATTGAACTGCACATAATAAGGGCCACCCCTGTCATTTAGGCAGAGCAGGCTGCAGAATGTTCTAATGGTTATTAGTTAAAGCCCCCTTTGAAAATGGCCACCATCTCTCCTTGTTCTCAACAGGACTAAAGCTACTGTTGCTCAGGAAAGATGGTGGCCCCATATGCCATCAAACAGCAGGGACACTCAGTCTGGTTGAGATGCTGGCCACTTTGAAAGAGCACCTCTCCATGGAATTCCCTGTAGTACACCACTGCATCCTTCTGCCTCTGCAGAGAGGCAGAGGGAAAACTGATCACTAATCCTAAACAAATACTCAAATGTAGAACATGAACAAAATTTCAGTGAGTTTTAACTGTATGGGAAGTTTGAAGAGCGTGTTCAATTACTGAGATTATTGGGCACAAAAAAGGCTGATAGTAGGTACTAAATAGCTTAAAGGACCTACTTAGTTTTAACTCCCGAACAGATTAGGAAACTTGCTGAGTACATAATGAAATTTTCTGAGAAGTTACAAGTCAGCACAGTAGTTTGGGGGAGGATACATAGAAAAAGGGTTGAACCCTTGGTTTATGCAGAAACATTCAACTTTACGGAGTTGCTAGATATGCCTCCACAATGCAGCCTAACATCTCATTTGCTTTGACTGGTGTTCCACAGTGATCCATCCACAATGACACCTAGAAGTCTCTCCCTTACACAAAGCCCATCAACATGTAGGAAAAATTTGAACCACTCTTATGTTTCAATGCAGAAAAGCACAAGAATATTTTTTCACTGTGTTGAAGAATATTTTGTCACTGTGTTGTCTAATTGCTTAAGACCGTTGGGACTCTTGAAATACCTTACAATCCTTTAGCTTTGGCCAACCCGAAATCGTGTCATCTGCCTCACTATTCACAACTTCTTCCATCTCATTCAATACACTGAAAACTTTTCTTTGAAGACATAGCTTAGATACTTTACTATTAACCTCTTTCCATGTAGAAACTGACCATTTATTCCTTCTCTTGTATACCTTGACTACATGAATACCTACAACAAGAAGCTTTTGTGGCAACTATCAAAGGCTTTTTGAAATGCAGTCATATCTACTGCTCTCCTTGAGCTATTTTGTTGACTCCCTCAAAGAACTAATAACGATGGACAGGCAGGTCTACTTTTTCAGAACTTAAAGTCCATTCCAATTTCTATCAGGATGCAGAATTTGGATGGAGAGGGCCAGGAACATGCCCATACCAAAATTAAACACACACTTTGCCTAGCAATAGGCTTATTTGGGGACACAAACTCCTCTCATACAGAGTTCTTTTATTGTTTCATTCTTGTGGTCTTCCTATTGCTACAATCCATTATAAAACTGCATCATCAAATAACATCAACACCCAAGAAGATAGCTGCCAAGATTGACTCACTCCTCCTCCTTTATTGATCTGCATTAACTACCAGTTATAACAGCTGAAACAACTTCGTAACTTCATAGCATAACTAGACTTATCTATGATTCACATGTGTTGTAATGACTACGCACAACAGAGCTAAAGTTAAAGAGGTTACGGAAGCTTCAACATCAGTTTCCTTACTTTTGAGAATATGAGAACAATAGAGCACATTTTAAGTCAGTTACTTTAATAAAAGATGCATTGAAAAAGTTGTATTAGTGACTAGCTGACAAGATGCAGAATTTCATAGTGGACTCAAATGCAGATTTTACTGTATAGACTGTTTCTTTAGAAGGACTAGAACAAAAACACTATGCATGTTGCTCTTTGTAGTATTTACTTCTCTATCCAGCAAGGGGAAGAATTACTTGCTTTTGGCCTGACTCAACTCCCAAGAGGATTTTCCCCCCATTTTCACCACTCCTATTGTACAGTATGGGTGGAAGTTATTTTACTTAAAGTGTAATCCTTGAAGAGTTACCTGGTGTATCTCATATCCTGCTGTAGATACACAGATTTGAAATCTAGCTCTTTTGCACATGCAAGCCTGAATTTGTGAATGCTCACCTGGCTGGTGGAACACATGCAAAATAGGAATGAATTCCCATGTTGCAAATTAATACCTAGCCCTAGATATCCGGCCCTAGGGGAGAAGAAGGGAAGGAGAATTACACTGGGGCCACATAAACCTACACTGTTATTTACTTTTTATGTTTGTGATGTAAATTTATCACACTTAAAAAAAACGTATATTCCTAGTTACATTATGAAAAGCCCCAATTTTTTTTTTTTTTTTTTTTTTTTTTATAGACACACGTTACAGAGGAAGTTCATACAAGAAAAACACTACCTATGCAAAAACAGGTGTCTAAAAGTCTTATTTTTCAGGGCCTGCATTTTTGCTTAAGACTATACACATGATTGTGAATTGCTACAGCCGTTTTGAGGAAATGGGACATCTGATGAAATATTATAATCTTTCTATTTTAGGGCTTGGCTACACTTACATTTTAAAGCGCTCTAACTTGCTAGCTCAGGGGTGAGAAAGGCATCCCCTTCAGCGCAGCTGTGCTCTCAGCACTCAGAGCTAATCCCCCTGGGGAGGTGGATTACCAGGAGCGCTGGGAAAGCTCTCTCCCAGCGCTCACGCGCGACCACACTCACGCTTCAAAGTGCTGCCGCAAGAGCGCTCCTGCGAAAGCGCTTTGAAGTTTCCAGTGTAGCCATGCCCTTAGCTTCTGGCAGCGATTTGACAAATCTATTGGTTCCCATTCCATTATGACAAAGGCAGTCAGAAGTCTATGTGCCACATTAAGACTGTTGTTCAGAAATTGCCCTTTGCTGTCTTTTGTCTTTACAGGATGCTAAAGGCATAGCTTTCCAATGTTTCTGCAAGCTTTCAGCATCTGCTTCACTTCATTTGTGCAAGAAAGGCTTCTAATTTCCAAGTCTTTGGTTGGGATACAGAGATGTCAAACTTTGCTGACTTCCAGAGGCTCTTCTCATTGGGAGTTGGTACACTATTTTCAGATCGGATTTCGTTCCATGTCATCTTTCTGGGTTGGAGCTGCACGTCCCAGTTGCTTCAGACACTATTACGCAGACACTGCCAGGTACTGCATTTCCCATTCTCTGATATTGCCTCTTCCATGTTTAATTTTTAAATACATTTTATAGATTAGTAAAAAGCTCCTTGTGACAGTGTGAGCTCTTGTGAGCACCTGCTGTCAGATGGGAGCAATCCTGCACTCTTTCCTTTCTTTGCTGACAGCATCCCCTGTTGGCTGTGGCCCTCAGGCAGGTTTTCAGTGGCTCAGCCCTCTAGCTAAGTCACTCAGGTAATAGTTGGATGGATGGATGAATCCATTCTGGGGTAAGAGGTCTAACAGGGGCTGTCCCTGTGCCCTTATTAATGTCTTTAGTCCTGCCTCTGGGCCCAGTTCTCAGTCCCTTCTGGGCTAGCTTTAGTCTGTGTCTGCTCTGGTATAGAGCAGTGCCCCCAGGTCACAGGGAGTGCCCTGGTACACAGCAGTCTCCCTGGAGACTCTTTGCCTTTATCAGTTCTTATTGCCCCAGCTCTGAAGCCCCATCACTCCTTCAAGTTCAGTCCCCTTCGGGGTAACAAAGTCCAACAAATGGTTGGCTCTCTGCAGGGTCTTCAGCCCTGTCCCTGAGCCTGGGCTCAAGCTTCTAAACTAAACTTGTCTCCTTCTCATGGCTTTGGGGGGCATGGTGGGAGGGGGACGGACTCATCCACTACTCTGGATCCCAAACCAGGACCTGTATAAATAGCAGCCATGTGCTGTTTCCTTTAATAGCTGCGACTGCTGCTGCATTCCCTGGGTCTGTAACCACGTAGCCCCTTCCTCTTTACCCTTACCTCAGGGCTGAAGTTCTCAACCCTTCTGCTTCCTCACTGAATGCCAATGCCACCAACCACCAGCCAGGAGCACCCCTCCTTACTCCTCTGGTACCAGCCAAGAACTGATTAGCTCAAACCCCGCAGTTCCTTTCAGCTGAGCTTGCTGTGCTCTGATTGGGTGCTTCCCTGCAGCCTTTCTAGCCAAGCCTAGAGGACACACCTTTACTGCTCCTTTCCTGGGGCAGGGTATAGCGCCTCAAAGGAAGGGGTCTAAAAGGCCTGGTATACCCTGTCACAGTCCTGTTAGTTAATAACTAGCGAAACTTTCTTCCCACATGCAGCTTCATTCGTAAACCATTCTATCAATTTGGCAACCACATAAATGGCAGGATCCTAGCACTGCAAGGGTGTTTTCAGTGGTTTTAATCTAAAATGTGTACTGGAGGATCCATGTTTGTGGTCTTTCAATTACTTCCTTATGAAGTAAGTCCAATTTACAAGCAACTGCCAGCCCTTCAAACAAGCAGAGATCAGAAAGCCAAGCTCCGTTCTTTCAAGCTCACGCATCACAACCAGTAATGAAAGTTCTTCTGGCCAATCCAACCCTGCTTGACGGCTTTGCAAGCGTTAGCGCCACTGAAGTCAATGCAGACCAAGTAGCCATGTGAAAAGCATTTCGTTTTTGGAAACAGTACAATGGTCAAGTGCCATGAGAAAGGCACTGGCATTAAAATTACCATTTCCATGAAACGTTTGAACCAGGGTTTTTTTGTTTAACCATATTTTAACTTTTAGTGCACATAGCAAAGATGTCAAACGGGAAACATCAGGATTAACTGTAAGCCACCATTAACAGTAGCAAACCTGGAAAATAGTCTTGGGCCAGATTAAAAATTTACATACAGCATGTGCGTGTTTATACAGAGAGAAAGTTTACCTTTAAGGCTGCAGAAGAGAACAAACTTTAATGCAAATAATTATTGCTTAATAATTCCTTTTACCTTATAGGTTGTCATTCGATGCTGAGCAATTACAGTCAGCTTTTCTAGGAGCCCTCGTAATCTCTCCTGTGTAGCATGGGAGATCAAGTTCACAACATCAGAGTTAGGTTCCATAATGTCATGCCTTTTACCTGTGGAAGCAGAGAAAATCCATTACGTGTTTTCGGAGTAGCTGATAATTGAAATAATTAGCACAGCAGGTATTCTGTTCCCCCTGGAAGTCATACCCATTACGAATAAAGGTTTGGAGATTATGATTTTCCTGGTAAAGTCACAACTTCAAAGATCTTAGACATTACATTAATAAAACTTAGCCTGGAGCTTCAGAAAATATAGACATTGTTTCACTTAGCCTCTAGAATCATTCTCCTTGCAAGGTCATTTATAGGACAAAGTTAATAAGAACACAAATCAAGCCGTATGTTCGGGGGGGGAGAAAGGGTAGCTGTAGAAATTAGTGCCATATTCTGTTAATTTCAGTAATTAAAAAAATAGAGGATTGCATTTTGCCCTGTTAGACACTGCTTGTTAACAACTCATGACATTTATTTCAATGATTTTTTTTTGCAATGTACTCCAGGCATAAGAGCCTCCTCTCATCTACCTCTGACCAAACAGTATATACCAAATTAACCTAGGACTCCCTAGGTAGTAACTTGAGAAATATATATATATCTCGTCCAATTGGGGTCATAATGCCATCGCCTCTGACCTGTTCTCTCAAACTGCCACTCCTCTCCCGGTTCCCTTATGAGCCCTACTGCCTCTCTCCATATTTCAACAGCCGCTATCAAAAAGGGAGACAGCTTTGAGCAAAGCTGCTTGGGCTGTACACCCGAGGCTAAGTGTCACCTCTGCAACCTTCTCACAGTTGCAGATAGCCAAAGAGAAGTATTCCTGTGGTTGACACAATCAACATGTCAATTCATCTACAGGTAGGTACCTGGACAACCCAACTTCTTTTTAAATAGACAGCACAGTTTAGCTACTGATAACCAATGCTGGTATCAGTGTCAAGACAAAGTTTTAATTTTCTTGCCCTCTCCCTGCACAGACTAGTATTCATTTAAAATGTAATATGGTATTACTCACTAAAAAGTGAAGTGCTAAGAATGTAGCATATACTCTGAAATAATCACCTGTTTTGCATGCCTTTATTTATTGTCATTTAATGGTAGCACCCAGATAATATAGGTCCTTATTGTTTATGTACTCACAAAGGGCCTATGATGATGTTATATGTAAGATCAAACTGCATGAACATTTTTGATCATAAGTTAGTAAGTACTAGGAGCCCAGTTTTAGACAGTAGCTTATTTTGGGACAACATTATTTTAGTTCAGACAGCTTTCAAAAGCTAGCCCACTGAAGGAGGAGGTGAAAAATATATACTGAAATACTTGAAATTACAAGCCACTTGAAACAATTATTCTTTAGCTTTCTATTTACTTTTTAAACTAGTCCAATTACCAGTGCTTGCTATATTTCCCTTGCCCTCCCAACCTAAATTGTGTAATACGAACTAGAAGATACACTCCATAAAGTAAAGCTATCATGTTAAAATTACATGGTTAAACACTCAAGTCAGGAAATACCAAAGTTTTACACCTTCAGCCTTAACTGTGCCCCTTTGTTTACATCTTGCATAATAAAACTGACTTTTAACACATTAACGTACTATGTTTCAAATAAGAAAAAAGTTTCCTTCCAGTTTTACTGCCCCATTATGACAATATCTCATTATTGACTCATAGGAGCATTGCTTCCAAGATACTTATTAAATTGTCACTACCTATGTATTACATATTTTCTTTTTAATTAGCAGCATTGCTTTCCTTACATACATTTCAGGGATGAGACAAGTTAAAAACTAGACTTTATAGTTAACAGCTAGATTTTCTATTTTCTTTTGTAAACAGAATTTCCACACTAAGTATACTTTACACAGAACACTTGCACGAATTCTGGCTAACCATATCACATAGTATCAGAAGAAGGTATTACATAGATGACTAAGGGTACAGAAATGTTGTCTGATTACATTGAGAAATAGTATAACCATGTAATTGGATTTCTGTAACACATGAGAGTTATGGACACACATACAATGTTATTGCCTGACAGTGTTTACTGTAAAACCTTAGTGTTCGATTAAGGCAACCCAAGCAGGTAGAGACTAAGCAATGAAAAAGGAACAAGGAAACCACTTTTTTAAATAAAAAAATCTATCTTATCAATTTATAAGAGCATCCAATAGTGATGATCATGATTAGGACCTCATTCTGCTAGGTGCTGTACACATGTGTGTTTGCTGTAGAGAGCAGAGAGCGATCTAACACTTAGGCTACGTCTACACTACCTATGCTACGCAACTCCAGCTACGTGAATAACGTAGCTGGAGTTGACGTACCTTAGGTCGAGTTACTGTGGGGTCTACACCACGGGGGGGTAGAGGGGTGGTGTCGACAGGAGAAACTCTCCCGTCGACTTACCTTACTCTTCTCATCAGGGTAGAAGTATAGGGGTCAACTGGAGAGCAATCCACTGTCAATTTGGAGGGTCTTCACTAGACCCACTAAACTGACCGCCTGAGGTTGGGGGAGAGATACAATCAAGTTTTTAAATATGTGCATTCTTGGTATATGCTCCCAATATTATTCATAAATACATAAATAAAAATACATAGTTTTGCCCCATCTGCCCTCAGCCCAGCTCTTTAAAATGTGAGCTGAGTTCTTGCAGGCATTGAAACAAAAATGGTCTGAAAAATAGGTCTCAAGGGAAAGCAGTAGTTTTGAGCATCAACGCATGCCAACAAGATTGCTACTCCTGAAACAGCTTTCAAGATTATCAGGAGCCCTGAAGACACTGAAAAAGGAATATGTTGGAATGTCACCTTCTTACTAAACAGATTGTTTCCTGTGTATAGGCTGGCCTGGGTTTACTTCTGATCATATGAGCAGAATCTGTAACACTTGTGTAAGAAGTGCATATTTAATAGTGAGATTTCAGAGCTTGAGAGCTGCCACTGGGTTGGGGGAAGGAAGGCAATTATTCTACTATTATTATACTTCCCTATGTTATGGGTTGCATCGGTAGAAAGCTGACTAACCAACACCCTGTTCCAATATGCCTGTGGGTAATTGATACTGTGCAGTACCTATTACAGGTCACAAACATAATTAAAAAGGTTCACAGCTTCTGTTCATGTCTTTGTTGCTGTTGGAGCATCTTTTCTTTGGGTTATCTTACAAAGTTTTATTTTTAAGACACACTCAAAAATGTTTAGGACTGATTTCCTGATTGGAAGTTCAAATAAAGAAGTATAGCTGTCTTGTTTTCCAGACTAAATAGAGATTTATGAACTCAGTAAGAGATTACAGTACATTCTAATTTCATTTTTTAAAAGAGTGAAAATTGTTCGATGCAATCATTGAGTCCAGAATATCATTTACGGATGCTTTGATCTCACCTATGTCTAAGATCTTCTTTTGCAAAGCCTCTGAAGAGAGAAATGGTTCATCTGCACAAGATCGGATCAGTGTACCGACCACTTCAGAATTTGTTGCCAATATGCATGCATTCTCTTCACTCAGGTTGACCCCAGCCATAGAAGTCACATCATTGATGTCATCTTCGTCTCTACCAAAAAGAAAGCCAATTGTTATTCTGTTCTTTCCATCACATCCTGAAAGAGACTTTTGTATTGCTGACCAGTTTTATACACAAGTGTAAACTACCTGTATATAATCATCCCTATTCATCAGTGGGCAAACAGTCTACTACAGCAGAACCTAAGAGTTATGAACACCTTTGGAATGGAGGTTGTTTGTAACTCTGAAATGTTTGTAACTCTGGACAAAACACTGATTGTTCTTTCAAAAGTTTGCAACTGAACATTGACTTAATACAGCTTTGAAACTTTACTTTGCAGAAGAAAAATGCTGCTTTTAACTATCAAAATTTAAATGAAACAAGCACAGAAACAAAAAGAAAAGGAGTACTTGTGGCACCTTAGAGACTAACAAATTTGAGCATAAGCTTTCATGAGCTACAGCTCACTTCGTCGGATTCACGAAAGGTTATGCTCAAATAAATTTGTTAGTCTCTAAGGTGCCACAAGTACTCCTTTTCTTTTTGCAGATACAGACTAACACGGCTGCTACTCTGAGCACAGAAACAGTTTCCTTACCTTGCCAAAAATTTATTTTTTTAAACTTCCCCTTTTTTTAAATTTACATTTAACACGGTACTGGATTGTATTTGCTTTTTTTGTCTCTGCTGCTGCCTGATTGCATACTTTGGATTCCAAATGAGGTCTGTAGCTGACTGGTCAGTTCATAAATCTGAAGTTCTACTGTATCTTCAGTATTCAGAGCAGTTTCTGTCCCTTTTCATTTGTCTACTTTTCCAGCTAGGCAGTTTCTATATAATATGTTGAGGGAAAAGGAAGCTAACAGATACTCAAACCCATTTAATTTATTCTTAAGTGGCTGACAGACTTGTACTCCAATTCAATGTACTAAGACAAGGGCTAAAGCCCACGATTATCAGAACAGTTAGTGACCAGTAATGATTTAAAACTAGTCACCACTGATGTTTCCTGCCTCTACTCCCCAGTAGCTGTTGAGCAATTTCAAGAGTGTATTCATAATGTATTAGCAGAATAGAATTCTTAATCTTTCAGGAAGTGTGCAAATTAGGCCTTCAATGCCTGGTAATTGAGTACTAATTGATCTTCACAAGTACACTCCAATTCCCCTCTTCCTAATGACCACAGAATCTTTGGCTGCTGTGATCCCACTGTGGTATAATTACATCTACTACCATGGATCAGCCTGTAAAGGGGGATATGTAGTCAGTGTACCTATTAATACAACGTATACACTAAGCCACCAGAGGACTTAACAGAAGTTCATGCTGAAATTTGATGCTTAGATCCTTCAAGGATGAGTTCTAAGGAAAAACGTGCATCTCCAGTATCATTTCATACTACTTAGTCCAAAGGACTCTCTCACCTAACTTGTAGTTTAGTGCTCAAGTAAGGAACTGACAGAATATGTGGCTAAATTATAACATGCTTTTCCTCATGTAGTGTAGCTCTACTAATGTATTGATTTCAACCTGCAAAAATCCATTTCTCTAAATAGCCCTAACAATTACTAGTTTCTATGATACATTCAATTAATTTATTTCAAGTAGGGCACTATGTAATGAACTCCAGTTGAAAGTTAAAGGCACTCTCACAATATTGCTAACAGAAGTTAGATTCTGGCTATCACCCTGAAGAATTTTCAAGTTATTCCATGTAGTGGTTATACTGAAAGACTTGCATGACAACATCTATATATAAAA
The DNA here is from genome assembly GCF_965140295.1 of Lepidochelys olivacea. Classification (NCBI taxonomy): domain Eukaryota; kingdom Metazoa; phylum Chordata; order Testudines; family Cheloniidae; genus Lepidochelys; species Lepidochelys olivacea. The sequence goes on from NC_140412.1 coordinate 80,683,945, forward strand.
CAACAATACTTTTCCACAGTAATTTCTCTTAACACTTTTATACTAGGTATTGTGTTGAATCCCTGCGAAAAAGCCCTTTTACCAGTCAGCAGTACATGGCTAAAGATATCAGTCTACAAGTTCATGGGGGCAGAGGAATGAACATACACCTTGTTCTCTGCTTATCTCTACTTGAAGCTGAGATTCTCACAACATTTGTTAAATGGGAATGAAAGTCATGTAACATAGATGTACTTCACTATGTGAATATGAATATATAGTATCAGATGAAAAGTGAGTCTCTGGCACCCTCTGGTGTTTGACTGTTTTATTCAGTCTTTTATTTACTCCATTTTACTGAAGGGAGAAGAGAAGGCTAGAAAGGAACACTTAAATCTATCCTATATTATATTGACCCTGGGCTACTAATCGGAATAAACGTATGGCCTTTAAATTCTATCAAGGTGAGACTGATAAGCTTGGTATAGAGAAGGAAGCAACCTGAAGAGTGAGAAAGAATTCTACCAGCACTCAGACATCAGAGTGAGACCACCAACAGATGCAACAGCTGTCAGCAATGCGTTCTGTGAATACCCCTCAACAGTGGTTTCTTGCTCCTACCCTTTGTCTGATAGGGCCCAAATTTGTTAGTCTTTCAGACAAGTGGCAAGGTCCATCTTTTCACTTAAGTATTTGGGGAGGACTGTATTTCTGCAGTGGTCTATGGTTAATATAGTTATAAATACCTGAAGAGCCATTTGTATTATATATATTTTTCAATTCTGTAAGAGCTTTTTAGTGGCCGGGATGATCAATAGGAAACAAAGAAAAGGGAAGTGCCAACATTAGAACTGGAGATTATTTCAACTGGTAAAGAAATATTTCTCAGGTGTTTTCTTGAAAAATGTGTGCAGTAGTTCCAAGGCACTCAATTGTTCCATGGCATCTATTGTAAAAACAGGGGCCACGGGCATATACTGTATGCTCACAATTTTCTGAAATCCTATTATCTAAACCTCCTCATTAACTGAATCCCAGCATGCGGAACAAGGAAGGTATTCGGATAATAGAGCAGAGACTCTCGGCCACGGGGGAGGCCACCCTGACATTGAATGGCTCTCATGGCAGCGTGGCAAGCCCCCTGCAGACCTGCTGTCATGGGAGGGAGGGAGCAAGGCTGTCCCTGCACTGCCACCAGGCTGGCGACATCTGATCCCTGCAGACACAAGATGCAGACAAGGCTGTGGTCCCCACAGGGCAGAGGAGAGTCCTAGCCATGAGAGACCAGTCAGCTTCCCCCCGGCACCTTGCACCTACAATAATCGAATGGGCAGGAATGGCAGCATAAGAAGCCTCCTGCAGCCCCTCTTGAAGCCAAGGTTCAAGTCTGATTTAAGTTGGAAGTCGAACTGCTTTTGGTAGTCTCCATCTCTGTTCCAACACTCACTTTTCAAGAGGAAAAATGATTTTGAAGTTCTGAAATTTAATGAGTTACTGGGACTAAAATCTTTAAGAATTCTAGTGATCTAAAGGGCTGGTATTTTGCTGGCCACCACAGTCAGAGCTTTAGCCGGAGACTTTTACCTCTACCTAAAAGGAGCAAATAGCTAAGAGGAGGTAATAAAAGATTCCTTAAAAGCTCCCAGCTGTATTAGAAGGTTCCAGTACAGCCCAAATTACAGTTCAGCGGCATCTGGCTGTTTGGACTGAGCAGAGGTCATTTTTAGTTTAACCCCAACTAGGGTTTCTGATAAAAAAGATAACAGTGCGACAAGCTACTTAATGCTGATCTCATAGGGCAAAGCATTGACATGCCTCCTCACTATAAAAGCATCATCATTAATACACAAAGTTATGAGGTCAACACTATGGTAAACAGAATGCTGATAAAACCCCAGACCCAACAGTACAATTCCCATACAATTAATCCAAGTCTCTCAATTTTCAGGTCAATGTTTTTAGGTTCTTCCCCCCACCGCATCATTAAGAGATCCATCAGAAGTCTCTAAATTATTTATTGAGGCATCATTCTCCATATCTATACTGCTGTCTGTTCCTTTTGTTGAAGTCCTGTTTCCTACAGCCACACAAACTTCCGACTTTGTTTATTTTTACCTGAAGGATGTTGTTCCATTCTCTTTTATTTTATTTTTCTGAACAGGAGATGCTTGAAGCGACAGAATTTTGTTTCCTGGCAGTGTAATTTGTTTCAGAAAGGAACCTAAAAAAACATCAACATGCCACAACGAAAAACAAAACCCAAGATAGATGACTGCTTATTCTGTACATATTCTAAACAAAAGTCTTTGTTGCAGGCTGAAGAACCAATTATATCCATTTGGAAACCAGACACTCAAAAGTACTACATTCTACATATTTTGCAAGGCTAACAAATTAATATATTTTTTTTCCTCTTAATGAAATAGTTTCACTATCTTATTGCTAACCTACGCAGGTCACATATCCCACTACAGGAATGAGTTAGCTGAGACAAACGAAAATGTACTGAATTATACGTTAAATTAACTTGTACCAGTAGACGTCTCACTTAATATCATGAAGTGCCAAAAAGAGAACTTAAGGAAACAATCAATTTGCTGGAATGAGCATACTTAGAGTACTCAAAATAGTAAAACTATTTATCTTTTAAGTTAAATGTTTTCTCAGCAGGCAAGGTGATGGACAGAGTACTCCCAAGGCTCTGAGAGTATACAGTTCCAAGCAACTTCCAAAGACACCCATATAATTTTACCTTAACTGACTGGTTTGAATACATTATTCCCCTTGTCCCTTCAGTGTCATTCTGCCACAATATCTAATGCTACAATGAAGCATTTTCCCATCTCCCTGTTTAAAACAAAACAAAACAACAAACCCCCAAAATACAGAAGTCCAGCCCTACCTGCAGGAAACTGATTAGTCTGAATTAGTGCGTTTAATGGCATCCTTTTTTCGCCAGGTTTCTGGAGAGTCAGTGTTGCTGTTTGTGGAAGTGTGGCCACTTGTTTAACAATGCCTCCTGATGGCTGCTGGACTACCTGGAAACAGTATATCCAATATCAAACATGGAAAGAGCTAAATATAGAGAGACATAAATCCTATCAACATGCTCATTCAACCAAAACTGCTGGGGGACATGCATGCATGTCTAGTTTTCACTTTAAGAAATACATCATGCTCATGAAACTTCAAATATACTTTTTGTCTTGACAGGACAAGTAAACCTACCAGTTGTTCACATTTGTACTTAGCAACACTGACTTGTTTGGAGTGTTAAAATGGTTTGGACAACAGACATTTCACCCCTAGCCATGTTGCCTATTTCCAATTGCTGTATCAGAACAGTTTCCTAATACCATATAATTCACTGCACTAAAGGCTTTAACTCTTTGATAAATGAAACTGGCATTAAGGGCTATCAATAGAAGATTGAACTTGTTGCTATATGGATTCAAACTATCACACTCTACTCAAAAGAAAGCCAGCATTTTTTAATTCGCAGACAATGGGTTTCATAACTAGTTCTTAAATTGTCTTTATACAGAGACAGCTGAAGACTATATGCATCTACGAAAGTGTTAGTAAAGATGAAATCTGAAAACAATGCTTTTTTCCCTGAATAACCTGATTTTTAATACATATTTTTTGTACATTAGAGGGCCCCTCAAGTCCATACTTCTGCTGTGACTGACAAGTACTATCCAGCAACACTTGCACTGAATGCATTGGAGTTTATACAAGATAAAGAGCAAAAATCATAAGCACCTCTTGTGAGTGCTGCAGCAATAATGGTAAAGGAGAGTTGTGCTGTATTAAATTGGTCTGACCCAGTATGGCAATTCTTATGTTCAAATAGATTGTATTGGTCTTCGTTTCAGGGGAGTTTTTGTTAGACAGGTATTTAAATAAAGCCCAATTAGCGTGATTTCGATGCTACTTTAACAGCACATTCATGAGACTTGACTTTTCAGAGCCACATACAAATGTTTTCCAGACGCATCACTTTGTTTCCTCTCACTCAGAGCAGCTGATGAAGTTTGACATAAGTAAGCAAAAGTTTTATTAGTTACTCTGTGAGTGTAGCTTTCGTTGTCAATGAAATCTGGCTTGCAACTTCTAATCCAGATCTTTGCAGATGATATGGAGAAGTGATATTAAAACCCCCCCCACAAATAAGACCAAGTACAAACTAAGATTTTTCCACGGTACGTCTACACTGCAGCTGGGAGTGAATGTCCCAGCACAGGAAGATTGACTCATGTTAGCAAGGCCCAAACCAGCACACTAAAAATAGCAAGCTGGACATTGACGCTCAGACGGAAGAGCCCTCCCAACCTGGCACATAAGGAGTGGTGGATAGTAGGACAAAAAAGGGGGTAAAAAAAGCCTTTCCTTCAGAAAAAGCCTGTTAATCAGAAGGGTAGTGTTGCATCTAAAAGAGCTGATGTAAACAGCAGGATATGGCAGAAGAACCAGAAGAGAATGGATCAATTGACCAGAAATAGGGGTCTAAGAACAGTGAGGGGGCCAGGAGGCCATGGTTCTCCCACTTTTTACTGGGCAAACAATGTGGGGAGGGAGCAGAGAGGAGCAAGCATATGGGTGTTATGATAACTTAATGAATGAATGAAGAGAGAATGAATAATGCCTATACACTGGTTAAGGCACTCACCTGGGAAGTAGGACACCCGAATTCAACCCCTTGATCCAATAAATATTTAGTGTGTAAGAAGTGGAACAATTTCAACAGGAGAGATTGAGACAGTCCCCGGCCCTTCCAAATACATTGTAGCCACCTGGTTAGGACTTTCACCAGGAAGGGAGGGAGACAAGTTCAAATCCCTGTGCCACATCAAGTAGAGGAAGGAACTGAACCTGGGTGTCTTATATCACAGGTGAGTGCCCTAAACAATTAGCTAAATTGGCCTCAAAATGCCCCTGTATTTAGGGTACCTGTGACACATTTTTCTTAGGCTTCTCTTTAGTTAAGATTCTTGAGAAAAAGTTAATATTGGGAGCTTCTCCTTAAATGATATCACACTGGATAGTTTACGTACATTGCTATAAAAACAACCAAAAAGCCCAACATGCACTGTTGAAGACCCAGAGCAGGACAAGAAACTCAGAGATAAAGAGAAACTCTCTCTTTAAATATTATTCTTTGGTCATTTTAATAATTAGTTGAGTTTCTTTTATAATATAAAAAACCTTAGGAGACAGGAGCTTACTAAAATAGTTTAGCCACTTAGTGCTGAAAACCACCATGCACTTCTACATGAGTTAGTTTGCAGATTTCAGTTCAATTCCCAGTGAACAGGAATCCACACTACAATCCACAGTATCAATACTCCTAGGAAAAACCCAGGACAGAAGCTTTAACATTATGGAGACAGGACTCCCTCACCTCTAGACTGTGTCTCTGCCTCAGGATTGAGATCTTCAGCAGAACACCTATTAGGGCGTTCAGCTATACCTACACTTGGCTTTTCCCCCCCTCCCCTACTAAAGAAAAAATTCTCCCTCTTTTTGCTGTGGAATAACCCTGACAGCATTAGAAGTCAGGAGCTGAGATCCCTTCAAATCCAGTTGGGGCAATTAGCATACCTTGCAAGATCAGATACGGAAAAACACTCAGCTCAGAATAAAATTCATGTTCACAACTACTCAACAACAGCCAGATTTATGAACTAGAACATTAATTAGAAGTAGGGTGTCTTCATCACTACACTTGCTCTCCCTTACATGTTAAAACAGCTGCAAACCATTATACTCAGAGGCAATATATTTAATTTATCAAGCATAACAGAACAATGTCTCAGGGAAACCTGAAGTAGCCCATTAACTCATGGCGGAATACACTTATCTAAACATTTATACAACTTTAGATCAAAAAGCACAATCTTAGATCTGAAGATAAAGGCAGAGAAGTTTAATCTTACCAGCTGTTTCACTCTAACTGTCTGTTGAGCATGAACTGACTGTGCCACAATAGAGTTCGGCTGGGTAATTTTAATACTGATAGGTGTCCCAATAACTGATTTCACAGGCTGAAGAGGGGTTGTCGTTGTGGTCGCCACTGCAGATGCAAAGACAGGTTTCACAGCCTGGAGAGAGGTTGTTGCCACTGCAGATGTGGGGACTGGATTTGCAGGATGAAGAGGGGCTGTCACTGGTTTCACAGTCTGGAGGGAAGCTGCTGCTGCTGTCACCAATGTGGAGGGGACAGGTTTTACAGTCTGAGAGCCTGTGACCACTGCAGAAACAGGGACTGGTTTTATGGGCTGAAGAGAAGTTGTTGCCAGAGCTGAGGTGGTCACTACTGTGGAGGAAGTTGGTGCTGCAGAGATACAGGTAGAAACAGCTGCTTGTGTTGTAGCCTGCTGCTGAATACACTGCTGGATAAAACTCTGGGCATTGGGCATTAGCTGCCGTAAGGCAAGCATACTTTTCTAGAAAAAGAGAAAGACAGCAGCAATCATAATACTGTGAATACCTTTTGCACGTTTAAGAATTACATTACTTTTCAACTGATTTTTTGAAGTTAATCTTGTTTCATGAGGAAGACAATGAGCTTGTTATACAGAATTACATACAACTGCTGTCAAAACAAAACAGCATGCATAATGCAATAGTTACTAGGATATAATGTGCAATAGTCCGAAGTTATCCACTGCTTCCCTCCATGGAATAAAGCTCATCTGATATTCAACTAAAGTTTCCTTTAAACTAGTTACCTTTCATTTAGTAACTAGGTTGCAGTCCACGCTTCACAATGAGAATAATATAATTACACTGCTTTTGATCTTTGTTTCAAAAAACAGCAGTTTATTTATGGCATTGTGTTTATTCCATTAAATATCTTATATAGAAGCAAAATTCTCTGACAAAGTCTAAGAATCACCTGGAGATTCACTCATATTCACTTTTACACTTCCTGTAGTGAAATATGCCCATTCAGTCCAATTCTGATATTGTTCATATATGAAGTGACATTTATAGCACATTTTAATCATTTATAAAATTTTGGGGTCCAATAAAGTTAACTTCATCCTGGAAGGGAATAGCCCTACTATTCTTTATTCCCCAAAATTAGCAGACAAAAAAAATTTACCTTACTTATTACTAGAGTTACACATTTAATTTTTAGTCTGAATAATGCATTATCTGCTTTGTTGGCTGGTGTATTTGGTTCAGATTTCATAAATTAGATTCTGATAAATCTTCTTAGTAAATTTCTCACACTTTTAATGAGAACTTCAAAGAAAGCAGCCAGTGGAAGTTTCTCTTTCTAAGGGATCACCTAATTATACAAATTTTAATATATGCTTCCACTCTCTCACATAAGCGAGCTTCATCATTTAGTTAAAAAAGTATTCAAGCTTTTGCTCTATTCTACTCACAAATAATTTTTCCTGTAAAAAAAAACAAAAAAACAAACAGTTGTAAAGCATTCACTTAAGTGGCGTGTGCAACTAGAATACAAAGGTACATTACTATTTGTTAGAATGATTACCATATAATAAGGTTTAATATTTCAGTATGATTTCTGTCTTCATCTAGTAGATTTAGCACCTTAAGTTTATTTGCTTTGCCTCCCATCATAAGGCATAGACTCTCACAATGAGCAAGGCTAAGGCCTGGTCTACACTTAAATCTTATTGACATTACTTAGGTTAGTTAAGGGTTTGATTTTTTGTTACACTGGCAAAAGCACTAGTGTAAATGAAATTGCATCTGTATAAAGGTGCCTTATATGTTATAGCTTTTTTCAGTTGAGGGGGGCTATAGAGGTATAAGCACTATTGTACAACTGCACCCACACTAGAGGAGGTTGCTGCTTTAATTATGATCGTATATTGTAAGCATAGTGTAGGGTAATTTGCAAATTAAGTACAGATAAACCCTAACTGTAACAAGAGGATTACGCTAACAAATTGAGATGTCTGGCTACTTTTCACCTTTTGGTGGCTACAATCATAGACTCATAGAACTGGAAGGGACCTCGAGGGGTCATTTAGTCCAGTCCCCTGCACTCAAGGCAGGACTAAGTATTATTGAGACCATTCCTGACAGGTGTTTGTCCAACCTGCTCTTAAAAATCCCCCGTGATGGAGATTCCACAACCTCCCTCGGCAATTTATTCCAGTGCTTAACCACTCTGACAGTTAGGAAGTTTTTCCTAATGTCCAACCTGAATCACCCTTGCTGCAATTTAAGCCCATTGCTTCTTGTCCTAGCCTCAGAGATTAAGAACAATTTTTCTCCCTCCTCCTTGTAACAACCTTTTTATGTACTTGAAAACTTGTCTTCTCTTCTCCAGACTAAACAACCCCAATTTTTTCAATCTTCTCTCATAGGTTACGTTTTCTAGACCTGATTTTTGTTGCTCTTCTCTGCTTGAGGTTTCAGTGGCTAGGAAAATAGAAAGGAGCAAAAACTCTGTCAAATGAAGTGTAAAAATGTAATTAGGAAGGCCAAAAAAGAATTTGAAGTAAAGCTAGCCAAGGACTCAAAAAAAATTTTTTTTTGCTATTACTTTTTAAGTACCTCAGAAGCAGGAAGCCTGCTAAACAACCAGTTGGGCCACTGGATGATTAGGATGCTAAAGGAGCACTCAAGGATGATAAGGCCATTGTGGAGAAACTAAATGAATTCTTTGCATTGGTTTTCACGGTTGAGAATGCGAGGGAAATTGCCAAACCTGAATTTTTTTTTAGGTGACAAATCTGAGGAACTGAACCAGATTGAGGTGTCATAAGAGGTTTTGGAACAAACTGATAAAATAAAACAGTAATAAGTCACCAGGACCAGATGGTATTCACCCAAGAGTTCTGAAGGAACTCAAATGTGAAATTGCAGGACTACTAACTGTAGTATGTAACCTATCATTTAAATCAGCGTCTGTACCAAATGACTGGAGGATAGCTAACGTGACGCCAATTTTTAAAAAGGGCTCCAGAGGCGACCCGGGCAATTACAGGCTAGTAAGTCTGAATTCAGTACTGGGCCAACTGCTTGAAACTATAGTAAAGAACAAAACTGGCAGACACATAGATGAACATAATTTGTTGGGGAATAGTCAACATGGTTTTTGTAAAGGGAAATCATGCCTCACCAATCTACTAGAATTCTTTGAGGGGTCAACAAGCATGTGAATGAAGGAGATCCAGTGGATATAGTGTATTTATATTTTCATAAAGCCTTTGACAAGGTCCCTCATCAAAGGCTCTTAAACAATGTAAGCAGTCATGGGATAAGGGGGAAGGTCCTCTCATGGATCGGTAACAGGTTAAAAGATAGGAAACTAAAGGTAGGAATAAATGGTCAGTTTTCACAGTGGAAAGAGGTAAATAGTGGTGTCCCCAGGAGTCTGTACTGGGACAAGTCCTATTCAATATATTCAAAAACGATCTGGAAAAAGGGGTAAACAGTGAGGTGGCAAAATTTGCAGATGATACAAAATTGCAATAGTTAAGGCCCAGGCAGATCGCAAAGAGCTACAAAAGGATTTCTCAAAACTGGGTGACTGGGCAACAAAATGGCAGATGAAATTCAAATTTGATAAATACAAAGTAATGCACATTGGAAAACAATCCCAACTATACATATAAAATGATGGGGTCTAAATTATCTGTTACCACTCAAGAAAGATCTTGGAGTCATTGTGGATAGTTCTCTGAAAACATCCACTCAACGTGCAGTGGCAGTCAAAAAAGCAAACAATGTTGGGAATCATTAAGGAAGGGATAGATAAGACAGAAAATATCATATTGCCTCTATATAAATCCATGCTATGCCCACATCTTGAATACTGTGTGCAGATGTGGTTGCCCCATCTCAAAAAATATTTATATATTGGAATTGGAAAAGGTTCAGAAAAGAGCAACAAAAATTATTAGCGGGATGGAACGGCTGCCATATTAGGAGAGATTAAGAAGACTGGGACTTTTCAGCTTGGAAAATAGATGACTAAGGGTGGGATAATGATAGAGGTTTATAAAATCATGACAGGTGTGGAGAAAGTAAATAAGGAAGTGTTATTTACTCCTTCTCATAACCCAAGAACTAGGGGCCACCAAATGAAATAGACAGCAGGTTTAAAACAAACAAAAGGAAGTATTTTTCCCACAACACAGAGTCACCCTGTGGAACTCTTTGCCAGAGGACGTTGTGAAGGCCAAGACTATAACAGGGTTCAAAAAAGAATTAGATAAATTCATGGAACATAGGTCCATCAATGGCTATTAACCAGGATGTGCAGGGATGGTGTCTCTAGCCTCTGTTTGCCAGAAGCTGGGAAGGGGAGACAGGGGATGGATCACTTGATTACCTGTTCTGTTCATTCCCTCTGGGTCATCTGGCATTGCCACTGTTGGAAGACAAGATACTGGGCTAGATGGACCTTTGGTCTGACCCAATATGGCCATTCTTATGTTATGATCCAAAAGACCTATACAGTTTTCTTCATTGATTACTTAAACCCCGCCATAGACTCACTTTTTTTAAGAGTTAATATTAATAGCTACAAAAAGACACTCCCACCTTTCAGTCCATATAGTTTTTAAAAACTATGTAAAACTTGTAGAAGTTAAAGTTACATTATACTGGGATTTAGAGACACTACAGCTGTGGACTTCCTGAAGACCTGAGCTGAGAAAATGTAGTTAGCTCATATGCCAGATGCACTGTGGGTGGATAAAGTTAGAGTTGTTTGGATAATTAGTTTTAACACCTCTTTCTTTTAAAGTCAAGAATGTTCTGACTTTCCAACATACATGTTTAACATACAACATTTAAAAAAAAAAATCCTGTGTTTTCCCATGCTTGAGACCACATCCGTAGGCAAAAGTTTATGCAGCAAAGCCCATCCACCAGGACTGATTTGAGAATCAACCATTGTCCTAGCCCCGAACAATAAAACAGGTTAGCAATGAAGATTTTTTGTACGTTACTCATTTAAGAGTGATGGCATACTTTACACTTTTTTGTGATCTCTTTCTACACTAACTTAAAAGCTTATATTTGTATCTAAAAAACACAAAAAAGGTAACAGTTGAAATAAATGAGATAAGAAACTGGAAACAGCTCAAATCTACACAAAAGTTTACTGTGTTTGAACATGAATGTTAAGAACTGCTTTAGATTATGCCAGTTCACATTCTGCTGAGTACTTGTCACCAAATCAAGTTTTATTCAGCATTGTGTTAGCTCAGAGATGGGCAAACTATGACCCGCAGGACAGTCCTGCCCAGCCCCGAGCTTCTGGCCCAGGGGGCTGTCCCCTGGTCCCTACCCTCCCCAGCAGCCACACCACCGCACAGCGCAATGCTCCGGGCAGCAGGGCTGTAGAGCCCGGCTGGCCCGATGCTCTGTGCTGCGCAACTGCCTCTCCTGGTGCAGCCGCGCTGCCAGCCACCAGTGCTCCAGGCAGCGCAGGGAGTGGGTTGGACAGAGGGCAGGGGAGTTCGGGGGTGGTCTGGGGCAGGGATAGGGGTCAGAGGGCAGGGAATGGGGGTTGAATGGGGGCAGGGGTCCAGGGAGGGCAGTCAGGAAGGAGAGGAGGGGCTGAATGGGGTGGTGGTGGGCAGTTAGGGGCAGAGGGTCTGGGGGCAGTCTAGGAGAAGAGGTGATTGGATGGGGCAGCGGAGGGCAGGCAGGGGGCCGTCAGGGGGTGAGAAGCGGGGGTGTCAGATAGGGGGCGGGGGCCAGGCCATGCCTGGCTATTTGGGGAGGCACAGCCTCCCCTAACCAGCCCTCTATACAATTTCAGAAACCCGATGCGGCCCTCAGGCCAAAAAGTTTGCCCACTTCTGTGTTAGCTAGTCGTAATGAAGTCCTCAGGGTTTCATCTACATCATTAAGCCTGGACTGCGCTGGTTGCAAAGTCATGGTTGGCAAGTCAGCTAACTCACTTCTTGACAGCGTTCAACAAAGAAAAGTTTTGTAGCATAGACCAGCCTATATGCAATGAACAATGAAGTGCACATTCTAGTTATTATGCTACATTCGTTTTATAAGCTGTGAAGTGAGAATTTATATACAGCAGAACCTCAGTTACTAACTGACCAGTCAACCACATGCCTCATATAGAACCAGAAGTACTCAATCAGGCAGCAGCAAGACCAAAAAAAGCAAATACAGTACAGTACTAACTATGTTAAACGTAAACTATTAAAAAAAATAAAGGGAAAGGAGCATTTTTCTTCTGCATACTAAAGTTTCAAAGCTGTATTAAGTCAATGCTCAGTTGTAAACTTTTGAAAGAACCATCATGTTTTGTTCAGCATTACAAACAACCTTCATTCCTGAGATGTTCATAACTCTGAGGTTCTACTATAAGAGGAAACTGTTCTAAAAAGAGTAATAGAGATGAAGTAATAGCATATTTTACTGTAATGGACAAGTTACAACCCCACTGTAAATTCACTGCAGAAAGCCTTTATTCTGCCTAAATGCCTTTGCAAAAGTTACAAAAAACAAGAAAAAATGGGAATGACAGATTATATTTCTGAGAGCTCACAAATGCCAAGTTTTGCATTAAGCACTGTAGAGTACAGTGATACTGACGGACTCCAGGCTGAAATAGGCAAGCTTACTGACAAGGAGTTCGAGGGTTGCCACTGAAAGATATGTATTAGCTCAATATTTGACAAATTACCAGCAGCCAAAGTAGTACAATATGCAGGACAAACAGATGGCAATTCTCACATTCTCTCTAACCCAGTTCTGCCACTTCGCTATTTTCCCCTAGGTTTTGAGGTCTTTGCTCTGTACTATGTCTATACTAGGTAGGCAGGTACATTTCTGTGAGGTCTCATGCACACAGTAGATTTGGACCCGAGTGCCTCAGTGTACAGCTGTACACAGATACACACAAATGCTTTCATGAGTGGTGCAGATGTTTAAGTACTGGATTCAGTCCTTAAATCAGATCTTTGCTTTATAACAGAATGAACCCTTTGGGAGAACGATTCACTGCTAATAAAAAATTAGCAATTGGGCTTTCGATCAAATTGGCTGAATGGGGTTAGAGTTGTCATGGACCTTTTTTTCCTAGGTTGTAGTATGCTGGTTGGGCAGTTCCTGGTGCAATTTTTTTAAAAACTGGTTTTTACTTATAGTTTAACTGTGGATAGCACCTAAAGCTAAGCAATACTTATTTCATTATATTATGATAGTATCTTTATGCTTTTTCCATCAGAAATAATTAAATACACAGCTTTATTCAGCTCTACAACGAACCGATTACAACTTTCACTACATTTGACTGGGTATTAAGTTTTAGAACAGATGCAATAAGGTTCTCCGAAAATTCGTGCCAAGTATAACAACAGATTCAAGAATTCTATCACTGAAAACACATTCTGGGAAGACCTAAGTTATTTCTGTAAGAAGAGGGCATGTTTTATATAGGTTAGCTTTCTTGGCTACAAGTATTATTGTCGCACTCCCTGGAAACTGGATCTGCAAGCACTCTGAGAAGTGAACTGAAAGGCTGTATACTTCCGTTGTGGCTTCTTTAGTACAAAACCCGCGTCCTCCACTGAAATTCGATTCTGCAACTTCTTTACTTTACTGATACTCATTTATAACAGAGATCCCTCTACCTGTCAGCAGTAAGATAGTGGGAGTTGTGCGCAGGGACAAAAGTAGCTTACTCTTTCTATAGCAGCGAAGTCACAACTATTTCATAAAAAGACTGTCAAGCACTAGCCCCTACACAAGATGACAGGTTTCAGAGTAACAGCCGTGTTAGTCTGTATTCGCAAAAAGAAAAGGAGTACTTGTGGCACCTTAGAGACTAACCAATTTATTTGAGCATGAGCTTTCGTGAACTACAGCTCACTTCATCGGACCAAATAAATTGGTTAGTCTCTAAGGTGCCACAAGTACTCCTTTTCTTTCTACACAAGATGGCAGCTTTAAAAATGTTTTATAAACAAAATTGCTCTATCGTCATCATCACTTTAGATTAACAGTGAAAATTTTACAAATCCATCTGATTTGTAACTATTTGTCCTCAGGTTTTTTTGTGTTTCTCTCTGCTCAGACAATGAAGCAAACAGAAGTAATTGACTTCATTTCACTATCAGGTTCTTAGCACTGCAATGGATTTCAAGCCCTACAGCTGAATATTAGACAACTAACTTTTTATTAGAACTGTTTTTTAATTTTTGAAAGCTCTCTATTGATCTTAGATTTTATAAAACAAAAATAAAAACACTAAGCACAAAGTGTAAGTTTTGGACCAAACACTAAAAGTTGGTTGGGTCACTGGAGGAAAAAGATAGTTTACAGTTTGTGATGTTGGAAGTGAGATGTAACAACCAAAAGAAAGGGATTAGTAAGCAAGTGGTTGACAGTGACAATATTGTGGCATATTTCCTGCTATCTTTTTCTAAAGTTTGATTTACTAGTGTTTTGCAACGTGGGTTTGAAATTAGCTCCTAATGTTGAATGACAAACCTATTTTAAAAAAGGTGTATACTATAAACTTCAGAACAGCACACAAACTTACCTTGAGGAAAGGAACTAGATATGGTTGCGGAGAAGACTTGAGTTCAACATACAGCTTTTTTGTAAATTCTTCTGGTTCAATTTTTGCTTCCTAAAGTGAAGAAAAGCTTTTTACATGAAGTTGATCCAATCATAAATGGGAGTAATTTCAAATTCTACCTAAAAAGGCAAGAAAAGCATCCCGATTCATGGGAATTCCAAGGAGCATGGAGTTATTGAATTCCCAAATGCTTTTATTCATGTGATGTTTTTAAACCTAACTGATGTTATAGTATTATACATTAAATACTGTATTACAGAATTAATTTCCTTTATGTCAGCTCTGAACAGTTATATAACAGCAATAACTGCTCAAGCATCATTACAAGCAGGCAGCAAGTGCTTTCTAAGAGAAATGTTACTTACAGATATGTTGACCCCTCTGAGTACCATCAGTGTTGTGAAAAATACTGTTTAATACACTTATTTTCTGTAAAATAAAGGTAATTTATCTACACACAGATCAAGATGGACTCAACTTCTAAGGTCTTAAAAAGCACAATTAAAAAGATAATTCAATAATTATATGTAATTCTCCTGTAAAACATACAGTGTATGAAAGTAGAGTACTTAGAGACGCTTTATAAAACATAATATAAAAAATAAACCTCATAATGCTCAGTTATATATTCTGCTGAAGCTAATGGTATCTGAAAGTGGACAGGCCAACTAACCAAATGACAGTATTAGTATTTAGATCTTTTTATTCCATTCTGTTGCTTGTTTTGTCTCACTGAGCTTGGGCATAGATAGGGCCCTACTAAATTCACGGCCATGAAACACACATCATGGACCGTGAAATCTGGTCTTTTGTGTGTTTTTACCCTATACTATATAGATTTCACAGGGGTAGACCAGCATTTCTCAAACTGAGGGTCCTGACCCAAAAGGGAGTTGCAGGGGGATCGCCAGGTTATTTTAGGGGGAGTCGCAGTATTGCCACCCTTACTTCTGTGCTGCTGCAGGTGGCCGTGCTGCCTTCAGAGCTAGGCAGCTGGAGAGCAGTGGTTGTTGGCTGGGCGCCCAGCTCTGAAGTCATAGCCGCTGCCAGCAGCAGCACAGAAGTACGGGTGGTAATACCATACCATGCCACCCTTACCTCTGCACTGCTGCCTTCAGCGCTGGGTGGCCGGAGAGAAGTGGCTGCTGACTCATAGCCCACCTCTGCAGGCAGCAGCCCAGAAGCAAGGGTGACAATAGCATACCACACCTTACTTCTGCCCTGCTGATGGCGGCTCTGACTTTAGAGCTGAGCTTCTGGGCAGCAGCCGCCACTCTCCAGCTGCCCAGCTCTGAAGGTAGCGCTGCCGCCAGCAGCAGGGCAGAAGTAAGGGTAGCAATAGTGCAACTCCCCCTACAATAACCTTGTAGCGACTTCCTCACAACTCCTTTTCGGGTCAGGACCCTCTACAATTACACCACCATAAAATTTCAGATTTAAAGAGCTGAAATCATGAAATTTACGATTTTTAAAATCCTATGACCATGAAATTGACCAAAACGGACCGGGAACTTAGTAGGGCCCTAGGCATAGATCAATGAAAACCAGGACAGGTACTGCCTACGCTAGACCAGTTACTGATATATACGCTGCATGTTTAGAATGATGTACCAGTACTTCAAACACACTACTGCAAGTGCTGTCTTAAGCACCATTTTATCTCAAAGATACAATAGTTAAAAAAAAAAAAAAAGAAATAAAGAAAAGCTAAGAATAGGTTAAAAAGTTAAGGTTAGTATAAAATTTTTTATTCTTTTCCTCCACTTGTTTTACAACATTTACCTAAGCCTTGTTTGTGTCCCCAAACAAACGTAACCAGCGTCAGAACAGCAGCAATTTTTTAAGCAATACTGCAAAAAAAGTCTGAAGACACAAACGTGGAGAGGTGATAAAAAAAATCTTAAGCACATATTAACGAGTATACAAGATGCCACTGAAGAGCAGAATTATCCCAGTCTATCCCAGCCTGGAAGCAGGCCTTGTAGTCCAATAAGAAAGCTGGGGTAGAGAAAGAAGAGGGTAGGTGGATAAAGTTGCAGTATCTCACATCTGCCTTCATATTTACAAGGCTGTAGGCTCAATAAAACAGTATCAAAAGCTAGATTTCTCTGCTTCTATGACACTCAGTTAAGTTGCAATGGTATGTAAACCAGATGTACATTGCCACCAACTGAGGCATGCAGTCTCTAAAGTGGGATCACAAGAGAAGAGCAGAAGTGAGCAACTGCAAATAAAAAAAAAATCACAGAAGATGAGAAAATAAAAGAAAATGCAACTGAGAACAGAACAAGAG
Source organism: Lepidochelys olivacea (assembly GCF_965140295.1). Taxonomy (NCBI): domain Eukaryota; kingdom Metazoa; phylum Chordata; order Testudines; family Cheloniidae; genus Lepidochelys; species Lepidochelys olivacea. The sequence continues at coordinate 80,700,774 of NC_140412.1, forward strand.
GACTCAGGGGAGGAGCTATCCATCCACAAGGAGACTTCTACCAGGAGAAACCAAGACCAATTAAGTTCGACCCTCAATCCCACATACTAGCATGTCAGATTACTTTGTGCACTGAATAGGACAAAGGTTCTGTGTAGAAAAAATAGCATGTGATCATGTAATTGAAGCCTGAATCATAATGCATATACACGAAGGGGCTAAATTAAGGTTGCCAGAATTCAGGTTTCCCATATATTTCTTAGCTTTAGAGTGCTTGACAACCTAAGTAATATTTATGAATTTTTAATGCATAATTAGAAAAAACAACTACACTAGAATAAGCTAACTTTGCAAAGAGCTTTGCATATAATGCCTTAAGTATTAAATATTGATAGAAGAAGATTTTGAATAAAAAGAGTCTTACCAATAAATGTTGTACCAGATTCTTCACATTCTGTCCCATTTCTGGGGCTTGAGGTCCACTAGATGCCAGCTTTATTAACGTTGCAAGAAAATTCTTGCATTTCTTCACATTCTCTAGCATTTCCTGGTTGTGGAAGTCAAGGAAAGACTTAGTTAGACACTGCACTGACTTTGAACCTCAGCGGCTTAGAGAAAGTGATATTTTAAATTACTTGTTTGCCTTACTGTGGAAGTGTTGGGCTGTGCTACTGTTGTGCCCTCTGCTTTGACAGAGATTGCCTTTTGGGAGACAGACGGTGCAGGAGGTCCTGTGACTGGAAGCTTTACAGGTGTTCCAGTACCTGGAGGTTTAACAGCAGTAACTGTTGTAACACTGTTAGTTGCAGCTGCTGGCTGAAAAGAGATATGAACACTTGTTTTACTGATACCTTCTCAACTTCGCAAACATATGCCATATACTCCTAAAGCGTAAGCAGTATTTTTCCCTAAGTCACCAAGTCAAACCATATCAGGACATAAATATGCATCAACACATCTGCCTCAGACACTAAACTTGCAACGATAATCATTAAATGTTATGTGCTTCATGTAACTGCAAATTAATCTTATTTAGTCAAAACAGAGAAGAAAAACCCCAGCCCTGTTTCTCCAATCAATATTGGAGAAGGTCAGTCTTCGCTTGTGAGCTCTCCAGACTAAAAAATAAGTGAGGGTAATCAACAATTTTTTTTTTTGAGCAAGCTGATGGTGCGATTGTATAAAGCTTACATTACACAGTCTAGGATACAACAGTCTAGGACTGTGTTGGGGGAGCGGGATGCCATTCTGAAAGACTGACTAGCAAAAACTAAAACAATACATTTGCCAGCTTTTACTTAAGATCTTAGAACTTAACACTTGCTGCTATGTTAAGATGATTAGAATTCAGCTCACTCACCCACAGTTGTCTTTGCTCTAAAATGGCACACAGGAGTATAGTAGTAAAAACTAATCTTTCAGTGAAGTAAGCAGGTATGACTGGAACCATACCAAGTACAGATCTGTTGAGTAAGGAGGTGCTATATTGGCTCTGTTTTAAGAGGACACTTTTCAGAATCAAAAAGCACTAACATTTAAATTTATGACAAATGTGATCATTCTTTCAATCCCTCTTCTCATTTCTTTGTTGCAAGTGGGCATGTCTCCAGGTAGCTGCCAACCATCACAAGCTGATCCATCTGATATGGAAGAAGCAAGCAGTTTCAAGAAAGCATGCCAGCTTAGCTTCCTGCTGCTAGTACACTTTAACAGCTCTCTGCAGGATCTTTGCCACCGCTGTCTCTTCCAAGGATGTAGCTCAACAGATCTATGGCCATAGGGAGGCCAACTGGGCAAGAGAATCCCAGAAACAGATGGACGGGAAGAGGACTGATAGGAACAGAGTACAGAACTGTCAAGTTGCAATGTTTTGGGTTTAAAAAAAAGTTGCTTGTGCATCTTGTGCGTTCTGATACATTTATAGGTCAAGACAAGATCAGAGTTCTAGAAGCTGAAGAGAGGGGGTCAGGAAGTCTACCTTTCCCCTCCCCAGAAACACTGATATATGGGAATAAGAGTCTATCGCCTGCCTCTCAACCTTCTCCACTACTCTGACATGATGCTCATTCTCAGTCCAAGTAATGGAGAAATTCACATAAATGATAGATCTTGTATTAGTGGCATTTATCCTGCATATTTGCAAAAGGTTTGTATGCGGAGCAGTTGCTGTCTTGAAATGACAGTACACCAGCATGATGCTAATGAGATAGTCAACTTTGTGGTCCCTTCTGGGATGAGACAAACAGCCTGCACAATCTGAGATGGGGAGGGGGTGCACGGGATTTGAGGTTTTTAGGAACAAGAAGAGCTGGAACATCAAAGAACAAGAACAATACCTCTGCAGACTGGACAGAATACTGAGTTGGTAATATTTATTGCAGCATATGTTGTGCCAATAGCTTTACACACTATTTACTACAGTAGTTTTAGTACAGGAAAAAGCTAAACCAAACTAGCTGAGCATTGTCTCTCTCCCTATTAACTTTTTTGTTGTTGTTGTTGTTGTTGTTTTTTTAAACACTTCCTGACTATGGTCTTCTGATGCTGTCGATACTATTGCTAGCAAGCTGATTTTCGGGGGGGTTGGCTAGTTGATACAACATAGCTACAGAACAAGCCTCTTGGGCTCCCTTCCTTCCTTCCTCAAAGACAGTTCAAGGCAAGCTTAGAAGCCCCACTGGCTGCCCCATGGCCAGGAGCAGAAGGGGGGGAAATGCTCCTGTGATGGCCGAACCCCTCTATACTACACTAATCTATTCAGGATTTCTGAGAGACGGCAGGCTGATTTTCCTTTTAGCGCAGTGGTGTTTAGACTTTGGTCCTTTAGAAAACTGGAAGTCTGTAAGGCTGCTTTTGTATCAGACACAGCACCTATTCTTCAGACAGTGATCTTTCTTGTCTAGTCACAGGACGACCAGGAGTTTTGGGTTTTGTTTTTTTTTTTAAACCAAATACCTCTAAGCACCCCTTTGTAAAAGACAGTTATGTGTCCATCTTGGTATTTCTTATAAAAAATGTGGCCAGTTAAGGTTTTAAATGGGCTGATGACACAAACTGAACAGAAGAGAGATGCAAACTGCAAAAGGATGGCAGAATTAAAACAGTGTGTGCAAACAAAGGGAGATTTGTTACCAAATATACAGCTACAGAATTAAATATGGGATGGAGGATTGGGCTGTAAGGACTAAAATGAGCAGCTTCACCCATAAGATTACACAGATTTATCTTCACATCATCTCCCTAGTGCTAGCCTAAACTGAAGAACAAACCCACATCTGTTCTTGATGAATGCAAGATTTACATTGTTCCCTATGTGTATAAATAAAATAGGAAATTTTAAAGTAAAGTGGTTGCCATATCTCTCTCCCCACCCCCTTGCTTCCTCCTCATTGTAGGGGGGTGAAGACTCTCCCCTATACCCTCTCTTTATGTTATAAGCAGATCTGTTGCCAATATACGTGGGCATCTGAAGTCAGCAGGATAGCTTTAGAAGTCAGCTTGTTAATTACTGCTGTAGGCTAGGAAGTCCCTTTCCTAATGACCAGCCAAGTGAAGAACTGACCACCGGTGGGGAGGGAGCGCCCCTGCTCAGGACTCTGAGCCACCTGACACAGCCAAGTCCCTTTATGCTGTCTTTTCATGATGGGAAAGAGAACATGGTTAACATGTCAGACTTCCCCCAGGCTTCTTTGCCACCAATCTTTTTTAGTACAGAAAGGATTAGTTTGCTAGTATTATACAATGTTTATCCAGTATTTTGCTCCCTAAGAACAGACAGGTAGCCCTGTACAGAAAGCAAGACTAGGATGTACATGGGATTCTTTTAAAAAAGAAAGCATGCCCAGAGACAATACTGCTGTGGATAGTGAAACACTACACTGACACAGCTGTCTCTATCCCAATATCTAGATGGAAGTGTATTAAAAAAAAACACATAGCTATGGAATTTAAAGTCAGATCGTACATACAAGCAATTGCCAATCCGTATACAATCATATAGTATTATTGTAGCCACGTTGGTCCCAGGATATTAGAGAGACAAAGGTGGGTGAAGGAATATCTTACTGGATCAACTGCTGTTGGTAAGAGACACAAGCTTTCAAGGTTACACAAAGCTCTGATATTAAATCTCCCATCTTGTCTCTCTAACCTAGATGATTGGCTCTCCTGAGCTGTTTTGAGCAACCCATAAAATTATACATTTTAAACATTATATAATCTTCATTTTTATCTGAAAAATATTAAAGAACTCAATGCCATCTTTAAAAAAAAAGGTAAAGACATACCTGTACTATAGCAGTTCTTTGATCAGTAGATGCAACTGAATTTGTTGCTTGAGATACTGTTTTCAGAGGAGGAGTTACTACTTTTTTTACTAAATGGGTGCCAGTGTTCTTTAAAATAGAAAGAGAACATTTAAGATACAGGAGGCATAGAATAGTAGTTAGGCTAATTAATAAAGGTACAAACATTTACCTAAACTAGTACTTACTCTTGCCCAATGCAAAACATTTTTAAAAAGGCATTAATTTAATCCAACAATTTTAAAATGAATTTGGGGAGGAGTGTGCAGGTGTAAATAAACCTATTTAACTACCAATGTTATAACAAGGTAAGCAGATACAGTACAGTAAACAAAATAGTTTGGGCATGTTTGCTGATTAGTACAGAACTAGTCAAACAGTGACCATGTCACGAAGAGAATCACTCAGGTTACTCTTCATTTTGACATGTCCATATTTGTGTGGTTCATACATTAAGGCTAAAATTCTATGTATTTTCAGATCTACACAGAATCACAGAAATGTAGCACTGGGCGGGGTCAATTAGTCCAGCCCCATGTGCTGAGGCAGGATGAAGTATATCTAGACCATCAATGATAGCAGTTTGTCTAACCTGTTCCTAAAAACCTCCAGTGATATGGGTGCAACATCCACCCTTGGAAGCCTATACCAGTGCTTAATTCATTATCCTTATAGTTAAAAAGCTTTTCCTAATATCTAACCTAAACCTTCCTTGCTGAAGATTAAACCCATTACTTCTTGTCCCACCTTCAACGGACATGGAGAACAACTGACCACAGTCCCCTTTATAACAGCCTTATCAGATCCTCGGTCTTCTTAAGACTAAACATGCCCAGTTTTTTAAACCTTTCCTCATAGGTCAGGTTTTTGACACCTTCTTTCATTTTTGTGGCTCTCCTCTGAACTCTCTCCAGTTTGTCCACATTTTTCTTGAAGTGCAGCACCCAAAGCTGTACACAGTACTCCAGCTGAAGCATCACTAGTACCAAACAGAGCGGGACAGTTACCTCCCATGTCTTACATAACACTGTTGTTGACACATCCCAAAATATCAGCCTTTCACAATTGCATCATGTTGTTTCATATATGCAATTTGTGATCCACTATAATTCCCAGAACTTTTTAGCAGTACTACCACCTACCTAGTTATTTCCCCATTTTGTACTTGTGCATTGGATTTTTCCTTCCTAAATGTAGTCCTTTTCACTTGTCTTTATTGAATTTCACCCTGTTGGTCTCAGATCAGTTCTCCAGTTTGTCAAGGTCATTTTGAATTCTAATCCCATCCTCCACAGTGCTTGCAACCCCTCCTAGTTAGGTGTCATCTGCAAGTTTCATAAGCACATTCTCCACTACATCATTCAAGTCATTAAAGAAAATATTGATTAGTACCTGACACAGAATAGACCCTACTCTGTACACCCCCCACTTAGAGTAGCTATCAGTGGTTTGCTGTCAGAGTCTAGGGTCTTTCAAACAGTTGCGTACACTCCATATAGTAATTTCATCTAGTCCCCACTTCCCTAGGTTGCATAGAAGAATGTCACGTGGGACTGTGTCCAACATCTTCCTAAAATCAAGATATACCACATCCAAAGCTTCCCCCCTTAACCACTAAACTAATAACTCGGTCCAAGGAAGGTGCCTAAAGATCAGCCTCCAAGTTCAGCACTTCTGAAATTCAGGGCACCTACCTAGGTGCTTAAATATGGAGTTTAAGTCTTAGAAAAACTTAGTTTTATCAACTAATCAAGTATTTTTTTTTTAAAAAAAACCACATGCAAACCTTGTATCATTTACTTTTTTATTTTATTAATTTTAGATAGCGAATGGTGAGTCTTCTCCAATTTGAAGGTACTGCCACAGTAACTTAGCTGCAAACACTGCAAGGGATGTTAAAATCAAAATATAACTACTTAGCATGTATATAGTGCTTCCAGAAGCAAGTGCTTCACAAACATTAAAAGGGTTTCCTTTCTCTTTTTTAAATTCCAGGGTTGGGTTTTTGTTGTTTTGAAGACATAGTAAGTGTGCCTAGAATACACAGCAATGCCCCTCTGTTTGTATTGCAGAAACACCTACAAGCGCCATTGTGCTAGGCACTGTACACACACAACAAGATGGCCCTCTGCCAGAGAGTTTATAAGCTAAATAGGAGGAACAAGCAGCAGATCAGGGAGGAGCATATAAACTAGTAACTGCACAATTAACAATTTCAAAACAGTTTTGTTTTCAAAACCAGCATTCGAGCTAATTACAGAGGCCATTACACTGGTTAAGAAGGACAATGTGTGAGAACAGCAAGACTGAAATCCACTGTTGGAGACTATTTGCTAGCTGTGCTATAAAAATTATAACCCTAGGAGGTTTTACAGAATTTCATTGGAAGAGTTTTCACATTCAATACTAATTTAAGTAATATGTCTATTGAAAGGAAAAGGAAACCAGTATCAATGCTAGTTTAGTTACAATTAAACATTAAATTGTTTTAAAATTTTGTTATAAAAGTCTTCTCATCACGTGAGCTATGCAATCCAGAGCAAAGTAGCAGAGTAAGTTTTAAATAGGCTTTGCACAACCAGATTTTTATTTTTAATTTCAACTAATAGATATTTTTAAAATTTTTCATTCATCAATTTAAATTTTCACAGTTGCAGGAAGTTATGGGGTAGAGAAGTCAGGTAATAAGGGGTCAGGAAGTTATTTAATGACAGACACATATTCCAAAATGGAAAACTTTATAAACCATTAAGACAGTCATCACCACATCAAAATATACAAAATAAATATTCTTAAATCAAACTCTAAAATGAGAACAGAATTTTTTTTTACTTTGCCTATCTGTAAATTCTGATGATTATTGATAGAAATATTTTAGTCAGTTTGTTCCTGTAAGGGGAAACTGACGTTTACTGATAAAAATCTAAATTGGCCAAGCCTAGTTTTTAAAGTATGAAAGCAAAATACACAGGGACATTCGTTCTTATGAAAAACTGACTTTCAAACCATGTTTAATGAATCTTCTACAAGTCTTGCAAATACTACATTATAAATACATCACATTAAGAAACATAATATGGTACAGCTATTGCAAAATCAAGCTGCTTGAAGAAGTTTTACCTGTACAGTACATATTCTGACTGAGGGTGTGCTGGTAGGTATTGATGGTCTTGCACCTGTGTTATTTTGTGACTGGCTCTGTGCTCGAGCTATTGCTTGTTGAGATACTAACATTAATTGACCACTGTTACTTCTGATAAGAACTGTACCTGTTGGCAAGAAAAAGGAACAGACTGTTAAGAGGAATTACTGCATTGAAGAGTACCCAAGGAATTTTTAAAAATTATATTACATGCAAAGAACTGAGCTAATGTGATATCAATATCCCCACAAAGTGTGTCAGAATAAGGAAATGCAAGGGCTAAGGTTCAAAGAGCAGTCTTAACTTGACTGTCTTGCACTTTATGTATGTTTCTTGACAGCAATATTATTTAATTATTAGAGTCACAGCAACATTCAACAAATAGCAATACTGAGCTACACATTTAATACACCACATATTACATTTTGATTTTAATTACACAAAATTGGATTTTTTTGCTTTTCCAATGATAATTGGTTTTGTTTGCTTGTTTTTTTTAAAGAAATATGAAGAAAATCCAGAGCGGGTTGGTTGGCAGCACTTGCTTGTGCAACTATCTGACTTGGAGAGCTTAAGAGCTCTTCTAGATTTGTTTGCACTTAATTCCCTGAACCAACAAGTGTACCATTAAACATAATGAACATAAGTGTGCCCTTACAGATTAGAGGAAGTTTGCAATAGAAACTGAAATATGTAGGCAAACTGATATTTATTAGAAAGCAATTGTCGCTTCCAATAAGAGCCAGCCATTGGCCGAAGACCTCTTCAAAATGGGTTTAAAATTTTTTTAAACAGAAACAGATTTTATTTAGACATTCAGGAAAAAGACATCCTACTTTCTTTGCCCCTTTCCTGTCTCTGAGTTGTCTTTTTACCTATACATTTCTTTCCCTGTAGCAACTCCCAATATCCAAAACCTTTTCTTAAAAAGAACATTAAAATTTTACTCAAGGTATCTTTAATAATGAAGTCTTTCCCAGAGCTTTCCATAGTAGTGAAAGATCAGTAAGCATATGAAACAACTCAACCAAGCATGCGGCGAGTCTACATTTGTTACATAATACAAACCAGAACCGCTCAACATGATACTTTTTGCTTGAGGTACTTCACACTCTCTAGCCCCTGTACTTTTAAACAAGATTGTAGTTCAAGTCTGCTACATTATAGTTGTATTTCTCTAGCACCTATTCCACGCTCAAGGCATCTTCCAATCTAGTATTAGTTCTCAGGATGTGCAAAACCACAAAACGAACCCAGTCAGGGTCTACGGTTTCTTCAACTGACAGCTATTGCACATACAAGGGGAAGTCTACACAACAGCTGGGAGATGTAATTTCCAACACAGGTAGATGTGTGTTAGTGCCTAAATACAGCAGTGTGGCTGTGACAACTTGGATGGTGACTCAGGTTAGCCAACCAAGTATAATCCTGCCAGACCCCGACATATGTACTCAGGAGGTATAATTCCTAGCATGGGTAGTCATATGTATGGTAGCTCTCCTTGAGCTAGCACTTGAAAATAAGTGCGCCCGCTGCATCTCAGGCTAGCCACCTACCTGCTTACCCAACATATCCATATTGAGCCATGGTTTGCAATACTAACAGACTATTATCTTTTGGCAGACTGGAGCCGGTTGATCTTCCAGGCCCTGCTCCTTCAAACACTTATGCACATGCCTAACATCACTTATATGACCAGTCCCATTGACTTCAATTGGACTACTCACATGAGTAATGCTAAGCAAATGCATAAGTGTTTGCAGGATTGGGGCCCAAATGTGATGTTCACTAAAGCCTATTTCATCATTAGTGAAGTTATTTATACACAAGTTTCCATGAGAAGGAAAAATATCCGATAAGCAGTCAATTACAGTTAATCATTCTGCTGGTATTAAAGATGTCCGAGTAGATAGAGGAAATTCACTGTTGCTGCATATATTCACTTTGGTATATTTACATTTGGAAGACATTAAAGGGACACAGTCAGATCAGTTTTGGCCCAGACTTAAAACTCCATATTACAAAATCTAAAGACATTTTGAGATGGATATTTTTTTCCTTCTAACATACTTTTAACATTCCAAAGGAAAGAAGGATTTTGGTTTCTTCAAACAAAATATTTGGTTATCGTGTCTGCAACCTTAACTTTGGGCTTGTCTTCACTACTGGGGTAAGTTGACCTAAGTTACGTTACCTCAGCTACGTGAATAACTTAGCTGGAGTCTACATAGCTTAGGTCGACTTATCCCAGTGTCTTCACTGCCCTGAGCTGATGGGAGACTGTCTCTGGTCAATTTCCCTTACTCTTCTCAAAGAGCTGGAGTAACGGGGTTGATCGGAGAGTGCTCTGCCATCGATTTAGCAGCTCTTCACTAGACCTGCTAAATAGACCCCTGTTGCATGGATTGAGCAGCGCTGTTCTCCCTGTAGTGGAGACTAGCCCTTTGTGCAATGCCAGAGAGAATGAGAAGTGACGTATGTCCACACTAGCACTTTTGTCAGTATAAATTATGACGCTCTGAAGGGTGTTTTTTCACACCCGAGTGACTTAAGTTACACCGACAGAAGCACCGGTGTGCACAGCGCTATGTCAGCAGGAAACATTCTCCTGCCGACATAGCTACCGCTGCTCATGGAGGTGGTTTTATTATGCTGATGGGAGAGCTCTCTCCTGTCAATACAGAGCCGCTATACAAGCGATCTTACAGCATCACAGATGTATTGGTACAGCTGTGCCATTATAAGCTTGCTAGTGTAGACATGGCCTTAGTCTCATACACTTCTCTCAGGATGGACAACTTAAGATAAACAGTCAAAATTTTAAAGTGCTTAAGTTTAATAAATTTGGGTATTCTGTCACATAATTTTTAAAATATGCGCTTTAATCTAACTCTCAGAAATTGCCAGAAATAACTTAGCTCAGTTTATTACAGATTTTTGTCAATACTTTTAGTCTTGATTACATTAAGACCTGCTAAAACTCAAACACAGTGTCTGGAAGAGTCCACTCTATCACCAAGTTACCTAAATTCACCACTGGGCTGTTTAGTTCGACTTGGCTTAAGTGACAGCAATTTCCACCAAAAGCGCACAACCAAGGGAAGTTCTTAAAGTGCAATCCATAAACATATCTTTCTTTAAAACGCAAAGCTGGTAAAAACCATTATATATTGGACCATGACACCCCAGTATCACCATCTGTGAGGAAGATTAAAATATTGAATGCCTTTCTATACAGTAAAAGAAAAGGTCTTGTCTACATGGTGCACTCGGGAAAGTTAAGCACCTTTAATTAATTCATCTTAAGTGCATTAGTTAAAGCACATTGAGAGCATCTACACAGGGATTTTTTTTTCAGAAGTAAATTGGCCTTAGCTCACTATCACTTAATCCAAGAATCTGCACAGGGGTTTAAATGCACTTAACTTCACACTTTTAGGCCATGTCTACACTATCAAGCTTACAGCAGCACAGCTGTACTGATACAGGTGTGCCTCTAAGATCGCTCATGTAGCCACTCTATGCTGATGAGAGAGAGCTCTCCCATCAACATAATAAAACCACCTAAATGAGTGGCAAAAACTATGATGGCAGAAGAACATCTGCCGACAATAGTGCTGTGCACATGAGCACTAATGCCAGTCAAACTTATGCTGCTCAGGGGTGTTTTTTCCCCAGCTCCCTGAGCAATGTGAGTTTTGCTGACATAAGTGGAAGTGTAGACGTGGCCTTACTCTTAACTTTCCTGAAGTTATGTCTACGCCACAGATGCTACAGCAAACAGGCGTGCTGCTTTAATGCCCTAGCAAAGAAGCTTTCTGCATCAATAGAAGGCGTTTCCCATTGATGGGATTAGTTCACCTCACTGTGAAGCGGTTGCTAGGTCAATAGAAGAATTCTTCTGTCAGCCTAGCTGTGTCTACATGTGGGCTTAGGTCAACCTAACCACAGTGCGCAGGGCAGGAAATTTTTCACAGGCCTGACTGACATAGCTAGGTCGATCTAACTTTTACGTACAATACAGGCCTGAGTGTCCCTGTGTATCTTAGTTATCACATTTACACTTGTCAAGGAAAACAGTCACTCTTTGGATATTTTGAATACTGACTATTTAAACAAAATGATTTCTTTAAAAACACTTTTCCTTGCCACAAGAGCCTAAGTCCCAATACTTAGAAAATGAAAAAGCAGTCTGCTACAAAATAAATCATTCAGAATTTCTTCAGTGAAGTGTGAATTCAACCCAACTGTCCTAATAGAACAGGAATTACTGCAGCTTAACTTTCAAAGCAAGACCATTTAAATTTATTCCAATAGAAGACCTGCATTTTTGTTAGTTAAAAGTTTGTTGCCAACTCTATTAATATTCACTTTCCAATCAAATTCATCTGATTGAAATGCGGAAGAAGGCAGAGAGATTTTTAAAAAGACTTTCATATCTCAGACCAATAAGTGAATGTGTCTAAACATAATAGCAAATACACTTATATTTTAAAACATTAAAGTCACTCTCTTCCTCCTTCACTTACATAATCTTACCAAGATTTGGATTTTGCGCATCTCTTGTGATACGTGCTACAATAGAGTGGGGAACATTTCTGAGTAAAATAGAACTGATTTCCATAGAATGATGAAGACAACATATAAGAAAACAGCTACTTGTTTACCTTCATTGAAAGAATGAGTTGGGTAGGAGAAATGTGGGATGGAATTTTCAGAGACGCCTAAGAAAGTTAGGGGCTCAAATACAATTGAAAGTCAATAGGGTTTGGGCCCCTAACTCCTTTGAAAATCCCAGCTATCATTATTTTCTCGGAGTCCTCAGGCTGTAAACACTCAAATGAGTAAGGAATCGCTTAAGGCATTACAAACAGCGTATTAATATGTTGAAAGTTAGCAAAAACAAAGATAGGACAATTTCCCTGATATTTAGCCTACAAATACTGAAGCCTCTTCAGCTATGAAAAAAGGTTAAAAGTAAACAAAAGCCCTGATCACTTATACTGTTTAAAACTGTACTGGATAAAGGCAGGACATGCTAAGGTATCTTAAAGGGAAAGGAAATTAACTCAAAAGCTGCAAATTACATCTGAAAGAGACCTAACGTTTATATGACTTGAATAAAAGTTTTGAAGCTATGGGCTGTATGATTTCCTGCACAACACAGGTTAAGGTTTATATTTTGTCTTATAAGGACACTGCTGACTAAGTAAAATACATTAATCAGGGCTTGAACAGATGCTTACTATGGATGCTGATACCAAAGATGGGAAGGGATATCACAGCAAGCCCCAAACCAACATATTAGGGAGAAGCTCAATAGGGGATGCTGCTATTCAGACTGCACTATCTCTGTACCCTAGTCAAGTACCAGAATGGTGCCAAATACAGAAAAAGTAAATAAATGTAAAACTTCCAAGGAAGAGCCCATTTCTCTACTCACACTATGACCTAACTTTGGGGAACGGAGTTCTCAATTACTCTCCTCCCCGATAGCCCTTTTTAGGGGTCCTCCCCACTTGTGAATAGCTCCTGTGTTTGCATCTGCTATTGCTTAGTTTTACTCTGCTGCTTAGGAAAACTAACAATTTCCCTACAACCCAGCTGAGAAATGGACCTATCTTGTTCATTTCACTAGCAGCAGTGGCCAGATTATGAGGAGAGACAGGGGGGCAACCAGGATTAGGCCTGATCTACATTGGAGATCAGTCCCAATTATAGCCATTAGTTTAGCTGCCCTAGCGTAGCTGCCTAGCAAAACTGCTACAGACAGTGAGGTACATCTATGCAGCTTATCAGTTTCCAGTAGGGGTAAAATGCACTGATGAAAATTATTGCTTATACTAGCTTTGACTGTCTACACTAGGGTTCTGAACCCGAGCTGGCCAGACTGACTGACTATCCAGCATAGGCAGAGACAAGATGAGGGGGTGGATAAGGGAGGTCCTCAAGGTAGGGTACAGGAAGTCAACCAAGCTTATTTTATACTTTAGAACACCTTGCAGTAACGGACGTATGTTAAGGATTAACAACATCTCATGCACAGATCCTCTTTTTAGGCACATACTAAGTGCTAAAGCTGTTAATGTTTGGACAGCAAGATAGGTTTCATGTACTGCCTTTTCTAGCAAGTTTCAAAGAAACAAGTGAGGCCAAAAGCACATCAGTGGAAACAATCATCATACTTAGAGGTGCCCAAGATTGTGGTGTACTATTCAATGTGAGTACGGCTACCAGAATTAGGCCCTTAAACAACAGTGTGTTGGTATAGATTTTTCATCTGAGTATTACATTTTCACTTTTCTTATGAAGTGATAGTAGTTTGCCTAATCGTCATATGAAAGTTATTTTCATTAGGTTACTATTTAGAGGCATGTTTATACCCAAATTTCACAGAAGTCTTACATTTCTTATCAGAAAAGATGGTAATTGTTCAAGTTTTAAGCAACACTAACTTAGTGAGGAACAGTCTTTGGTCATAACCAATAAAGTAACTGTTTTACCTTAGAAACAAAGAATATTGTGGCTCACAGCCTATCATTTAAAATCCAACAAGAATCAATGTAATTGGTGTTACCATTCAAACCTTAACTGATGGCATTGTGTTTCCATTGACATTTGAAATTTACTAAGCCACAATTTAATATGAAAATTTGTCTTGAGGAAAATGACTACGCTTTGGTTCACATTTGCCTGTTCTATATTACAGAAAGGTGAAGGGTGTTTGGGCCTAACTTTTCACGTCTCTCTGGGCAGAGACTGTATTTGAAGAGTGCCACAGAACCTATTTTGCTCTGCTTTGGAGCCAAGCCTTTGAATAGCTCAGACAGCTTTTTGTCAGCACTTCTGCATCCCAACTCTTGTAGAGCCTTGATAGATTTGCTGGCTTGAAAGCTGAATAATTGAAGTCTCAAGTAATACTGTCTGGACCATTTCTCCTCAGTCAATTGTGAGAGATTTATTCACCTGAGCCCAAGTACTCCTGGGACCTTAGTTGCTGCTGAGGGAGTCAGACTCCTTGAACTGCTGTTAGATTACTATTGGCTGAGCTGGCTGCTAGTAAGTAAAGTTGCCACATCTTCAATTTCAAAGAAACTGCTGCTCCATGAAGCATGTAATTCACACGCCACACCCCGTTCTTCTTTCTGCTGTGTATTACTCGGTATAGTTTATTTCCGCTTTAATCTAATTGCTTTGAATAGCAAGTCAACTGTGTGGCACATTCACACAGCACTATATATAGCTACACTACAATATAGATACTGTAATGCTCCCCTTAGCCCCAGGACAGATCTTTTCTATTTGTACAGCTTGGACATTTCAATGGATAGAACAAAGAAAGTGACTCAAAGTTTTTGAAGATGTGTCAGGAGAGGGACTCTATTCTCCCCAGCACACTATACAGTTTTAGATAGTTACGTAGCTCTAGTTAGCATCTTTAAAGACACCAGACAAGATAAAGCAATTGTACTGTAGCATATGCTAAGAGCTTTGTCAAGTGAAAACCTAAGGGAGCCCACATGCTAGTAGACAACTGCTTTGTCTTGACCAGGATTTTTGAAGATGCTAACTAGATTGAGCTAGGTGACTCAATCTAACATTATGCTTTTAAATCCTAGTCTAGACAAAGCTTAAGGGCTTCTCTTCCTGGGAAAATTGTTCCAGAATGAAGTGTTATTTGCATTGAATGCCCAATTGGGAGCTATTGTGAAATAGCTTATTCCAGTCATTTTCCCCATGTAGATAAGCCCCTATATAGAGCACTGACTGGGGCTTAATTTGGGCTAATAAAATGTTAGAGGTGTTTATAAATTCTGAACGCTAAACAGTGAATTAGGTTTCGGGTTATTTTTTAAACAGAGCCCTTGGTTTTACTCAGTTACTTGGCAAACACTAAAATCCGTTCATTCTAAAGTTGAAAGTTTATTGATTAAACACAAGAAATTAAAACAAGCCTTTTAACTGAAACTATGGTTGAGTGATTATGCAAAACAAACCTAAATCAAAACCTTTGAAGATTATCTCCTTTTGGGAGCAAAATATTAGTGTCATTTCCAAATCAACCTTTTCATCCATTCAGCCCTGATGCATAAAGGGTATTTATTTCTCCTGTTTCTAATAAACATGGTGGAGGAAATATGGCTTTTACCGATGTCTTTGGAACACTGGATGGTAGGCTGGTCACAAATGGATGCTTTGGCTGGCAAATTGATCGTGGCACCTGTTGCTTGGACCCTGGACCACTTTTCCAATCAGGGACATCTGATTGGGTCTTTTCTTATTAGAGAGGGCAAAGTCACACTATGCTGATGCAATGCAACTGATTTTAGGGTTTGGAGAAAATCCAAGAGGATTGGAAGAAAAATAGTGGGGAAGAAAGTAACATGAAAGGGAGGCAAAACAGGATCTTATGTGCCTCCTCAATGCTAGCAACTAGGTATCTCCACAGATGGGCTGAGGACAGGGTGTCATGATGATATTCAGCACTCAGAGGTAACAGCTTCTTAAACAAGAGCAAGGCCAGCTGGGTGGCCTTCCTCCTGGAAGATGGTCTCAGTCTGGTCTCCTCCTTCTAGCTTTGGGTTAGGGAAGATGAGATGAGACAAGGTGGGATGGTGGGGGTGGGAGAGGAAAAGACAATTTTCCCAAAGTCTCTCTAAGAAATCACCGGGGGAGAGGGGAGGAGAATGGGCAGGGCTGGAGCACTGACAGAAAAAAAACTAGCAGGTGCTTAGCACCCACCAGCAGCCATGCTCCCCCCAGCACCTCCTGCCCACCAGTGGCTGCCGATCAACTCCTCCACCTCCTCCCAGCACCTCCTGCCCACTGCGATCAGCTATTCTGCAGCATGTACTGGTGCTGAGGGGGTAGGGGGAGGAGCGGGGCAGGGCACGCTTGGGGGAGGGGATGGAAAGAGGCAGGTCGGGGATGGGATAAGTGGGGGCAGGAACCTGGGCTGAGCGGAGGTTGAGCACCCCCTGGAACAATTGGAAGCTGGCGCCTGTGCAAAACTATAACCCTAGTTGAACCCAAAAAGTAAAGGTCAGTGGAGACTATGGGGTATCTGATATAATTATTTCTAATTAACTAAATGGCAGGTGCCATTTAGCATCAGTTTAATTCTCCATGGACTTCAGGTGAAGTGCTAAGTAAAGTACATTGGATGACAGACTCACTAGTTATCTAGTCCCAAGGTCAGAGAAGGATTATTTCAAACAGGAAAGTCAACCTCCTGACCAAGTGCAATTCAGGTATGTCTACCCTGCAATGCAAATCCAAGGTTAGTAGAACTCGGGTTAGCAGAGCCTGGGTTTGTTAATCTAGAGGGCTTGAGCATTTATACTCATCTGTAACCCCAGTTTAGGAATGCTGAATTTAGGGTCCCAACCTGGGGCTACATTATGTGGGCCTAAGTGCAACTACCCATATCCCAGACATCCTAGTGCTCTCCCAAAAGGAGGCTACTCCAGTCCTTTGTTCATGGTGCAATGTGGGAAAATTTGACTGCTCACCAAACTTGACTGTCCAGAGGGCAAAGAAAGTCATCCCATGGGACTGTGGAATACTTTTGGCGGATTCCAGAGCACAAGCCCAGTGAGGCTGTGACTACACTGCAAAACAATAGGGCTTGAACCCTGGGTCCTGGCTTGTTTCAGGCTTGGACCCTCCAAACTGTGAGGTCCTGAGATCCTGGGTCCAAATCCAGGATTAGCACAATTTGTGTGTGTAGATTGAAGGGTGATTAGGCTTGAGCCTCAATTCAAACCCTGGGTTTACACTGCACTGTGAACATAGCACTTGTCTATTTTTACTATTTTTTTAAATCTGAACGTCCAGAGTCCGAGGCCAGGAGGGACACCATTGTGATCTAGTCTGGTCTCTTGTATAGCACAGGCCATAGAACTTCCCCAGAATTGTTCTGAAAATGCTCTGGGAAATAAACATCCAATCTAGATGTAAAAATCACCCGTGATAGAGAATCCACCATGATTCTTGCTAAATTGTTCCAATAACTAACCTCAAGGTCTAAAATTTTAGACCTTATTTCCAGTCTGAGTTTACCTATCTTTGACTTTCAGCTACTGGATCACATTATACCTTTCCCTGCTAGACTGAAGAGCACACTATCAAACATTAGCTACTTACAGATTGTAATCAAATTGGGAATAGTGTCACCCCTTAATCTTCTCTAAAATAAAAAAGTGAACTCGAGTCCATAAGGCATGTTTTCTAATCCTTTAATCATTCTCATGACTCTCCTCTGAACTCTCTCCAATTTATCAATATTCTTCTTGAATTGTGGACATCAGTATTGGACACAGGATTCCAACTGCACCCATTCTAATATGCTATTCCTATTCCAGAGTCCCTTTTTTATGCATTCAAGGATTATAATAGCCCTTTTGGCCAGTGTCTCCACGCAAGCTCATGTTCAGCTGATTCTCCACTGTGACGCCCAATTTTTTCCCCCCAGAATCACTGACTCCCAAGATAGAGAAACACACACACCCCTCCCCCTCCCCCCCACATCCTGCAAGCATGACCTACATTCTTTGTTCTTAGGTGTATAAATGTGCATTTAACTATATTAAAACGCATGTATTGTTTGCTTGCGCCTACCTGCTCAAGGGATCCAGACTGCACTGTATTAGTGACCTTCATTTTTTTTTTTTACCACTCCACCAATATCTGGGTCATCTCCAAGCTTTATCAGTGATGATTTTATATTTTCTTCCAGGTTCATTGGTAAAAAGTGTTAAATAGCCTAGGGCGCAGAACCAGTCCCTGTGGGATTCCACAGGAAAAACACCTGTTCAATAATAATTCCCTGTCCTGTCAGTTTTCAATCCACTTAAATGTGTGCCATGTTAGTTTTATATCATTCTAGTTTGTTTCTAAATCAAAATATCATGCAGTACCAAGTCAAACACCTTACAGAAGTCCAAGTATATTACATCAACACTATTACCTTAACCAACCAAACTTGTAATCAAAAGAGATATCAAGTAGTCTGACAGGATCTTTTTTTCCCTAAACCCATATTGATTGACATTAATTATATTACCCCCTTAATTCTTGAATAATGAGTCCTGTATCAGCTGCTCCATTATTTTGCCCTGGATCTGTATCAGACTGACAGACCTATGACAACTTGGATCATTCCATTTACCCTCTTTAAATACATGGCACAAAAATCAGCTTTCTTCCAGTCTTCTGGAACTTCCAGACATACTGAAGACATACTGAAAATCAACATTAGTAGTCCAACAAGCTCCTCAGATAGCTCTTGTAAAACTCTTGGATGCAGGTTATCCAGACTTGCTGTTTTAAATTTGTCTAGCTTTAGCAGTTGCTGTTTAACATCCAGAAGCAGCCAATAGCTTTTTGGGGATGATCATATCAATTCCTTCCATCCCAAAGGTGCTTATGAGCTCTACATGTCACACATCCCATGCCTGCCACCCACCCCCGCACCCCACACTCACACGCCAGCCTTTCTGTATGCAGTGTTGTTGTAGCTGTGTCAGTTCCAGGATAGAGACAAGGTGGGTAAGGTAATTTCCTCTCCCCCCTCACCCTCTGCAGAGCCTTCCCCTACTGAAGGGGTGTTAATGGGCCACTTCACTTTGAATGATCCCTTGGAACCTGTGTGAACTACTTATGCTAAACAATCATGTTGTATTTAGCTGTGACCCTCTGATTAAGTTTCCCAGATCTGAAGAGCTCTGTGTAAGCTCTCTTTCACCAACAGAAGTTGGTCAAATAAAAGATATCCCACCCACTTTGCCTCACTAAGGCCATGTCTACACTACAGAGTTAAGTAGACTTAAGTTTTGTTGATAGTCATAAGCCGCTTTAACAACATTAGTGGAGCACAGCCACACAAAGCTCCTTGTGTCAGTTGTTGCTCTTGCATCAACAAAGTGCTGCACTACGGGTAGCTATCCCACTGTGCAACTCATCACCCTCTGCTGCTAGGAGCTCTGGGAACGGATCGCAGCGCATGCTTGCCGTCCCATGATGCAGTTCTTTCTGTCCTATCATTCCATGGGCTTCCTACTCAATTTTGAACCTTTTTCAACAGCCCTTGTAAACTGTGCACCCGCCATCTCTGCATGATAGCATGGATCCTGAGCTGCTGATCATTGTGGTGGTGAACATTATGAATACAATGCAGCTGGTACTGCAGTATTTCATGAGCTGCGAAACAGAGTGAATTGGTGATGCCTGCCCCGCTGTATGCCATGGAAACAAATAATTCAAGACTGCTGCTGGCATTCACAGACCAGTTTGCCATGGTGGACCATCGGTACTGGACTCGGGAAACAAGCACTGAGTGCTGGGATCACATTGTGATGCAGGTCTGGGATGATGAGCAGTAGCTGCAGAATTTCTGGATGTACAAAGCCACCTTCCTGGAACTGTGTGCAGAGCTCTCCCCAGTACTGTGGTGCAAGGATATCGGAATGAGAGCTGCCTTTACTGTGGAAAAACAAGCAGTGATGCTGTGTGGAAGCTGGCAATGCCAGACTGCTACCAGTCAGTCGTAAATCAGTTTGGAGCTGGAAAGTCCACCACGGTGATGCAAGCGTGCAGGGCCATTAATCGCCTCCTGCTATGATGGAGTGACTCGTGGTAATGTCTATGAAATAAATTGATGGCTTTGAGGCAATGGGATTCCCTGCCTGTGGTAGGGCGATGGATGGAACACACAACCCAACTGTGGACACAGACCATCTTGTGCCGGAGTACATCAACCGAAAGGGCTACTTCTCCATAGTCTTGCAGGTGCCGGTGGATGACCGTGGCTGTTTCACTGATATCAATGCAAAGTGGTCAGGAAAGGTACATGATGCATGCATCTTTCGGAACACTGGACCGTACAGAAAGCTGCATGCTTGGACTTCCCAGACCAGAATATTCCAGTGGGGGATGTGCAAATGCCCATAGTGATACTTTGAGACCCCGCCTACCGCAGCTCATGAAGCCTTACACCAGGAACCTAGACAGCAGCCAGGAGCGCTTCAACAGGCTCAGCAGGTGCCAAATGACTGCTGAATGCCTTTTGGCTGATTAAAAGGTCTCTGGTGCTGTCTTTTTGGCCAGTTAGACCTCAATGAGGAAAATATTCAAATGGTCATTGTGGGCTGCTGTGCGCTCCATAATATGTGCAAATCAAAGGGGGAAAGTTTCTCCAGGGGTGGGCTGCTGACTGGCTGCCTGCTGATTTTGAGCAGTCAGATACAAGGGCAATTAGAGGAGTGCAGAGGGAGGCTATTTGAATCAAGGAGGCTTTGAAGGAACATTTTGACAATGATTCCCAGTAACGTGTTTGTATGTGATGAATTTGGCCAGGCAATGTTTACTTGCCGCCATGAATTACTCCTGTAGTGCTTGCTTCTTGAGCATTAATTGCAAGGAGCAAATATTCCTACCTATAGCCACTGTGTTTCAACGTTAGCACTGAGCGACATAGGTATGTCACAAATAAAGACTCATTATTTCAAAGACTCAGGTTTAATAACGGGATAAAACAAACTTTTGGACAAACAGGGAACATAAAAGTGAGGAACAGTCTCGCAGATAGGGCTCTCACAGCTGGGTGTAATTCCATCTTTCATTGGAAAACCAGTCTCTAGGCGTGGAGCGCACAGGGTACTGTGAGGGACCAGGACCATGCAACGAATTTGGTAGGGGAGTTTGGGAAAGGCATGGACCAGAGTTCTACTGTCGCAGGAAGGGGAGTCAGGCACAGATTTGCTCTAATTGCAGGCTAATGAGGGACTTCAACATCTCTATATGGTCCTCCAGGAGCTTTATCTTCCACTCCTGCCCATGTCCTTTCCCAGCTATCCAGCCTCAGTCTTTCATTTGTCGTCTCTCTCCATGCTCATTTCACTATGTGATGCATCTGTTCACTGCAGCACTTCGAGAAACATATCTTCTTTACTGGGTCACTGCCTTATCTGATGGAGGTGCATCACTGGTGTGGAGGAGTGTGTTCTCAAGGGCACATCTGCAGAAGGCAAAGCAGCAATCAAGAGATGGTATTGAGTGCCCTCACAGCTGTGAATCAGAAAAGTTACATACACCTCTTTCTCACTGTCCCTTGGCTAGCACAGGTCACCATGAGTCCCATTTATGGTGACTTCACATGGTGGGGGTGGGCAAAGGGGAAAAGGCAAGACAGGACAAAGGCTGGTTTGCAAAGGGGGTTACTATAAGTGGCTAGGGAGCCTATTCTGAATACTGGTACCCTTCCCTTTTCCATAGGATAGGGTAATCGAACCAGATCTCACTCCTACAGGTAACCCAGGATGCAAGGGAGCATCTCCTGCATGTGTGTGGCTTCAGACCAGCTCTGTAGGCTGATCGCCTGTGTGCCGCTTTGGTCCCTGCAGAGCTAATTGCTGGGTAGTGCAGCGAAGTTTCCTATAGCGGTGGGGAGAAACAAGGCAGCTCTCCGAAGGAACCTTCAGCAGAGGATGGCAGAATTCCTAGAAGACAGTATCCTAGAGATCACTATGGAGGATTCCAGAGACATCCCTGTGTACATTAACATATTTTTTGCCGTGGCCCCACTGCGCAGATGGATAGGCTTTATTAATTTCAGTCCCTTATCCCTCCTCTACCATACAACAAAATACATGAGAGCTCAATCTCCTCTCACTGTGCAGTATCAAAGCAAAATGAGCACTTACCAGTGCTCCCCTCTCCTGCATCCTGCAAGCCAGAGCTGGAATGCTGGGACCGGCTAGACTCCTCCTGAGTGGAAGAGAGGTCCTGACTTGCCACGCATCTGGACGACTTTGCCTTATGCTCCACATGATCCTCCAGTTCCACCTCCTCGTCCACCAATTCCTCATCGGGGTTGAGTCCTCTGACTGCTGCTTCCAGTCCCCCAAAGTATCCACAGGACTCTTGGTGGAGGTGGGGTCGCCACCAAGGATAGCGGGCCGCTCTGTATAGAAGCAGCATGTCTTTGGTGTGGCTCCAGAGCGATGGTTGGCCTCCCTTCCCTTCTGGTATGCCTGCCTCAGCTCCTTGATTTTACCATGACACAGCTGCATGTGCCTTTCATGCAATCAGCCTGTAGTATTGGATTTTCTACAGCTGGTGCAAAGCTGCGATTGCACAGCCTCCTCTCCCCATATACTCAGTAGATCAGACAGCTCTGGTGTGCTCCACACGGAAGCACGTCTGCTGTGTGAAGCCAACACGGTCAACTGGGAAGATGCTGTGTGAACTGTGCACCATGAGCAAACAGGAAGAGAAATTTCAAAAATTCCCTGGCTTCTAAACAGGGGAGGGGCGCATACCTGTGTATCTTCGGGGCAGCAGAGTTCTAACTGCTAACCAGAGCAGTCATGATGGGTATTGTGGGACACCTCCTGGAGGCCACTTAAGGTGACATAACTAAGTGAGGTCGCTCTGTCGCAAAAAGCTCTATGCTGCTCGTTGAGGTGGTTTTATTATGTCAGCGTAGCAAGGGAGTTACATCGGCGAGAGGAGCATTTCAGTGTGTACAGTGTGTTTTGTCTATGAAAACTGATTTGTTGACAAAACTGTGTAGTGTAGACAAGGCCTAAGCTTTCTGAACAGTTATCCACAATCAGCTTGTACAGACCTTAGGTGGCAGTGAACTTGCCAGCAACAAGTAAAACAGTTCTTTGTAGAGGACCCAGATGAAAAGAGAAACGGACTAAATTCCCATAATCTTAGTCACTTGCTTTCTGCAGCAAGTAGAAAAGCATGTTATGCTCAGTAGGGCCCTGCCTATACTAGGGCTGTTTTTCAAAGCATACCTATCCACGGTTGCTAACACACCTGTTCAGCTCCATGGGAGTGAGCAATTTTAGCACGCCTAGTGTAAACAAGCTGCTGCTACTGGTTTAAGCATCATCTAACCCTGCTCACAGGACACATATCTAACAAACTAGTAGCTGGCAGCCCTAGTACACTACAACATTGCTAACACCAGTACAGCTAGACCAGATTTCGTAACAATGGTAAGCTTTTGAAGAGTATCCCTAATGTAAGCATATCATAAAGTAATAAAGGTGAATTCATCAGTATCTAGGCAAATTTCACACTTCACTGCCCTGCCCTTCCATAAGGGAAGCAGACCTGTTTGGCTGCTGGTGACCCTTCAAAAATGGCCTTTAAAACATCCCCCAGACAAACGGAGTAAGGATGAGAAGTAGAAGATAGACAACTGAAAAGATGAACAGTGACAGAAAGGGCAAAAAAGAATATAAGGAGATCCAAGAACAGGGATGGGGAAAAGGAAGATAGAGTACTGAAATTATGATTGCTGCTGTTCTTTTTGCTCTATGTCATTTCTCTCTTCCATAAATGTGTTGGACCCCAGAATGTGAGGTCAGTTACCAGAGTTTTTTTTGGTTTTTATTTTTGTAGCCCTTTAGACTCATGTGCTAAGACCATGAGTAAGCTTGTCCACACTACTAGCCATTTTGGAAGATAAGAGCTATATCAAAAATATTAACAGGAACCTTATCTTCAACCCAGCCTTCAACTATTTCCATCACTGACACCTGCACAGCATTTATCACCACTACTTTTCTAACAGTAAATTGAAGTGAGTGGTCAGTCCACTCCACAGCAAACAGATTGTCTTGTGTGTCATGGACTCTCTCACAATCTGAACCACCATTAGCAATATCAGCATAGGCCAAGGACCGAATGAACACAGATCAGGACAATGGCATATTTGCACAGCTGGGAAGTAAATACTGCACGTGCTGTTCGTGTTCTGTATGCAGACTGCATTGACTGTAAAGTTCTCTCAAAAACGTTCACTTTTTTTAAAGAGAAGGCAGAGCAGGAAGAGTCTCATATGAAAGATGAAAACCCTACCATCAACCTCAGCCTGGACCAGTCCACACAAGAGATCCACTTCCTGGACACTACAGTGCTAATAAGCGATGGTCACATAAACACTGCCCTATACTGGAAACCTACTGACCGCTATACTTACCTACATGCCTCCAGCTTTCATCTAGACCACACCACACGATCCATTGTCTACAGCCAGGCTCTACGATACAACCGCATTTGCTCCAACTCCTCAGAGACAAACATCTACAAGATCTCTATCAAGCATTCTTACAACTACAATACCCACCTGCTGAAGTGAAGAAACAGATGGACAGAGCCAGAAGAGTACCCAAAAGTCACCTACTACAGGACAGGTCCAGCAAAGAAAATAACAGAACGCCACTAGCCGTCACTTTCAGCCCCCAACTAAAGCCTCTCCAACGCATTATCAAGGATCTACAACCTATCCTGAAGGACGAGCCATCACTCTCACAAATCTTGGGAGACAGGCCAGTCCTTGCCTACAGACAGCCCCCCAACCTGAAGCAAATACTCACCAGCAACCACACACTACACAACAGAACCACTAACCCAGGAACCTATCCTTGCAACAAAGCCCATTGCCAACTGTGTCCACATATCTATTCAAGGGACACCAACATAGGCCCTAATCACATCAGCCACATTATCAGAGCCTCGTTCACCTGCACATCTACCAATGTGATATATGCCATCATGTGCCGGCAATGCCCCTCTGCCATGTACATTGGTCAAACTGGACAGTCTCTACGTAAAAGAATAAATGGACATAAATCAGATGTCAAGAATTATAACATTCAAAAACCAGTCGGAGAACAATTCACTCTCTGGTCACTCTATTACAGACCTAAAAGTCGCAATATTACAACAAAAAAACTTTGAAAACAGACTCCAACGAGAGACTGCTGAATTGGAATTAATTTGCAAACTGGACACCATTAAATTAGGCTTGAATAAAGACTGGGAGTGGATGTGTCATTACACAAAGTAAAACTATTTCCCCATGTCTATTTTCCCCCCCTACTGTTCGTCACACATTCTTGTGAACTGCTGGAAATGGCCCATCTTGATCATCACTACAAAAGGTTTTTTCCCCCTCTTCTGCTGGTAATAGTTCACCTTAACTGATCACTCTCCTTATAGTGTGAATGGTAACACCCACTGTTTTATGTTCTCTGTGCATATAAAATCTCCCCACTGTATTTTCCACTGCATGCATCCGATGAAGTGAGCTGTAGCCCATGAAAGCTTATGCTCAAATAAAACTGTTAGTCTCTAAGGCGCCACAAGTATTCCTGTTCTTTTTACCTTTAAGGAAGCAATTTGTTCAGTCTGAGAGTTTACCATATTTCAAGATGAAGGGGCCAAAATACACACTCTGGAGCAGGTTTCTCTGCCCAGTTCTGGTTCAGGTGACACAAAAGGAACCTGCTAGTCCCCTACCTGCAAGTGCCTGCTAGGGACCCCCCTCTTGTACAGTACCTCCTCCAGTGGCTGTAAAACTAACAACAGCCCATACACCTCCAGCACAGGGGGGAGTGGCTTGAGTGCACAGTGCTCTGGCTATCTGTTAGATCAGGGTGGCCAACCTGAGCCTGAGAAGGAGCCATCAGCCCCACCCCCCGCTCCCAGCGCCTCCCGCCCACCAGCAGCCCCGCAGATCAGCACCTCCCCCTCCTTCCCAATCAGTTGCTTCGTGGCATGCAGGAGGCTCAGGCGGGTGGGGGGGAGCAAAGCCATGGCAGCCTCAGGGGAAGGGTGGGAGGGGGCAGGGTGGAAGAGCCAGGGGTTGAGCAGTGAGCACCCCCGGCACACTGGAAAGTTGGCACCTGTAGGCCCCAGCCCTGGAGTCGGTGCGTATACAAGGAGCTGTATATTAACTTTAGAAGAGCCACAGGTTGGCCACCCCTGAGCTAGAAGGTCCTTAGCAGAGTTTGCGCCAGCTGGCACAAGGCTGACTAACCTGTCCCAGGCCAGAGAGTCAGTGACCTGTAACTGTTTTTCCTCTTCCCCTGGGCTTCCCACAATGGCTGTTTAGGGGAAAGGAAACATCTTTTCTAGATGCTCCACTAGACTCTGGCAGAGCCAGGCAAGCTCCTATCCTGCTCCCTCGCGACTCCCACAGCCCAGTGCAACTCTCTCCTCCCACTTTGCTCACAAAGCAGCAGCCAGCCAGCAAGAGAGCTAATCAGCAGCTGCAACAGGGAAAGGGCAGCTGCTACTAAAGAGTGCACCCAGTTCACACTGCAAGTGCTTTAAAACAAACAGTGATAAGTGGAAAGAGAAAAGGAGTACTTGTGGCACCTTAGAGACTAACCAATTTATTTGAGCATGAGCTTTCGTGAGCTACAGCTCACTTCATCGGATGCATACCGTGGAAACTACAGCAGACTTTATATATACTCAGAGAATATGAAACAATACCTCCTCCCACCCCACTGTCCTGCTGGTAATAGCTTATCTAAAGTGATCATCAGGTGGGCCATTTCCAGCACTGGCCCACCTGATGATCACTTTAGATAAGCTATTACCAGCAGGAAGGGTGGGGTGGGAGGAAGTATTGTTTCATATTCTCTGTGTATATAATAAGATCTTCTACACTTTCCACAGTATGCATCCGATGAAGTGAGCTGTAGCTCACGAAAGCTCATGCTCAAATAAATTGGTTCGTCTCTAAGGTGCCACAAGTCCTCCTTTTCTTTTTGCGAATACAGACTAACACGGCTGTTACTCTGAAACCAGTGATAAGTGGTGCTCCCTACTTCTCCCCATAGCAAAAGGGCCAATTCAAACACTTCCAGAATCACAGGGAACATGCTTTTAATTAATAATTAAATGCATATTTTCCTCAATAGTTGCTCTCAAGGGCCACAGATTGAACACCACTATTTTGAAAGCTAATTGCATTCTCTTACCTACCACTTTTCATTTCTGCCTGTTGCTTGATTTTGTAGCTATTTATTTCCAAATATAAGCGTTGACACTCCATGGTTAAGTCAACCATTTGTTTGAGGCATTCGTATGAACACTTACCTAGTTGTAATGCTACAATTCAGCATTAGAACTTCCTGCCTGAATTACCTTTTTTGGCTAATTATTAAGAATGAAATCCATAAGACAGAAAACATGTAAATAGAATAAAGCCCTCTCAAGTGTAAGAGTCTCTTTTTAAAGGATCAAAATAATCAAAGTGCATCATCCAGTGATGTTTCTACATTTGAATTTTAACTAACTTTGTACACTGGTAGCACAGAAGAAATCTCTTAAAAAGCAAATGGAGTTAAGTTGCAACATTTTAAAATATTAAAACCTCTAAACTCCAATCTGAAACCTAGCTCAGCTTCACCCTTTCCTATCCCAGGCTCAAACAGAAGATGCAATGTAATGCTGCATTTGTGACATCTGCCTCGTTCCATAGATACCATATTCAGCACTATTTCTTCACTTAAGTAGGAAAGAAAGCAGATAGGAAAAAATCCTTTTATAAAACTACTTCTTCAATACAGATTATACACAAGTTATGAAAAAACACATGGAAGGTGAATAGATTTAAACTCATATGAAAGTTCCCAAACTATGATAATGCTAGTGAGCATGCACTTCAGTTTTTTTTCCTTAAACCCATCTTCATGTCAAAAGTCAGTATGTTGTAAAAGGACCTTATTAGAGGCCAAAACTTAGAGTTTTTTTATAAATGAATTCACAAAACCTAACACTCACACTTCTGCAATGTTTCATTTCAATGGAAAGCTGGATATGATTTAAATATGTCCTCACAACCCGGACACCACATCATTGTGCTACAGCAGGGGTTCTCATCCTGGGGATCGGGACCCCTCTGGGGGTCTCGAGGTTATTACATTGGGGGGGGGGGGGTTGCGAGCTGTCAGCCTCCATCCCAACCCCGCTTTGCCTCCTGCATTTATAATAATGTTAAATATATTAAAATGTGCATTTAACATACAAGGAGGGTCACACTCAGAAGCTTGCTATATGAAAGGAGTCACCAGTACAAAAGTTTGAGAACCACAGTGCTAGAGTCTGAGAACCAGAAAGTGAAACTGACTAATGAAAATAGGCTAGTTTTTAAAAACTTGATAGGGGTCCATACAGAAATTTTGTGAAGTATACTTTAATACAAAAGAATACATAAAGTGCACTTCAGGATATTGAATTTGTTCTGAAAATCGGGGATATGTAATAAGAATATAGGAATTACCATATTGGATCAGACCAGTGACCCATCTAATCCAGTATCCTGTCTGACTGTTAGTAACAAATGCTTTTAATACAGGAATTTTCCTGGTGGTAGACAACCATGGAAATACAATTTTTTTTCACTACAATTGGGGTATGAACTTTCAGGGCATAAGTTAACCTCCAACAGAAGTATGATGGGTTTTTTTCCCTTATAATGTTAAGAACTTCATCTAATCTAGATCAGTGTTCATCAGTTCTTGAATCCCACTAAACCCTTGCAGGCTCGATATATAGTGGCAGTGAATTCCAGTGAATAGATGGTTAAAAAAAAGCTTTTTGTGAATCAGACTCAAAGAAACGTTGGGATGGAAGGGACCATAAGGGATCATCTAATCCAGAGCCTTGCGATGAGGCAGGCAGAACAGCAAGTTTAGAACCGATAAGAGGAATAACCCATTGTTTGCAATATTACGAGGAACGGTGAGTGGAGCACCTGATTAATCTTCTGTATATCATATCACCACTTCACCTGCCCCTTAAGTTGCATGTTCCAAACCTTTCAATCTCTTTTCATTAAGACTTTCTACACTTCCGGTCATTTTTGGTATACGTTTCTGAATCCCGTCTATTTCTGCTAAATGCTTTTTAGGAGAGGGTGGCTAGAACCAAACAACATTTCAGGACTAAATTCTGTCATCTGACAATATCACCACCTGGCTGCTCACCACCTTTTTGCACATTGAACTGTAGATTAAAAGCTGATCAACCTAGATGTTCCTCTTCTCCCCTCCACCACCAGTATCTATCCAAGCAGATAGATTTTATCTGCACAACACCTCTATGAGGTAGGGAACTAACCTTATTTTACAAGAAACTTTAGGCAGAGCAATTAAGTATAAGTAACTTGACTAAGATCACAAAGGATGTCTACAGGACAGCTAGGAATTTAACCTAGATCTCCTGATTTCTAGTTCAATGCCTTAACCACAAGTCTATCTTTCTTCATCCAGTACAGAACTTTGGGGAGCCCTACATTGTTAAGCTTTTGTCACGCTGTGAGCTGACCATTTATGCCTACTGAATTTGTACTTTAGTCAATGTCTGATCCAAAACAGTACTTTTCCCCTCACTAAACGTTAGAGGAAACTAAGTCACAAGGTGAGAGATACTTTGACAAAGAATTTGAGAATCCAAATAAAGGTCAGCCAATTCTCCTTCACCCACTATTTGTTGATATGCCTAAAGAACCCTAAAGAGGCTAGAAACAAGTTTGCCTTTATGAAAGCCATGCTGATTTGTTCCTTTCACATCACTTTTATTTAGGTATTTCATAATTCTATTTTTAATGATAGTTTAAATTAATTCCCTGGTGCTGACATAAAGCTTACTAGTCTTCAATTCCCAGAATCACTCCAATGCTTGTTTTAAAAGGCAACTATAACATAATGGGGGATTCAATCGTTAGAAACATAGATAGCTGGGTTTGTGATATCGGGAGAACCACATGGTGAATTGACTGCCGGATGCAAGGGTTGCAGATGTTTTGAGACATCAAGAGAGTGCAGTGCTCGGGAGTAGCCAGTGGTCATGGTACTTGTAGGTACTGCTGACTAGGGAAAGGTATAGGGGTCTTGGAGACCAAATTTAAGCTTCTAAGTAAGAGACTGAAGTCCAGAACCTCCATGGTAGCATTCTCTGAAATGCTTCCAATTCCACAAGCAGGATCAGTTAGACAGGCATGGATGCATGGATGAGACAACGGGGGAGGAGAAGTTTAGCTTTATTAGGAACCTTTTTGGAAAGCAGGAGCCTGTACAGGAAGGATCCACTCCACCTAAACCAAAACAGAATCAGATTGCTGGCATGTAAAATTAAAAAGGCTGTAGTGGAGTTTTTTAAAAAGGGACCAGGGGAAAGGCAACAGGTGTGGAGGATCACATAATTCAGACAGAGACGTCCCTTGGGGAGGATCTGTTAACAAGGATTCTCTATATCTTAGTCAGGAGGAGAGGATAGAAGTTGATACAGTACAGATAGGAACTGAAGAGAAACAGTCAAACAAAAAAGTCTCATTCAATTACATCACATGAAGGCACACAACCAAATACTGACAAATTTTGTAAGTGCTTGTATACAAATGCTAGAAATCTAAATACTAAGAGGAATGAACTTGAGCACCTGGTATTAAAATGAGGATATTGATACAATAGGCATTACAGAAACTTGGTGGAATTATGATAATCAGTGAGGCATGGTAATACCAGGGTACAAACTATATAGGAATGACAGAGTAGGTCGTGTTGATGAGGTGGTGACATAAAATGTCAAAGAAAAACACAGTAAAAATCTTAAATGAATCAAACTGTACCAGAGAACCTCCATGGTTAGTAATTCCATGCTTGAGTAATAAAAATATAGCAGTAGGAATACACTACTGAGCACCTGACCAGGATGGTGATGTTATGGTGACTGTGAAATGCTCCAGGAGATTAGAGGCTATAAATATAGAAAACTCAACAATAATGGGGGACTGCGTACATGTCACCTCAGAATGGGATGAAGAGAAAGTTTCTTGACATCATAAGTGAATGCTTCTTGGAGCAGCTAGTCCTGGAACCCAAAAGGGAAAAGGCAATTCTTGATTTAGTCCTAAATGGACCATACAAACTTGTCCAAGAGAGGACTATATCTAAACTGCCTGGTAATAGCGACCATAATATAACTAAATTTAACATCCCATGGGGCAGGGGAACACCAAAAAAGCCCACCACAATAGCACTGAACTTCAGAAAGGGGAACTACAGAAAAATGAGAAAGCTAATTAAACGGAAATCAAAAAGTCGTCACAAAAAAGTGAAATGCCTGCAAGCTGCATGGAAACTTTTTTAAAAATGCCATAATAGAGTCTCAAATTAAATCTATAGCCCAAATTAAAAAATATAGTAAGAGGACCAAAAGAGTTTTACCATGGCTAACCAACAAAGTAAAAGAAATGGTTAGAAGCAAAGAGGCTTTCTTTAAGAAGTGGAAGTAAAATCCTACTGAGGAAAACCAAGATGAGTATAAACTCTGGCAAGAGTAAAAACATAATTAGGCAGGCCAAAAAAGAATTTGAAGAGCAAGCAAAGACAAACCAGCAGCAAAAAAATTTAAGTGCATCAGAAACAGGAAGCCTGCCAAACAATGCCAAACAATCAGTGGGGCCATTGGAAAATAGAGGTGCTAAAGAAGCACTCAAGGAAGATAAGACCATTGCAGACAAGCTAATGAATTCTTTACTGCAGAAGATGTGAAGGAGATCTGAGGAACTGTCCCAGTTTGAGGAATCAATAGAGGAAGTACTGGAAGAAATTGATAAATTCAACACTAATAAGTCACCAGGACCAAATGGTATTCACCCAAGAGTTCTGAAGAAATTCAAATATAAAATTGCAGAACTACCTGTGGTATGTAACTTATTTAAATCTGCTTCTATACCAGATAACTGGAGCACAGCTAACGTGACACCAATTTTTAGAAAAGGCTCCAGACAGGATCCTGGTAATTAAAGGATGGTAAGCCTAACTTCAGTACCAGGCAATTTGGTTGAAACTGTAGTAAAGAACAGAATTATCAGACACACAGATGAACACACTGGGGAAGAGTCAACATGGCTTTTGTTCAGGGAAATCACACTTCACCAATCTATTAGAATTCTTTGAGAGGGATCAACAAACATGTGGATACGGGTGATCCAGTGCATATAGTGTACTTGGACTTCCAGAAAGTCTTTGACAAGGTACCTCACACAAGGCTCTTAATCAAAGTAAGCAGTCATGGGATAAGAGGGGAGGGTCCTCTCATGAATCAGTAACTAGTTAAAAGACAGAGTAGGAAACAAAGAAGGAGGAAATGGTCTGTTTTCAGAATGGAGAGGCAAACAGGGATGTCCCACATGGATCTGTTCTGAGACCAGTGCTATTCAACATATTCATACATGAGCTGAAAAAAGGAGTAAACTGTGAGGTAGCAAAAGTCTGCAGACAATGCAAAATTACTCAAGATAGTTAAGTCCAAAGATGACTGTGAAGACCTAATAAAACTGGGTGATTAAGCAACAAAATGGCAGATGAAATTCAGTGCTGATAAATGAAAGCTAGTGCACATTGGAAAACAATCCCAACCATACATACAAAATGATGGGATCTAAATTAGCTGTTACCACTCAAAGAGACCTTGGAGTCATTGTGGATAGTTTTCTGAAAACATCTGCTCAACTTGCAGCAGTAGTCAAAAATGCTAACAGAATGTTAGGAACCATTAGGAAAGTGATAGATAATAAAGCAGAAAATATCACAATGCCACTATATAAATCCACGGTATCCCCACACCTGGAATGCTGGTCACACCATCTGAAAAAACTGGAAAAAATACAGAAAAGGGCAACAAAACTATTAAAGGTATGGAACATATATATGAGGAGAGATTAAGACTCTTACTTTTCAGTTTTGAAAAGAGAGGACTAAAGATGGAGATGACAGAGGTAGATAAAATCATGAATGGTGTGGAGAAAGTGAAGAAGGAAGCATTATTTACCCCTACACATCACAAGTTCCAGAGGTGTCACCCAATGAAATTAATGGGCAGCGGTTAAAAAAATGTAACAAGGAAAGTACTTTTTCACACAACACAGAGTCAACCTGTGTAACTCGCTGCCAGTGAAAGCTATGAAGGACAAAACTGTAAAAGAGTTCAAAAAAGAACTAGGTAAGTTCATGGAAGATAGGTCCATCAATGATTATTAGCCAGGATGATCAGGGATGCAAGCCCATGCTCTGGGTGTCCTTAGCCTCTGATTGCTAGAAGCTGAGAGTAGACAACAGAGGGATGGATCAGTCAATGATTGCCTATTCTGTTCATTCTCTCTGAAGCACCTGGCATGGACCTGCGCGGATACAAAATGTATATCCGTAGATGTAGATAGCTGTGGATCTCCATGGAGTTGTAGGGCTCTAGCAACAATGAGTGAGACCAGCAGGGCTTTGGCCAGTAGCCAGGCCAGAAACCGCAGCAGCACCTAGCCTAGAGAAGCTCCTCCAGCATGGCTGTACCACCCCCACCTACCCACTGGACTGGGCCCCAGGCTTACCAGCAGCTGTCCCTTATATGCTATTGTGTGCAAATGGCTTGCATTCTCCTGGACGGGAGTCCCTTCCAAGCAGCGGCGTGCATCTCCTGTCTGGAAGTGCGCAAGCCACTTGCACACACTAGCGCAGTAGTTCTCAACCTATTTACCATTGTGGGCCACATCCAATACTACCTGTATGGCCCTGAGGATGCCACATGAGCCGCAGCTCTGTGCAGATTGGGCAGCAAGCAGCCCACAGGCTGCAGGTTGAGAACCACTAGCATGATCAGAGCTTAGCATGATCAGGGACAGCTGCCGGTGAGCCTGGTGCCCGCCCCAGCGGGTAGGGATTGGGGCAATAAAACCACACCGGAGGAGCTGCCAGGGTTGGGCGCTGGCTCCTGCGAGTAGTGGCCTGACATGCTGCTGCAGCTTTTGCCGCTACAGTTCCTGGCCTGGTCGCTGGCCAGGGCCCTGCTGGTCTCACTCATTGTTGCTAGAGCTCTACAACTCCAGAAATATCTGCTTTATATCCACAGATATAAATTTTGTATCCATACAGGGTTCTAACTGTCAGCAGACAGGATACTGGGCTAGAGGGACTATTGGTCTGACCCAATATGGCATTTTTAAGTGACTACATGAGAACATATAAACAGAGAGAGAGAGAGGGTCCTGATTATTTCCTCCTACTTGAGAGCTTACAGAAGGACCCATAACAGTACTTCAGGCTCGAAGTGGAGCACTTTGCATTATGCCTGTCCTCAGCTTCCCAGAGAAGTTTCACACAGCACCGAGCTCTCCTAGCCCAGAAGCGGTCCCTTCGCAGTGCGATGCCTTTCAGGGGGTGTAGAAGAGAAAAGCAGGTGACTCACCTGGTGGGATCTGGAAGTTTGCAGGCAGTTGTATTGTAGTGGTCTGGGGGGCTTTGGGAGCCACGGTCTGCGGAGCAGCCAGCCTAGGCCCCCCAGAGTTCTTGGGTGGCTGCTGGGCAGCGGTGACAGTGGCCACTTTAGCCACCAGCGTCCCCACGGGGGCAGTCACCACCCGTGACTGCTGGGAAACGGCAGGCACCAGGCTGATGGGAACCTTAGTCACTGCGTGGCTCAAGGCAACTGCTTGGGCCCCCGCGGGAGCGCCAGCTGCGGAGACAGAGGCAGGGGGCACCGTGCTCTGAGAGCAGAGCAGGGCAGGTGCCGGCTGAGCCCCACCGGCCCCGCTCGCTGCAGGAGCCGCCACTGCCTGCTCAGGGTGCCCGGCGGGCATCACCCGCACCGGGGCTGCCGCAGAGGTGCTCATGGAGGAGGAGGAGGAGGAGGAGAGCGGGACCAAGGCGGGGAGGGTTGGAGTTTCCCGGGGCGTCCGCGTTATCCCACAGCATAGCAGCCGGGAAGGGGGGAGGCTGGTCTCGCCGCGGCGCGGCAGGATCCGGGGCTCACACGCCGCCGCGGCGCGCGGGCTGCTCCGGGGGGCTCCCGCTGCCACACCGGCGAAAACACATGGTCATCCGTCCCCGGCCGGCTGCGCACACGTGGGGCGAGCTAGGCCTCCCCCCAGCGGCGGCGGCCGGGTACAGGGAGCCGGCTCACGCTACTGCTACTGCGCCGGCGCCCTGGGCTCCCGCTGCCCGGCACTTGGACCCGCCCCCGCGCGGCGGGCCCCAGCCATGTTTATAGAGCCACGCGGAGCCCCCCGCGCACGCGCTCCAGGCGCGCGGGGCCGCAGCCGGGCTTCCCCCGGGCACTCTGCCTGCGGATTGGCGGCGCCCAACGAGCCTATGGGGCGGAGCTTTGTGGCGTCGAAGGGGCCGCGTTCCAAACAGCCGGGAGGCCGGTGTGGGAGCTCCCACCGGGGGAAGCTGCTGCGCGGGGTCAGGCCGAAGCTTTGGGGCTCGCTTGGCATTTTTTCTTGCAAACCCTCAAAGCCAGAGAAGCGTTTCAGGGCGTTTTAAGCATTACAATTTGGCGGGATTTAAACATCCTCCTAGACTCATTTCAGAGTAACAGCCGTGTTAGTCTGTCTTCGCAAAAAGAAAAGGAGGACTTGTGGCACCTGAGAGACTAACCAATTTATTTGAGCATAAGCTTTCGTGAGCTACAGCTCACTTCATCGGATGCATACCGTGGAAACTGCAGCAGACATTATATACACACAGAGACCATGAAACAATACCTCCTCCCACCCCACTGTCCTGCTGGTAATAGCTTATCTAAAGTGATCATCAAGTTGGGCCATTTCCAGCACAAATCCAGGTTTTCTCACCCCCCCCCCCCAATTCACTCTCCTGCTGGTGATAGCCCATCCAAAGTGACAACTCTCTACACAATGTGCATGATAATCAAGTTGGGCCATTTCCTGCACAAATCCAGGTTCTCTCACCCCCCTCCCAAAAACCACACACACAAACTCACTCTCCTGCTGGTAATAGCTCATCCAAAGTGAGAGTGTATTGTAGGGAGAGTGGTCACTTTGGATGAGCTATTACCAGCAGGAGAGTGAGTTTGTGTGTGTATAGGGGTGGGGGGGGGTGAGAAAACCTGAATTTGTGCTGGAAATGGCCCACCTTGATTATCATGCACATTGTAGGGAGAGTGGTCACTTTGGATGAGCTATTACCAGCAGGAGAGTGAGTTTGTGTGTGTGGTTTTTGGAGGGGGGTGAGGGGGTGAGAGAACCTGGATTTGTGCAGGAAATGGCCCAACTTGATTATCATGCACATTGTGAAGAGAGTGGTCACTTTGGATGGGCTATCACCAGCAGGAGAGTGAATTTGTGGGGGGGGGGAGGGGGGAGGGTGAGAAAACCTGGATTTGTGCTGGAAATGGCCCAACTTGATTGATCACTTTAGACAAGCTATTACCAGCAGGACAGTGGGGTGGGAGGAGGTATTGTTTCATATTCTCTGTGTGTATATAAAGTCTGCTGCAGTTTCCACGGTATGCATCCGATGAAGTGAGCTGTAGCTCACGAAAGCTCATGCTCAAATAAATTGGTTAGTCTCTAAGGTGCCACAAGTACTCCTTTTCTCCTAGACTCAGAGCATCTTCAACCAATATCGCGTTCTGGCACAGATTCCACGGGTGTCTTTGGGCAAGTCACATAGGATGAAAAAAACCCTGCAAGGTAGTGAGCGCCTCTCTGCTCCCGCCAAAGTAAATGGGAACTAGGTTTTACAGTTGTTACCACTACAGAACCAACAAAGATAAAAGGGAATGAACTAGATTATATTTCTTCTAAGGCACCCTCAGTCGTGTATGCCTGTGCAAATGCTGTAAAAGCAATTGAAGTGTCATTGAGGGGACAATTTAAAAACAATAGTTGCAGAAGTGTAACCACAGGTGCTGGAAGTGTGGGTGCTAACCATATACAGGGTTTACAGTTTGGTTCAATGGCTTTCAGCACCCCCACGATACAAATTGTTCCAGAACACCTGGGTGTAACTAAGGTCTTGATGCCACAATGATTGCCTGGGTTGACCTCATTACAGGACTAATGTTTAAGATTAAAATGTGGCCTATTTTTGGTGAATGAGAAGGAAAGAACCCAGCTTGACTTTCAGATCCCAGGTTGAATTTACAGAAAAAAAATGAAAACATTGTCCCATGTAAACTAAGCATATTTTATTATGGAAGTCAATAGGAGACAAAATGTAATTTTTCAGAGTGGAATGCCTCTTCTGTCTCTGCCTCAGTTTCCATTGCCTGTTTAATAGGAATAACAATACTTTACTACTGTGAGTAGTTCCATCACTGTGGTAAATTGAAGCTGACAAATGAAATTGTTGCAGGATTAGGGCCATAGTCCCAATCCTGTGAATGTTTATGCATATGCAGGTTTCAGAGTAGCAGCCGTGTTAGTTTGTATTCACAAAAAGAAAAGGAGTACTTGTGGCACCTTAGAGACTAACCAATGTATTTGTGCATAAAGTGAGCTGTAGATAAATTTGTTAGTCTCTAAGGTGCCACAAGTACTCCTTTTCTTTATGCATATGATCATCTTTAAGCAAGCAGTTAGTGCCATGGAAGTCATGCATATAAAGTTAAGTGCAAATATAAGTGATTGCAGAATCAAGGCTTACTTTCCAGAACAGTGAAATTGATCATATGTAAAGTGTTATCAAATGCACAACGTAAACAATTTATTAAAATGCTTTTCATTGACTTCTGTCCTGGTGATGGTAGGTGTTTCCTTTAACTATAGTAGGTGCAATATTTTCAAACAGAAATGTATGATTTCCATGTTGAGACTCTCTCATTTTTGTAAAGATCTTGAAAATGAAATGAAAAGTATTACTTTAATCGGGGCATGAAAAATCTTGAACACAGCAAGTAGGCACTTGCCTGGAAAAGCTTCTATTAGCATCCACAGAATCTAAGTTTTCATGAAAACAAATGCTAGTCTTGATTGATACAAAAACCATGCAAAACATGAATGGAGTGTAAAAGGATGCAGTATTGTTTTCCCAACATGGAGATGGACAGCTCCATGCTGACACTGATAGTTTTCACCTTGCAGCAGGTTGGCAAACCTAACTACAATCTTTGCAACTTTTACCATTTCTGTTCAGAGCTTTGGACAATTTCACTCTATTGCTGATTGAAAAAGCTTTGAACAGCACATGAGGTTGGCACTGGCGCTAATCACTGGAGAGGAGTCGTCTAAAAGAGAGGTTGAGTAGCAGAGACACTTCCATCACATGAGCCAGGGGAGAGGTAGAGTAGCATGAGACCGTCCACATCCCAATGGCAAAATGATTCTGTGGTGGGACGGGAACAGAGAAGGAATTCTCTTCTGCCTTCCTGCAATGAGAAGGGTTGTGGGGCATAAATATTTATCAGTGACCTGAGACTAGCTAGAGGTAGATACAAAAAGTAGACCATCAGGTAGTGTCCATGGGTAACATCTACTTTTCCAGCAATTTAGGTGCGCAGTGGAGCAGGCTTGTCACTTAGACATTGCCTCTGTACCTTAGGGTCAACCTACCATTCTTTGGCTAGAAGGATTAATCCTCCATTAAATGTTTGAAATTTTACCAAAGACCCATATCTGAATGGACCAGAATGAAGTAGGTGGATATGGATGGGTGAAGCGGAGAGATGAATATGAGAGAGAGTTTTTGAAAGGAGAAAAAAGGGAAATAGAGAACACAATGAAGTATGAGAGAGAGAGAAGTACCTGATGATAGTGAAAGTAATGGAGGAAGTGACACTGATGACAATATAGCATGATTGGGACTGGAGACAGTGAGAGAACTCCAGAAGGGAAAAAAAAAAGATTTAGGAAGTTTTTTTTTTAATGTAACGAGAGAGTTAACAATCTGTGAAGAGTACACAATTGGATTATTCCATTAAATTGCAAGGGGAGTAGGGGAACAGTTTTTCACCTTGGCTAGTCATTTAATCCTTGGGTTTATGGATAATATTTCAGTTATAACAAACAATAGTTTAATTAGCCAATCTCCACTGACCAAGCTGAAAGAAATGCAAAAGTAATCCAGAATAGTAAGGAGTATGGAATCTAGATTCTTAAAATTATTTCAGTAATAATCTAAGGGGTTATAACGCTGGTAAGGAAATGATTTTAAGTAAGATTTTTAATCTGACAGTGACCCTTTGAAAACAAAGTTACATTTTATAATTTTAATTGAACACAGGAATTCTTTGTCAGAGTGAGAAACTTTGAATACTTGCCTTAAAATTCATCTCAAATGAGGGAGACTTGCTGACCATTTTATTCATTCACATAATTGCAACAATTGGAAATGAATTTGAGGAATCAATCTCACTAGTTAAATTCAAATTATATTCTCATGGAAAGAATTAAATGATTGTGACTAGATTTATCAGCATTCCAAATGCATTAAACTGGCAGCATAACTTCACACCAGAGAACTTGAGCTCTTCAGGATGAATTGCCAAGAGACAGCAAGCAAAGCAGTAAGAGTCAGGAAGGAAAAGGAGGTGCTATATAAACAGAGAAAAAAAACTAGGACTATTTAGTCTGGAAAGGAGAAGAGTGAGAGAAGAGAGTAAGCAATGAAGATGCAGTTACAACTGTAACTGCAAATCATGTATTTACTGATGCAAATGGCCAATTGGGTGCATAACTGGCTATTCGTGCACAACCTCAGTAATCACACTAGCATATTAGGTGTGCAGTTGTAGATGCATTTTTGAAATTCACACCTGATGTCACAAATACCCCCTCACCTGCATCTCCTCCTCTGTCCTCTTGTGCTAGCTGACCTTTTATATGGGTGGACCTCTCTTCTGAGCATTCAGGCTTGTAGACATCAAACAATATTTTAAATTTACATATTATCTTCATAAATATCAGAATAAAAGAACAGCATAATACAATGAAACTTTACATTAATATAAAATGTCTAAAAATACAACAAGAATGCATGGTAAAAAGTATATTCTAAAGAGCTTGCTAGAAAATATTTAGTTACCAATAATAATCATCAGGAGCTTGATTTAGTCATGAGGTAAGATAGATGTATCTCAGGGCAGCTTGCTCTTACCAGCAGAAAGCCTCCCTGGAGGTATATCTGCAATTCTTGCTGCACCAGAGACCCATAACCAGCCAATACAGCCCCTAAAGTGGCCCGGTGAGGTGGCAAGGTCATGGGAACCTAACTGGTTGGAGTTAGAGTGCAGGAGAAGAATGAGAATAGGATTGTTGAAGTAAAGAGAGAAACTGAGGGAGAGATAAGATAAAGGAAGGAAGAGAGAGGAAGAAAAATAATAATGGGTAGGGAGAGAGAAACTAGGCAACTGAAAGGCTGCAAGGGTAGGAGAGATTCAATTAAAAAATACCCCTGAGAAGGGGTGCACTGCACTAAAATGTTTAACTGTGCGACAAATATATTTAGTGGAGTACTAACATGATAGGCTTTGTATGCAGTACAATTGTAGCCATATCAGTCCCAGGATATTAGGCAGACAAGATGGGTGTGGTAATATCTTTTATTGGACCAACTTCTGTTGGAGAACAGAAGTTGGTCCAATAAATGATAGGCTTTGTCAGTTAAAATTTTGAAAGCTGAATATAATACAAACACATTAAGAAAAATACCATGCACTATCTTGTACAATCCACTAATAGGAGAAAGGTGTTTCTATCATTCAAACAGTGGTGCAATTCAATGTGTTGTGCCATCTACAATAGAGAAAGACTAGCAGTGCAACATGCTTTGGAAAATGCAACACAATAAATTAAACAGTCGAAACATAAATCAGAACTTTATTGAATTCTTAATTTGCATTCCATATGTAACAGTAATACTATGTAAACACAAACTTGTCAAACTTGCAAAAAGTTACATAAGAAAAAATTGAACACTTGGAAACCTTTTATATCTTGTACAGAGATTCACCTATAGTTTGGAGATAATTTGCTTACAGGAAGTTTGACAATGCCTTTTAATGCTGAATATGTAAACAATAAATAAATGGAGGAATGGTAAGGTGCAAATACCTGCCTGTTTGTACACAATAGTAAATACAAGCACATTAGGACCAGCACATTTGTAATTGTGACAGGATTCAGAAAACTAGAGTATTTGATAATGAAAGAGACAAGTTTATTCAGCAGCTGTAAATATTGTGGTCAGCTAGTATTTGTTAAAACTTCAGAAACATTTTAATAAACAGCCATCAGCATTTATCTGGGATTTAAATACTTTTCTTCTTTTTCTTTTCAGAGTCTTCTTTTTCCTTCTCTATTTCTGCAACTTGTGATTCAATGTCCTTTGCACTAAAAATCTGAAATGGAACATAGGACAAAGAATTGTATAAAGTGTAACTAATATGGATTCCATCTACACTTTTTTAATCCACAGATTCAATTACATTTCACAGCTCCAAAACTTACTCCTGAAGCGTTGAAAAAAAAAGTTTCAAAAGCTCCCACCTGAGACACAAATTGAGAGAACCAAACCTGTGTTAATTTTTTGAAGTCAAGGTGTGTGTTTATACAGATTTGCATTTATAAACCTGGCAGATTAAGAGACTGCCAGGGATGATTATTTTCCTTATAAGTTAATTCACAGGCCAGATATTATGAGATAGCTGTACCATGAGCTACTCTAGTAACAACTTTAATGGCAGAAGGCAATTTAGTGACTATACTGGCATGAACCTAGGCTTCTTCAGTACAGACTGGCAATTCTGTCAAATTGTGTGTTGGCAATTCTGTCAAATTGTGTGTGAGGATTTCATTTTATTGGGCTGTCCACTAGCAATTTAAATGAGTTTTGTGGACACTCACTCAGACCTCCAGCTGGAACCAAATCCTAATAGACTCTTACCAGAAATTAAAGGCAAATGGTTTATCTAATAACCCTCTTAGTTCTTTATAAATATGTTGTTACCCAAACCTTCAGATTGGTTACAAGTGTTAGAAATCCATATAATATCACTGAAAGAAAATAGCGAATATAAGAATTAAAGCCATGTTTATGGACTGGGAGAAAAAATGTCTATGCGAGGGTGCCTCTACCACCCTCATAACAGACGGAAGAATACTAAGGGCCACTTTTATCTATGACAGAGATGGCCAGACTTACTGACCCTCCCAGCCACATATGACGATCTTCAGAAGTTCGAGAGCCGGGGAGCAACTGCTGGTGCTCAGGGCTTTAGTCCTGCATGAGGCACCTGATGGGGCTTGGGGCTTCAGCCTTGCTCCTGCTGAAGCCCCGAGCCATGGCAGGTACGCTTCACAGGGCTGAAGCCCCAAGACCCCCAGCTGGGGAGAAGCCCATAATCCATCACCCCATAGGTGGAGAATGGGGGGACTTAGGGGGCTCCGCGAGCCGCACTTTAACTGTAAAAGAGTCGCACATGGCTCATGAGCCACAGTTTGGCTGCCCCTGATCTATGAAGTACATGCCCTGCTCTTTCAAAGGGTTAGGCAGTGTCCTCATTTCCCCTGCATTCCCAGAAGTAAGTGTCCTGGGGAGCTCCTGCTGAGTTGATGCACTTTCTCGTCTCCCATGTTTAAGAAGGATGAATTCAAACTGGAACAGGTACAGAGAAGGGCTACTAGCATGATCCGAGGAATGGAAGACCTGTCTTATGAAAGGAGACAAAGAGTTTGGCTTGTTTAGCCTAACCAAAAGAAGGCTGAGAGGAGATATGATTGCTCTCTATAAATATATCAGAGGGATAAATACCATGGAGGGAGAATTATTTAAGCTCAGTACCAATGTGGACACAACAACAAATGGATATAAACTGGCCATCAGGAAGTTTAGACTTGAAATCAGACAAAGGTTTCTAACCATCAGAGGAGTGAAGTTCTGGAACAGCCTTCCAAGGGAAGCAGTGGAGGCAAAAGACATATCTGGCTTCAAGACTTAAGCTTGATAAGTTTATGGAGGGGATGATATGACGGAATAGCCTAATTTTGGCAATTAATTGATCTTCAACTATTAGCAGTAGATATGCCCAATGTCCTGTGATGGGATGTTAGATGGGGTGGGATCTGAGTTACTACAGAGAATTCTTTCCTGGGTGTCTGTCTGGTGAGTCTTGCCCACATG
Organism: Lepidochelys olivacea; assembly: GCF_965140295.1. NCBI lineage: Eukaryota > Metazoa > Chordata > Testudines > Cheloniidae > Lepidochelys > Lepidochelys olivacea. The sequence goes on from NC_140412.1 coordinate 80,743,934, forward strand.
CTCAGGGTTTAGCTGATCACCATATTTAGGGTTGGGAAGGAATTTTTCACCGGGGCAGATTGGCAGAGGCCCTGGGGGGGTTTTCCCTTCCTCTGCAGCATGGGGCACCGGTCACTTGCTGGAGGATTCTCTGCACCTTGAAGTCCTTAAACCACGAATTGAGGACTTCAGTAGTTCAGACGTAAGTTAGGGGTTTGTTACAGGAGTGGATGAGTGAGATTCTGTGGCCTGCATTGTGCAGGAGGTCAGACTAGACGATCATAATGGTCCCTTCTGACCTTAAATTCTATAATTCTATCACCTCCACCTCTCCAGGGCTTCACAGAAATAAACCTATCCTAACAGGGTGTCTTTCCTATCACTCTATCTTCGATAAAGCACATATGTAATTTTGGCTAAAATTCTAGCCAGCTATCTTCAATTGACAATTCATCATTCGATTCACCCTGTGCATACAGAATTCACGACAGCAATGTATGGACGTAAAGGTTTACTGAACTTGAGTCTACAGGATGTGGGTGTTACTGCAGGAAGTGGTGATACACTGCTAAGGGTGTAATGATGAATGCAGTTTGTAGAAGATGTGTTTATTCTAAGAGTGTGTATACCACCATTTATCTTTAAAAGTCAAAATCTTTTGACAATCTTGCCAAGAATTTATTCTAGAACTGGACTTCTTTCAGATGCAGCAGAAATAATGAAGTGTTACAATATTCCAAAGAAATTCTGTCATTTGGGACTAAGTACTAAATATCACATCTTACTAAAATTCCAGACAACTCAAACAGTTAAAATTGCTTAAAGAGATTATGTACACTTATCTATTATGCGGGTAATATATGAAGAAGAATGGAGTTGTTTATTCCAAAAGAAGGGAAATACTCTATGGAAATCTTATTTTTTAATTGTCATGCCTGGTGTCTGTCTTTTCCACTGTAATAGCAGCTACAAAAAGGGTCACAAAATGTTTGCCAGAAATATTAAATTGCAAAAATGCTTCTTTAGAACTGTACAATATCAAAATTTACTATGAGTCTCGCCATGTAAGCTACGTGATAATGTCTCCCACACAAAAACCAGAAAAGTATGTTTTTATATGTTCCCAGAACAGTTTCCTGCACTGAATGTTCCCAACACAGCTTCTTATAGTACAATATAAATTATCAGCAGTTACTACATAGCTCACAGAATCAATCTACAGAGACACAACAGAAGTCACATAATATTGTTTTACCAGATGTTAGGGACACTTTATACATCCAGTTGAAATGCACAGATGTAAACTGGAATAATTTTTGTCAGAAGATTCTGTATAGAAATCATCATTTTATGTCTATGTAATCAATAACTCATACCTGCAGTGGTTGGTTTCTCCTTATTATTGCAAGTTCAATGTTTTTTCCACCAGATTGGACAACCTAGTATACAACAAAAACATCATTACAAGTACGTTACAAAACGAAGAAAAACAAGCTTTTCTGAAAGCATTTATTGTATGCATTCTACTGGATTACATACTTCTAGCAAAGCTCTTATTGCTAATTTGATAGCTTCTTTGTCAGTTGCTATAGCTTCTTCTGTGTAATTCTTCTCCAAAAATTCACGCACAGTTTTAGCATTGCGACCAATTACATTTGCCTGTAGAAGACACACAGTTATGTATCTCACCATGATGTACATTAATTTGTTTTACCAAATCAAACTCATTTGGTCTCCACACATTTCTCACACGATACTGATTTGGCAATTCCCCCACTATCGTTATGTAACATGTGATTTGGGTTTTGCAATATTGGCAGAAAAGACTTTATTTCACTGCTTCCATGTGGAATACAACAACATTTTCAAGATTTCCAGGCCTTTATGTTTTTAAGGAAAGACGACAAAACAGCATAATAAACTTTGTTAATTTGAAGCACTTTGAAAATATCGTTAGTGGTCCTAGGTCTTGTAACACCTGAGGACATGAAAATATTAGAACAGTGGTTCTCAAGCTTTTTCACGCCAGAACCCCCTTTTCCATAAATTGACCACGCTAGGACTTCCTTGCTATAACAGGGTGGTCTCCCCATTTAAGGGCTTGGGGCCAGCAGTCCTGTGCAATTATCAGACCCAGCTAAGAAGGGGCTAGGTGATGCCTATAAATGGAAATAGAAAGGTTGAAAGAGTAGTAACAAGCTGTTTTTGAGCAAAAGGGAGACAAATAAAATTTAAAGTAAGGTAGTTTTTAAATGACCCGTAACTCATAAGGTTGGACCCACTGTCTTTAAATATCTCTCCTGTATGCTCTTTTGCTCTCAGAGTAGATATGGTAATTTTCAGGCCATGCCTCCGTTTTCCCATGGGAAAGTTTAAAAGGAGAGGGGGAGTTTGAAATAGGGCTTTATAATGGAATCTGGTTTCAACATTCACTGTGGAGAGGTTCTCTCTTCATAATCGATGACACCGAACACACAATCACCATGCAATATGTTTGCTGTTGTATATATTTTAAATTTATTTTCTTATTTTTGCTGTGGATTCACTAATTCTTTAACTATAAGGCTAAGGCTACATCTATACAGTAATTCAACACCCACAGCCAGCCCAGTTCGTCTGCCTTGGGCCGTGGGGCTATGCAGATGTTTGGGCTTGGGATGGAGACCAAGCTCTGGGACCCTGCGAGGAGGGAGGGGCCCAGAGTTCTGGCTCCAGCCTGAGCCTGAACATGTACACAGCAATTTTTAGCCCTGCAACAAGTCAGCTGACCTGGGTCAACCATGACTGGGCTGTGGGTCTTTTATTCCAGTGTAAACGTACCCACAATTAGCTTTGGTGCTCAAACAACTGTAACTAGCCTTCTGAAAGCATGGAACAGATTCTTTGTTTATGTGAATCCATAGTACAACATGCAACATCAGACTTCATTGAGATACACTGCCTATGCAAATATTTGCACTAAGATAATACAATTTATGAATTAAGTTGGAGCTTACCTTCCAAGAATGATATGTACCAGATGGGTCTGTCTGATACAATCTGGGACTACCATCATCATCAAAGCCCACAATCAAGGCAGAAATACCAAAAGGTCTACGTCCATTGCTCTGTGTATAGCGCTATGAACAAGATGTAAAGTTTTAACATTTTTACCTTCATGGAATGTTATCAGTCTAGTACATATGAAACAGCATAAAACTGAAAAGACTCTACACAGCAATTTAACCTATAACTGATTATTAATAACAACATACCACTGGGAGAATGCAATTCCTAAATATTCTGGGATTAAATTCTGCTCTGTGTTATACTGGCACAACCCTAGTGAAGTTTGCACAGGAGTAACTGACGGCAGAATTTGGCTTTTAGTGAGACACGAAGTACACTATTCTCAACAAGGTCTAAACTAATTGTAGGAATTTAAAAATAAACATATTGCTTAAATATTTTTACATATGAAGCTATTGCAAACAGGGTGCAGGGTACTGTTATTAGCAGATTTCAACAATCATCTCCCCATAGACATATGATTGATTAGACTATTCCTAACTGTTCCACTAATATGAAGAAAGAAGGACATTCTGAGATTAAGGATCTGCATTAAATTTAGCACTTCACACTATCTAGTACTGATCTGAAAAAAGCTTTTTTAAATTTGTTTTATCTTAACTTTTGTTATACAATAATATATTTTCATTTCCAAATAAGGTAGGAAATGTATGAAAGGGACTACAGCACATGAGAGTAGAGCAGGAGCAATATTTGCAGGTGGTCCGCCAAACAGAAAAGCTAATTATGGAAACTATTTTCTTGTGGAAAATACTAGTACTACTTCTTTCAAACACTATTTGCATTCTTAAAAGTCCAGTGATAGAAAATTTAACCAGGCTCCCATTTTTACTGGCAAACTCACACCTGGCTTCTATTTCTACTGCTGTGAAATAGAAGCAGCTTGTTTGTTTTTAAATAGTGTTATCTAAAGGTCCCTACAGAAAACTAACAACACTAAGTAAGATACTTACTTGCTTTAAAGATGCTATATAGCGTGTTATATATTCTACTGTGACTGGATCCTCAACAGTAAGTTTATGGCTTTGACACTCCACACGGGCTCTGTTAATTATTATTCTAGCATCAGCAGTCAGACCTACATAATCATAATTATCAAATATGTTACAACACAGTGAATATTCTTTCTTTATGAAACAATACATGTATCATTTAAGAAGAATTACTTTTTTTTCTCCCTCTTGCCTTGTGAAAGTCATTTTCCTCTTTCTGAGACTGACTACAGAAGGCAAACTGACCATTCAAAGAGTATGGTCAATTGCACAAAAGCAAACAAACTGAGAAGGAAAGAAAAAATAAAGATAAAAAAATATTGTTCTCTACTTTCTTTAGTTATAATAATCTTCCATGTTGCCTGTAACAGTAGTAGGCAAGACATTTTGAGACAGAAGCTAAATTTAAATTGACAGTGTATCTTTAAATTATCAAGTGGGTCAAGTGACAACCAAAACTTGTTACACCTTCTTCTAGAATAAAATACACCCTTATGTCCTCTTCAAAATGTCTTTCCACTCTAATCTCTCAGACCTCAATCCTGCAAACACAGTCAATGAGGGCACTTGTGTGCTTAATATTAAACACATGCACAAGTGTTTCAGGACCTAATTACATTACACTTCTTCTTTTCTCATACAAAAAATGGTGCAGCAAGGTGGGCACTAAAGAGCTATTGAGGCAAATGGACATCTTAAGGAGTTCTTGCTGAATCTTCCATAAAAACCCTAGCAGTTTTATTCATTTATCACTTTTTATAACAGTAAGGGCTAGGATGTGTAAATGACTAATTATGCTCTGTGTATGTACATGCATGCGCGTGCATGTGTTTTGAAATTTTAAGGACCCCTAACTAATCCTTTCCTTTTCCTTCTATTCTGCAGGCAGAAGTCTCACCCCTGTTCAGGCAGATTCATACATAATCAGCAGAGGCACTCAGGCCTAGCAGGAGCAGGCTATAGAAGCTACAGTAGCCCTAAAATAAACAAGGGAAGGGAGAGCTGAAAGGAGCACCACCACAGCCTAAAAAGAGGGGTTCCAGGGTCTCTCTGTGGTCCCCTCTCTTCTCTCTCCCTGCAAGCAATAATAGGGAGGGAATGGGAAGCTGCAAACATGTAAACAAACCGCTGAGTTCTTCTTCCCCCAACCTTTTCTGAAGGGGGATGTTTGTCTAAATGTCCCCCAAGCTAGTCCTTGGTGGAGTGGGGGGGGCGGGCAACAGGTGTTCACACGTGCACCTTCCCCCCCGTTGCTGTCTCATGCATGGGAGGGTATTTCTCTCCCTACCCTCAGAAAGTGATCACTGTGTCTGCCCCTGGAAAGAAGAATGGGATAGGTGTGCTTTTCCAGTCCCATAATGTCTCCCCCATATTGATGGGGTTTTCCCCAATATTAACCCAATTTCTTTTTCTGGGGATGGAGTCACAGGTACAGTGTTCTCTTCTCCCTTGGTCTGTTTAAGGCTAGTGCAGCCAGCCTACAGGCAGCTTGCTGCTCCAACTGGCCACATCACTGCTAACGATCTACATATCTACCTGAACAAGAGGGAAAAAAAAGGAAAGCGTCAATCAAAAATCCCTAAATGTTCAGAATTTTCTAAAGACCAAATTATTTCCCACCAGCCACTGAAAAAAAAACTTCATTAGGCAGTGATTTCTGTTCACTACATTCAAACCTATGATGTAAAAGCAAAAGCCTTACCAGTCTCCTGAACTATCCTGACCACCTCAGTAATATTTTTTCTTAAATCCAGGAACAGGTCTTTAAAGGCTTCTTGCACAACATATATCTGCAATAAGATGCTCCACAGAGCAATAACTCTATAACCAATACCTGCAAAAGCCATGCAGACATGATCATCAAGTGCACAAATCTTTCTCACAGTTCTTTCTTCCTGAAGTTTGGCAACAGACTTTCTCTCTACCCCCAATACAACTATGTCCAGCCCTCGAATTCCAACCTGTTAAGTCATCATAAAAAAATAATTAACCTTAGAAACATTTTTCATCATTAACAATATAATGAAGATATTATGATACTTAGGGTAAGAATGACACTTTACGTTTAAGCCCCAAAGCTATGAGAATGAAATTATGTATATGCCTAATTCTTTGCTGAATAAGAGCACCCATGTCCGCCCACGCACGCCCGACAGACCTCACCGAGATCTGCCAGGAGCACCCATGTCTGCCCAGGCACCCCAACTGACCTGACCAAGGCCGGCCAGAGCACCCAGGAGATGATGAGGATGGCTATGAGTCGTACTGCACTATCTCCTGCCACAAGGCAATGAGCTGCTGCTGGGTAGCAATGCAGTCCCACGTCTGCCAACACCCAGGAGACATACGGTGAGCTGAGCGAGCTCCATGCTTGCCGTGGTATGGTGTCTGCACAGGTAACCCATTAAAAAAGGCGCAAAACGATTGTCTGCCGTTGCTTTCACGGAGGGAGAGAGGGAATGGGGGCCTGACGCCATGTACCCAGAACCACCCGCGACAATGTTTTTTGCTTCATCAGGCATTGGAATCTCAACCCAGAATTCCAATGGGCGGCAGAGACTGCGGGAACTGTGGGATAGCTACCCACAGTGCAACACTCCAGAAGTCGACGCTAGCCTTGGTACTGTGGACGCACTCCGCTGACTTAATGGTTTTAAGTGGGGACACACACAATCAACTGTATAAAATCTCTTTCTAAAAATTCGACTTCTATAAATTCGACCTAATTTCATAGTGTGGACATACCCTTAGACTGTTACAGTCTCCACAGCGATGGTACTCAATAAGTAAAAAACAGTAATATTTGACTCTCTGTTAGAAATGAAGATGGTACGGTGGGTATGCTGCCATACTAAGAAACTGTGGATGTCTTATTTATTATTTGTATTGCAGTTGCATCCAAGAGTCCCAGTTACAGACCAGCATTTCACTGTAGTAGGTGCTGTACAATCACAGAACAAAAAGACAATCACTGTCCAAAGAATTTACAATCTAAGTATAAGTTACAAGAGGTGAATACCGTGAGACAGACAGAGGAGCAGAAGGAACCAATGAGACAATATTGGGCAGCATGACAACCTGTAGTATCAGCACACCAGCTGCCTAACTGATGTCAAGATTGTTTTGTAGGCATCATGGCAAAAGAGAGTTTTAAGGAGGGGTTTTTAAAAGGATAAAGATATTCTTTGTGGATGTTCACAGGAAGCTCCAACCATGCATAAAGGGCAGAATGGGAGAGATGGGCAACAAAGGCTGACATTATTGTAATAGCGGAGACAATTTTCAATATCTCCGTATCGAGTGAGAGCTTTGTTTCTATCTTTCTTTTATTTATTACTGGGTATTTTCTCCCCATTCTAATCAGAACTTATTCCCTGGATGACTGAATCACTGTCAGAATTCCAAGTGCTCTAAATACTCCAGAGGGCATTCTGTGCCAAAAAATTAAAAATTCTGCACGCAATACTGTAAAATTCTGCAAGTTTTATTTGTCGATAAATAAATGCAGAGGCTCCAGCATGGCAGGTGGGAGCACAGGCCACTGACTGCATGAAGGTGAGAAATCAGCCTTCAGTTTCCCCACTCCCAGGACTCAGGCTGCACCTGAATCTGACACAGCACAAGGCTGGGCCTGCCCCAGAAATACCCTAGGGGCCTGTCCCTTTGCGCCAGGCATGGGGCAGGCAGGTTCAACCAGGCAGGATCCAAGTGTGCAGGGGCTCAGTGTGAGGGGATCCAGGTGTGGGGTGAGAGGATTCTCTGTGGGATAATCTGGGTACAGGCAGTTCAGTGGGGGATCTAGGTGTGGGGGGATCTGGATGCACAGAGGTTCGTTAGGGCGGTTCCAGGTGCAGGGGCAATGGGACTCTGCAGGGGCTTCCAGGTGAAAGTGGTTGGGGCTCAGCAGAAGGGTCTGGGTGTGGGGATCTCAGCAGGGGAATCCCAGTGCTGGGGGAGTGAGGCTTGGTGGGGTCTGGGTGCATCTAGTTGGGGGTCGGTGGGGTGACAGTCTGGATGTGGGGGCTCAGGGTGGTGCAGGGAGGTGGGGCTCCTCAGAGTGGGGTTTGAGTGCAGGGAGCTCAGTGGGGGGTGGTCTGGGTGCAGGGATGGGGGGTCCAGAAGCAGTGGGGTTTGGGTACGGGGGATCCGGGTGCAGGGGTTGAGGTTCAATGAGGTGGGGTTTGGGTATGGAGGGCTGGGGGGTTCTGGGTGTATGGGGTGAGGCTTGGTGGGAGTGTCTGGGTATGGGAGGTCTGGATGCATGGGGCTTGGGCAGATGGGGGAGCAGCTCCCTGTACAGTGACCCCTCCACACACAGCTGAGGAGCAATGGGGGCAGGAAGCAGGGGAGGATGCTGAACTTCCTGCAGCTGGGGGAGGCTTCTGGGGGTAGGTCTGACGCAGCCCTAGCGACTTCTTGCAGGGGAAGAGGAAATCCCGTTCTCTACTGCCTCCAGCCCAGCCAGGATTAGAAGCTGGGGTGTCTCCAGACCTGTGGTGATTTACCGCTTCACTGGCTTTTCCGGGTACCTGAAATGATGTACCTGCAAAGCTAGGGAGTGGTGCATGATTGCTCTTGCAGCTTCCCTTTGCTTCCCTGTCAGAAAATCACTTTTCTGCGAGAAAGCAAAGATATCTGCGGGGAAATGAATTCTGCACACGTGCAGTGGTGCAGAATTCCCCCAGGAGTATCTAAAGGTGAACATGAATTAAAGACAGAGTAGGGTGTGCAGAGGAACAGAGTTTAGGAGCTGCTAGGTCCCAAGATAGAGTCAAAGAGCTCAAAGACATCACTCCTCCAAGACAGAGCTTCCAAAAACCAGTACCACTCCCCCAGCAGGGGAGGGCAAACAAACAGAAGAAATATGCTCTACTTTCTTTTTTTTGGAGGAGGTGGGGTGGGGAAAGGCAAGCAGAAATCATGGAGATGCCTCAATCCCAGAAGCTCCCTTCTCCCACTGGCACCCAAGAAAAGCAGCTCAGAGTGCAAAGTGCCCCCAAACCTCATGTCCCTTACATTACACAACTCAGTAGTGACAAGCATTTCAATATCATCCCCCATCACCTTCCCAAAACTAAACCTTTGCTGCATTCTAACCAATGACAAGCTTCTCCTGACATTTTGTGTCACCCTTAGACACAAATATAGCTCAATTTCACATGAGGTAAAAGGTCACAATAACAAACGTAGGAAGCATTACAAAAATATGAAGGTATAAGCTGGAGTTTTAGAATGTTGAGGAAAGATATACTCAGTGGTCTCATACCTTCACTGCATCTTAAAAATACACACTGTAAAATGCCTATCCTTTAAAAAGTGACAGTATGTCCATCAATTCTATTTGTTGCAGCTTCCCAAGACATTTTAATTAGTTGAGAGTTTTCTATAGATGATTTCTTATGACATTTCCATCTTCTCATTACACCTTTTATTCTTGATTTAAAGATCCAAGTCCTTCAAATTGTTCTATGCAAGCAGACCCCTGCATCCATGTCAGTGAGATCTACTTGTGCACAACTTGTTCGAGGATTAAGGACTTTGTGTGTGTGTGCGCACACACATGTGTGCGTGCACAAACACAATTTTCTAAACACTGGGTGATAAAAAGAATTCTATTTTGATATAGATGTTATTTGGGTCACAAAAAGGTTTTTCCCTACAAATCGAAAAAATTATTACAGTGCAGTTATGGTAAAAAAAATGATTACGTTAAAGGTCGTCTTCTTCCTCAGTTATATCTATTTACATTACTGATAAAAATACTACTTTTTTTACTCCTGCTAGTACAGCTGAGTTACTATAGGTGTGCAAGTAACTTGAGCATGATCCTACCTTGCCATCCACATGAACAAAATAACTAATCAAGCTCTAATTGCAGAATTTTTAAACTGGTGATAATATGATATCCAGAAAGAACCCAACTTGACTTTCAGACTAAGCTTCCAGAGCTGGCAATAAGAAAAATAACTGTTTTACTTGTAAGTTCAGCAAATACTAGATAGAAGTGCATGAGAGACAGACAATTACAGAACGTCACAATGGTAGTTTTACAGAATAATTGTTCAGAGTAGAGCCATACTTTAAATTTTCTTACAGAATGGATCTAAACATGGGGGCTAGCAGAAAAAAACTGCAGTTTCTTTAAACAAAGAAAACACTAAAATGTTTTATTTTTTTCCACATTTTTTAACTAACTCTTTTTGCATGGTGGTTAAAATGTGTGTCACATGATTCTACAACGTAGACTTAATACACATGTGCAACCTGAAAACTACAAGTTCTAACATGCAATTTTCTATCTTGATGCAAGTGGCAACAGGTTAGATTGTAGTGAAGTTCTATTTGTGAGTACACTATAGGATGTCTGTCTCTTTTAGAGCTTGATATCTCTGTGACTTTTCTGCATGATCACATCTAGCCCTGTAAGTGTGTAAGCAGTTCCTTCTAGGCAGTCATGAACTAGGCAAGGAGTCACCTATTCTGCGAGTGGGATACCTGAATCAACATTTTCTTGTCATTACCTAAGCCTGGATCTCCCGTATGTCTATATACTCAATGCCACGACACAAATCAAGCCAGAGGATAGCATGCTAAAACCAATCAACCCTGCAGGCCACACCTCTGCATATTACAGACAACCTGGCTGTCTGCTCTGTTTTATGCATATTTGGGGTGCCACTTGGGCTCCTGGCAAATTGCCCACATGGGTCCCACAGCTAAACAGTTTGGGCATCTCCTAGTTTACTACATCCGTAGAGGCACCTTCCTTCATTTTTAGTGGGGGTCAGTGCCGTGAAGTTACTGGCTTCTATTAAAAAACTCTCCCTTTCTGCAGCAAACCAACCAGAGCTGGCATCACGAGCTCTGAGGAAAACTGGATGGAGAGAGGCCTTTGTTGATTTGTTTTTTAAATGGCACAAGGCTCCTAAAGGTAAATGTCACTTTGAAACACACCCCAACAACATCCTCCATCCCAAGCAGCGACAGTGAGACTCAAAACCTGATGCCAGGAGGGAGCCTCCAGCTCCTTTCTCCTTATAGTTTGGGGCAGTCTCTTGGTATGTACTGGGGGCAGCCGGTCCCACCACCAATGTGTGTCGTGTTGCTCCAATGGGCGTACAAAACCATAACTCTCCCTGACAAGGGAGTCTCTCTCTAGCCCAGCCCCACCCCGGGGAAGTCTCTCCCTCTCTGTCCACCCCCCACCCTAGGGAGTCGCTCCCTCTCTGTCCACCCCCCACCCTAGGGAGTCGCTCCCTCTGCTGGCCCCTGGAAGAGTCTCCTCTATCACAGCCCCCTATGGGGGAGTCTCTCCCTCTCCAGCCTCCCCCGTGGGGGAGTCTCTCCGTACCCCAGCTCCACCGTGGGGGAGTCTCTCTCTTCTGGCCCCCTCCCCAGAGGAGGAGAGTTTCTCTTTTCTCCAGCTCCTCCCCATAGGGGTCTCTGGGGAGCCTCCTTTCCTTCCCCACCCTCACTCTGGGGGCAGGTCAGTTGCCACGGGGCTCTCTCTTCCCCGCTGGCAGCCCAGCGAGAAGGCGCCGGGGAGGCAGGGCGGGCGCTGCCGCGGGGACCGGCTGCCCAGGGCGCACTCACAGCCGTGGAGCCCTTCTTCACGGCCTCCTGGGCGTACTCCACTTGGAAGAGGTGCCCGTCCGGGGAGAACACGGTGATGGCGCGGTCATAGCGGGCAGCCATGCTCCTCCTGCGGCGTGCTGGGGACGCCCCGGCCGCCGCTCCCGCTCCGGCTCCGCGCACCTGCTGCTCCGGGCTGGCTGGCTGCTGTTGTGGGGCCGGCCGGCAGGCGGCTGCCTAGGGAGCGCGCCAGCGGCCGGGAGAGGCGCTCTGGGCGCTGGCCGGGCGCGGGGGGCGCAGGCAGGCTCACTGCTGGAGCCAGCCCTCACGCTTAGACGGCCTGACTCTGCCAGGGCCGCAGTTTGTCTTCAGGGGGAGGGCACAGGCCCCGGCTCTTTGGAAAGTAAACGAGCCTTTCCCTCCTCAGAGCTCTCTCCTCGCCCACAGGCCTGGAGAGCCGAGAGCCCCCAGGCATTCGGGACTGCACAAACCAGCAAAGGAAACACTGTGGGGGAGACTGGAAACTAGTGTCACTTCATTACAAGTGGACCCGTGTAGTCATAGGACAAAAGCTGCAGGGTTGTTAGAGCAGGGCTGGCCCCAGGAGATCAGAGAGACAGGGAATAGCTGTGATTGGTCACCCCAGGAAGAGCCCTGGGCAGCCTGAAGGCTTGGCTTGCTCTCCAGCCAAAGGGCCAATGATGAAAGCTATCACCTGACCAACTTTGGCTCCTCATTAGAGTGATATTCAGCAGCCGTTCTGTTCCTTTTTAACTCTAGAGTCTCCCTCCCCATTAAAAAAGTTGTCTATTCCTCCGTAGTCCCATGCATTTGAATGAAGTTAAGAAATGTATCCCAAATTCCCCACTGCAATGCTCCTGTCTGTAGCTTTCCCAGATGCACAAGTACCATATACAAGGAAACACCTCCTCCTACAATTCCCGAAACCTACTGGCACTACCCTAGTCCTCCAGCTGGAACTGCAGAGTCTGAGCCCCGTGCCCATAGGGAGCCCTGTTTTTCCAGTTGTAGGATTGAGGCCAATTTCTGCATTGACACTTTGATAGTGTTACTTGAAAATCTGCAAACAAGGGCACCAGACTGGGATTTAGGAGACCTTGGTTCAATTCCTGGTTCTGCCACTGACCTGCTTGGTGACCTTGGGCAAGTCACTTCACTTCTCTGTGTCTCAATTTCTCCACCTGTGAAATGGGGATAATGGTACTGACCTATCTTGTAAAGCACTTTGAGATCTAAAGATAAAAAGTACTACATTATTATTTTAAAGAAGACATTGCTTGAAAAGAAAAAATATTTAAACTTGTTTTTGTGTGGCATCTTTTAGAAAGCCCACCATTTCACCTGCTTGCCTATTAGAAGTATTTGTGCAGTCCAGGCTGGAAACTTGGGCCAGAGAAAGGAAAAGAGAATTTTGTAAACATTCTAGCTATTTTTACTAACTTTGGCCCTGATCCTGCAAACACTTATGCATGAGCTTAACTTCACTACCACTGAAAACAGGACTACAGCTAGCAGTAAAGTTAAGCACAGGCACAAGTGTTTGCATTTTCAGAATCTTTGACTTCAATCCTTCAGTGAATCCTATGCCCTGGTGGAGTCCCATTGACTTAAATGACTTCATCCTCATACCATCTCATCACTTGCTGGGACTAAATGGGTGGGTTATCACAGGCTAGGTCAAGGACAAGGGGCACAGCACTGATTTTGATGGGATATGATTATCCTATGTAAGTCTTTTGTGGTTCCTTTTTAAAGCTTGTTACATGTTAATATATTGCACTTCTAGATTCAGGTTGAGAGTGAACCTCTGGATATTGTGTATAGGGAGGGCTGAGAAGGAAAGGATCCCTGTTATAATCCTTCATAAATTCCTCTATTTTCAGTCACTTATAACTAATGATAACATTTTATACTCTAATTGTGCAATTTTATCCATCTTTGCAGATCTGGTTGCAGGATCAGGTTCATAATAATTAATACTGAGAATTTTGTATAAATAATGAAAATGGGAAATAAAGTGATCTACAGACTTCTAAAATGGAAAATAATAAATGTACATTCAGCATTTCAAGATTTTAGTTACAGAGCAGGATTTTCCAAACTGCTTTCAAGAACAGTAATACTCAGAGCATATCTGCAGAATTATTAATATATTGTTTCTTTTCTGTGCTTTTTTGTCACCAAGGCACTATATAAGAGAAATGGCACCAATGATTATTAATGCTGATAAAATCAACTCTGCAATCTATTTTTGGTCAAACATAGCTATGTATTCCTTGTTTTTGTGTTTCATTGTACCATTTATTACTGGTCATTTATTATCAAATGACATAGATTTCTTGAAGATCCTCTCCAAAAAATAATATATGGTGATTCTTAGATTGTAGTATATAAATAAAGTTCCATAACCAAAGAGCACAGTGTGAAAATACCCAAAATACTATACAGCTCTGATTATCCTTCTGAGATTAAAATAGAAGTAATATAAAGAGAATATAAATAATAAAGTGGATTGAAGAGTAGAAAACCAAAAGGTCAAACAAATAGGATAGAGTTAAACCATGAAAGCAGCCTCATATTGGGAGGCAAGTGGGCGCTCATGCTCTATCCAGTCATCACCACTACCATTTATAGAGCTCACGGGTGTGGGGGACAATATTTTTTTCCTCGGATAAGGGGGTTAGAAGTGTCACTGCAGCTGCTTCAAGTTGTGACGCTTTGGTTCTTCAAAGGTAGGCCTCATACATTGCCCTCCTGTCATTTGCTACCTCTAATGTTTGAATCTGATATGCTAACATGCTATGCATTATGGGGCATCTCAGATCATGCCTCATAATGCATAACACAATAACATGCTAAATTCAAACTCAAGAAACAACAGAGGGTGGACAGAACCACCAAAGGTGCCTACACCTCCTGTGCCTCCTGGTCCCATGCTTCTCCAGTGGTCATGCTCCTCCCCCAGGATACATCTTTGGATCCAAGTTCTGTTGGATCTGAACCCCCGACAGTAAAAACTCAGACTCCTAGATCAATGGGATGTGTTTTTATCTCCCAGTTAATGGATGGGTTTTGGGGTCTCTAAGTCCTGAGGCTTCCTGGGAGATTTCCCTGTAAGACAGTACAAACCGGCATAAAAGCTTTGTGAATTTTTAATTTTTACCAATACTCATAAGATCACAAGAAATGGGCTGTGCTCCCTTTCTCAATCTTAATCATAGTGTTTTTGGGGATGGTGATACTCAGTTTTAGTGGGAGTTACAGATGCTCTGCATTCAGGATCAGGCCCTCTGACAGAAAACTTGTATCTGGTATCATTCTGACTCCATCTTGCTGTTGCATATTGCTGATGAGTGTTGGCAAAGCAGGAATCACGTCCTGTGGTAATTTAAAGTTTGTTCCTCTCTGGTTAATGGTGATGATTCTTCAGAAGGCCAATGATAGCTCATAAAGGGGAAAGGGTGCCTGAGGCCATCTCTGCAGAAAAGGCTTCTCCGTGACAGCGTTATTGTTTTTCAAAGGAGGAAGCAAGTCACCAAGACCTTGCTACAGCAGTACTTGGTAGCAGATGCCATCCCATGTGTACCTGTTCTGATCTGCTGTATTGACACACAGAAGTGAAAAAGTCACTGCACTGTAATACTTTGCCTTACTTGTCCTGAAAGAAACTGTTAACCTTTAGGAAGTTTTATAGAACTTTCAGCTCTAAGGGGAGTTAGATTAGACAGTGTTATTTTTTTTTTTATTATTTATAGCATACATTCCTACTAGCAGGAGATTCCCCTTTGAAGAATAAAATCAAGGCTCTGAAAGATTTTCTCACAGTTGCAGCCCTGCTTGTTCCCATTTGTGCTGACTGTTGAACATGACATGCATTTCTTATTCTAAGTATTTATATTTGCAAACTAACATGTCAGATACTAGAATCAAAATTTAGCATCACAATGATTTTCTCTGGTTTTGTTACTGTCTCTCTGGAAGATGGTGTAGACACCAATATCTTTGTAATGTGCAATATTGTTTGCGTAGTTCATTTTATATCAGGACATAGACGCTCATATTTCAAGTGTTACTCTTTATTAATATGCCACACAATGGCCGATGCACGGCATAAATGTCAAAATTGAAAGAACCAGGCAAGAAGTAACAAGTCAATAAATAGAACAAGTTCAAAACAACTTTCCCCTCTTGATAGAATTTCTTTTATGAAGTAAAAAGCACCATAAGAGTCAAACCACATCACAGTTGAAGGCATTCCCCCAGCCAATGTAGTGCTCGGTAACGGGGTAGCTAGCCCCTTAAATGAAATTGGGCCCAGCGCTCCTGTTCCAGTCCAAGTCCTCTCTAGTTTTATGGAATAAGGAGGATGGGTCTGCCCCTAAGAGTTATAAATGAGAGAGAACAGGATGACTATAGAGTGCAGAACTAGAGTTCAGGGAGCAAGCTGGGGTTTTTTAGAGAAGTACAGTGTGCTTAGCAGAAGACATGGGCTGAGAGCTGCAGGGAGGGATATACCTGAAGGAGGGAGCACTGAATGTTTCCCTAGTTGGGCAGCAGAGCCAGATCAGGCTGGTGAAGGCAGGCAGGTGTTGGCAAGTGGGGTGGGTGTCACCTACAAACTTTCCTGACCTGACAGCCATTTTCTAGAGAGGGCTGAGAGCTGCAGAGGGGGATCTCTGAGGCAAGGGTGAAAGTAATATTAAATTCTTACCGGTATGGGGGCCGGCTCTGGCCCTCAGAAGGGGCGGGGCCTCAGGCAGAAGGGGCGGGTCTGGGAGGTCAGCCTTCCCCAGCCAGCCCATCCGTGCTGTCTGGTCCCCACTGCCCGGGCTCCGGCAGTGATTTAAAAGGGCCTGGCGCTCCAGCTGCTGCTGTGGTAGTGATGGCGGCAGCCGGCACCTCGGGGCCATTTTAAATCGCCGGCCCCGGGGCAGCTGCCCCTTTTGCCTCTCCCCCAGTGTTGATGGCTGGGGAGGGGGCGGCAAAAGGGGCAATGATGTTAAAGTGCTGCCTCCTCTATCAGGGCCGCTGATAGAGGAGGCAAAGGGGGCAGCAATGTGAAAGCGCTGCCGTGGCAGCGCTTTAACGTGGGCTGCGTATGGGCCGGTACCGACTTCTTACCAGTACACCTCACCGGCCCACTTTCACCCCTGGTCTGAGCTGAAGCAGAGAGAGCTGAAGTCTGGGGAGGGATGAGCCTGCCCAAGTCTCTGGGTCACTAGAACCAAATGTGAGAATGTAACAGGATGGAGAATTGCCCCAGCTGGAGGGCTTGGAGTGACACATCGTGAGATGTCCCAGGGAGTCGAAAGAGAGAGTTGTATTTAATGTGTTGATGGATTGTGCAGACTTTAAAGATTGAATGTACTACCTGGTCTGTGTTGGAGAATTCTGAATTATAGTTATTGTGTATGTGCACAGGGCTTTTTTTTATTTTATTTTTATTTTTTGTAATGAACCCTATGGGCTATTTATACTTGCAGTGTTTGAATAGAATTACTGGGGCCACTGAAAGAGAAAAACAGACCTGGAGATACGTGGGTGGCAGCCTGTCCTACAGCACAATATATATGTTTAACAAAGGAAAGTTTTTAATTAAAGAAACAGAACTTGACTTATGTTTAAAATTCAACTGTTCAAGTAAGCAAAAGTCAAAAAGCAGGCCCTATAAGAATGGCCATACTGGCTCAGACCAATGGTCCATCTAGCCCACTATCATGCCTTCTGACAGTGGCCAATGGTAGGTACTTCAGAGGGAATGAACAGAACAGGGCATTTATCAAATGATCCATACCCTGTCATCCAATCCCATCTTTTGGCAGTCAGCGGCTAGGAATACCTAGAGCATGGGGATGCATCCCTGACAACCCTGGCTAATACCCATTGATGGACCTATTCTCTATGAACTTATCTAATTCTTTTTTGAATCCGGTTATCATTTTGGCCTTCACAACATCCTTTGGCAATGAGTTCCACAGGTGGACTGTGTTTTGTGTGCAAAAGTACTTCTTTTTATTTGTCTTAAACCTGCTACCTATTAACTTCATTGGGTGACCTCTGGTTCTTGTGTTATGTGAAGGAGTAAATAACATTTCCTTATTCACTTTCTCCGCACCATTTGTTATTTTACTACCATCTACTACTTTACAACTGGATTCACTAGCATGGACCTATCCACCTGTGAGGAACCCCAGTGAGTTCACTGCATCAGCAGATCTAGTTGCAGGTGTGACGTTGCACTCCATATGTTTATGGAAATATGCTTATAAGTGTAAATATGATGTAACTGGAATATGCTTTATGCAAAAGGTGTCTTGTAAGGTATCATTACAAAGCTTATAATCTGGTATTTTTCCATTTAGAAGGAGGGGTGAGTGTGACTGTTCTTAATGTTTCCTTTGAATAGTGTGGGGGTGCCTCAGTTTCCCCTGTGCAGTTCTTAAGTATCTAGGTGGTGGGGTAAGGGTGTATGATCATTGCAGAGCCCTAGAGGGCAGGTGTGTGCAGGGGTCTGGACACAGAGAAAGGCTGACACCCTGTTTCCTGGCAACTGATGGCCTGGGCCCTTCCCCCCTGCAAGGTGAGAGCTAAAGGGTTGGAGAACAAAGGAATCAGGTGACCTCCTGGCCCGGGAAAGGGGAAAGCCTAGAGGAGGAGGGGCTGGAGGGAGTTTCAGTTTGGGGCTGGCTGGGACATGGAGTGAAGGGCAGACGTGGTTGTCTGGCTCACTGCCCCCCAAAATGGACCCAGCTGAGGGGTCCTGTTCTCTGCACCTGCAAGCTCTGTTTTAGACAATGTTCCTGTCATCTAATAAACCTCTGTTTTACTGGCTGGCTGAGAGTCACATCTGACTGCGGAGTTGGGGTGCAGGACCCTCTGGCTTCCCCAAGACGCCGCCTGGGTGGACTCGCTGGGGGAAGTGCACGGAGGGGCAGAGGATGCTGAATGCTCCGAGGTCAGACCCAGGAAGGTGGAAGCTGTGTGAGCTGTGTGTCCTGAAGACAGGCTGCTCACAGAGAGGAGACTCCCCAGAGTCCTGACTGGCTTCATGGGGAGCAGTTCCAGAGCATCGCCCAGGGACTCCGTGACAACTGGTGGTAGCGGTGGGATCTACTGCACTCCATGGATGGCACTTCCTGCAGTAAGTGACTGGGGAGCAGTAAAACGAAGGGGGATTGACGAGGACCAGGCGTGCTGAAGGCTCAGAGAGGAGTGGTGTCGGGAGGCGGTTAACCCCTGGGAGTGTGTGACCAGAGTGAAGGACTTTTGCAGTAACAGGGTCCCCCAGGGGATTGCAGCGAGCGGTCCCAGGGGCGGAGGAGTCTGCAGCTCGACCCTGGCAAAGAGGTGGTGACCTCGAGAAGGGCTGGCACACTAGGGATTCTCCCTGGAAACTGTGGGGAGCTGAAAGCACACAGGCCTGTGAATCCACAACAACTTGGGAAGAGCGGAGTGATGGCCTGTCACCGTCTCCTTAAGAAGGACATTGTAACCCTGTGCAGAAAGGAAGGGTTGAGCATTGGAAAGTTCACCAAAGCACAGTTAATCGTGCAGCTGGAGGAGGAGGACGACCACTCTAAGGAACAGATTTCTGACCCCAAATGGGGCTATAGCAGGATCTGGGAGCAGCTGGAGTGGTAGCCAGACATCGCCAAGACTCCTGTCCCAGACCAGATGAGGGTCTTCATGATTGGGTTCCCCATCCGGGGATCAGAGATGGATGGGATTGGAGCTGAGTCCGAGAGAGCAAGAGGACTGTGAGAGACGGCGAGAGCCCGAGAAAGAGCTGCAGAAGCAGCAGCTGCATGAACTGGCGATGGTGGAGCGGAGAGGCATAGGGGACCTCCCAGGGGTGAGTGGGGATAGACCCCGGGATGCCAGTTCTGCAGGGAACCTCGAGACTAAATTGCTGCCCTTGGTTAAGGAGGAGGATAACCTTAACTTTGGTTAAGGTGGATGCCCACCTCACTGCCTTTGAGCAGGCTGGCGATTTGAACCAGGGGGACCCTGTGGAAAAGCCCCGGTGTCTAGCTCCCTTGCTGGGTCCCAAGGCCACAGACTCCATCAGCCAGATGGGTGGGGAGGTGGACAGGCTCCCACTCCTGGTCCTAACCTATATGTCTGTGTGGAGTTTCCTGGGGTCAGGCCCCTCGGACCTCCAGTGGGAGCGGAAGGTGATGGTCAATGGGGAGACATTCCTGGGGTGGCGAGAACCTGGGACAGAGAGGACTGTTGTCAGGCCCTGGGTGTTGCAGCCTCAGAGGCTGAGGGGCTGTGTGAGCTGGGTGAGGGTCCCAGGAACGAAGCCCCCCGCCCTGCCTATGGCCCAGATCTTTGTGCAGTCACAGGAGGGGTTGGGCTAGCTGGTCGTTGTGGTGCTCCAGGATACCAGCTGCGAGACCCTGTTGTGAGTTGACTTTGTCTCTTTGGGACAGGATCCAGGCCCTGCTCCAGTAACTGCCAAGGGTTTGAATATGAATCCAGGGAACCAATCAGTGGAGAGGGAAATGGTCAGTGAAAATGCAGATGACCTGGCTGGCAGCAGGGAGGAGCTGCTAGGCTCAGGGTACCTCCCTGCCTGTAACCAGACCCCTGAGGCTCCCTGCCCCCATGCACACCGGAGAGGGGGCTCAGGCTGGCTCTGATGCAGTGAGGAAAGCAGCGAGCTCGCTGCCTACCCCCACTGGGACAGCAAGGGCAGCGCTGAGCACAGTGGGAGCTGAGACCCCAGCTGAGTGGGGGGAGACACAGGCAGGGCAGGGTATCTGTTGGGAGTGGCAAGATGCTTGGTAAGGAAAGTTTGGATGAGCCTAGGCAGCCTTGTGAACTGATGGCTTTGTCTAGTCAGCAGTGTGGGAAGGCGAGGAGAGTGGAAGATGAGTGTCCCTGTACCTTACCTATTACCTGGGTGGAGAAGTGTGACAATGAAGGAAATGTGCCTGTGTCTGTCAGGGGTATTGACTTGCCTGTGGAGGGAGCTACCCTGATCTCTAAGCAGTTGTCTGTGACCAGCCTTGTGTGCTGGGACAAGGGGAATGAGATCCCAAGCTGTGTGTCTGGGAAAGGAGAAAGTGTGTCCGGCTCTTCTTTGTCTGTGGAGCAGACAGAAGGGGCCTTTCAACCTGTGATGGTTGAGGGTAGTGCAGTTGTCTCAGAGTTTGTTCTGGATTCAGCTAAAGCCCAGGAAGGGAACAGGCGGATTCGTTGGGGGAAGCCAGAGGGTCCTGCACCCCAACTCCGCAGTCAGACGTGACTCTCAGCCAGCCAGTAAAACAGAAGTTTATTAGACGACAGGAACATGGTCTAAAACAGAGCTTGCAGGTGCAGAGAACAGGACCCCTCAGCTGAGTCCATTTTGGGGGGCAGTGAGCCAGACAACCACGTCTGCCCTTCACTCCATGTCCCAGCCAGCCCCAAACTGAAACTCCCTCCAGCCCCTCCTCCTCTAGGCTTTCCCCTTTCCCGGGCCAGGAGGTCACCTGATTCCTTTGTTCTCCAACCCTTTAGCTCTCACCTTGTAGGGGGGAAGGGCCCAGGCCATCAGTTGCCAGGAAACAGGGTGTCGGCCATTCTCTGTGTCCAGACCCCTGCACACACCTGCCCTCTAGGGCTCTGCATTGATCATACACCCTTATCCCACCACCTAGATACTTAAGAACTGCATAGGGGAAATTGAGGCACCCCCACACTTTTCAGAGGAAACATTAAGAACAGTCCCACTTTGTCATAGTGAGGTCCAGAGAGACAAACGATTCTCGCCTTGTGCCAAAGCTATAAAAGGGGGTGGAACAGAACAAAGGGGCTGCCAGTCATGAGAAATCCCCTAGTTAGCACCTGAGCTGGAACTAACAAGGACTGTACCAGGGGAAAGGATTGGGCCCAGACTAGGAACGAGTCTAGTCTGTGAAAGAAGCTTAACGGAACATCTCTGAAGGTGAGATTTTACCTGTAAACGGTTTCTTAATGTATTAGGCTTAAGCTTGTGTGTTTTTTCTTTATTTTGCTTGGTGACTTACTTTGTTCTGTCTGTTATTACTTGAAACCACTTAAATCCTACTTTTTATACTTAATAAAATCACTTTTGTTTATTAATTAACCCAGAGTGATTAATACCTGGGGGAGCAAACAGCTGTGCATATCTCTCTATCAGTGTTCTAGAGGGCAGATAATTCATTAGTTTACCCTGTGTTAGCTTTATACAGAGTAAAACGGATTTATTTGGGGTTTGGATCCCATTGGGAACTGGGTATCTGGGTGCTGGAGATAGGTAACCTGCTGAGTGGTTTTTAGTTAAAGCCTGCAGGTTTGGGGGCGTGGTTCAGACCCTAGGGTTGTGTTGCAGCAGGCTAGCATGTCTGGGTCAACAAGGCAGGGTACTGGAGCCCCAACCTAGCAGGGAAAATTGGCTCAGAGGTAATTCCAGCATGTCCAGTGACAGTCCCAAGAGGGGTATCTGTGACTGAACCCATCACAGCAGGATCACAGCCTAACCCAGTTAGACTGGGGAAACACTAAAGATCTTTCTGTATTTTTCTTTTTCTTTCACAGTTACCAAAACTTGCTGCTTAATTTATATCACTCCCTTAGAATTTGCAGCTGTTGTTCTGTGGTATTATTGTGTGTTTTAAAATCTTTCTTAATGGGATGAGAAAATAGTCTCACCTGAAGAAGGCCTCAAACACAACCTCTTGCTCTATTAGAAAGATCTAAATGACCCAAGTTACCAAAACAAAATCTAGAGAACAAACCCCTAATTACCTATTTCCGGCCCATCCAGTTATGTCAAAGTAGACACAAGCTGGTGGAATCACCTTGAAATTCTCTTTGGCTAACTCTGATTGTCAGCCTGATAACCTTGAAAATGAGGGTGTTACAATGACCAACCAGCTTTATGTTTGCCTTAATATGAAAGAGAATTTTTCCTGGTCCCTTTTCTAGTCTGGCTCCTCTTTTGTTCTGGGTAAGCTCTTGAAATAGAGCTAATACAGAGGGCAGGATATTGCAGTCTTTTTTTCAGGAGAATCCTTGGCAGGCACTATTGTTGTTGGGAGACTGGACTCATTGCCGGAATCAGCATAGATTATAGGTTTCTGTTTCTCCAAAAGTAAAATGAATCAATTACAATGTAATGAGGTGTTTGGGTGCAATCATGAAGGGGCTAATCATTCCTGACCTACTGTTGACTTCATCTCAATAAGAAGCTTTCTCTTTGTTGTCCTTGAGACTTGCCTCCAGAGAACAGCCTCTCTCCTCCAGGCTCTGGGAAGAGGAGTGAAAGACAGGGAGCAAAGTACCTTATAATAAGTGGTCCATCTCCTTCACCCAAAATATGTAAAACCTCAAAATCCTCTTAACAATAAAGGGAATAAACTCTCAAAAGTGGAGCTGGAAGAGAGGTGGTGGAAAGAGCAGGATCAAATGTTTGTTTGCTGTTTGAAACACTTGGTGGTGATCTAGACTTATGTATCAAAATTACAATTAAATAATGTTAAGGTTGTGACTAATTCGCAAAAGCAAAGAAATGCACAATTAAGGAGAAAATGTACCATATGTCCTCCAAAACCAAGGCATATTGCAGCACATTAAGAAAGACATAAAGGAGACCCCCTGTTGTGGTTATGTGTTCTGAGACATGTTGTACACTTCCATTGTAGCTGTTTCCTTGCCTGTGTGAGCTTGTGCCATTATTTAAATATAGTTGGTGTGTAATATTTCTCCATGTTAAAATGGTGTTTTCCATAAACTTACTGTTGGATCAGATGCAATTGTTGTTAATGAATGAGGAAACCCTTCAGCAACCTTGACATTAACATTGTGAATGTAAAACTATCCTAGAGAAAGGGGTACAGATAGTTTTATTGTAAAACTGTCAGCAGTGGGGGACAAAGTGTTTGCTGGTTGCATGAACTCTTATTCATGGACCTCTCTGCACTGAAATGGTTCCAATACTTTATTTTGGACCAGTCTCAGAGGTTTGTGATGAGCAACTACTTGCATCTTGGGTCTTCACTTGAGGAATTCCTTAAGGCTCAGTCCCCTCCCCCACATCTTCTTCATAACTTATATCAAAGCATGGGAGGATAGGAGGTGACAGCATACGTTCAAAGTGACCAGTATGTGGATGGTATCTACCTTGGCACTTCAACATCAAACATTGTCACAGGGTGGCTGGCCCTTTTAAAAGAAGCAGGTCTAGGCCCCACTGCTAGAACAAGAACTCCCAGTTTGGCCAATTAAGAGGGCAGGGCAGCACCTAGGGCTATAAAAGTCAGCAGTCACTAAGGAAGAGGGAGCAAAAGCAGTAGGAAGTTCCCTGGGAGAGGTTGCTAGAGTCCTGGGTAGGCCAGAGGGAACTTGCTGAAGAAAAAGTGTTTCTAGGTAGAAAGCCCTGGGAGGTGGTGCTCAGTTAAAAAGGCACAGAAGAATCTTGCAGTAGGCCCTGAAGCAGGTTATGGGTGCGGGTAGAAGAAAGCACTTTGAATACTTGTCAGTGTCTATAACATCTGTCAAGGGCCTCGGCACTTCAATTGTCAGGATAGCCTGCTGACTTGGGATCCTCCTGAATGCCTTATTATTATTTTTTAGTCCCAAATAACTGCAGCTGCTTTAAAAAACAAAACTTTTCCATTTACAGCTGGCTAGGTGACTGCACTCTCTTCTTTCAGAATCTGATTTGGCCACTGTGCTCTATGCACTCATGACCTTTAGAGTTTTTCAGGTATGGACTCTCTAAACCAGTGATACTCAGATTGAGGCTCCAGAGCCATAAGTGGCTCTTTAATGCATCTCCTGTGGCTCTTTTCAGCATGTGATATTAAAATACTGTGTGTTTGGTTAATGTGTGTTTTGGTTAATTTTGGTTATTAATTAACCAATTAGATACTTTTACTATGTTATTAACCAATTGTAGTTGATAAAATAATACTTGGTCAGTCATTTTGCTGTGAGAATTTTATTTTTATATATAAATATTTCCCCAGTCATACTGTTTACATATGAATATATAATATTATAGTAAATGAAACAAAAAGTTCACACTGCTGTGGTTCTTTTGGGTAATGTTGATTGCTAATTTGGCTCCTGAACCACTGAGGTATCACTACTCTAAACCTGAAGTCAATCTGGGCATTGCACTATCTTGGCAGTTATCCCATAAGTGTAGAACTCACTCCCAGAATACATCAGTATAATTATCGCTCTTACCACCTTCAGAACAAAATGTCAAAAGAGGGAGGTTGTCTTCTGATTTTTGCTTTCCCACAATAATAATAAAACTGAGCGGGAGAGGGGGAAGGAAACTAAAAAGATACCATGGAGCTGAGTGACACACAAAAACATAGATATGTAATGAAGCTGCTGAATCATTAATAGGCACTACTCTCCCTCCTTAGGATGACCTGGAGTGAAAGGACTGAGCCAAAGGTTTTTCTGGAAAGGGCAGCAAGCCAGATCAGTATCAAGTCAATAGAAGGCACTGTATAAGCTGAAAAGAGAATCCCTTTCTGATGGGAGCAGAGAGAATCAGGCACAGTGAGAGAGATGGTGGGGTGGTAAGGAAATGTGATAGACTGATGCCTGTAAGCTGCTGGGAACTGGCTGTGGAGGAAAAAAATAGGGAAAAGGACCTGATGGGTAGTTACAGTTAAATCCTGCGAAAACAGAAGCTGAGGAAAGAGGCCAACCCAGAGTAGGACTGAGAAGGTGAGAATAGGTTGGTAGGCGGTAAACAGCACGCCTGCATGATGGCCAGGCTGCTCCTGAGAATCAGTGGGGATAGCGCTTGAGGAGAGTGGTCTGAGCAGTGAGCCAAGGATCTGAGCCAGCAACCAGCTGAAGGAGAGCAATAATCAATGTCTGGGAGCAGACTTGCTTGTACTTCTTGGTGTGCTATTGTGTATTGTCACCCATCAAAGGACACAGACCAAAACCATACCAAAGAAACCATGTGACGAGCTCCCAACACAACACCACAATGCAATAGGTAAGGAAGAACAGGCCTGTGAGAATGACAGTCTAAGGCTATGTCTGCACTAAAATGTGTGACTATTCTACCCCCCCCCCCCCCCCCCGAGCAACATAAGTTATACTAACATGAGTTTGTGTGTACAGCTCTCTTGCTGACGTAGCTTATGCCACTCTTGGAGGTGGGTTTTTTTATGCTGACGAGAGAGCTCTCTCCTGCCAGCATCGAGCATCTTCACCATACACACTGCAGCGGTGTAGCTGTACTGGTGCAGCTGTGTATAGATATGGCCTAAGACTATCTCCTCCCCAAACAGCAGTGGACTTAAAAAGAAACTATTTCTTAAATTTGTAGGTTGGAAATTCTCTTCTCTCATTTGCAACTAGCATCTTATACTTGTGCCTACAATCTTTGCATCCTTTCTTTCCTGGTAATCTAGAAAAGAATCATCTTACTTTATAGATTGGTTTATTTTGGGGGACTTTCAAACATAGGTATAATTGCAGAATCAGGGCTAAGAGTTTTAATTAGTAATTTTTTTCTGCAGCGCATTAAACTAAACTAGTTTTAGCAAGTGTTGGTCCTGCTTCAGCAGTAAAGCAGCACTGGGTGGTAGTGCACTTGGCTAAGCTAACAGGTAAAGACACAAAACCAAGCTGTTTCATTTGAGGCAGCCCAAGGTGTTCTGAGGGATTTGGCAATGTAATCTAATTCCATTTCGGGTTGTTCCTTGACACGTTTTGTGTATCGGTTCTGGCAAGTCAGTTCCAGAATAAAGCCATCTGTGTCCCTGCACATGTTGAAGTGTCACAGCTGCAGCTTCCCAGCCGGGTTCTTTAACGCGGCCTTGACCCCGCAGCAGCGGAGTCGCCGGAGCTCTCCCCGGGGGCTGAACGAGAGGCGGAGCAGATGCGAAAGGCAGGATCACGCGCCTCCCAAGACTCCTCCCCCTCGCTGCCCCGGCCGGGAGCGCAATGAGTGGGCGCAACCAAGGCTGGGGGCAGGGTGGGACTCGCCGCTTTCCCCTGTAAAGTGAGCACTTCCCCCTGCTCCCAGCCACACCACTTACAGCCTGTCTCAGGCTGAGAGCTCTGGGTAGGAATGTACCATATTCGCTCAAGGGGGGGGAACGGAATGTGTAACGAAGAGGACGCGTTTAAAGCAGCCAAGAGGGCGCTCCCTGTCAGTGGAGCTGCTTCTCGCTAAGCGGAGCGATGGGGTCCCAGTGTTGCTGGGGCTGCCACCCGCGGTCGGAGGAAGGGGGGGCAGTGGCAGGGAGGCTTATCTCCCCCTCTTCGCGACCGGGATGGGATGGCCCCACGAGCCGTCACGCCCCGTCCCCCTCGCGGTGGTGGATGTTCTTCTCGGATCGCTGCCTCCTCCCGCCGCTGCTTCGTCCGCGGCCAGGGCTCTGGAGCCTCCTCCGCGCAGGGACCCGACATGTCGGTGGCATTCGCGGCCCCGAGGCAGCGGGGGAAGGGCGAGATCACGCCGGCCGCCATCCAGAAGGTGAGGGAGGGGCCAGGCCGGACTCGGGGCTGCTTCCGGCCCGGCCGGGGGGCGGCGACTGGCCGGGGCTGGGGACGCGCTGCGCTTGCGGGCAGAGGGTAAAGGGCAAGGCTGTGGCGCTGGGGGCGAGAGCGTGTGGGGATGAGGGGGGACTGTGGAGGGGCCCGTGGGGGGTGGGACTGTGGAGGGGCTGGGGGTGCAGGAGTGGGGGGTGGAAGTACCTTTCCCAGATGTGAAAAAGAGCTCTCTATGCCTTGAAAGCTTGTCTCTCTCACCAGGAGAAGTTGGTCCAATAAAATATATCCCTTCCTCTCTCCCGCCCCCCCACCCCCCCAATACCACGTTTCTCTAATTGGGGTAATATGTTAGACAGCTAACTCTATACATGAGACGTATTCATTAGTTAATTGTCATACTTCACCTTTTTGGATAAGTAATCTTTTATAACTTTGGTCTTTGTCTAGTGTTTATTGATGAGATAAGTCAAAACTGCAGCTTCCAAATCTAGTTTTATTAATTTTTTAAAAAAATCTTGCACATTAACGAAGTGGGATTATGGTTTGAGTAGAGGCTTGGGACTCGGGGTGTTTCTCTAGGTACTGTTTTAGGCACTGCCCCTACCTTGGTATGTGCTTGTGTAAGTAAACAAGAGTTGGGGGGGAGTAAGATACGTATATTTAAGGTTATGGCCGTACTAGCACTTTTGTCGGTAAAACTTTTGTCGATTGGGGTGTAAAAAACCATCATAAGTTTCACCGACAAAAACGCTGATGTGGACAGCACTGTGTTGGCAGGAGACACTCTCTTCTCATGCCTACATAGCTACTGCTGCTCGTGGGGGATGGTTTAATTATACAGTCAGGAGAGAGCTCTCCCATCGGCATAGAGCCACTACATGGGAGATCTTACAGCAGCGCAGATGGAGCGGTACAGCTGTGTCACTGTAAGATCTGTCCTGTAGACATGGCCTCAGTATATCTTGTATCTGCAAAATAGTTTGTGTATAAATACAGAATTCTAACACTGGCACGGTTAAGGTTGCACATGCAATTTTAACGGTCATTCCTTGACTTTTGTTTGCTTAATTGTACACGTTCAATATTCTTTACATAGGAAATGTTTCAAAAATCTATTTTAGGGTCTTATAGTACTACCCATCACTAGTATCTGAGCACCTTTCACGTAAAATCGATAATCGCTAAGTCCTTAATGGTATCAATGGAATCTCTGGCAGTGGCTTTTCTCTGGTTTTGGGATAAACATCTATTTGCCTGTAGATACCTCCAAAAATGATGTCTTGGACACGGTAAGAAGTTTACGAGAAACCCATTTTGTGGAAAATTAGGAAGTGTGCCTCTTTCATTTTTGTGACTAAATTTTTTTTTTTTTTTTTACTAAAAAATAAGTTAGCTACACATGTATTCACAAATTGAATACTTCTAAAATGTGATAGAGAAGAGTTGATACAATTTTTCTATACTCACAGAGTGCAAGTGTGCTAAAAGCTCATACATTAATCAAGTCTAATTTTAAAAGGCAGTGAGGTCTGTTTCAAAGTAAAGTTCCATTTTCTGCCCATAGCTATTGATATTCTTTTCAGATCACTAGCATTTCATAGTAGGGGAGGGGAAACTTTTTTGTTTAAGCTATTTAAAACAAATTTCTGTGCAGAGACCAAACTTGGAAAATGAAACTTTTGGAAACTTGTAGGAAATTGTGGCAAGGGAAGAATAGGAATTAGAAAGAAAATGTTTTTGCAGTGTTAACTATAGCAGTGACTTAAATCCAAAACCCTAAACTAAAAGCCATAAAACAAATAGAGAATTAAAATAGGAGGAGGAGGTAAAAGTTCTACAAATGACGTCTGTTCAAAACAAAATAAGAAAAAAGTTTTTTAAAAGCACTTTTTCAATGGTGATGTGATGTGGATGGCAGAGATTGGTCTCCCTTTTAGTTCACTTACATCAAAAGGGTATGAAACTTATTCCTGACTTCTGTTTTATTATTTCAGATGTTGGATGAAAATAACCATCTTATTCAGTGTATAATGGACTATCAGAACAAAGGAAAGACCTCAGAATGCTCGCAGTAAGATTTTAATCTAAATGTATTTTGTACCTGGTGATATCAGTAATTTAACTGGAAACCCAAACTGTTTAGATCGGCTCATTGGAGAATTGTGCTAGCGAACATACAAAAACACTGCTAATAATAGTGCACCTTTGACTTTAAAGGAGTATATGAACATCATTAAAATTTCCTTCTCTAGAAATATTGGAAGGCTGGTTCTAATTAATTAGTATACACTCGCAGTAATGTAGGGTAAAAATTAAGGGATTTAATAATAAAAATGTATAGACTTTTCTGTTGTGTGTCAGTGCTTTGATTACTTTGGGGAGGAGTTAGATTACATGCTTCAAGCCTTCCTTAGTAATTCAGAGTAGTAGGGAGAGGAGCTGATACTACTTTGAAGGCTCTGTTTGCGGACATATCCAAGAACTTCGTACTCCTCCACCTATCCCAAATCTCTTCTGAAAGGCCATGTATCATGACAAGTCTGATGTTTGGTGAGGAAGGGTTGGATGCATCATCCTCTAGAGTGAGCCAATGCTGATCTTTCAATTAGAAGCATTCCAACACAAATCTGAATGCATTAACATAATGGTACTTGCAAGCATGGCTAGGCCATGAGTGAAGGGCATAGTGTGGTCATGATCCGGTTCCTGCGAGTAGGCCAGCTTCCTTTCCTGTCTGGATTGCTCCACATCCCCAGGTGAGCACCTTCCCAAAAAAGGATTATGCCTGTACCTCTACATGTAAACTTTAAGTGTGAAATTTACTTCTGATTTTCACTCTGTCTTCTTGACTACTGGGGAAACACTCCGTACAAGAAGAAAAGGAGTACTTGTGGCACCTCAGAGACTAACCAATTTATTTGAGCATAAGCTTTCGTGAGCTACAGCTCACTTCATCGGATGCATACTGTGGAAAGTGTAGAAGATCTTATTATATACACACAAAGCATGAAAAAATACCTCCTCCCACCCCACTCTCCTGTTGGTAATAGCTTATCCAAAGTGACTACTCTCCTTACATTGTGTATGATAATCAAGGTGGGCAATTTCCAGCACAAATCCAGGGTTTAACAAGAACGTCTGGGGAGGGAGGAGGGGGGGTAGGCTACCTTGCATAATGACTAACCCACTCCCAGTCTCTATTCAAGCCTAAGTTAATTGTATCCAATTTGCAAATGAATTCCAATTCAGCAGTTTCTCGGTGGAGTCTGGATTTGAAGATTTTTTGTTGTAAAATAGCGACTTTCATGTCTGTAATCGCGTGACCAGAGAGATTGAAGTGTTCTCCGACTGGTTTATGAATGTTATAATTCTTGACCTCTGATTTGTGTCCATTTACTCTTTTTTACGTAGAGACTGTCCAGTTTGACCAATGTACATGGCAGAGGGGCATTGCTGGCACATGATGGCATATATCACATTGGTAGATATGCAGGTGAACGAGCCTCTGATAGTGTGGCTGATGTTATTAGGCCCTGTGATGGTGTCCCCTGAATAGATATGTGGGCACAGTTGGCAACGGGCTTTGTTGCAAGGATAGGTTCCTGGGTTAGTGGTTCTGTTGTGTGGTATGTGGTTGCTGGTGAGTATTCACTTCAGGTTGGGGGGCTGTCTGTAGGCAAGGACTAGCCTGTCTCCCAAGATTTGTGAGAGGGTCATCCTTCAGGATAGGTTGTAGATCCTTGATAATGCGTTGGAGGGGTTTTAGTTGGGGGCTGAAGGTGATGGCTAGTGGCGTTCTGTTATTTTCTTTGTTAGGCCTGTCCTGTAGTAGGTGACTTCTGGGAACTCTTCTGGCTCTATCAATCCATTTCTTCACTTCCGCAGGTGGGTATTGTAGTTGTAAGAATGCTTGATAGAGATCTTGTAGGTGTCTGTCTCTGTCTGAGGGGGTGGAGCAAAGGCGGTTGTATCGCAGAGCTTGGCTGTAGACGATGGATCGTGTGGTGTGGTCAGGGTGAAAGCTGGAGGCATGTAGGAAGGAATAGCGGTCAGTAGGTTTCCGGTATAGGGTGGTGTTTATGTGACCATCATTTATTAGCACTGTAGTGTCCAGGAAGTGGATCTCTTGTGTGGACAGGACCAGGCTGAGGTTAATGATGGGATGGAAATTGTTGAAATCACGGTGGAATTCCTCAAGGACTTCTTTTCCATGGGTCCAGATGATGAAGATGTCATCAATATAGCGCAAGTAGAGTAGGGGCGTTAGGGGACGAGAGCTGAGGAAGCTTTGTTCTAAATCAGCCATAAAAATGTTGGCATACTGTGTGGCCATGCGGGTACCCATAGCAGTGCTGCTGATCTGAAGGTATACGTCGTTCACCTGCACATCCACCAATGTGATATATGCCATCATGTGCCAGCAATGCCCCTCTGCCATGTACATTGGTCAAACTGGACAGTCTCTCCGTAAAAGAATAAATGGACACAAATCAGATGTCAAGAATTATAACATTCATCAACCAGTCGGAGAACACTTCAATCTTTCTGGTTGCGCGATTACAGACATGAAAGTCACTATTTTACAACAAAAAAATTTCAAATCCAGACTCCAGCGAGAAACTGCTGAATTGGAATTCATTTGCAAATTGGATACAATTAACTTAGGCTTGATTATAGACTGGGAGTGGCTTAGTCATTATGCAAGGTAGCCTATCTCCCCTTGTTTTTTCCTACCTCCCCCTTTTCCCCCCCTCGACGCTCTTGTTAAACCCTGGATTTGTGCTGGAAATTGCCCACCTTGATTATCATACACATTGTAAGGAGAGTGATCACTTTAGATAAGCTATTACCAGCAGGAGTGTGGGGTGGGAGGAGGTATTTTTTCATGCTTTGTGTGTATATAATATCTTCTACACTTTCCACAGTATGCATCCGATGAAGTGAGCTGTAGCTCACGAAAGCTTATGCTCAAATAAACTGGTTGGTCTCTAAGGTGCCACAAGTACTCCTTTTCTTTTTGCGAATATAGACTAACACAGCTGTTACTCTGAACTCTGTACAAGGCTTCTGTGCTCTGTGTCACAATGGGCTAAATTCTATCTCAATGTTAATTTATTGTATCACCATTAAATACACTTCATTCTTATTCCTCTTGAACAATGAATTCTGCAGCAAAATGCTAAATTCTGTGGTATCTTGGAAAATTGCCAAATTCCAGGGTCTTTTAGCCATGGGGTCCTGAGTGAGATGACTGAGGTTGTCCACCTCTACGAGCCATCTTTGAGGGTTTTTTGCAGACTCCAGTAGATATTGGCTTATAACCTTGAAAGCATGACCAGATTATTTTTGTAACCAAGATTAGAAATGTAATTTTCCTTTAAGAAAAGGAAGTTAAGATACTAGAGCACTATTCTGCAGCAAGGATTGAATTCTGTGGTAAATTTTGCAATTGTGGAATACATGGGGCCCTGATTATATGCTGCTTATTCTGATTATATGATTGCTATATAGGTATGATCTTTTGCCGCTGGGTGCATGAGAAGGAGAGAGAAATGAGCTGTCTGTCACTAATACCTGCTTCAGGCAGCATCAAATAGTCATGTAGGGGCTCATACACAACACATTTCCCAGGTCACTCAACTGGAGCAGGACATGAAACAGACAAGAACAGGGTCACTCTGTTGCTGCTTCTGTCATAGTTACTAGGAGAATGTGCCTGAGTGGTTCCAGTACTTTTGCAAGGGAATTGCCAAAACATGGCGGGAAGGAAAATGTGGACAGTTTGGGATTGCTATAACTATCCCCATAATTTCTTGATGTACTGAAATCAGAGTTCACTGTGCCTATGTATGTAAATTAAAAGGAGGTGAATTTAAATATTGTGTCCTTAGCTTTTTTTTTTTTTTTTGGACTTGTCTTGCTCTGTTCATTTTGATAGGTATCAGCAGATGTTGCATACAAACTTGGTCTACCTAGCTACTATAGCAGACTCCAATCAAAACATGCAGTCTCTACTACCAGCAGTAAGTACCTTTGTAAAACACTATAAACTGAGGCAGTTGTTTTCATGTGGGCTCTTGATACTGTGAGAAGGTAATTGGAGATGGCCCAAAGATTTGAACAGTTGAGTTCAGTACCCCCTGGCTGGGAAGATTAAAGTCTTTTCACATAGCTCCTTGGGACCAATACCTAACGCTGCTGGTGTCCCTTTGCTCACACTTTATGCTAGCTAAAGAAAGATTGGTGTTGTGATAAAAATAGCACCCAGATGCCCCTTGTGTAACTCAGTGGAAAGCCCCTGTATCTCCTCAAGTCAGGATTCCTGAAGTAGGAGAGTAGTTATCCAGCTAATGTAGCTGGTTCTTACACCAGTGGTCCTCCAGCCTTTTTTTTGTGGAGGTGGGGGAATGTTCATTTCTAGAGTGTGTTGCTCTCTGCAATCTCGGCTGTTGTAAGTTGTCAGCCCCCAGCTGGCTCTATCCTACTCCAGGACTGAAGCTGGGGCAGACTGGCAACCTGATGCCTTTTTGGGCCAGTATGTGATTATGTAACTAGACCATATCATGGCAACACACAGGAGTCAACGAAGATTGCCTAGGCTACTTTAACTTTGCCATTTCCTGGATGTTCAGTGCTTCAGTTTCTAACTCTGTTAATTGAACATCATTTTTATATTGTTTTAACTCCTGTGAGTATATACACTTGCAACTTTTTTCAGTTGAAGTGTTAACTCTTCTTGTCTGCTCTTCAGTCTAGCCATGATTAACTGACCTGACTTCTGCCATAGTAAGGGAAAGGAGAAGAATGTTGATGATGATAATAATATAGTAGCCTGCTACCTCTTAACTTTCCATGCCAGGCTTCCACATAACATAGCCCCAATCAAAAAGTCTTATTAAGTCATTGTGAATACTGCAGGGGGTTCACTGCATTTCTGGTAATGTAACTCTTTGAAATTAATATACAGTTGAAGCTTTTTCCAGTATGTTTTTTTACTTCTGTAACACAAAGGTAAACACACATCCCTTGCCAGATACAGTTTTAGTTGGTGAAAATATATAAACTATTATTTCTTCAGGCTCTGGGGAAGTGTGCTCCCATAGAGAAGCATCCCTATAATTGAGTACCTAAAGGGTTGAGTTGTGTTCAACTCAAACCAGTGCCTCTCTAGGCTTTTTTTCGTAAAGCTACCCTTGTAATACCCTATTGGAAAGGTAAAATTTTAGCCTGACTAGAGCCACTCTAATTATGAGGTCTGTGTGTAGGAGAAGATTAATGCGTTAACCCCCTTCATTTCTGGAGACCTATTGTAGATTGGTAACTTGGTTCTGGTCACAAGTGGAAATGAGTTTGACCTAATCCTGGTCCCTAGTGGACACTTCCCTGTTTGCACAACTGGATGTGGTGGTGGTGTGCACTCAAGAAAGAGGACTGAGATAAGAGGGGGTTTGCAGGTCAGGACTGAGGTTCATTTCTAATGATGTGTGTGGAAGCTTCCACAATGTGCCAATTTCTAGCTAATGGTTTTTTTCTTTTTATGACTGCTACACTTAGGGGAAAAAAACAACTTCTTGGTTGCCATTTTTAAAAAACTGTCTATATTTAATTTGATTCTGTAAAAACAAATGTAAGTTCATTCTCCAATAAGTAGATTTAAGTTTTCAGCCAAATCTTCAAGGGTTTGGTTTGCTGTGTGGTAACTTGACCAGATAATGGAAAAGAGTTCACTCAATATTTAAAATTAAAGTTTTTACAAATATGTCTGATGCTGAATAAGGTGGTTGTTTTTAGGACTGATTAGTTGCAGTTAACTCACATGATTAACACAATTAATTGCGATTAAAAATATTAATCATAGGTTAATCTCACTGTTAAACAATAGAATACGAATTGAAATTTTATTAAATACTTTTGGACTTTTTCTACGTTTTCAAATATATTGATTTCAATTAAAACACAGAATACAAAGTGTATGCTGCTCACTTTATATTTTTTATTACAAATATTTGCACTGTAAAAATGATAAACAAAAGAAACAGTATTTTTCAGTTCACCTCGTACAAGCACTGTAGTGCAATCTCTTTATCGTGAAAGTGCAAATTACAAGTATGGATTTTTTTGTTGTTACATAACTGCACTTAAAAACAAAACAATGCAAAACTTTAGCGCCTACAAGTCCACTCAGTTCCACTTCTCGTTCAGCCAATCGCTAAGACAAACAAGTTTGTTACAGGAGATAATGCTGCACACTTGTTATTTACAATGTCACCAGAAAGTGAGAACAGGCATTTGCATGGCACTTGTGTAGCCGGCATTGCAAGGTATTTACATACCAGATATGCTAAACATTTGTATGCCTCTTCATGCTTTGGCCACCATTCCAGAGACGTGCTTCCGTGCTGATGATGCTCGTTAAAAAAATAATGCATTAATTAAATTTGTGACTGAACTCCTTTTACCTGCATTCTGCCATATATTTCATGTTATAGTAGTCTGAGATGATGACTCAGCACATGTGGTTCATTTTAAGAACATTTTTGCTGCAGATCTGACAAAACACAAAGAAGATTTTTAAAGATAGCTACAGCTCTCGACCCAAGGTTTAAGAATCTGAAGTGCCTTCCAAAATATGAGAGGGACGAGGTGTGGTGCATGCTTTCAGATGTCTTAAAAGAGCATCTTAAAAGATGCAGAAACTACAGAACCTGAACCACCAAAAAAAGAAAATCAGCCTTCTGCTGGTGGCATCTGACTCAGATGCTGAAAACGAACATGCGTCGGTCTGCACTGCTTTGGATTCTTATCAAGCAGAATTCATCATGTCTTCTGGAATGGTGGTTGAAGCATGAAGGGACATATGAATTTTAGCGCATATGGCATGTAAATATCTTGTGATGCCAGCTACAACAGTGCTATGCAAATACTTGTTCTCACTTTCAAGTGACATTGCGAACAAGAAACGGGCAGCATTATCTCCTGCAAATGTAAACAAACTTGACTGGATGAACAAGAAATAGGACTGAGTGGACTTGCAGGCTCTAAAGTTTTAAATTGTTTTATTTTTGAATGGTTATTTTTTGTACATAATTCTACATTTGTAAGTTCAACTTTCATGATAAAGAGATTCACTACAGTACTTGTATTAGGTGAATTGAAAAATACTATTTTGTTTTTTACAGTGCAAAGATTTGTAATCCAAAAATAAGTCTAAAAGTGAGCAGTGTACACTTTGTATTCTGTTATAATTGAAATCAGTATATTTGAAAATGTGGAAAATATCCAAAAATAATTAAATGGTATTCCATTATTGTTTAACAGTGCGATTAATCACGATTAACTTTTTTAATTGCTTGAGAGCCCTGGTTGGTTTTTTTTAATTTTTAAGAACTAAATAGTCCCAAATTGAAAAGGGGAGGCAATAACTTTAGCCAGAAAAGCTGGGAAGGCTTTCAAAGAATCAAGCAGCTGTAGTTTGACACAAGACATGTATTTCACACTTTTTTATTTATTTTTTAAAATTTTTTTCTTGGTCTCCCATCCAGGAACAGACTCTGGTGTAGGTGTGGATCTACCACCCTTATCTCTTAGGAGAGTGTGGTGAAGGAGTGGTGCTCCTGGAATGGGGGAGGAACTTCTACTAAGGGGAGCAAAGGGGGTGAAGTAACACTTTTTTGCTGGCTGTGGATCAGGAGGTGCAGATACAGAGGTCAGGGGAAGTGGTGGTGACCTATCAAGGCCCCTAGCATCTTTGCAAACATCATAAAATGCTGAATTATTAAATGACAATGATATCAGTGGCATGAAACTTCCATTGCTCACAACAGCAAGGCAGAAGTAGGAAAGGAAACCCCTCATGTGGAACCCACTCTTCTCTCCCCTCGCCCCCACCCCAGCCCCTTGATCTGATGGAGGAAGGAGTAGCAATGCTTCTAAGTGTGGGGCCACTCTTGGATATCCCTTCCACTTGACTTTGGGGTCATCAAGCATGGTACAATTGACCTCTGGACTCTGCTGCCTTTCGCCTGGACACTTAAAGGGATCCTCCTCTATTTCCTGGACAGTGGTGGACAGTAATATGGCTGTGTAGTCCAGCACCACATGGGGTGTGGGAGGCATGTGTAAAGAGTGGGATGGGGTCTTACATTGGAATGTGGATCTATGAACAGAGGCCCAAGATTGCGATTTCCTTCCCAAGATAGGAAGAAGGGCAGGTGGAAAGCTGAGTGACAAGCAATGATGAGGTAACCCAGCTTGGCTGTAGGAGATAAGTGAGTGGGGGACAGAGAGATACTGAAATGATCCCTAGCTGCATCTCTTAAAAACCTAATAAGAGTGAGAGCATTGGTCACCAACTGTCAATCGTGATCAACTGGTTGATCCTAGAAGATCTCCCAGTTGATTGCGATCTCTGGCGGTGCTAAGATAGATTTCCTGCCTACCCCAGCCCCACACTGCTCCCAGAAGCTGACATTGTGGCCCTGGGTCAGGGGTCTCCCTCTGTACGCTGCCCCTGCCTGCAAGCACTGCCCCCATAGCTCCCATTGGCCAGGAGAGCTGCAGGGGCGGTGCTTGCAGAGCGGGACAGTGTGCAGAGCAACATACCCCCTGCACAGGGGCACACTGGCCCCTTCCAGTAGCAGTGTGGGCCAGTGTATGCAGGGAGTCTGCCTTAGCCTCGCTGTGCCCGCTGTCGACCGGGAGCCACCAGAGGTAAGTGCTGCTCGGTGGGAGGCTGCACCACAGCCCTGAGCCCCCTCCCAGAGCCAGCACCCCATATCCCCTCCCGCACCCCAACACTCTGCTCGACCCAAACTCCCTCCTAGAGCAGAGCTTGCACCCCTCACCTGCACCCCTGCCCCAGGCTCAGCCCAGAGCCCACTCCTAGACTGCAAACCTCTCAGCCCCAGTCCAGAGCCTGCACCCCCTCCCAACTCACTACCCCAGTCCGGTGAAAGTGAGTGAGGATGGGGGAGAACAAGCAACAGAGCGGGAGGGCGGGAATGGAGTAAGTGCGGCGGGGCTTTGAGGAATCGGTGGGGCCTTGGGGAAGGGGTGGGGTAGATCCTGGGTTGCCCTTAGATTCAAAGTGATCTTGGGCATGTCAAAGTTGGAGACCACGGGGGTAGAGAGTTTACAAAAAAACAAACTTCTTGTCTTTGTCAAAATCTGACTGTTCAGCTCCTTGAAAAAAATTAATGGAACTCTTCTTCTGCTCCTTCTTTTTTCTCAAACTTTTAGGTGCAGCCCTTTCCCTAATTGTTTGTAGACAATCTGGAAAGTAGAACACAGAGCCAGAGTTCCTAGCACACGTAGTCATTGCCCCTTTCCTCTTCTATTCAGGGAATTTCACTTCATTGCATACTTACCAAAGCAGCGTGCACCTGCCCAGTTTTAAAACTGCCATAACATCAGTCCCTTTAATGAAGTAGAAGATAAACTATATATTCTGCATTTGGAGTGACACCTTTCCTCAAATAGAAGGTATTTGAATTTCTAAAGTGGCAAGAAATGGATTTTAGTTAGTTTCAAGGTTTTTATCTTCCTCATCCCATATCACATGGTGGAAAGAGCTTTAATAAAACCCTAAGAAAAAGATGTGTGTTGTGGAAGCATGAGTAACTTGACTCCTGAAGCTAACACATTTTTGGAGGATGTGATGTGTAATCATTTCATGCATGAAACTTAATCAAATATGGAATTCTGCTTATGAAAGAACAGCAGTACAGAATCACTGCTGTTATATAAGTGCAAAAGGCTTTTTGAATGTAGAGTGGTGGTTTTCTTTGTCCAAAAATCTAGACCGCAACAGCAGTCACTGAAATACCAGTTGCTTCTAACATAACTTCTTCAAGAGGAGAAACTACTAAGGCTACAAATAGCACCTCTATAAACTGTTAAAGTTTCTCAGCTCAAATTAATGATTGTTATATTGGATAAAAAGCTGTGGCAGTCAGATATGTATGTAGTCCTTTCATAGGCAAGAATGCTTTGGTTCTAAAAGCAAGTGTTAATATAATGCAATCTTATATTCATATAGTTCTTCTTCAGGCAGAAGGATCTCAGGCATCTCTAGGAGGTGCTTCATCTGAAATTTAAATATACCAACTTTTTGCATAAAATGTATCCATACATAGCAGGACTCCAACATTTTAGGACAGAATGGGATGAATAAAATTCTGCTCACTGAAAATTCTGTATTTAAATTGAATGTGGAAATTGTTTAACTTGCACATACTAGTCAAGTTGTAGTTTTAAGACTACTGCTTTATAAAGAGCATGTTAGGATTCTGAAAAGAAGACTACAGTTAGTAAACTATTAGATTCTAATAATTGTATTGAGTTGTAAAGATCTAATCAGTTAAGGAACAAAACCTGAAATATAGTTTTAAAAACGCAACCTTAAATAAGCAATAACCAGATCTGACCCTACCTAGCTAGTAAGGTCTGATAATATTCTAGGTAGTATAGCATAAATTTCATTGGGTTTGTGTCTGTGCTGTGACTAGCAGTCTTGATTATAGGAGGGTAGATGTTGATATGTATGGTTTAAAAACAGAAATGGATAAGGTATGTTAGCTTCTGCCAAAGCAACACTATACCAGAGGCTATCAGCTTTTTATAAAATACTTTAAGAAGTCATAAAATTCACTGGTTCTACCCCGTTCATTCAGCTTACAAATAGCTGAGAACAAAGGGGGTAATGGTGTGGTTCATGGCTTCTCTCCCTGGGTATTCACTGTTGAGTCAGAAGACAGGCCACAATTTCCAATAGGTGTTTTTATTAACTCTCTCTGTCTCTGTTAGAAAGCTTTTCTAAGAGCAGTGTAAATAACCTTTTACACTTTTAAAAAAAATTTACTAGAGGGAATGCAATAACTCAGTAGGAAGAACGCTGGATAATAAAATGAAACAAATGATATATAACAGTAACATTCATAAAATATAACCTGCACAAAACATGAGGTCGTATTATGAAAAAGTAAGGAAAGGGGTTTCAATGTACCTATGTATTACTATGATGGATGGTGGTGGGTGAATGTACTTGCATCAGTACAAAGTCCAAGGAGCAGTTCTTAAACATAGAAGTACCAATATTGTGTAAATGCTTTAAAAACCCACAGTGCCAAGTTAGATGCTGCTATTTAGCAACAGATGGTGTTAAAAAAGGAGAATGGGCAAAATATCAGGATAGCTCCAAACAAAGTAGTGTTCCTGATGTATTCTGAACAAGCAAGTGAGGGAGCAGCCTTTCTTGGAGGATATTTCAGTAATCAAGCATCATGTTGTATATCTGTTGATGCTGTATAATTATCCATATAATGCTAATTAAGAAGTCAGTTAGCTTTCCCTGAGACCTGAGGAAGGATTAAACCATGTATGATGCTCAGATTCTTCACTCAAAGCTCCCAGTGAGCAGGGAAACTTAGGGGTAAGCCTCTTTATACAGACTATCTCTTCTTAGCAGTCAAATTTATCTTGATAAGGTAGAGGATGATAATTCTGGCACATTCAAGGTGCTGCTGTAGTAATGCAAGCATTTTGTAAGAGCAGAGACTGAATTTGAATTCCCCATGTGTTTAGAAGGGATCTCATCAAGAGCACTTGTATTTATTTTGCACAGCATGATAGCCAGGATCTCTCCAGGTGGATTACCACATTTCAAGTCTTTTGTTTATGACACACAATTGCTCATTGTTAATACTGACTTGTGTCTAGATACGACTGGAACTGCTAGCTATATCC
Source organism: Lepidochelys olivacea (assembly GCF_965140295.1). Lineage (NCBI taxonomy): Eukaryota > Metazoa > Chordata > Testudines > Cheloniidae > Lepidochelys > Lepidochelys olivacea. The sequence goes on from NC_140412.1 coordinate 80,784,799, forward strand.
TTTAATCATCAGAGCAGCAGCCTATGGTCCAATTGTATTAAATCCTGGTGAGGGACCAGTGTGTTTGCAATGGCTAGCTGATCCTGGTCTAAAAGCAGCAGGAGATAACCTTTAGTAATTTTTCCATATATTTCATGTTTCTGATGCTGTATGACTTATTTACACTCTTTGTAGGGTCAAAAACTATAGTTAAATATGACTTCATATTTAAGTGTATGATTTGGGTATGTTTTCCAAAAGAGCACTATTCCATTACAAACAGATGGTCAGATTCCTTTGGCTGAGTGCGGAGGGAGAATACTTCAGCTGTTAATCCCAGCAAACAGCAAAACTTCTGTCATGTCAAGACAAAAAATGAATCTATGAGCAGTAAAGGACTTTTGAAAGACTTTAAAAAACAAAAACAGGAAGCCTCTAGGCAAGATTAAAGATTCCTATAAAGCAGTGGTCACCAACCGGTAGACTGAGATCGTCACATGCTCCATAGTCAACCAGTCAATCGCGTAGAGTTGCTAACCCTCCTGCAGTCAAACTGGGAGATTGGCTGTTAACAGTGTGGCGGCAGAGCAGGGCTAAGGCAGGCTCCCTGCCTGCCCCGGCCCCGCACCGCTCCTGGAAGTGGCTGGCATGTCCCCCTGTGGCTCGGGGGGAGAAGGGGGCAGGGTGTCTCTGCGTGCTGCCCTTGCCTTCAGGCACTACCTTCACAGCTCCCATTGGCCGAAAACAGGGAACCTTGGTCAATGGAGCTGTAGGGACGGTGCCTGCAGACGGGAGCAGCACCCAGAGCCGCCTGCCCCTCACTCCCCCAGGAGCCGCTGCTGGATGTACCGGATGCTTCTGGGAGCAGCGTGGGGCCCGGGCAGGCAGGGAGCTACCTTAGCCCCACTGTGTCGCCGCCCGGGAGGTGCCTGAGGTAAGCGGTGCCCAGCCAGAACCCGTACCCGGAACCCTCCTGCACCGCAACCCCCTGTCCCAGCCCTGAGCCCCCTCCCAGAGCCTCCACCCTAACCCCCTCCCCAGTCCTGAGCCCCCTCCTGCACCCAAACTCTCTCCCAGAGCCTGCACCCTGAACCCCCTCTTGCACCTGAACCCCTCAGCCCTATCCCAGAGCCCGCACCCCAACCCCCTGCACCAGAATGGTGAAAGTGAGTGAGAGTGGGGGAGAGCAAGTGACAGAGGGAGAGGGATGGAGGGAGCAAAGCAGAGCCTGAGAATGGGTGGGACAAGGGTGTTTGGGTTTGTGTGATTATGGTTATTTCTACATTTTCTTTGAGGTAGACCCTGGGTTGCACTTAAATTCAAAAAGTGATCTTATTCTTAAAGCTGGAGACCACTGCTGTAAACTGAGTTTAGTGGGCCCCTCATTTTACCATTTCGTGCCTGATTATCTGCTGTGCTATACCAGTTTTATGCTGGTATGTCTCTTTTGGTACTAGTGTAGTTACACTGGTATAAAGTGGAGAATTGGGCCTGCTGTGTTTCTAAAAACTCAAACCTTCATCATCCAGCCTATGAGTTAGCTCAGGAGTACCGTGGACACCCAGTATTCACCAGTTTGTCCATTCTGCTTCAGAGACCCTTGTTTTCTCTAATCACTAAGATTCTAAACCACTCTCTTAAATCTTGTCTTCGTGCTCTGGCCTATGTGATGTCAAATTCTTCATTAGTAATCACGGAGTCCTGCACAATACCATCAAAACATTTCTATAATAAATCTATTTCTGCGGCTATCTTAGACCTTACGTACGCTATAAGAGGTATGCCAGTATATCTACACAAGCAAACCCTCCCAGGGGAGTAGCATCATACACTAGTGAAAGAACATTTTTTGTTATAGCTTATGCCAGTTCCCTCAAAGAAATGAGTTGTACTGGCTCAACAGCTTCTTTGCTGGTATAACTGCCTCTACAGTAGGACTTTTAGTGGCAAAGCTGCTTTGGTTAGGGATGGGATTTGATTTTTTTTTTTTTTTTTTTTTTGAACATCCACATGCTTTCCCCCCAAACAACTGACCATCAGCCCCATGCTGAACAAAACATGCATAGACCAGGCCTTAACCTGAGCAATAGTCTCCTTGATACCCCAAGAAGAAGGAACTACACAGTTGGAGAGCAGAAGGTACCTGTTCTAAGGTTACATGGGTCTTGAAGAAAGCCTTTTTAAAAACAGGTTTATTCTAGGTGGACAAGATCAGTTTTTTAAAAAGAAAGTGATCCACCCATTTTTCACAGTACCCTATATACCCATCCAGCTCTGAATCTCAAGTGTGCCTTAAGTTCACTTATTGTCTGTAGCAATAGAATTGCCTTAAAGGAAGTTTAAATATCCTGTATACATTTTATTCATAAGAGCTGCATCTAACAGCAGATTAGCGCTTAAAATATAATCATAAACCAGTTGTTATCCTGATTTCGTATTGTTTTTTACAGCAGAACTGGTTGCGCTACAAACATTAAAAGTATTCTAATACAGTTCTTCTGGTTGGTCAGCTGATTTTAATGATGAAATATTTTACTGTGTACATGTTGAACATTCTATCCAAATATTTAAATCAAAGTTCTCTTTTAATATTAAAAGTATTAATATAAAATCAGGCTGGAAAGTGGTAGTCATTCCTTTGGACTTACTTGCCACTAATATCGCATTTCAGTAAGATTATCAGCAGCAGTGTGATGATAAATTACACTTGTAATTAAACTTTATTTTCGCAGCTACATGTGGTCACACATACTTTTTTATATGGGGAAAAAAAAATCACATTCTGAAAAAATGGATGCTGTTTTTTTTCCTAACACTTCCGCTGTTTTTCTTTGAAAGTAGCAGAATAAACATAACTATATTTACATTTTTCACATTTTTGCTTATTTAAATCTCAGAAGTTCAGCCCTTTTGTTATCTTATTTCCCACTCTCTCACCTCAGTAAGTGCTCTGCAGATGCCATTGCCACCTATCAATAGAATAGACAGAGGCTGCGATATTAGCAATAGACTGCAGGTTAGGGTAGTTCATAGGATGGGAAATCTTATATTACAGAGAATTGTGCTTCAGAGACCTGAACACACATTATTAAATCCTGATTTAGTTCCATTTCTCTTCTGCCCATAGGAGGGTGGGGGAACATTTGTTTACATTGCATATCAAACAATAATAATAAACCCTAAAATGATTACAGGAAAAACAAGGTTTCCAAAGCATACTTTAAAATATGCTTTTGCATTCCCTACCGATTAGCAGTAAAGTGTTTTAGCAGGATTTACCAATGCTTACTTCCTCTCCTACATGTTTTAACGCTTCCAGAGTTTCTGCTATACTTGGTCTTATATCTCAGTCCTGTTTAACTTTGTCAATACTCTGCAAACAAGTATTTTGTCCTTTACTGACAGCAGGAAGGCTATAGTAATTTTGATTGATATGAGTCAGGGTTGTAGTAGAAAATTCCAGACTTGCATTTGTTTGCTGCTTTGCTTCTGTCCTGTATTAAAACCCTGAAGAAAACCTCACTACAACTTTGAAAAGTGCTGCATGACTGTTGGCGTGAGTGCACAGCTCAGAATGACTTTTGGCTTCCCTAATTTACTGTTATTATATAATTTAATAGATTCCAGTTTCTAACTGGAAAAAAAATCAACATGGACTCTAATTCCCTTCTGCATTTAATCCTGAAAAAATCCTTCCATGCCAACCAGCCTTCATCCTTATTCTCTCCAGATCTGATCTTCTACACTAAGTATTAGATTGACTGGGCATCACATTGGGGCCAGTCTGCTTTTCAAAGAAAAAATTTAACTTGGAAGATGTTTAATGTTTTAGCCTTTCAGTAATATGAAGTCAGTTTGTATTTAAGTTCTTTCTGTTTGGTGTTTTAGTGTCTCTTACTCGAAGTGGTCATGATGCTTATGGTTGATCTAATTTATGAAAGAAATATTGAGGTCATTGATCTAGATTTCATCTGGTTTTAAAAAACAGAACGTTATAGCTTAATATTAAGCAAAAAGGTTTAATACTTAATAGAAGGAAGGAACAGTCAGTTGCACACATACAAAAATAAATGACTTTCTAGGAAGGAGTACTGCAGAAAGAGATCCGGGGGTCATAGTGGATGACAAGCTAAATATGAGTCAGTAGTAAACAATGTTGCAACAAGAGCAAACATCATTCTGAGATGTATTAGCAGGAGTATTGGAAGACAAGAGAAGTAATTCTTCTGCTCTACTCCATGCTGATTACACCTCAGCTGGAGTATTGTGTCCAGTTCTGGGTACCACATTTCAGGAAAGAGGTGGAGAAATTCCAGAGAAGAGCAAAAAAAATTATTAAAGGTCTAGAAAACGTGACCTATGAGGGAAGATTGAAAAAACTGGGTTTGTTTAGTCTGGAGAAGAGAAGACAAAGAGAACATGATAACAGTTTTCAAGTACATAAAGGTTATTACAAGGAGGAGGGAGAAAAATTATTCTCCTTAACTTCTGAGGCTAGGACAAGAAGCTATGGGCTTAAATTGCAGAAAGGGCCACTTAGGTTGGCCATTAGGAAAAAATTCCTAACTGTCAGGGTGGTTATGCACTGGAATAAATTGCTCAGTGATGTTGTGGAATCTCCACTGGAGATTTTAAAGAGCAGGTTAGACAAACACCTCTCTCAGGGATGGTCTCTAGATAATACTTAGTTCTGCCATGAATGCATGGGACTGGACTATATGATCTTTTGAGGTCCCTTCCAGTCCAACAATTCTATAATTCTATTAATCTGTTGGCTGGTTAAATTATTACTGAAGCAGGCTGGAAAGTGATGGGCTACCTGTTGAATAAGGTCCCACTATTTGTAGTATCACGTATAGGAACGTGGAGTTTGCTATATTAGGTCAAACCAGTAGTCCATCTAATTCAGTATCCTTCCTCTGATAGTGGCCAGTGCCAGATGCTCCAGAGGAAGGTGCTAGAAACACCATAGTGGATAATTATATATGTAGGGGGAATTTCTTTCTAATCCCCATCAATGAGTGGTTGACTTATGCCCTGCAGTATGAGGGTTTATATCCCGTCTAATGTAACTGTGTGTTATCATTGTCCATATACATATGTAATTATTTGAATCCTACTTACATCTTGTTCCTAAAACTTTGTCAGTGAATTCCTTGGTCAGTTTGTGTGTTGTATAAAAAGGAATTTCCTCTTATCAGTTATATATTTGTTTCCATTCGGTTTCATTGAAAGTCCCCTTGTTTTTTGCTGTGAAAGGGTAAATTGGAGTTCCTAATTTAACTGCTCTATACCATTCATGAGGTTGTATTGCTATCATATCCCCGTGTTAATTTTTGAGAGGAGACAAATAGAGTATCAGTCTTTTCAACCTCTTATATGAAAGACTGTCCAGGTCTCTAATCATCTGATGCCTGTCTCTGAAGTGCTTCTGTTTCTCTTTTATCTTTTTGGGATGGGGTGACCAAAACTGAACATGGTACTGAACTGATCATTTATAAATATAATGGCATTATATTTTCTTATCCCATTCTTCATACACTGAACATTTTTCTTTTCTTGTTTTATGATTGCCTCTGCATTTTGAGCTTTTTCAATGTGCTATCTACAGTGATATCCAGGTCTTTTTTGTTAGTAGTTACAGGAAAGTTAGAACCCTGCAATATTTATGAGTTGTTCAAATCATTCCTTCCAATGTACGTTTATCTTATTTTTATCAATATTGAACTTAATCTGCCATCATATTGCTTATTCCTTTCTCACAGTCCTCTCTGGAGTTGAATAATGTAAATATTTTGTATCATCTGCAAATTGTCAGCTATGTGCCTACTTTTTCAGTACATTAATAAATATATGAAACACCAGTTCTTCTACAGAACCTTGGTGCATCACATTAGTAGCCTTTTTCCATGTTTAAATTTATTAAATATTTCTGTTCTCTTAACCAACTTCTGATCCATGACAGCATGCACATCAGCACTACTTAGTTTCCTCAGTAGACCCTTATGAGGGACATTGCGAAGGCTTTTTGAAATTCTAAATAAGCTGAGTCAGTTAGTTCTCCTTTATTCACTTTTTTTATTGACACATTCAGAGATTTCTAATAGATTAGATAGACATGATTTCCCTCTTTAGAAGCTGTACTAATTTGTCCTTATCCTGTGTCCATCTCGGTGTTTTATAATTCAGTTTTTAATTATTTCAGTCAGTTTACCTGATATTATATATAAAGCTCACTGGTCTGTAATTCCTAGATCAGCTACACTGCCTTTTTTGAGGATAGGCATAACATTTGTTACCCTTCAGTCCTCTGACAGAGTAGTTTACTGTAATGAGAGGTTGCTTATGTTAACAACTTTGACACTTTATTCTTAACTGTCTTCGGAACTGTTGGATGAGTGTCATCTAGTTCTGGTATTGCACTTTAATTTAGCAATTTTTCTCTAGCACCTCCTCCTGGCAACTCCGTTTCTGACAGTATCTTATTGTTTTCTTTTGAAAATAATGGGCCTGAGGTGCATTTTCCCCAGTGTCTTTTATGATAGAGACTTTGCAAAGAAATCAGTTTGCAGAGAAGCCATGTCTTTATTTTCCTTAATTGATCCCTTAACTTCCTGGTAACTCTCAGTGGACCCACTAATTCACAGTTAGTCCTGTTTCAAATATAATTTACGTTTTTGTGTCCTTGATTATTTGCTCAAATTCTCTCCTAACCATTCTAGTTTATATCTTACATTTTAAGCTGTCTGTGTTTATGATCTTTTCTGTTAGCTTCACTAAAGTAGGATTTCCATTTTCTGGAGTATTGTCCCTGTTTGGCTCAGATAGCCTTGGGAACTGTGTGATTTAGCCATATTTTTTCCCCCTTGACTTCCTGTTAGTTTTTTTTCTTGCTTAGGGGTATGCAAACCTCTTTGGCTATTGTTGTATTTTAGCTTTATTGCAAATACCGCCACAAGGATTTCACCACTTCACTCTTAATTACAGCTGAAACTTGATGATCGTCTTCATCGTGAAAGTGCTGTGTAAACATTAACCTTTTCTCAATCTTTCTAAATCCAACTGTAAATCATTAGCAAAGTTAATCTTTATCTGGGAAAGTGTTAACAAGAAAAAAAATGACATAGATTGTTAGTTCTTCCCAACTTGTGTGGTTCTTTGGCCTCTGCCCTGAGAGAATTCTGCCTGTATTATGATATGCCATTGACCCTATATTGGTACTCCACATATTCCAAAAAAGCAATCCACCTAAAATAAAATGAGAAATAAAATCTTGAGTTTTCTTAGCTTGTGTCTATTTACAGATATTTTTGAGCTAGTTTGCTCAATTCAAAAAGAGTCCCACAACCCTAGTGAGGAAGGATCAGCCTCTTGAAGTAGAAGGAAGCAAGAGTTGGACCTCCTCCCTCTCCTTTAACAGAGGAGGAAGATCAAGTACAGTAGAACCTCAGCGTTACAAACAGCTCGGGAATGGAGATTGTTCATAACTCTAAAATGTTCGTAACTCAGAACAAAACATTATGGTTGTTCTTTCAAAAGTTTACAACTGAACATTGACTTAATACAGCTTGGAAACTTTACTATGCAGAAGAAAAATGCTGCTTTCCCTTTTGATTTTAATAGTATACATTTAACTGTGCTGTACTTGCTTTTTTTGGTTGCTGCTGCTGCCTGATTGTGTTCTTCCAGTTCCAAATGAGGTGTGTGGTTGACTGGTCAGTTTGTAACTCTAGTATTTGTAACCCTGAGGTTCTGCTGTAGAATGGTAGCTGCCTTCCACTCTTTACCCCCTCCATTTCCTGCTGTTTTTGCTGCAGTGAGAGATAAGTTCTTTGTCATGATAGAGGATGGAGAAGGGTTTTAGTAGGGAAGCCATCTCCTTCACTGCTTTTTTCTTCCTCTTGCTTACTGGAAGTACATTGGTGCTGGCCACCAAGGGTGTAGAGACAGCTGACCAGAAAGAAGAATTTTAGCAGACTTCCTAAAGAAATTGTCAAGAAACTAAATGCCCTCTCCTCTGAAAAATGAGGGGTGGCTACTTACATCCATTTTTTTAAGACAGTGGTCACTTCCAGCTTTATCTTCTTCTGAACCCCCAATGAATAGACATAGTGAAGGGAAGGACAGGGCTGCAGGGGAATTAACCCACAGGAGGTCACCCATTGGTCATCTTATCTTTTTCTGTAAAAGGGAATCTGGCAAAATAACCACATATGTGTCACAGGAGAGGATGCTCCGGAGCATGGTCACCTGCATGGGGTATCGTGGTGGTTGTCTGAGGAGCCCCAGATGAGAGAATCTTAGCTCTCTCATAGTAGAGAGCATTTTTATCCCACAGAAAGCATTTGGCTGAGGTGTGCAAAGGGGCTAGTATTGTCTCCTGAGGGTTGCATGGGACAGTGAAGCTAGCTAGCAGCAGTTTCTGTACCCCCATACATCCTTCTGAGTAGAAATCCAGTGGTAAATTCCTGCTCATGTATATTGTTTTTCTTGCTTTCCCTCTTTGAACTCTCAAGGTTATTCAGCTATTTTCCTCACAATTTCATTAGGAAATTTGCCATAAACATCCTTTCTAGGCAGCTGTCTCTGGACCTTTGGAGAGCAGCACTAATGTGCTTCCAGCCTGTAGGGGGTGTTCAGCACAAAATTATGAACCTTCAGGGGGATAGAAAAGAAGGGATCTCAGACCTTCTAACAGTCACAGTTCTCCTCTGTAATAGTGCAGATTTTTGGCATGCTTTCAGCATTTAGGGGTTCTTTCTTTTTGTAACTACTTTTTTACTGGTGCAAAGACTGTTAGCAGCAGTGGATGCACCAGGAACTGTTGGTGAGAGAAGATCATAGAATGTTTATTTTTATACCACACAAATGTTGCTTTGAAAGAGCAGATATAAAGGGGTGGTTCTTTAAAATGCTCTTTTTTGGGGTGGATGGGTAGGGGGTTAATTTTTTTTTTAAGCAATCTTAAACTGTTCTGAAATAATTTTTTTAATGAAGCATTGATTTGTATTTTATTTAATAGCCATGCTGAAAGATGCTGTGTGTCTAATACATTATGCAAAATTAATGTAATACATTATGTAAAATATTAAATGTTTTACTAAAATTAATATTAAGAGGAGTTAAATGTATCAGAAGAGACAAGAAATGCTTTTCACAATGCTTTCCTTCATACCCCACTTAACAATATAGGCAACTGTTGTACCATATGTACATATAATATTTTTGTCAGACTAAATGCTTCTCTTGTTTGACTAAACTGTCTCCTTTCAGCCACCCACACAGAATATGCCTATGGGTCCAGGAGGGATGAGTCAGAGTGGCCCTCCCCCACCTCCACGTTCTCACAACATGTCTTCAGATGGTATGGTAGGTGGGGGCCCTCCTGCACCACACATGCAGAGCCAGATGAACGGCCAGATGCCTGGTAAGTTTTTCTCCTCTAAGACATTAACACCAGTGTTGCTTAGCAACTGAAACGACATGGGGGCTCAAGGGATACTAGATTGTTGATGACAAAACTGCTTTGAATGCCCCCGAGTACAAGCTCTCTTAGAGTTTGTTAGCTACAGAGCTACGTGACCTGTATTCAGTGTTTATCAGGCTGCCCTTGGGCTTTGATGTAGCTGACATACAGCATTCCTCTGATGAACAGAACTGGCTAAATTTAGTCTGTCTGAAACCGTGCCCTACAGTTGGCTTTAGAAGGCTTATTGGGGAAAGCTATTGGCCTGTGGCTGAAGAAATACAAATCCTTCCATAAAGGAGAGACTCTAAAATCATCACAGCTAAATAACGAGAGAGTAATAAAGTAAATATAACTTAGAGAGAATGCTTCAAACTGGGGTAAGCTTTACAAATAGAGCACTTTATAGAAAATAATCTAATTTCCACTAATTTTCTATATTCCATTTATTATTGAAGACACTGAATATTAAGGAATTTGTGAAGAAATTCCTTGAAGATTATTGTTTCAGATGTGAATTTAAAGTCATTTAATTGCAAAAAAAACCCCAAACAAACAAAAAGTCTGTACTCAAGAAGTAGAAAAACAAAGCAATGAAATAAGATGGTAAAATTCCAGACTGCCCTGGTCCTGGCTACAGAGATAAGTGCTCCTGTTAGCAGTAAGATCAGAATGGAGAGAGTTGTGGAAAAGCTTACTTCTTAATAGGGAATCAGCGTCCCAGAATTTAGTCTCATAAAGTCTTAGTGCCTGTTTCTCATAGTTTAGCTTTTAACTTAAAAACTACATTCCCAGGATTTCTTTTGTTCAGTTCTCCCCACAGTGGGTACAAGTGAGCTCTTCAGACCAAAGCTCTAAGATGATGATCCTTCCAGAGAAAGGAAGCTGCTGTCAAAGGTTCCCTGTAGACTCACCCCTCTCAAACAAGCACATGGATAAACTCTACAGATATATAAATAAATTGAATAGAATTTAAAACATGAGGGTAAAAATCTTGTGATTGCTCCAGCTCCTATCAGACTAACAAGTCCCTAGCTTCCCCTCAACTCTAGGTTTCAAATGATCGGATAGTGATTAGATTTCTTTTTGAGAAAAGTGGCTGGCTAGCCTCTAGAGAGGGAGAAGCAGTCCTTTAGTGGCGTGTCATATGGGTGGAGCAGAATTTAGTTAAATCATCTATTTGTAGCACAGGCTGCATTTGGCGGAAGAGATCTCTTTTGCTTCGTCAAAAATGATGATGTTCACTTCCTACATGGAACCAAGGGATTCTCAGTGGGGAGTTTCCTGCCTCTCCTAGCTTCCATCTGCTCACATTGAAAATGGCATTGTCCTTCACAATTCTGTCTCTTGAGCCTCTAGTAAAGTCATAATATTGTGTTTATGATAGTAATCTGTTTCCTTGGAAAAGATCATTGTCACAATGTGAGCATTGACACTTCACTGCAGAACGAAGGGGGAGAAAGTTAATGTGCTTAAAAAGGTACATCTTTTGTCAGTTAGGTAGACTACAAAAAGAGTTCTTATGAAAATATGTGAAAGGTAAATAAATTTTGTTTGGGTATTCTCCAAATGGAGAGAATATTTAAATATGGTTACTAACCAAGTTTAATTTACCCTCTACCACAACGTATTCTTTTTTTAAAATATACATCTATCTGCTCCTTCTCCTCTCTGTTTAAGATTGAGAATGTGAAGGTAAACAGAGACAGTTTACGATGGGTCATTTTCTGATATTGGGGTTGACACTGAATCCATTGTATATCTTTTCCTACACCTTGGAGAAAGAAGGGGAAAAAATCATATTAAATGTACAACTTTGAAATGTAGCAAATTTCGTTTTTTTGAAAGACTCTGGAAGGTTCCCTATATTCAGACCTTTAGTAATTGAAATATATGCTTGCAGTCAGTTATTTTATTTTGTGTATGTGTTTATATATTTAGATATCTCAGAATAAGTACCTGTAATGAGGTCACACTCACCTTTCATGAGCTCCCCTGTCTCGGTACTAATGCCTGCACTGTTTGTGGTGGGTCTTCAGTGACTCAGACCTCTGGCCAAGTCACATTGTCTTTATGTGAGATTATAAAAAAAAAAACAACAAAACCCAAAACACAGTAACAACAAAACACAAAGAACAAAACACCCAAACCCCTTCTGGGATAGAAGTCCAACAGGGGCCTATCTCAGTGCCCTCTGTAAGGTCCCTCGATCTGCAGCCCTATCTCAGGTCTCGCTCCTCAATCAGTCCAGCAGAGCCTATCGCAGTACCCTGGTTTGAACTGTCACAGATCCCAATAAACACTTTGTAATAGAAGCCAAAACCAAAATTTTAAAAATATAAGAAGACATAATTAGTCCAAATACAGTACACATTTAATAACATGCAAAACCAAGGGAGCTGTGGGGAAAATGATCAAGAATAGACCTACCTGAAGTAAATAGAATTAATGCCCTTAAAACACCAACTTATGGATTCAGGAAGGCCTACTATTGGAAAGGTCTTCCACAGCCAGGGTCCTGTGTTAGAAAAAGACCTGCCCAACGATGGTCAGTGCTGAACAAACCAAAGGGCTTCCTGTAGACCAATTCCCTGATTATCATAACTGCTGACCAAGGAAATCAGGCAAAAGATGATTGCTCAGAAACTTGTGACCTAGATAACAAAAGGCTTTATTTACTATAGAGGCCCTTAATTGTATTATTTGACAAACTGGCACTGTTGTCCTGTGATCACAGAAGGCGGTCATAACCAACTTTCTCTGGATCCAGTCTCATGGAAGACCAGTTTGAAGAAGTTACACGAGTTGAGCCTGTATCTCACAAAAGCATGGATGACCATGTTACGGTCTGAGAAAATTTGGCAGACTGTATTGATAAGCAACAGGTGATAATGATCATATTGACCAGTCTTGCAAATGGGCCTTCCTGTTTATAAAGATGCCCTTTTGTCACTAATCACCTCTTTTTATTCTACTGTTTAGCCAAGGTGGCATTTTTTTTGGCCCTCTTACTGGGTTTTTTTATTTGGGGTATACATATTGTTTGAACCTTTGTTTAGGTGTTTTAAGTAGTTTCCATGCAGCTTGCAAGCATTTCATTCTTGTGACTGTTCCTTTTAATTTCCGTTTAACTAGCCTCCCCATTTTTATATAGATTACATTTTTGAAATTAAATGCTACTGTGGTGGGTTTCTTTGGTATCCAGTGCCCCAAGGATGTTAAATTTAGTTACATTATGTTCACTATTACTAAGCGGTTGAGCTATATTCACCTCTTGGACCAGATCCTGTGTGCCACTTAGGACCAGGGTGGATTTGATTTAAATTGATTTAAATCATGATTTAAATCACTAGTCAGGAAGACTCGATTTAATCATGGATTTCTACATAAAAGTGCATTCTTGTTGGTTGTTATAAGGTTAATACATATTCTTCACAACTCAGAGATGGATGTAGGTTTCATTTTTAGAAGGTACACACTATACATTTTTAAAGTGATTTATTTTGAAAAGTTTTCAGATTAGTTTTATAGCTATATCAGAAAATGAATGATTGTTTGGTTATTTCATTTACCAAAGGTAATTGAAGCAGATATTTATGAAGTCATTGGGCAGTGAACTATCTCCAATTGAACAGGTTAATCATTAATATTTGGAGGATTTTCTTGCCATGCTGTATCAGGAGGAGAACATCACCAGACAGACATTTAAATTGTTTTATTTAAGTAAAACAACGTTATGTATTTTGGATTTTTTTCTTCAACAGCAAACATATTTTAACAAAACAAGCATATGAATTTTTGAATTTAGTTAAACATTCAAGTTTTTTAATATCAGGTTTGTTTTTGTTAAAATTGTTTTTAACTAAAATAGTTAAATGAAATATTAAAAAAAAAAATTAAATCGACTGTGTCAGCCAGGTCAACATGAGAAACTTAAAATATTGGCTTCTGCAGCTAATTCAGTCGTCTTCACCTTCATATTCCTGTTTGTTCATAATTTGGAAAAGAAAAACAAGTTTTCCTGCTTTTTCAGGTCCCAAACAGTTTCTCAATTTGGAATGAATTAGTTCAAAGGAAGAAAATATTCTTTCTATACCGACAGAAGAAGCTCCTGCTGATATAAAGTGAGATTATCACTTCAGCAGTCTCTGAATCCAAGTGCTTAAGTGACTTGCACCAGTTCACTGGTGTGACTTTCTTTGAAACATCATCAGCAAACATATATTTCTTGAATGGTTCACCCTTAGCTCTGAAGTTTATTATGGTTGGCATTATGGAGGGATGATGGCTGGATGTCCTTGTCATAGCCAACTCCTTTTCTTCAGCAGTTAAGGTTTGACCCTGGTACTGAGTATTGAGAATATATGCAAGAAAATGATCTGGAGACGGTGCTTGTCCCATTCATTTTTTAAATGCTTGTAATTTAACTCTCTCATTGCATATTTCTCTTTTTAAGATCTCACTGAGTTCCTTCCAAATTTCAACAGCGTCAGCAATAAAACAGCTATTTCCCTGCATTTTGTTCAAGGCTACAGAAATAGGCTTTAGGGTACTCAGCATGTGTTCAACATTTCTCTTAAGCCTAATGTTAAGAACTTTGACTGTGACAGTGCCATCTGTTTTTTCACAATTTTGTTCACAAACTCTCATCAGATTAGGCTAGTTCTTGATGTAGTGCTCAAAACAGTCCACTACTGAGTTCCATCGCATGTCTTGTGGGAGAGTTTACTTGGTTCCTCCCACTTTTTTCAGAGCAGCTGCTGCAAAGTGGTGGTTATGGAAGTATTTTGCAATTTCAACAGTATTAGCCTTTGTTTCTGGAACACTGAAGTCTTTGCCTAGGAAGTGCATCAAATGAGTACTGCAACCGTATGTTATTAGCGTGGGACTCTCTTCTAAATTTCTTCTCATCTTGGATACGTTTGCAGCATAGTCTGTGACCAAGCTGTGTACTATACATTTGAATTTTTTTTCACAGTTTGTTATAGCTTTTACTACTACTACTTGTAAGTATTCTGCTGTGTGTGCATTCCTGATGTATCAATTGTAAAGACATTCCTCTCTTCTGTTGTCACACAAGCACATACACCAGGATCATTGTGGACATTGCTCCACACATCAAGATTCAGGTTAACAATTTCACCCTCTAGACCTTTTGCACACTGCTCAATTTCTCTTTCATACACTTTATCCAGCAGTTTGCCTGCGACATCTGCTCTGTTGGGTGGATTGTATCTGGGTCTTAATGACTGAACCATGTTAATGAAGTGTGGGTTCTCAATCGTATGGAAAAGGAGAGTTTGTTTCATAAACAAACGGCAATTTTTTCATCAATTACCTGTTTTTGTAATCTGCAGATTCTTATCACAAACATATCTATGGTTGTTTCTGGATGATGGCGTTTTTTTTTCTTCTTTTTGCCACAGGTGATAGCCACAGTATATCTATGTGACATATATGATGTGACTGAAACACTATCATTGGCAGATAACTCTGAAACTATAGAAAATGATGGTGATCTTGAAGGTGGATAGTCTTCAGAATCCCGTATGTTGAGGATGGATTCTCCTAAACAAAATAAGTCAATGCAGTTATTTAATTATTATTACCATACTCTCATTTAGCATTCTCCTTGCATTCACTGACACTCAGTACTACTTTAAAGGTGAAATTGTAAAAAGATCTACCTATTTCAGCTATTTATTTTTTATCACAACTGCATCTTAAATCATAGTACCATAGAGTAACAACTATATT